>NW_027363335.1:107500-707500 GCF_046119375.1 Phyllobates terribilis
GCAGGTCTTGAGGCTCCTGTCCAGCATCCAAAGATTACTGACGTGGCCGATGGACCAAGTGCTGCGAAACGAATCGCACCAACTCTAGTTTTCAAATAAAACAATAATGTCTAAATGGCTAACCAATATTGCATTAAAGGATCTATCTACTTTATTTCTCCCCAAAACTGTGCCTCTCTTGTCCATGGGGTGTGTCTGGTATTGCAACTCAGCGCCCCATTGATTTGGTTAGGGATAAGCTACAATATCAGGCAGCGCTCATGGGTAGTGTGAAATGTGTATGGAGTGTGGTCTGTATCTATGCTATTCTCTTTGTTTGATTTTTTTTTTATACATTTGTAGGTAACTCAAATGGATCATAAACTCAATCTCATAACCGATATGATTCACCACCTGATAGCAAACCAACAAAGCGGTCAGTCTACCAACAGAACACCGCACCGGAGCAACTCTCTGAACGACGGGAGCAGCCTCTCCAGTACTCTGCTACCTACCAACAGTTAACAGTGCCAAGACGAAACCAAGATAATGCATCTTGATGAACAAACACAAACTAGTTCTTCTACTGTCCTCAATGCAGATATTCATTATTTTAATGAATGCATTTATAAGCAGAAAGTAAAATGAATGATGAAATTAGACTGAGTATCGAGTAAGTGTGTAACACTGTAAAGGACGTCTTGTCTATTCTCTGTAGATCCTATCAGGGTTCATTGAAGGTTTCTTAGAGGAAGGGACATGGAACATATGTGTATTGCTCCATGTAGAAACATGCAAGAAAGCATCTGATACATTGATGAATCCTTTCTCAGGAAGATTGTAGCTCATCGGCCTGTGGGATCGTAAATCGCTACGGGTCGTGCTGTAACACTGGCAATACAACTGAACAATTACCCTGATTTTTTTTACTGTATTAAAATACACTTTTTACATTGATTTTCAATTTTTGGGGGGAGAAAAATAGAAATAAATATTGTACTGTAGAAAATTACATTTCTTTTCTTTACAATGTATTTTTAGTAAAAATGGTATTAAAGAGTTAATTTTTCTTTATGATTTCTGACACAATTTTTTTTTTCTGGAATATTTTTTGACATCTGATCAAATGTATTGTATTTTCTCAAAAATGTTGATATTTGCACATTGATTGGTTTAAAGCAGTGATGGCGAATCTTTTAGAGACCGAGTGCCCAAACTGCAATCCAAAACCCACTTATTTATCACCAAGTGGCAACACGGCAATTTATCCTAAATATTGAGGTTTTACTGATACAAACAACTGATACAAAGAGCAGACGAGGGCAGCATAGAGCAGCCACAGACAGGAGCAGGGGTAAGAGACTGCAGAAATAAAGAATGTGCTCACCCACATCCTGGTATATAAACTGGCCCTCCCCTCAATCCTGGTATATATGCTGGCCCTCCCCTCAATCCTGGTATATATGCTGGCCCTCCCCTCAATCCTGGTATATATGCTGCCCCCCCCTCAATCCTGGTATATATGCTGGCCCTCCCCTCAATCCTGGTATATATGCTGGCCCTCCCCTCAATCCTGGTATATATGCTGCCCTTCCCTCAATCCTGGTATATATGCTGGTCCTCCCCTCAATCCTGGTATATATGCTGGCCCTGCCCTTAATCCTGGTATATATGCTGGCCCTGCCCTCAATCTGATTGGCCGGCAGCGTGTATTGTAGCGCTCGGGCCTGGCTAGTTCGTGCGCTGCAATACACTTCATATGTGTTTCCGTCCGAGAGAGATCGCACATCTAGCTGCAGTAGTGGAGCTGGTGCCGGCACTCGGCGGCTCAGAGTTCTCCCCGCCGGCCCGATCCAGTAGCGCTAGTGCTGCGGCCATGGTGCCCCCCAGGAGGGCTCTGCTGCCCCCTCTGCACGCTGCCATAGGTTCCCAGCACTGGTGTAAAGCATTTCTTCTTCTACAGCTGACGACCCAAAATTGGTGATTTTCTGAAAAAAAAAATAAAATGGCCAGTCTGCATTATATATGGTGGAAGTGAGAATGTATCATCTGGATAAGGGGGTGGTCTTCACAGAGGGGTCTATGGAGAGATGTCACTTTATAAGGAGCACATAGCATGGAATACCGGGGGGAAGCCTTCTGGCTCCTTATGTTGCTCCAGTCCGGAATGCTCCACTATGGTCCATCCTTCTATAGTTCTTCTCTTACACTTTCTGCTGCTCGGTATATGGACGTATTCGCTCTATGCTGACAGGCACTCCCTTAGTATAGCTCATGTAATGCACGGCACCACAATGTTGTAGGTTCTGACTACTGTGTAAAAAAACACCACCCAGAGACCGGCCATAATCTTATAGTCTGGGTGTGAATACGCTGTAGCTATAGCTGCACTTTTTTTGTGGAAATTTTGGTAATTTTATTTACCTTTTTGCATTTACCCGAATGAGGCTTGTGAGAAATCCTTAAATATGCTGCAGATTTCTCCTGTATGATGCTGACCAATCATAAGCCAGCAGCAACACTCAAAGAAAAGAAGAACACGCCCCCACCATAGCTCAAAGCGGGTTTCTTAGGGTATAAAGCTACGTTCTCACAATGAGTTTTTAGTGAGTTTTTACGCTGCATATTTTAGAAATAATACAAGTAACCTATCTTAATGGGTGCAGAAATTCTACAACATCAAAAACTCACCAAAAGCTCATCGTGGGAACCTAGCCTAAGATGTATAATGATGGAGAGTCCTGATCTCCTGGTCTAACCTTCTGCATGATTAGAAAGCAGAGGTAACAGCTCTAAGACAAGGAAGGAGCCGCACAGCTGAGTTTCTCTGTGTCACATTACAAACCCTTTTATTGACTCTCCTGATTATGGAGTGTGCCAGTATCACACTAATGACTTCTGTGCTAAAGCAACTTGTATTCTCTCTGCAGTGATATTAGGCTGTTATTACACCTCACACAGGAGCAGTGTGTTCTGGGTTACTTCTATGGTGAAATGTAATGACAGTCTGCTCTAATATCACTGCAGAATCAGTACAAGTTGAGCACAACGGATCTAAGTGTCATACTGATGCTGTGCTCTCATTTCTGGACAGGCAGTGTGGGATAGGCGCAGTACAGCAGAGGTGAGAGTGCCATAAGAGGAGGAGAGCTGTTAGAAAGGTTTGTAATGTTGCACAACTAAACTCTCTTGTGCTGCCCCTTCACCCACAGAGACCTTAACTGAAAGGTATTAGTGAGTTGTGTGCTCTAATCATGCAGGAGGTTAGCCCAGGAGATCAGGTCTGTATCCTTACATCTCACACACTGAGAAATCTGCTCTAAGCTATGGTGGGGATGTGATCATCTTTCTTTTCAGTGTTGTCATCTGCTTATAATTGGTCAGCATCATGCAGGGAGAAGAATTTCGCACCCCCAGTGAAAACTCTGATAACATCTACTTGGACTTAATTTTTTTAACTCATTAGGCGCCAAATACTTTTATTGCTAATATCTCCGCAAATGAAAGATAAAATAGAAAAAAAAACATGAAAAATTTGGTGACAGGTCCTCTTTAGGATAAGACAACCCCTTTAAATGTAAGAATTGAATTTTAGTCGAAAAAATGTATGCAACAAAAATGCCACATGTGATTTGATCCAAAAACATGCTGCATTTCAGGATGAGAGAAGCAAGTATTTGCAAAAAAAAGTTAAAAGGGGTGTTCACTGTTATGATATTGATCACTTATACTTAGGATGGACCACCAAGATCAGGTTGGTAGAGTTCCAACACTCTGCCACCCCATTGATTCCATGCTGGAGCTGGTAACAGCTGATTGGTGGTGTTAGGATTTGGACACCTATCAATCTGATACTACTGACTTATATTGATGCCTTCTCCTAATTGATAAGTGGTAGCATACCCCTTTAAAACAATACGTAGTTTTTATTTAGTTGTAAGATGAAAGTGACTCTACACATTAAGGCGTGTCATGGTCTGAGCACAAAATGATTCAAAGATTAGTTGCTGGCCTCTTGACCCGAACTTAAGAGCTTAAGGCCATGTTCATACATTCAGTAATTTGGTCAGTATTTCACCTCAGTATTAGGAAGCCAAAACCAGGAGTGGAACAATTAGAGGAAAAGTATAATAGAAACACGTCACTGATGAAACTTACTGAACGTGTGAAGGTGCCTAATAGAGACGCTGTGGAGAAGGACAGGAGCGCACACAAAATAGGGCAATAGCGTCTGATAAGGGGTCGGGATAATTGATGGCAGCGCTCACCTAGAGGTGTTGTGTGCAGTCACCACAGCTATAATGGTGTAGAAAGCCGCTGCTGCCCTGTGGCTGGAGGAAAGGTTCTTCAAGAGGTGGAATGGCAAAAATGGAAGCTGGCACATTTAGGTGGGCTGTGCTGCGGGAGTGAAGAGATTGTTTTTTTTATACCTTGAGAAAGGCCCTGGTCCATTGCAGAAACGCATTGATATTAATAAAAAACGTTTGGGAATCCCAAGGCTCTTCATTCCCACAGTGCAGCCCACCTAAACGTGCCAGCTTCCATTTCTGCCAATGTGGCCTAATAGACGTATATGAGGCTGTCAAAGATCGGGGCAGGAGACTCGCAAACAGCTTGTGCATCACGATCTATGACACACAGATGTGTGAATACGCCATTACTCTCATATAAGATTACCTGCATCAAGTTTCAAAGGAGCAATTGTAACCCTCTTTCAATTATTTAAAGGGATTTTCCCACAAACAAAATTCATTTTAATCAATAGATCTTGGAATAATAATAAGTTCCACAATTGGATGTGTTTAAATAAAATGTTCCTGTGCTGAGATAATCTTAGAAATATGCCCCCGCTGTGTACTGTGTAATGTCTGACCGTACAGGAACATGGTCTGAACATACCACATCTCCTGGACGAGGAGGATGCAAGAGAGTATACAGACATTACAGCCGGGGATCACAGCCGATTCTTTATGTGAGGTAAAACAAGTTTTTAAACAGGCAGGGAAATGTTTTACCTCACAGAATCAGCTGCCATCCTGTGCTGTCCTGTCTGTATACTCTTTCGCTTCCTCCCATGGCCAGCTGTGTTATGTGCAGACCATGTTCGCTCCAGTGGGAGTCTGTTTATGACACGACACAGTAAAAGTGCAGTCATCAGTAATGATGTCAGGTACAAAGCTATTATAGTAAGGCCCAGTGTAGTGTGGAAGTCCAATGTGACACTGAAGATGTCCGCCTAGAGATAGATGCTAGTTATTGAGCTGCAGCTGTTGATCCATGTAACGCATAGGTTCACCTTTATACACCATTTCACCCGTTTACCCAGATCATCAATCTTCAGAACGTCTTCAAATGTAGCATAAGTTTGTAAAAAAATGATTCTGTACTTGTATCATAGCTCAAAGCTGCATTCACACTGAATTACTACTGAATGTAAAGGTGTGGGGTGACACATGATTAGCTACAGCTTAGTTCTGCTGTACTGCTTTTTGTAGGGTCCTGTCCTGTGCTCCGGCCCTCCGTCTGTAGATCCATTATGCATTCATTTGCTTTTCATGGCGAAAAAGGTGCAGCATGCAGCGCTATTCCTACCATCCAAACAATGCAGACCTCGAAGACCACTCAGCGGCTTGCGTCAATGGGATCCAGGGGTGCCATATGGCAATGGATCCACAGGGATCCAGCATTGAATTTTATTTCCCCTAATAACTGACTTAATGATGCCCCTTCAAACACATCAGATGACTGTATGATGCCAAGAATACAAATAAAGTAAAGAAACCAGGCAATGTGAACTGAGGTCTAAGATGGTAGACATGCAAGAAATAGGAGCATGTTCACACTAGCAAAAAAGAAACAAAACCTACAAAAGACAAAAGACAAAAATATATCTCATACCCTACCATCATTATATATAAATGTAAAGCAAAGTTGCATAATAAATATAGGGTACTTAGTGAACTATTTTTGATCAAAAAAAGTATACAAGCCGTCCCACCAGCGGCAAGGTGACCCTAAATTGGGACGGTACCTATACTGCCTATATTAAAAACCTTACTGTATATCAAAGTTGAAGTAATGCATATAAAAGGGTAGACAAATAGGACCGGGTCCCAACTCCAGACCACCTAGGCCCGTGGTAAGCTACATATATACCAATCAGCTCAACAAAGGGCATGCCACACCCTTAAATTGCACAGAATGCAAACAAGTCAAAAAACCAGACAATGTGAACTGAGGTCTAAGATGGCAGACATACAAGAAACAGAGGCATGTTCACACTAGCAAAAAAGAAGCAAGACAAAAATATATCTCATACCCTACCATAATTATATATAAATGTAAAGCAAAATTGCATAATAAATATAGGGTACTTAGTGAACTATTTTTGATCAAAAAAAGTATACAAGCCGTCCCACCAGCGGCAAGGTGACCCTAAATTGGGACGGTACCTATACTGCCTATATTAAAAACCTTACTGTATATCAAAGTTGAAGCAATGCATATAAAAGGGTAGACAAATAGGACCGGGTCCCAACTCCAGACTAGAGATGAGCGTTGTTCTACTCGAACTGTTCGCCAATCTCAAATTCGAGCTGTTTTGGGCGGTGTTCGAGCCGTTCGGTGAACACGAACAATTTGAGAAAAATTCGGCTGTTCGAGGTTATGTTCGATAACTGTTCGTGCACCAAAATCATAACTGGATTTTTTCTCAGTAATGATGAAAATTAATGTTAATACGCAGTTTGAGTGTACAGCGGGGTGGGGGGAGGGGCAGGGGATGGATCTCTGCAGGAACAATGAAGATCTCCATTTTTTTTTCTCTTTCCCGCATTTGCAGTGGGGAGGTGCAATCTGTCAGCCTATCAGCAGCGCACACACGGAGCGAAGTGCTTTTTTTCACACAAGCAAGGGCATGTGTCATTGGCAGTGTATGTCACATGTCCTTGCCCTATAAGACCAAGCCATTTTCCCCGTCGCCACCATTTTCTCACTGCTGCAGCTGCGTGTTAGACGGCACCGCTGTTGCTGTGTGCGCTATACCTTGTTAATTTCAAGCCAATTTTCACACAAATATACAGATAGCTTGGGAGTAGGGAATAGTTGTGATTGCAGTCCTTTTAAGGACTAGGTTACAGCATTTCCTACGACTTTTATCAGGGAGGTCTGTGCTCTTAAATAGATAGGTTGTGGGAGTAAAGACTAATTGTAATTGGAGTCCTTTTCAGGACTAGGTTACATCAGTTCCTATCAGTTTTTGCCAGGCAGGTCTGTGCCAGTGCTGTGCAAGTTTTTTTCACAGCATTTGGCTGAATCTAGCAAAGCTAATCCTTTTTGGCCTATTGCAGAGTGTGTTAGTCAGTGGAGTAGCCTATCTGTGTTGCAAGATATACCACCTGTGTATAGAATACCAATTTTTTTACTGCACCTAGTGAAGTAAAATCTTTTGGGCATAGCATCATTCTATTAGTCCATCTATACTGACCTCCATCAGGTTGCAAACTGAATATAATTTTTTTCTGCATCTAGCTCTGAAAAAATATTTGGGCTTCTAGCAGTGTGTGGGACTTGGTCTATTAGTCCATCTATACTGACCTCCATCAGGTTGCAAATTAAAAATAATTTTTTTCTGCATCTAGCTCTGAAAAAATATTTGGGCTTCTAGCAGTGTGTGGGACTTGGTCTATTAGTCCATCTATACTGACCTCCATCAGGTTGCAAATTAAAAATAATTTTTTTCTGCAGCTAGCTCTGAAAAAATATTTGGGCTTCTAGCGGTGTGTGGGACTTGGTCTATTAGTCCATCTATACTGACCTCCATCAGGTTGCAAATTAAAAATAATTTTTTTCTTCATTTAGCTCTGAAAAAATATTTGGGCTTCTAGCAGTGTGTGGGACTTGTTCTATTAGTCCTTCTATACTGACCTCCAGCAGGTTGCAAATTGAATATAATTTTTTTCTGCATCTAGCTCTGAAAAAATAGTTGGGCTTCTAGCGGTGTGTGGGACTTGGTCTATTAGTCCATCTATACTGACCTCCATCAGGTTGCAAATTAAAAATAATTTTTTTCTGCATCTAGCTCTGAAAAAATATTTGGGCTTCTAGCAGTGTGTGGGACTTGGTCTATTAGTCCATCTATACTGACCTCCATCAGGTTGCAAATTAAAAATAATTTTTTTCTGCATCTAGCTCTGAAAAAATATTTGGGCTTCTAGCGGTGTGTGGGACTTGGTCTATTAGTCCATCTATACTGACCTCCATCAGGTTGCAAATTAAAAATAATTTTTTTCTGCATCTAGCTCTGAAAAAATATTTGGGCTTCTAGCAGTGTGTGGGACTTGGTCTATTAGTCCATCTATACTGACCTCCATCAGGTTGCAAATTAAAAATAATTTTTTTCTTCATTTAGCTCTGAAAAAATATTTGGGCTTCTAGCAGTGTGTGGGACTTGTTCTATTAGTCCTTCTATACTGACCTCCAGCAGGTTGCAAATTGAATATAATTTTTTTCTGCATCTAGCTCTGAAAAAATAGTTGGGCTTCTAGCGGTGTGTGGGACTTGGTCTATTAGTCCATCTATACTGACCTCCATCAGGTTGCAAATTAAAAATAATTTTTTTCTGCATCTAGCTCTGAAAAAATATTTGGGCTTCTAGCAGTGTGTGGGACTTGGTCTATTAGTCCATCTATACTGACCTCCATCAGGTTGCAAATTAAAAATAATTTTTATCTGCATCTACAGTACCTCTGAAAAAATATTTGTGCTTCTAGCAGTGTGTGGGACTATTTGTATTAGTCCATCTATACTGACCTCCATCAGGTTGCAAATTCAAAATAATTTTTTTCTGCATCTAACCCAGCCAATAGTTTTGGCCTAATACCACAGTTTGGCCACTCAGCTCTGCTCCGTTACCATCCATTGTTTTTTTGTGCAAACAACTCCAGAGTTGTGAATTAGTTAACCACCAAAATGAGTGGAAAAAGGCCTGCTGCTGGTGGAAAGGGGAATAGGCGTGTTGGGAAGGGGAAAAAAGGTTGTGTCCGTGGGGTAGGTGTTAAAGCAACAGTAACATCTGCAGAAGAAAGACCATCTTCCAGCCAAACTAAAATGTCTACTTCTTTTAGCGGACAATGTGATAAGATCCCTTTCTTACGGCCACGCCAATCGCTACAAATTCCAGATGAGGCACAAAAACAGCAGGTGCTTCAACGGATATCAAGTGCTCCTTTAAGTGGGCTCTCCTCCACATCAACTTCAACATCACAAATACTCCAGTCCTCAAAGGTGTCACCCAAATCGCACTTGCTTCCTCACAGCTCCCAAATCTCCAGCTGCCCGTCTGAGTATGAGGTAGAACAGATGGTTGAGTCTGCAGAGCTGTTTACTCATACTATAGCCTGGGAATCAGAGGTCGACTCCAGCACTTCTGTGAATCCAGACGAGGAAATGATCTGCACTGATGCCCAGAATCTTTATGAGTCGGATCCAGGACCAGACGCAGAAGGTTCTGACCATAATGTAGACCCTCATTCCCAAACTGTAACTCCTGTTGGTGGAGACAATGAGGAAGACGATGATAAGACTCAAATACCTGATTGGAGCGACAACTTTAGTTTTTTGTCAGGGCAGGAACAGGTTGGCTCTGAGGACGACGGGTGTGATAACGCACAGGGTGATGATGATGAGGTCGGAGATCCCACTTACTGTCAACCCACAGTCAGCCAAGAGATGAGGTCAGCAGAGGAGGTGGAGGAAGATGCTAGTGACGACGAGGTCAGGTTGCGCCTTCCTGGACAGAGACGTAGTACTGGAAGCACGTCAACAACTGCATCCTCAAACACAACTCTGCCTCTCACCACAAGTCGTGGTGGCTCTTCAGGTCGCATGGGTGCTAAGCCTTGCATAGCCTGGGCATTTTTTCAGATCGATAAAGATGACCCAACTCGTGTTATCTGTAACATTTGTCAGCAAAAGCTAAGTAGAGGCCAAAAAATACATAGTTTGAGTACTTCATGCATGAACCGGCACATGGACATGAAGCATAAGTTGCAGTGGGAAGCTCAGTGTGCTACAATGCGGCCTAGCCGGCCGGGCCAATCACCGTCTGCCATATCTTGTGCATCCGCGGCCTCTTCATCCTCTGTGACTGGGGGGACAGCAGTCACACCTGTTTTGGGGTGCAGACCTGCCACCTCTTTACCCGCAACAGCCAGCGTGATTGGCAGGTCATCATTTTCTTTGGAGGTGGTAACATCAGCTGGTGTTGAGCGCTGTCCGACATCGATAGCACCACCTTTGGATCAAGGCAACCTAACATGTCCGCCTGCATCTTCCTCACAGACCGGCAGTTTGCCGGGGACACCCTTATCAACCCCGTCTAAGCACAATAGCCAGCCCTCGGTCCCTCAGATGTGGACAAGTAAAAGACCATTTCCTCCTAGCCATGAGAAAGCTAAGAGGTTGAATTTCACCATCTGCAAGCTCTTGGCTACAGAAATGCTGCCTTTCCGCCTGGTGGACACAGAGGATTTTCGAGACCTTATGTCCGTCGCAGTGCCCCAGTACCAGATGCCCAGTCGGCACTACTTCTCAAAGAAAGGTGTGCCTGCGCTCCACCAGCATGTCGCACACAACATCACCGCTTCTTTGAGAAACTCTGTGTGTGACAGGGTGCATTTCACCACAGACACTTGGACGAGTAGGCATGGACAGGGGCGTTACATGTCGCTGACTGGGCACTGGGTAACTATGGTGACAGCAGGACAAGGGGCTGCTGTCCAAGTCTTGCCGTCCCCACGAGTTGTGCGTCAATCCTCTTTATGTCAAAGTTCCTCCACTGCTTCTGCCTCCTCAACCTCCTCTCGGTCTTCCACCTGCACCCAAAGCCTGTCTGGTCATGCCACAAGCTTTCTAACTGCGCAGAAGGGATCCTGCACACCTCCTTACTATGCTGGCAGTAGGGCTCAACGTCATCAGGCGGTTTTTACATTGAAATGTCTGGGAAATGTGAGTCACACAGCTGAGGAGTTGTGGTCAGCTCTGGAGAACCAATTTCATGAATGGTTGTCTCCACTGGACCTGAAACCAGGGAAGGCCGTGTGCGACAATGCTGCAAACCTGGGTGCGGCCCTTCGCCGGGGCAATGTCACACACGTGCCTTGTATGGCTCACGTGTTGAACCTGGTTGTCCAGCAATTTTTAGCCCACTATCCCAGACTAGATGGCCTTCTGCAGAGGGCACGGTCGCTGTGTGCTCACTTCCGCCGTTCGCATCCCGCAGCTCAGCGACTTACATCTCTACAGAAGTCGTTGGGCCTGCCACTTCACCGGCTAAAATGCGATGTGCCTACCCGGTGGAATTTAACTCTGCACATGTTGCAGCGACTGTGGCAGCACCGACAAGCCCTGGTGCAATACGTTCTGACGTATAGCCTGGGCCAACGAGATTCAGAGGTGGGGCAAATCACGCTGGAGGAGTGGTCTCAGATCAGGGACCTATGCACCCTTCTGCACAGTTTTGAAATGGCGACGAAGATGTTTAGTGCTGACGATGCCATTATCAGCATGACTATTCCGGTGATTTACATGCTGGAGCACATGTTAAACAGAATTCGGAGTCAGGTGGTGGCACAAGAGGAGGTGGGGGAAGTAGAGGAGGAGGAGTTGTATGCGGAAGGGCTAACATCTGCAAGGTCCAGACGGTCGGCAGCACCAAGGCGGCAGGCATGTGAGGGTGGGGGAGATGGTTTTACCAGGGCGCATGGTAGCAGCCAAACTAGTGAGGAAGGTGCAGGAGCCCAGGAAGAAGTGGAGGACGAACTGATGGAAGACTCATCAGATGAGGGAGACCTTGATCACATTTCTGTTGTGCGAGGTTGGGGGGAGAGGACAGAGGAAGGAAGCATGATTGTTACCTCGCCACCAACACAACAGGGACTTGGTGCTCCTGGATGCGCAACACACATGAGTGCCTTCTTGCTGCACTACCTGCAACATGACCCTCGAATTGTGAGAATTAGAAATAATCCTGACTACTGGGTTGCCACACTGTTAGATCCCCGGTACAAAAGTAAATTTGCAGAAATTATTCCTGCCATAGAAAGGGATGCACGCATGCAGGAGTATCAGCAGAGACTGTTGCAGAATCTTACATGTGCTTTTCCACAAAATACCAGTGGTGCACGTAGTGAATCTCACAGTTCCAACTTGCCAACCGTGGGACCGTCAAGTGTTCAGCACTCAAACCGTAACAGAACCACAGTATCTGCTGGTAACATCAATTTTGCGGAATCATTTCACCACTTTTTTAGCCCATCCTTTGCAAGGCCACAGGAGACAAGAAGTCTGACACATAGTCAACGCCTAGAGACGATGGTACAGGAGTATCTCCAAGTAAACATTGAAGCCACAACTGTGTCACTGGACCCTTGCTCTTTTTGGGCTTCCAATCTGGATAAATGGCCGGAGCTAGCCACTTACGCCTTGGAGATCTTGTCATGCCCCGCAGCCAGCGTTCTGTCTGAACGTGTGTTCAGCGCTGCTGGTGGTGTGCTGACAGATAAGCGCACGCGGCTCTCCACTGATAATGTAGACAGACTCACGTTCATAAAGATGAACAAATCATGGATCCGAAACGACTTTTCTACCCCTGTGTCATCCTGGGGAGAGTAAAAGCTTGATGATTGGTTAAAATCACCCTACCAACCGTTTTAAGCTTTCAAATTACTAATCATGTTTATCTGTATCTTGACTGGAAAATAATTTGGGCTTTGTAGCAGTGTGCAGCACTGATCCTATTAGGCCATCTATACTAAAGCTTCACCAGATTTAAAATTAAAAATAATTTTTAGCTGCATCTAGCCCGGAAAATAATTTTGGGGCTCCGAGATGCGCAAGGCACATAAGTGCCTTCTTGCTGCACTACCTGCAGCATGACCCTCATATTGTCAGAATTCGAAGTAATCATGACTACTGGGTTGCCACACTCTTAGATCCCCCAAACTTTTCGATCAACCTTTTCATTTTAATAAAGACCAAAAAAATGGTCATTTTTGAAATTATAAGCATTAGCAGGTTGTTAGAAACTGAAATCAAACAGTTTTCAACTCAAAACTTTATTCTAGGTGATGTTACATTTTCACATAGGACCCCTTGTTCGAAAGGAGCTTCTGAACTCTCTCGTCCATTGAATTTGTCAGGTTTTGGATGGTTTCTGCTTCAATTGTTTTGCATGAGGACAGAATACCCTCCCAGAGCTGTTGCTTAGATGTGAACTGCCTCCCGCCATCATAGACACTCCTTTTAATGATGCTCCAAAGGTTCTGAATGGGGTAGAGGTCAGGGGAGCATGGGGGTCACACCATAAGTTTGTCCCCTTTTATGCCCATATCAGCCAGAGATGCAGATGTTTTATGTGCAGCATGAGATGGTGCATTATCATGCAGAAAAATGATCTTGCTGTGAAATACACGGTTCTTCTTCTTGAACCATGGCAGGAAGTGCTGTTTGAGAAAATCCACATACATTATGGAGTTCATCTTTAGCGCCTTCAGGGATCCTAAAGGGGCCGACAATCTCTCTCCCCATGATTCCAGCCCAAAACATTACTCCACCTCCTCCTTGTTGGCGCTGTAGCCGTGTTTGCGTGGAGTGTCCATCAACCAGCCATCCTCCACTCCATCCATCTGGACCATCGAGCGCTGCACGGCACTCATCCGTGAACAAAACAGTTTTGAAATCAGTCTTCATGTAATGTTTGGCCCACTGGAGCCGTTTCTGCTTGTGTGAAGTGGATAGAGGAGGTCGACAGGATGGCGCATGCACAGCTGCAAACCTCTGAAGGACCCTGCATCTTGTTGTTCGGGGGACGTTGGAGGCACAAGCAGCTTTAAAAACTTGTCTGCTGCTATGACAAGGCTTTTTTGCCGCTGCTCTTTCAACCTGACGTAATTGCCTGTAGGAAAGAGTCCTCAATTTGCCCTTATCAGCACGCACACGTGTGTACTGTGAATCAGCTACATACTTCTTGATTGCCAAGACACTTCATCCTGATCATCGCACAATGTTGATTGTAGTCATGCCTTGACCTAAACACTCCACAATTTGTTGCTTCTCAGCAGCCGACACATCCTTTTTCTTTCCCATTTTGGCAGAAAATGTAGGCTGCTTAATAATGTGAGAGAGCCTTCTTAAGTAGTCTTGCCTTTCATTGGACACACCTGCCAAACTAATTAGCACAGGTGTCTGCAATTGCTTACAGTGATATAAAGAGCCCTGACACACATCACCATCAATGAGTTTAACTGACAAACAAACAAATTCTTCCCTTATCACTCCTAAACACTTTTTGTATAATAATTTGGAACGCAGTGTACATGTGCTTTTCCACAAAACACCAGTGGTTCACGTAGTGAATCTTACAGTTCTAACTTGCCAACCGTGGTCTGTATGGAGTTGTTCAATAAAGGGCCCAAAATTAAGATAACATAGATGGGAGAGGTCTCTATGAATAGGAATTCCTAAGTATTTGATACCCTGTGAGGGCCAGGCAAAGGGAAAGTTGGACTGGATGGAATCCTGTATGGATTTGGGGAGGGAGACATCGAGGGCCTCAGACTTCGCTGCATTGATTTTAAAATTTGACCATGTAACAAAGTGATCTATTTCAGCCATAACAGCATGGATGGATATATGTGATTGAGTGATATATACTAGGACATCATCAGCAAATAGAGAGCACTTGTACTCGGTGCCTCCCACCTCAATCCACCTAATATTGGGGTTATGGCGAATTGATGAGAGCAGGTGCTCCGTCACTAGGATGTATAAGAGAGGGGACAGAGGACATCACTGCCTTGTCCCATTGGTGATTGTGAAAGGTGATGAAAATGTTCTGACGCACCCCCTGGGCCTTGGGACACCCGGAGCTGGACCCTTTTTGGTGGATGCTGGTGGTTGTAGTCTTCGTGGCGGCGACCCAGTTCCGTGGCTCAGGGTGGTCAAACCAGTGGCGGAACTATTTATGTGGTTTTCATGTTTAAATGTCCGACTACGCCACCCGTGGATTGCGGTCAGAGTGAACCGCCGCTACAGGGCAGACCACTGAGGCTGGTGTTGTGGGTGCAGCAGAGCGTAGCATAACTCCCCACGGGAGGAGTATAGCCTCAGGGC
The DNA here is from genome assembly GCF_046119375.1 of Phyllobates terribilis. NCBI lineage: Eukaryota > Metazoa > Chordata > Amphibia > Anura > Dendrobatidae > Phyllobates > Phyllobates terribilis. The sequence continues at coordinate 122,651 of NW_027363335.1, forward strand.
AGTGTATGCGGAGGATGGGGGTGATGGTGCAGGGCAGCAGCAGTAACGACACGGAGTCAGTGATGCAGTTCAGGGCCTTTACTCACAGTTCTTATTATCCAGACCACGTCTGCAGGTAACGGCTGCCCACGTCGTACTGTGCTCACCAGGTGAGGGGCTCAGACAACTCCCAGATAACTTTGGAGCACTTCACAGGACCCCCTTTGTGTGTCCTTTGTCTGGCCTTTCTTACCAACACTTCTGTCCGGCTGCCTCGGGCCTCCTCTTGGTAAACTTGGCGCCAGTTTCCCTGACCCTATGTGGTGCCTTCCTAGCGGGTGTAGCGAGGGGCTGCGCCACATAAAATGTCAGAGCCTCCGGTTTCTAGCTGAGGGTCGTTTCCTGCCTCCACTAGTTCGGGGACCGGTCTCCCCCTTTGGCCTGACCCCTCCACGCAGGTGGATTCGGGCGTGCGGTGGCGACTCGCCCGTCCGCACCCCTGGGATCCCTTCATTCCTCGTTCCTGGAGCCTTCTCCGCTCCTCTTCCTTCCTTCTCCCTCTTCCAGGCCTGGGCCTCTGTTACTAGGCCCGCCTCCGGAGCAGAGCTCATGCAGAGCCCCTGCTCCCTGCCACTTCTGCTCAGACTTCTCTGCACTGAACTAAGATGGTGCCCACCTTTTATACTCCCTTCTCAATGCACCCAGGAACTGCTTCCTCCCTGCTCCTGCACTACAGGGTTCCCCTTCCTCAGTGTTCCCTCCCCCCACTCCAGCCAGGGACAGGGACTGTCGTGCCCATCTCAGGGGCATATTGGTCGCCCTGCCCCACGGCAATGTGGTGTAATGCATGCAGGTGTCGGGTCCTGATCCACACTCCATCCTTACCTGAGAGTGAGATATCACACCTCTGGGTGAGGTGCAATACGTCTGTAGCAACCGAGCCCTCAGGGTGCTACAGTTCCATTTATCTTCAGCCTAGGTGACGTATTGCGATACAGGGCCGTGATTTTGGCTATAAAAGGGTCCCCTAGACCCCTACCCCAAGCTTTTTAAGAGAATCATATATGGCGTGCCAGGAGACTCTATGGAATGCTTTCTCAGCATCCAACGAGAGTATCTAATTACAAATTTTTAACTGCATCTAGCCCAGGAAATACTTTGTGCCTAGTAGCAGTGTCTGCTAGTGAGCGGATTATCCCGGCTGTTAAGCAAGCTGCACCACCTGTAGTTTAGACACTTAATTTTTTCAAAGGAAATGCTTCGGGACCATGGGATACTTAGTGAAGAGCATCAGGAGGCACCCCAAGGCATAGGGGCTGGGACTGGCAGTAGGATGCCTTGCGGTGGACAGCCGAGCTCGATCCTTATAAAAGCTTTTTAACTGCAGCAGCTTTCGTGGACGCTACTGGAGCTGGAATTACCGCGGCTGCTGGCATGAGACTTGCCCTCCAATAGATCCTTGTAAATGGATTTAAAGTGTATTCATTCAAATTAGAGAGACAATTTAAATTAAAAAGCTTAGAGCTGCCTCCACCACAGGGGGGCTCGCTCGACCCACCAGCGGACAGGCACCAGTATTGGGAGAGGGGGGCTGGCCGTCAGGGTTCACCGCGGCTCTGGCACAAACCCGGCGACACGGAGGTGGCACGGGCAGGAGCGGACTGGCCGTGTCGGCTTCTCACTTTTTGGATTTTAGAAGGGCATGACATGCCTATATCTGTGTCTCCCCCTCCTTTTACTCCTCCACCTCTTTTCTTTTCGCATGACTATATGTACTTGTCACTTTTCCATGTGTTAGTTATGTCTTCTGAGCAGTTTGTCAGCTTTTGGACACCTTTGAAGGTGTTTTCTATGTGTTTCTATGTGTTTTTGTTTGCCTGCCATTGGTTTTAACGGTGTTCGAAGGTGTTCGACGAACAGTTCGACGAACAGTTCGGCGAACACACGGGTGTTCGACGAACCGAACCGAACTCGAACACTACGGGGGTGGCTCAACACTACTCCAGACCACCCAGGCCCGTGGTAAGCTACATATATACCAGTCAGCTCAACAAAGGGGATGCCACACCCTTAAATTGCACAGAATGCAAACAAGACAAAAAAACAGGCAATGTGAACTGAGGTCTAAGATGGTAGACATGCAAGAAATAGGAGCATGTTCACACTAGCAAAAAAGAAACAAAACCTACAAAAGACAAAAGACAATAATATATCTCATACCCTACCATCATTATATATAAATGTAAAGCAAAGTTGCATAATAAATATAGGGTACTTAGTGAACTATTTTTGATCAAAAAAAGTATACAAGCCGTCCCACCAGCGGCAAGGTGACCCTAAATTGGGACGGTACCTATACTGCCTATATTAAAAACCTTACTGTATATCAAAGTTGAAGCAATGCATATGAAAGGGTAGACAAATAGGACTGGGTCCCAACTCCAGACCACCCAGGCCCGTGGTAAGCTACATATATACCAGTCAGCTCAACAAAGGGGATGCCACACCCTTAAATTGCACAGAATGCAAACAAGACAAAAAAACAGGCAATGTGAACTGAGGTCTAAGATGGTAGACATGCAAGAAATAGGAGCATGTTCACACTAGCAAAAAAGAAACAAAGCATGCAGCGCTATTCCTTACCATCCAAACAATGCAGACCTCGAAGACCACTCAGCGGCTTGCGTCAATGGGATCCAGGGGTGCCATATGGCAATGGATCCGCAGGGATCCAGCATTGAATTTTATTTCCCCTAATAACTGACTTAATGATGCCCCTTCAAACACATCAGATGACTGTATGATGCCAAGAATGCAAATAAAGTAAAGAGCATAATTGCTGTCCAGACACTGAACAAGCAGGCTATGCAGTAAAATTAAGAATGATCAATGTAGATGTGGAAGAGAATAAGGTATAACTCAGGGCCAGTGCAAGACAAGCAATTCTATCTAGTAACAAAGTTGCTCAATTTATTATGTAGATTATAAATGGATGTAATATAAAATTGTTTTGCGGATGAATCGCTGCTCTGAGTGTTAGGTTTTCAAAGTGGTAAAAGGGTTTATCTGCCAGTAATGATATTTACCTGGGGACATCCACCTATTGGAGACAGGCCATTAAAACTGGCCAAACTTTCTCCTTACTTTCTTGGCCACTGTGGGTCTTTTTGGACTGCAAATGGTTGATAAGTGTTGGTAAGAGTTTTTGAAGTATATATGTCATAAGTGTCTATGGTTGGAGAACCCCTTTACAGAAAAACATTGGTCAACAATTTTAGGAATTGTAAGGAAGGTTAGAAGATGTTTGGCTACGGTCACAGTCTGGTGGTTTCACATTTTATATAATTTAGGCTTTGCATGTGTTAGTTCACTATATCGCACCTCTGATCTCTCTATTGGACCATGTAAAACATAAAAAACCTATCGACAGGAGAAAGGATCTGCAGGATCGGTGATGGTAGTTACTGGGAACCCCACCAATCACTACAGTGGGGATCCCTATCCTCTCTTATGGAGGAAATAGTATGGAGCCGTTGCCAGGCATGCTCGCTGCCACACTCCATTCAGTGTCTATGGGACTGATGGGGACAGCCGAGAACATCAGGAGCCGCGTATATATATTTCATGACTATGAAAATTGTACATTCACACTGAAGGCATCAAAACTATGAATTAACACATGGAATTATATACTTAACAAAAAAGTGGGAAACAACTGAAATTATGTCTTATATTATAGGTTTTTCATAGTAACCGCCTTTTGCTTTGATGACTGCTTTGCACACTCTTGGCATTCTCTTGATGAGCTTCAAGAGGTAGTCACCGGAAATGGTTTTCACTTCACAGGTGTGCCCTGTCAGGTTTAGTAAGTGGGATTTCTTGCCTTATAAATGGGGTTGGGACCATCAGTTGTGTTGTGCAGAAGTCTGGTGGATACACAGCTGATAGTCCTACTGAATAGACTGTTAGAATTTGTATTATGGCAAGAAAAAAGCAGCTAAGTAAAGAAAAACGAGTGGCCATCATTACTTTAAGAAATGAAGGTCAGTCAGTTTGAAAAATTGGGAAAACTTTGAAAGTGTCCCCAAGTGCAGTTGCAAAAACCATCAAGTGCTACAAAGAAACTGGCTCACATGAGGATCGCCCCAGGAAAGGAAGACCAAGAGTCACCTCTGCTTCTGAGGATAAGTTTATCCGAGTCACCAGCCACAGAAATTGCAGGTTAACAGCACCTCAGATTAGAGACCAGGTCAATGCCACACAGAGTTCTAGCAGCAGACACATCTCTACAACAACTGTTAAGAGGAGACTTTGTGCAGCAGGCCTTCATGGTAAAATAGCTGCTAGGAAACCACTGCTAAGGACAGGCAACAAGCAGAAGAGACTTGTTTGGGCTAAAGAACACAAGGAATGCACATTAGACCAGAGGAAATCTGTGCTTTGGTCTGATGAGTCTAAATTTGAGATCTTTGGTTCCAACCACCGTGTCTTTATGCGACGCAGAAAAGGTGAACGGATGGACTCTACATGCCTGGTTCCCACCGTGAAGCATGGAGGAGGAGGTGTAATGGTGTGGGGGTGCTTTGCTGGTGACACTGTTGGGGATTTATTCAAAATTGAAGGCATACTGAACCAGCATGGCTTCATTAGGAGAATATTTCTGTGTGAGCACATATAAAGGAGCAGGTGAGATTAGGATCCCAGCACTATACACTCGCTCTCTTTCTTATTTGTGAGGTATGTACAAGGACCCTTCTTCACTGATAAAGCCATGTACAATAGTTTAGTTATTATATTCTGTAACGTTCATTAACTTGTAAATAACCTGCAGTCTATAATGAGCCGTGTTAATAATATGATCCCACCAATAGTGACAATAAACTGTGTTGGTATAGTACTTTTTTTTTTCATCACTAGATGGCAGTGCAGCAGTGTAAATGTGTGAGAGAATGGGATGATGGCGCCATTATTGATCACTGGCGGCATTTTCTCTGTATTGGGTAAACTGGAGATAAACCGCTCTTGTCAGCAGATAGAATATTTCAGACTTTTGCCATATTGATTAATTTGCACATAATTTTCCTGTTTACAGTTTAGGCACCTGGATGGTGGAGGCCTCCATTACACATGTGGACATCTCCGAATTCCAGGACTTAAACACATCATATATATCTTGTTTTTTCACTTCAAAGTCCATTATTATCTGTAAATAAGCCGGAGCCTTCACAATTTTACTTACTTAATAATAATCTATTAATCTTGAATAAATGCTCCAGATCCTGGATTTTACAATTTGGCTATTATGTTCCATTATGTAAAATCAGGAGCTGACCTTCTTTATTGGTAAATCACGATGTAATTCAGGTTAATGATTCTTATGATTTTGCTAATAAAAACACTATTGCATTGTACACGTGTCGTTGTGTGATTGATCTAGATCCCAGCAGCCTCAATTGTCCGCTATTATTGAGAAGTCTTGACTGCTAGATATGGCAGTGTCATCAATCTCAAGAAGCCTTTTATTCTCACATACATGATAGAATCCAATAGTAAACATCAGCATATCCCTTCCAGGAGCGGAACGACATCGGTCACAGAGGGTGCGACCGGGTCCGTGCAGGAGGGGGGTCGGCCGCCACCAGCACCTATTTCAGTTAGAGGTGCATGCAAGGACACACATTCAGCTGAAATGTATTGAGACGCAGAGACCATCTGTGTCCCTGCACCGCAATACACCCTGCCAGCCAATCAGAGGCCGGCTGTTGACGTTGGTGTGCCAGTCACAGGTCGCACATGACCGTGACGTCATGCACCATGCCAGCAAGACGAAGTTAGATGCCAGTTCCTTCAAGTGCTATAGAAGAATACGCTGCGAGTTGTGGGAGTGGAGGAAGGGAAGAAGAATAATTTATTTATTTTTAAATGTATTGGAGAAGAACAGGAAACATTATTAATGGAAGGGGCACAGGATGGGGGACATTATACCAGGAAGGGTACAATAAGAAAGCACAGCAACACACTGCAAGGGACAATACATATGCTGACACTGAGAACATAAGGGCTAAACTGCATTATTGCTAAATAAAATGTACTTACAAAAAATGAAGGCTCTTAGCGCACAAATTGGCCAATTCATGTATGCCCATCAACCACGACAAGGTAGCCTCCACATGATGGGTAACTAACCTCTTAAACATGCCTCTCTTGGGCTATAAGCCTACAATATAAATGGGCAAACATGCCTCTCTTAGGAGAAAAGCCTACAAATTTAAGTGGGCAGGTAGAAACCAACACTAATTAAAAGCACCCGTGGGCTGATGGGTGCTTATACCAGGAAGGGTCCCAGGATGGAGTGCATTATACCAGGAAGGGTCCCAGGATGGGGAACATTATACCAGGAAAGGGCTCAGGATGGGGGCCATTATACCAGGAATGTGCTCATGATGGGGGACATTATACCAGGAATGTGCTCAGAATGGGGTACATTATACCAGGAATGTGCTGAGAATTGGGTACATTATTCCAGGAAGATGCCCAGGATGGAGTGCATTATACCAGGAGCTGCTCATGATGTAGTGCATTATACCAGGAAGGTGCTCAGGATGGGGAACATTATACCAGGAAAGGGCGCAGAATAGAGCACATTATACAAGGAAGAGGCCCAAGATGTACAGTTGAAACCAGAAGTTTACATACAGTATATAAAAAGACACATATGCATGTTTTTCTCAATATCTGACATGAAATCAGAATAAACCTTTCCCGTTTTTTTAAATGCCTTAATACATTCTCTCTCTCCTTATTCTGGCATTTGGCAAATATTAAAAATTATGGTAATCCTAATTGACCTAAAACGGGAAAGGGCATCAGCGTTCCCATGTAACTTCCCAGGCCTATGCTCTACGTGAAAGTTGAAGTCCTGAAGAGCTAGGAACTATCTAGTTACCCTGGCATTGTTACCCCTCTTTTCCCTCAACCATCTCAACGGGGCATGGTCTGACAGCAACTTAAACTTCCGGCCTAGTAGGTAGTATCTTAATGTATCTACGGCCCACTTTATGGCTAAACACTCCTTTTCTACTATTGCGTAGTTTTTCTCGCAGGAGGACAGCTTCCGGCTCAGATAGAGAATGGGATGTTCTTCCCCATTTATCCATTTATCTCTTGAGAGAGTACAGCTCCTAGACCAAGCTCTGAAGCGTCTGTCTGGACCACAAACTCTTTCTTAACCCCTTTACCCCCGAGGGTGATTTGCACATTAATGACCAGGCCAATTTTTACAATTCTGAACACTGTCACTTTATGAGGTAATTACTCTGGAAAACTTAAATGGATCCCCCTGATTCTGAGAATCTTTTTTCGTGACATATTGTACTTCATGATTGTAGTAAAATTTCTTCGATATCACTTGCGTTTATTTGTGAAAAAAATGGAAATTTGGCGAAAATTTTTAAAATTTTGCAATTTTCAAAATTTTTATTTTTATGCCCTTAAATCAGAGAGATATGTCACACAAAATAGTTAATAAGTAACATTTCCCTCATGTCTACTTTACATCAGCACAATTTTGGAACCAAATTTTTTTTTTGTTAGGGAGCTATAAGGGTTAAAAGTTGACCAGCGATTTCTCATTTTTCCAACAAAATTTACAAAACCATTTTTTTAGGGACCACATCACATTTGAAGTCACTTTGAGGGGTCTTTATGACAGAAAATACCCAAAAGTGACACCATTCTAAAAACTGCACCCCTCAAGGTGCTCAATACCACATTCAAGAACTTTATTAACCCTTCAAGTGCTTCACAGGAATTTTTGGAATGTGGAAGAAAAAAATGAACATTTAACTTTTTTCACAAAAATGTTAGTTTAGACCCAATTTTTTTTATTTTTGCAGGGGTAACAAGAAAAAATGGACCCCAAAATTTGTTGTGCAATTTCCCCTGGGCATGCAGATATCCCATATGTGGGGAAAAAACACTGTTTGGGCGCACGGCAGGGCTTGGAAGGGAAGGAGCGCCATTTGACTTTTTGATTGGAATATTTCCTTGAATAATTAGTGGACGACATGTCGCGTTTGGAGAGCCCCTGTGTGCCTAAACATTGGGGCTCCCCCTAAGTGAACCCATTTTGGAAACTAGACCCCACAAGGCACCTATCTAGATGCATAGTGAGCACTTGGAACCCCCAGGTGCTTCACAAATTGATTCGTAAAAATGAAAAAGTGGAAAAAACAACACTTTTTTATTTTTACGGATTAATTTGTGAAGCACCTGGGGGTTCCAAGTGCTCAATATGCATCTAGATAGGTGCCTTGGGGGGTCTAGTTTCCAAAATGGGGTCACTTGTGGGGGAACTCCAATGTTTAGGCACACAGGGGCTCTCCAAACGCGACATGGTTTCAACTTGTTAGCGGACACCATGTCGCGTTTGGAGAGCCCCTGTGTGCCTAAACATTGGATCTCCCCCACAAGTGACCCCATTTTGGAAACTAGACCCCTCAGGGAACTTATCTAGATGTGTGGTGAGCACTTTGAACCCCCAAGTGTTTGGCAAAGGTTTATGACGTAGAGCCGTGAAAAAAAATATTTTTTTTTTCCACAAAAATGCTCTTTTAGCCGCAATATTTTTATTTTCACAAGGGTACTAGGAGAGATTGGATCCCAAAAGTTGTTGTGCAATTTCTTCTGAGTACGCTGATACCCCATGTATTGGAGAAAACTACTGTTTGGGCGCATGTCAGGGCTCGGAAGGGAAGGAGTGACGCTTTGGAATGCAGACTTTGATGGAATGGTCTGCGGGCGTCATGTCACGTTCTCAGAGCCCCTGATGTGCCTAAACAGTGGAAATGCCCAACAAGTGCCCCCTTTTTGGAAGATACCTGATTTGTCAATTTTATAATGTAGTGTTATACGCCAGTTGTGTAGGGCAACCTGACAAACACTACACAACTGAAGTATGACAACCTGACAAACATTACGTCAGCTGTGTAGTGTTTGTCAGGTTGTCATACATCAGAAATTAATTCAATAGTCCATGGAAGTATGGTACCTTTTGAAGCAGTCTTTCATGCAGAGGCCAGGTTTGTCGGGGCAGGTGTCACATTGGTAAATGGTGTCCTTGCGTATTCCCCTTCGGTAACACACTCGGCACTTCTTTTGTGACTTACCTTTTTTTCCGCTGTGAGGGATCTGCCCCAGGAAATGCTGGCCAGGTACAATTCTAGGTCCTTCAGTTCCAGAAGTAGAGGGGCCCGCTCCACCACCACTGCCAAATATCAGGGCCTTGATAACTGTCTCCTGGAAGTGAAGGTACGACGTAGAAGTCTGGCCTCCACATTTTGACAGAAAGAAAGCGTTGTGCATTGCCATCTGAACAGTGTGCACGGCCGGCTTCTTATACCATACCTTGGCCTTTCTCAAAGCACTGTACGGCTGGAGGACTTGATCGGAGAGATCAACTCCCCCCATGTACTTGTTGTACCCCACTACACAGTCTGGTTTGGCGACCTGTGTAGTGGAGCCTCTTACAGTGCTGAGGGTGCTGCCATCACCATGTATGGTGGTCAAGAGAAGGACATCCCTCTTGTCCTTGTACTTGACCACCAACAGGTGGTCGCTACATTGGGCTCTGCTCTCACCCCTTCTGAGCAGCTGCCCAATTAGTGCCTTTTTGAGGCCTTTCTGATTTTTGCGGACAGTACCGCAAGCTGCTGTATGTCGCGCAGAGAGGGACTTGAAGAGCGGGTTACTTGTATAAAAGTTATCCACGTACAGGTGATAACCTTTATCCAGCAGTGGGTGCACCAAGTCCCACACAATTTTCCCACTCACTCCCAGAACAGGGGGGCATTCAGGGGGTTCAATCCAGGAGTCCTTCCCTTCATAAACTCTAAACTTGTGAGTGTACCCTGAGGTACTCCCCCAAAGGTTATACAGCTTGATCCCGTACCTGGACCTTTTACTGGGCAGGTACTGCCGGAATCCAAGCCGCCCCTTAAAAGAAATTAAGGACTCATCCACGCAGATGTCCCTTTGGGGCACGTGTACTTCACCAAACTTGTTGAAGTGCTCGATGACCGGCCAACTTTGAAAAGACGATCAAAGTTTGGGTCATCGCATGCAGGACACATTGCATTATCTTGGTAATGCAAGAACTTGCGGATGGCCTCAAAACGTGTCTGGGTCATGACCATTCGGAACATTGGAGTGTTATACAAAACGTCAACACTCCAGTATTGCCGAACCTCTGTTTTTTTCAGGATCCCCATATGAAGGACCAGGCCCCAAAACTTCATCATTTCTTCTGCGTCTACAGGAGACCAGTTAGAAAATGATGAAGAGGGGTTTTGTTCCAAAAATTGATGAGCATACAAATTAGTTTGGCCCACCATGAGGTTTATAAAATCCTCAGAGAAAAAGACTTTGAAAAAGTCTATTTCTGTGAGGCCGGTGGTGTCAAACTTGATTCCTGATTCCGCCACGAAATCAGGAATCAGTGGCTCAACATTTTCGGGGGGCGAGGTCCATATGGGGTCAGTAGTGGGGGGCGCTGGAACATCTTCTCTCCTGCGACGACTGCGGGGCTGTCCAGCAGCACCTGAGGAGGAAGAGGAGGAAGAAGAGGAGGAAGAGGAGGACGATGAGGCGTCGGAAAAGTAAAGAAATGTGGGATCCTCGCCCTCGCTGTCAGTCTCAGTGTCGGAGGCAACAATAGCGTATGCCTCCTCCGCTGAATAGCAAGTTTGGGATGAGCCGGACATTTTTTTTTTCTCGTGTATGTGGTGCGTGTGTGTCAGTACTTTATTTAGAGTGTGTGTGTGTCAGTGTGCTTGGTGTGAATTTTTTTTTTCTGAAAAAAAAAAGAGAAAAAAAGGAACTACCGTAGGTGGTGCAAACAGCGAGCACGAGTGCGGATCGGTGAACTATGTCACCTATCAACTCTCGGCAGCTGATGGGTGTGTGCGCAGATGTGGTGCAAAGGTGGGGGGGGGAGAATTGACAGGGGCAAGAAAAAGTCCTGAAAAGCAGCGAGCACGGACGTTGATCAGTGACATAGACACTGCTCAGCGCTCGGCCGCTGCAGGACGCACGTAAAAAAAAAAACTGGGGGGGGGGGGGATTGGGGGTAAAAGGAGGGGGGGAGAGGAGGAGGGGGGGAGAGGGGTGAATGAGGGGAGAACAGAGATGGACTTACCAAAGTCTTCTCTGTTCTTCTTTCAGCAGGATCAGCAGCGGGTTCTGGAAGAGGCTCTGGAGCAGGATCCGCAGCAGCTGGATAAGGAGCTGGAGACCCAGGACCCTGGAGACAGCAGCAGGACGCCGAAGCTGGAGACCCAGCAACCTGGAGACAGCAGCAGGATGCCGGAGCAGGAGATCCAGGACCCTGGAGACCGCAGCAGGATGCCGGAGCAGCAGCAGCGACTGGAGCAGGTAGGAGAAAGGTCTTGTAGTGTAACAGAAGATTCTGTGGCACTACAAGGCCCAGCACAGCGCAGATCAGACGTGACCGCTCTGTAGAAATCCTCACCAAGTGTGAGGATCTGCAGGGCGGTCACAGGGGTTGACAGAGTGGTGACAAGCAGGTTACCGGCTGGTCACCACCCGGTCACCTCCGGTCAGGTACTCTGATTGGTGCGATCGATGATGACATCGATCGCACCAATCAGAGATGGCAGGGGCCTGGGCAGCATCACAGGGGGTCACAAAGAGGTGACAGGCAGGTCACAGGTCACAAGCCGGTCATCGCCCTGTGACCGCCCTGTCACCTGTGTTCAGGTACTCTGATTGGAGCGATCGATGTCATCATCGATCGCTCCAATCAGACCTGGCTGGGGCTTATTTGACATCACAGGGGGTCATGGGGAGGTGACAGGCAGGGTTACTAGGCAACAGCCTAGGATCAGTGCTCTTAGGAGCACCGATCCTAGGCTGCACATCACTGTTTCCGGCAATCTGATTGCCGGAAACAGTGAGAAATGCTGTGATTGGCTGTTCAGAATTGAACAGCCAATCACAGCGATCATGGGTGTGAAGGGGCGGCGACACCCCAAGATGCTGGCGCCATCTACCCTAAGGTAAGATGGCACCGGAATTTTAATGCTATCACCGCGACTTCGGTCGCGGTACCGCATTAAAGATAGGGCGTATTAATACGTATCTGGTCCATAAGGCCCAGGGCACAGATACGTACTAATACGCCCTATGTCGTAAAGGGGTTAAAGTCTGGTGCGACCAGGACCGGTTGTTTACACAGTGCTGACTTCAACAGTTGGAACGTGGTCTCTGTTTTCTCCGTCCACTTCCCCATGGTTGACCTGGTGCCTTTTAGGAGATCCGTCAGTGGTGCAGCCATCATGGCAAAATTTGGGTTAAACTGCCGGTAATATCCCACCATTCCCAGGAATGCTCTCACTTGCTTCTTGGAGAGCAGTTGCGGGCAGGTCTGGATTGCCTCCACTTTATTAACTTGCGGCTTTATTTCGCCTCTCCCGACGACATAGCCCAAGTACTTGGCCTCCTCTTTTCCAAAGGTGCATTTTTTCAGATTTATTGCAAATCCCGCCTTCCTTAGAGCATCCAGAATGGGCTGTAGTTTAGTTCTAAAGTCTGGGCTAAAAACTACAATGTCGTCAAGGTAGGCTGCGGCATACTTCTTATGTGGGGCTATGATCCGATCCATAGCCCTCTGGAAGGTGGCTGAGGCCCCCTGTAACCCAAATGGCATCCAAGTGTATTGAAAGCACCCATCTGGGTGTAGAGAAAACCGTCTTCTCCTTGGCCACCTGGGACATGGGGATCTGCCGATAGCCCTTCGTCAGGTCGAGAGTGGTGATGTATCTCGCCGGTCCAAGCCTTTCGATGAGTTCGTCAACGCGGGGCATCAGGTACGCATCACACTTGGACACCTCATTCAGCCGGCGCTAGTCATTACAAAACCTCCACTCTCCGTTGGGTTTTGGTACGAGGACGATTGGGCTCGACCACCCACTCTTTGACTCCTCTATCACATTGAGGTCTAACCTCCTTTTCACCTCGGCCGAGATCATTTCCCGGCGTGCTTCCGGAACCTGATACGGCTTCAGATTCACTCTTACATGTGGTTCTGTTAACTCGTCATGCTCTACCACCTGAGTATGCTCCGGCAACTCTGAGAACAGCTCCCGATTCCACTGTAGTAGTTCTCGACACTCTTGCTTCTGGGCTGGCAATAGAGTCTCTGAAATAGTGACCTCTTCCACCTTGCCTTCGGGAGCGGCTCCCAGGCAAGGAGTTTCCACAGGCTCCCGGTTCCGCCACAGCTTGAGCAAGTTCACATGGTATACTTGGTGCGGCTTTCTTCAGCCATGCTGGTGGACTCGGAGTTCACTTAACTGAGTTTCTCCACCACCTCATATGGGCCCTGCCACTTGGCCAGGAACTTACTTTCGACAGTGGAAATGAGAACCAGAACACTATCCCTGATCAAGGTCACCAGACTCCTGGAGTCCAACAGCCCATCACTCCATTAACGGACATGGCACACCCCTGCGGCCCCTCGCCGTGTCGACAGTCCACACTGCATGTTGGGTAAGCATAGTATGAACATCATCTGCCTAGACTCAGCAGATGTATGACACTGGGCGGCTACGTGTCCCGGACTGCGACATCGCCAACAAATCACATCCTTCACAACAGACCTTGCAGTCTCTTCAGTGGAAATGGAATGCCATCAGTTGTAGCTCTGAATCCCTTCCATGGTGAACCTATCCCCTTTTGGGCACTCCAGTAAGGGTAGGTGGCTATGTCGGGTTTCCCCAGGGATTTTTCGACCACTTGGTATCTTTCTACCAGACCTACGAGATTGTCTGCGTCCGAGGGTCACCTTGGGCAAACCAGGTCTGCATCGGCCTGGTTAGGGAATGGATGAACCTGTCCATCACCACACGCTCAACCATCTGGGCAGGAGAGGAAGACACTGGCTGCAGCCATTTTTGTACAAGATGTAACAAGTCGAACATCTATGAGCGTGGAGATCTGTCGCCAGCATACGCCCAGTGGTGGACCCTTTGTGCTCTGACAGACATAGTCACTCCTGAGCATGCCAATATTTTGGTTTTTAATTTGGTGTATTCCTTTGCGTCCTGTAAAGTCAGATCGTAATAAGCCTTCTGCGGCTAGAATTGGGGGCTTTGTGGGCAGTACACAATGTTAGTACTAGTATAGTTGGCTATCATACAGTGTGAGGAGTATTATACTGTGTACACAGGAGATGTGGGCCATTATAGTGTATACTAGATGGTGGCCTGATTCTAATGCATCGGGTATTCTAGAATAGGTATGCCGCCGACCGGGCGCAATCAGCAGAGCTGTGTTTAAATTTGGGGCCAAAATCGCTGATTGGTCGCGTTCGGCAACCGCGACCAATCAGCAAAGCGGTGTTTAAATTTGGCGGCAATATCGACGATTGGTCGCGGGCGGCGGCCGCGACCAATCAGCGAACCATGTTAGTGAGGACTGGAGAGCGTGTTTAAATTTGGCACCAAAATCGCTGATTAGTCGCGACCAATCAGCAGAGCGGTGTTTAAATTTGGCGCCAATACTGCTGATTGGTCGCCGGCCACGACCAAACAGCAGAATGTTGTTTAAATTTGACCAATCAGCAGAGCGATGCAGAGCGGGGTTTAAATTTGGCGCCAAAATCGCTGATTGGTCGCCGGCCGCGACCAAACAGCAGAGTGTTGTTTAAATTTGGCGCCAAAATCGCTGATTGGTCGAGGCCAGCGACCGCGACCAATCAGCAGAGCGTTGTTTAAATTTGGCGCCAATCTCGCTGATTGGTCGCGGATGGCGGCCGCGACCAATCAGCAGTGCGGTGTTTAAATTTGGCACCAAAATCGCTGATTAGTCGCGACCGCGACCAATCAGCAAAGAGGTGTTTAAATTTGGCGACAATAGTGCTGATTGGTCGCGGCCGGCGACCGCGACCAATCAGCAGAGCGATGCAGAGCGGGATTTAAATTTGGCGCCAAAATCGCTGATAGGTCGCCGGCTGCGACCAATCAGCAGAGCGGTGTTTAAATTTGGCACAAAAAGCGCAGATTGGTCGCGGCCGGTGGTTGCTGACATCCAATTGGTCGCGGACGCTATTTAAAATTGTCGCACAAATCGGTGATTGGTCGCTGTCTTGGCCCGCGACCAATGACTGATCTTGGCGCCAAAGTTAAACACTATTGTGCTGATTCGTCGCGGACGCTGACCGCGACCAATCACCGATTTGGGCGCCAAAATTTAAATATCGGCCGCGACCAATCACCGATCTTGGCTCCACATTTAAACACCGCTGTGGTGATTGGTCGCGGCCGATATTTAAATTTGGCGCCCAAATCGGTGATTGGTCGCGGCCAGCGTCGGCGACCAATCAGCACAGCGGTGTTTAAGTTTTGCGCTAAGATCAGTGATTGGTCGGGTCCGAAGACCGCGACCAATCATCGAATCGTCTTGGTGAGGACCGGGGAGCGGCGCTGCCTGTGCGGCTACTTACGCTGCGAGAACCTGGGACATCGCGGGCGCTCGCAGCAGAAGTATCCCGACCCGCAGCGCCGCTCCCCGGTCCTCCCTTCCGCATGGAGGTCAGCGTCGCCGGCGGTCCTTCCGCTGATACCGGCCGGGAGATGAGCGCCTCACGCCGCTCATCTCCCGGCTGCATCTCCGTCCCGCAGATGGGTCCGGCGGTCGGGTTCCTTCTGCTGTTGCCGGCCAGGAGATGAGCGCCTCGCGGTACTCATCTCCCGGCTGCATCGCCGCTCAGCTCCGTCCCGCAGATGAGCCGCTAACGACCGCCATCTTTTTTTAGAAATCCCCCGGCGCTGATTGGCCGCTGCCGGACCAATGAGCGACGCGGGATTTCCTGGACAGACAGACAGACAGACGGGATAAGGCGATTATATATATAGATATGGGAGCTATGCGGACATCCTGGTGTAGAGAGCATTATACTGAGTATTGGGGGCTTTGAGGATATTATACTGTATTAGAACTACAGTAGAGTTGTAGGAAACTATTAAAAGGTAGTTGCAAAAACAAAGAAAATATCCATCTATCCATCTATCTATTATCATCTATCTGTCTGTACTTCATGTCTGAGTGTCTATTTATCTCTCTACTAGAGATGCGTCAAACTGCTAAAATTCAATGAGACAAATTCACTTGAATTCGGCCAGAAAATGTGATTTGCGGCAAATGTATTCAACGCAAATTGAATTACTGGTAAACTTGTGATGGGTAGATGTTACATAAGATGTTGTTAAGCATCCAGCAACTAGGGGGGTTAACAGGGTGCAGCTAAGGTGAGTGGTCAGGCCTGCCCCAGTGAGACTGGGTAGTGTCAGTTCTGAGCTGGAGAGCCAGCTTAAGGCTGTGTGCCCATGATGCGTTTTTTAAGCGTTTCCGCAGCGGCAAAAACGCTGCAAAAATGCATGGTAGAAAGCCTGCCATGTTCCCCAATGGTAATCCGCATGTGCTTTGCACATGCTGCGGAAATTTCCGCTGCGGGTTATCATTGTGGGAAAAAACGCAGCACTACCAAATATTTTGCGGAAGCACAGCGTTTTTGCCGCCACTGACTTTCATTGGAACGCATGGAATCCGCATCACTACATCTGTAGATGCGGAGTCCAAACGTTTCAGTGTGCGGATGGTACCAGGGTCTGGAGGACAGGAGACTCTCCTCCAGACCCAGGTACCATAGAACCTGTAAAAGAAAGAATAAAATATATATTATACTTACCTTCTGATGGCCCCCGCTGCGATCGTCTTCACTTGCCGGCAGATCGCGGTGGACTGAAGGACCTGCGCTGACATCATAGTCATGTGACGGCAGGTCCTTCGGTGTAGTGTACCGCAAGCTGGGCATCGTGGGCACATATCCTTAAGGATGCAGACCTCTTCATCAGGCTGATGAGGATACTGGGACTCTCCCACTGTGACTGCCATTTAGTTGCTAGTGGTATCTATAGTAGAAAGTAGTGGAGAAAGGAGTAAACTGTTGTTTAGCAAAAGCAAGGATTGAACACCACATCTGAGGACTGGACTCATCCTTCCATTCTAATCGCCCCATCGTACCTCACAACACTAGAAGGTAAAGCCTGTGACACTGTGGACCGTGGACTGCTGGTGGGAGCATTGCTGTTGTGGGAGTATAGAAGTGTGCTACTAAAGAGACTTGATCTGTGCTGTACTGTACTAGTAAGAAAGATTGTTTATTAATGTGCTTTTAAGAAGAAACTATTTGTTACTGGAGCCTGTTGCTCAAGGGACTTAAATTGCACTGGCCGTTCGGCTTCATTAAATGCGACTGTTCATGAGGACTCGTGTCAAATGTGTCTGGTCAGCAAGTGAATCCAGCTATATGTCTGTGCCTGAGGGTGAATGCCCCTGCATGACTGAGAGAAACTGCAGTATATGGTCACCCTGAGTAACGGTTCGCCCAGGATTCCAAAGAATTCATGAACCTGTCTCTCCGCTATCTAAACCTAGCGGTGTGCACGTAACATTGGTGGCCCGTACAGGGATTCCTGAGCCGGAATTAGCGTATAGGAGGGAGAAGAGGCAAAGTGTCTGGAAAAACATAGCAGCAAAGCACCTCAATTCAACCCTGGTATACCAGTGAAAAGGGAAGACAGCCAGTGATGACTGGGAAGAAATAAGGAGATAAAATACAGAGAAACAGGCACCTGCAAAATGCAAGACTTGACACGTATTGTACGGTTAAAATGGTGTCTGTTTTTTGTTAAAAGCACAGTGGGGAAGAAGAAGGACATCCCATCTTGTAGGAGTATATGATAAAAGAGCGCCAAACAGGGCCAAACCTCCTGCAGTGGAACAAGCTGGGGAAGGCTGGCCTCAGAGAAAAGACACCCCAACCACCAGCATGTTGGACCAATGGCCAGTGAGGTACTGTCCCAGAGGAGGAGGAGTAAGAGTGAGCTGGAGCTCTTCTGGCCAGAAGAACTCCATTCTGGTCAGGAGTGAAAAGGAGAGGAGAGTGCCAGTCATAGTGCCTGCCAGTATGTCGGAGCTAGGAAGGTGTGCTATGTCCCAGCAGTCTGCAGCAAGAAGAGAAGCAGGGGAGGACGCAGCCCTTCATCACCTCACCCACAACCACGAGGTACCGGGCAATACCCAGCCAGGCCAGGGCACGGCCGCACCGCCTCATCAGAATCCGGAGGCAGCCCGAAGGCAGGAGTTGGGACCCCGAGGTCTGCCGTCGGACCCTGTGCCCATCCCACCACCAACTGTGGACCGTGAGCCGAAGTCCGGAGCCCCGGCTGTCATCCCGCCGCAGGCCACCGCGTAATCCTGCCCAGCACCGGACCCACCTGAAGGACCGCTGCTCGTTCCAGAACCATTCCGACCAGTACCGGACTCACCGGAGGACCTGCTGCCCACAGGTACCCTGACCGTGACCCGGCCCACCGCACTGGAAGCCACCACTGGGGCCGTGACGTCCGCCCGACCTCCGCTCTCGAGAGAGGGACGGGACTTCTGATCGGGACCAGCGTGCACAGCGGGACCGGAAGGAAGATGGCGGCGCTCTGTGTTCCTGCCGGTGAGTCACTAGCCCCCGCTCTCCAACTGATACCAGTAGTGATGATCCGCTCGGGGACCGCCACTCACCCAGCGCAAGGGTGAGGGAACCCCCGGCCTCATTCCATACCCATATGATGGTCACCACCAAGCAGGGACCGGTCGTAAAGCCGCCAGCGGAGGAAGAGGAGTTGGATTACTCTCTGTTAGCATTACCTGGAGAGCAGTGGATGACCAAACTGCCACCTCCACGGGGTCCATTCTCACCCCCTAGGGCCTACTGTGTGAATCCCAAGTATGGGGGAGTGAGGGGATGGATCCGGGAAATACATGATATAGCCTGGATAGCCAGAGGAGGTGAAAGGATGGGGGCCTGGAGGAAACAGGAGTCATATGCGTTCCCCTTGCCTATCAACACCAGGAAACCAGTACCTACCCTACCACCTACTCCACCGGGGGCACCTATCCCACCACCTGCCGATGTTGTTGCTCAGCCTGGCCAGGCTGAAAGGTCTGTTCCTGTGCCCATCATCTCCAAAGAAGAACAGGAAGAATACAACTTCCAACAACGCCTGGCTGCATGGAAAGAAAAGATCATCCAGGAGAAGAGACGGATGGAGGAGTGTGCCCAGGAGTGGAGAGAGTACCCGGGAAGGGACTGCCTGGAGGATTGGATGATCAGAGGTACGGTCATAAATTTTTATCAGCTAAAGGGATTTGGCTTCGCCTGGACATATTTGTCAACAGGAGGTCGGTGGAGAGGGATTATGCCCTAGGACGGACCTGGAGTCTCTGGCCAGGAGACAAGGTCAGATTCTTAAAGATGTGGGGACCTCGGGGCTGGTACGCCATTTCAGTCTCCCGCTTAGTTGAAATGGAGTAGTACCACCCCGAGGATTGGGCAGATGCAGAAGAACCAAGAGCTTCGTGTCAAATGAGAGGATTCTTCCCCATCTCTACTGGGCCCCGCTTCAGGATTCGTCCCAACTGGGAGAGCAAACCTGTCCCACAGGCCACAACCAAGGAGGGGGCCACTTCTGCTGGGGTGGCAAGAGAGGAACCCCTCCCAGCATCAGTTCAACTCCCCACTATCAATGCCGCACAGTGTCCATTTACTGTGGACTGGTGCCAACCAAAGAATAAAAAGGACTAGGACAGTGTTGCTCTCTCTCAAAAAGAAAAAAAATCACAGAGTTGTGTTGGTTGCACGCCGTGTTCCAGTGATAGTTCCTCATCTCTGCCTAGGTAATGTGATGTGTTCTTTCCTTGAAGGCTGGTAAAGCCACCAGAGACTGTGACCACAGTAGAAGGACCGCTACTGCTTTCCTGTTAAGGCCGGATAGGCCTATGGTATATTAAAAACTACGGTAGTAGCTGGACAAGTTGATATTTATTTTTGGTTTTGCCTTATTTTTTTTATTTGCACCTGTTGTGTCCTTTTCTGCTGGATATGCGTGCACCTCAAGCGAGTTGGGGAGTCTTCACTCTCAACTTATGGACTGTGCCGTATCCTGTCCAGGAACTGTTTTCCAAATTTCACTTTATGGACTGTGCCTTAGATGTTTACAAGAAACGGACATTGTTTCTGCCCCCGTTTTAAAGGACAGTCTCCCTTGCCTGTTCCAGGGTCCTTACCTAGAAGGACCGAGGACCCCGTGCCTTAAGAAACAAAGGACTGTGTTCTTAAAGTGGCACACTCTCTCAAGAAAATGGGTTGTGTTGAATATATGTGTTCTATTTCATGCCAAATATTTTACAAAGACTATGCTATATTTAACATTTTTGCACTTGAATTTGAAAAATGTTTAGTGGTAGTTAGGGAGAGCCGGTTGAAGACGAGCAAAAAGCTCCAGCTGAAGAATAGTTGTTGGTTAAAATTGTGGTTAAATCTGTATTTCTTGCAGGAGACCGATTGACAAGAGATGTAGATAGGGTAAGTGTGCTGTATGTGTAAATTGCTTAAAGGGGTCCATAGTGCCTAACTACCAACTCACCTTTAAGTAAAGAGGCAGTATTGGGGGAACACTATCTGAGGATAGTTAGGGGAGAACTACCACAACTCCAAGAGGCTGGTTAAGGTAACCAGGTAGAAAGCAAACGTCGAGGACGACATTCAAAAAGGAGGGAAGAGTGTGACAGGTAGATATTACATAAGGTGTTGATAAGCGTACCTGTCAGCAGAATTGTGCTTAGTAAACTACATACACTGTCAGGTGGGTGCCAATGATACCTTTGATTATGAAATCCGTCCAGTGGTTCTTTTATAATCTTTAGTTTCAGTTCTGCCATAATGATATGCATGTGCTCTGGTGCTCTGCTTCTGTATTCATGTATTCCTATCTCTGGCCTCTGACAAGTCTCTGTGCTTTCAATGACCTGCCTACTATTTTAAATACTGGCTGTGTAATTTCTCTGCCCATGTGAAATCTACATATCCCAAAATGTCCGCCCAACACCCACGCATGCGCTGTAGCAACTTTCGGTTGCCAAGAGATACTACTGCGCACGCACAAGCACCATTTTGCTTTTGGAAAAAGAGCGTGGGTGCAGAAATATGGCGCCGCATGTGCACAGTAGCATCTCTCGGCAACCGAAAGATGCTACTGCGCGGGCATCGGGCGGCCATTTTGGGATATGTAAATTTCACATGGGCAGGGAAATTACACAGTCAGTATTTAAAATAGTAGGCAGGTCACTGAAAGCACAGTGACCTGTCAGAGGCCAGAGATAGGAATACATGAATACATAATGAGAGCACCAGAGCACATGCATAACATTATGGCAGAACTGAAAATAAAGATTATAAAAGAACCGCTGGACGGATTTCATCATGAAAGGTATCATTTTACTCAGTGTAACGGTGTCCACCTGTCAGTCTATGTAATTTACTAAGCACAATCCTGCTGGCAGGTGCGCTTTAAGCATCCAGCAACTAGGGGGGTTAACAGGGTGCAGCTAAGGGGAGTGGTCAGGCCTGCCCCAGTGAGACTGGGTAGTGTCAGGTCTGAGCTGGAGAGCGAGTTTAAAGAAGTTGTCCACTACTTTCACATTGATGCCCTATCCAAAAGATAGGTCATCAATGTATGATCGGCCGTGATGCCGTACCCGGCACCCCTGCTGATCAGTTGTCATCGGTGCCGCCGCCGGCCAGAAGTGCTTACCTGCGGTGCTTGGCCGTCCATCTGTAGTGGCCGCCGCGGGATACTGCACATCCACCTCCCATTGAATTGAATAGAAGGCAGATGTGCAGTAACAAGCACTGGCCACTGTAACTTGATGGCCAGGTAAGCACTTCCTGCCGGCGGCTGCTGCCACCAATAACAGCCGATCGGCAGGGGTGTCGGGTGCAGGACCCCAGACGATCATACATTGATGCCCTATTCTACAGATAAGGCATCAATATGAAAGTAGTGGACAAACCCTTTAAAAGATACAGACCTCTTCACCAGGCTGATGAGGGTTCTGGGACTCTCCCACTGTGACTGCCTTTTAATTGCTAGTGGTATCTACAAGAGAAAGTAGTGGAGAAAGGAGTTAACTGTTGTTTAGCAGAAGCAAGGATTGAACACCACATCTGAGGACTGGACTCATCCTTGCGTTCTAACCATCCCTCATACCTCACTGCACTAGAGGCTAAAGCCTATGACACAGTGGACCGAGGACTGCTGGTGGGATCATTACTGTTATGGGGCATAGAAGTGTGCTGCTAAAGAGACTTGATCTGTGATGTACTGTGCTAGTAAGAAAGACTGTTTGTTAATGTGCCTTTAAGATGAAACTGTTTGTTACTGGAGCCTGTTGCTCATGAGACTTAAATTGCACTGGCCATGTGTGGCACCCCAGGGGTCCGGTTGCCACAGTGGCATTGCCTCCCTCACAAGAGGTGATGCCATGCCTGGAAGTAAGTAGGGGTCCTCTAATCAGGTTTTGCTAAGCACGCAACACGTTCCTGGCTCCAGACCAGCAAGGGGAGCTCCTCCCCTTGGCAACTGGGATCTGGAGGCGGGGTTAGTGAGACTTAGTGTGAGGAGTTGAAGTCAGGACATCGAAGAGAGAGGAGCTGGGGACTGGAGCTGCGCAGCAGCTCACCCCAGAAGGACCGGCACAGAAGAACCGGACACCAGAGTCCGAGGCTGTGGGGCACTGAAGGCCCAGCAGCAGAAACCGGAGGGCAGGAGATTGCAGGTCTCCTGGTCCCATCAGACGCCCGGAGGTTCAGCAGCACTACAGGGCCCAGCACCGCCACGTGGGAGCGATGCACCATCAAGGCCCGAGCTGCCTGCCATACTGGTGAGCACAGAACCGTTGCACTCAGGGACGAGGGCCACCGCACAGCTACAAGCAGCAGGGCCATAGAGTTTAGTGGAAAGGGAAGGCCTCCAACTTCACCTGGCAAGGAGGATTCTTTACTTGCTTCCAGGCTGCCTGGACTTCCACTTCTAGCCAGTACCCTAGTCCAGGCTTGTCTACTCACCACCAGTAAAGATAAGAGGAAACCGTCATTAAGTTTTGGACTGATTATTGCTGTGCCATCAACCCCTGCACTACAATGCCCAGCACCACCTATAACATCCACACTGCCCTGGAGCTAAGCTCTACCCGTGGAGAGCCACACAATCCCTGCTGCACTGACATCAGCTCCAGAGGACCTGCTCCGCAGCGGCGGCTCCCTGTAGCCGCATACCACAGGTGGCGTCACAAACTTTATACAAACACTATAAATCCCCTATAAATAAACCCCTTTTATTGACCACCCTGGGTCACGGACTGGGTCTCCGCCACTGTGACATCCCCCAGCATCTACCGGCCCGGCACCGGGTACCCCAAGGCCCAGTGGGCGCGTCACATGTGACTTCATTAAATGCAACTGTTCAACTGTTCATGAGGACTCGTGTACTGGCCTGTACCCCCAGCTCACTATCAATGTGCCAAAGGAATGTTGCAGGAGATGAAGGAGGCTGGGGTGATCAGAGATAGTTGTAGCCCCTGGGCAGCTCCATTAGTTCTCGTTAGAAAGAAGGATGGTACCATGAGGATGTGTGCTGATTACAGGCAAATTAACCGCATTACACATAATGATGCCTACCCATTACCCAGAATTGAGGAGTCATTAGCTGCACTAAGATCTGCTAATTATTTCTCCACTTTGGATCTCACCAGTGGGTACTGGCAGGTTCCTGTGGCAGAGGCGGACAAAGAAAAGACTGCGTTTACCACGCCAATGGGCCTCAGCGAGTTCAACTGCATGCCATTCGGGCTCTGCAACGCCCCAGGAACCTTCCAGCGGTTAATGGAGTTCTGCCTAGGACACAAGAACTTCGAAACTGTCCTGCTCTACCTGGACGACGTAATTGTCTACTCAAAGACATATGAAGACCACCTGGAGCACCTGGCCGAGGTGTTCGAAGCCCTATCTGGTTTTGGGCTGAAGGTAAAGCCGTCCAAATGCCACCTGTTGAAGCCCAAGGTGCAGTACCTACGTCATGTGGTAAGCGCCGAAGGTGTAGCGCCAGACCCTGAAAAAGTCACCGTAATCAAGGACTGGCCAAGACCCTCCACTATCAAGGAAGTGCGGCAGTTTCTCGGGCTGGTAGGCTACTACAGAAGATTTATCAAGGGTTTCACCAAGATAGCAGCACCCATGCAGGACCTCCTGGTAGGCCAGTCCAAGAAGGCCAAGAACCCGAAACCTCCGTTCAAATGGGATAAACCAGAAGACGAATCTTTCACCCGACTGAAGATGGCTCTGACCGGAGATGAAGTCCTGCCCTACACTGACTATGGCCAACCCTTTATATTTCATACCGATGCCAGCAATGTGGGATTGGGAGCGGTGCTGTCCCAGGTACAGCAAGGCAGAGAGCAAGTGATTGCATACGCCAGCAGGAAGCTCTGGCCCACGGAAAGGAACCCCGACAACTACAGTTCCTTCAAGTTGGAGTTTCTCGCCATAGTCTGGGCTGTAACAGAGCGCTTCAAACACTATCTCGCCTCCTCCAGATTTACAGTCTTCACAGATAACAACCCGCTGACGCACCTGGAAACTGCGAAGCTTGGTGCCCTAGAACAACGATGGATGGCCCGACTGTCTAACTACGAGTTTACCATCAAGTATCGGGCGGGGCAAAAAAATGCAAATGCTGATGCGATGTCCAGGATGCCCAACTTGCCAGATGGGGGAGAAGACCCAGAAGAGCTGGAGGAGATAGAGATACCCGCTTTCTATCGTCATGGGGTGACCCAGTGCTCCCACTGTGTGAGGGACAAGCGCCCCGCCAACAGAGAGGCCATGTTCAACCCATTGCCCCACCATGGATGGGCAGAGACGCAGGATAGCGACCCGCTGTCCGCCTAGTCAAGGAGTTGCTGATGCAAGCTGACTCGCACCCTGATCCAGATGCTCCACAGGAGACCCAACAGTTGTGGAAGGAGAAGGGCAAACTGTTCATCTACGAAGGAAAGCTGTGTCGAAGAAGCATCAACTCCCGGACACATGAACTGGTCTGGCAGGTGGTAGTCCCGAGGCGGGATGCGTTAATGGTCGTAGAAGCGTACCACGATGGAGCAGGACACTTCGGGTGGAAGAAGTTGGAAGTCCTGCTACGTGAGAGATTCTACTGGGCTGGCATGAGGAAAGGAATTAAGAGATGGTGTCGAGAATGTGGTCCATGCAACCTGAGATGAAAAGACCGTGACAGCAAGAGGGCTCCCCTGCAGCCCATAATCAGCAAACAGCCACTTGAACTGGTAGCCTTGGACCACGTGAAGCTAGCCCCAAGCCGGTCAGGCTATGTCTACGCTTTCACCATAGTAGACCACTACTCCCGGTTCTTGGTAGTAGTGCCAGTGAAAGACCAGACGGCTCAGACGGAAGCCAAAGCGTTCCAACAGCACTTTTGTCGCCCGCACGGTTACCCTGAACGGGTACTTACCGACCAAGGTCCAGCCTTTGAAGCAGAAGTGTTCCAGGAATTCTGTAACTTGTACGGCTGCAAGAAAATCAGAACGACGCCGTATCATCCCCAGACTAACGGGTTGTGTAAAAAGATGAACCAGGTGGTGATAGACCTGTTGAAGATGTTGCCCCTTGAAGAACGTAGCCTGTGGCCAGAGAAGTTGCCAGATTTGGTGGACCTATATAATCACATCCCGGTGAACTCCACCAACTGTACATCCGCTTACCTGATGAGAGCAAGACCTGGTAAGCTACCCATCGACTTAGACATGGGAGTCTTAACACCAGAGACGACATCACCAGATGCGGATTGGGATACCGAGTGGCAGCAGCAATACCGCAAGGTGCAAGAGTGTGTTGAGAGAAGTTTGTTCCAGGTGAGACAGAAGCAAGAGAAAACTTATAATCAGCACGCACCTGCCGTTCCCTTGTCACCTGGAGAACAGGTACTTAAGAGAAAGAGATGACTCCACAAATTAGATGACCAGTGGGAGGTAGAGCCATACACAGTCCTACCCTCCAATTACGATAACATCAAAGTGTGCCTCATCAGTAAGGATGGAGGGGAA
Source organism: Phyllobates terribilis (assembly GCF_046119375.1). NCBI lineage: Eukaryota > Metazoa > Chordata > Amphibia > Anura > Dendrobatidae > Phyllobates > Phyllobates terribilis. The sequence continues at coordinate 148,718 of NW_027363335.1, forward strand.
ACTTCAGCGGCAGTCTCAAGAGATCACTTGAAGATATGTCCTGAACAGTTGAAACACACAGAAGAAGATCAAGACAACACTCAGCCCACAGAAGGAGTGGAGGGAGTGGTCCAAACAGTACTCGGAGAACATCCCCGGTCTTGGATGCAGGTGAACAGTGCAATTATAGTACCGGTCCTTACCTTTCTCCAAGCGGCCTCACCGGAAGCTGCAGAAGTTCCAGAACAGCTGGAAGACCAGTCGGTCCCAGAGACAGAAGTTTCATCATCAGCAGACCAGGAGAATCTACCCTCTGCTAGCAGTGAACCTGTCGTACCCAGGGTGAGCCAAAGAATTCGCAGGAGATTACCCAGCTTACCTGTGTTACCTCAAACTACCCGTAGGGTAGTTCACACAGAACCCACCACACCAGGGGTAGACACTAGGGACCAGGGTAGAGTAGTGACAACTAACGCACTACGTACATCGACCAGAGGTTCAAAAGGTCAGCTCCATGCCCGCTGCAGAAACTAAAGTGTAAGAGAATAAAAGTGTATGTTGTATATAGTTGTACCCGTTAAATAAAATGGAAAAGTATATTTGTTAAATTTATGGACAATTGGACCACAGGACTAGGTGTGGTCAGGACAATGTTGGATATAGTTACTAACAGGCCTAGAAAATAAACCCCAGGCGTGGCTGAAGACCAGGCCCAACGAAAGAGTGTCCCGAAGCCATGCCCAGGGACGACACACAAAGTGGGTTGATGCAGTTCCCACCAGCCAAATTACAGTTACCAGGATTGTGGCGTAAAGACTAAGCGCCGTAGTGACTGCTTTCAAATTTTGTTGGGTTTTTGTAATTTTTGACTGTTGTAACCTGTTTGAATTGTTAATTGTTAATTTTAAAGGTATCCTCAGTCCAGGAGTAGTGAAGTTAACTAGGGGGGAATGTGGCACCCCAGGGGTCCGGTTGCCACAGTGGCATTGCCTCCCTCACAAGAGGTTATGCCATGCCTGGAAGTAAGCAGGGGTCCCCTAATCAGGTTTTGCTAAGCATGCAACACTTTCCTGGCTCAAGACCAGCAAGGGGAGTTCCTCCACTTGGCAACTGGGATCTGGAGGCGGGGTTAGTGAGACTTAGTGTGAGGAGTTGAAGTCAGGACGTCGAAGAGAGAGGAGCTGGGGACTGGAGCTGCACGGCAGCTCACCCCAGAAGGACCAGCACAGAATAACCGGACACCGGAGTCCGAGGCTGTGGGGCACTGAAGGCCCAGCAGCAGAAACCAGAGGGCAGGAGATTGTAGGTCTCCTGGCCCCATCAGACGGCCGGAGGCTCAGCAGCACTGCAGGGCCCAGCACCACCACGTGGGAGCGACGCACCAGCAAGGCCCGAGCTGCCTGCCATACGGGTGAGCACAGAACCGTTGCACTCAGGGACGAGGGCCACCGCACAGCTACAAGCAGCAGGGCCAAAGAGTTTATTGGAAAGGGAAGGCCTCCAACTTCACCTGGCAAGGAGGATTCTTTACTTGCTTCCAGGCTGCCCGGACTTCCACTTTTAGCCAGTACCCTAGTCCCGGCTTGTCTACTCACCAGCAGTAAAGATAAGAGGAAACCGTCATTAATGTTGGAATAATACATATTAATCTGTATGTGTATTGCAACAACTACTGTGTGCTGTTTCATATGTTGTGCATATTGTGAGGTTGTTAACAAAGTTGTGTTTTAAAAAAAAAAAAACTCACACAGACAGGATGCCCCCTCCTTCTCGTCCTGTATTGTTGATATATGTTTTGTTTCTCCTCATCTGCAGTAACACGAGACTCCATGCTGTGCCTATGCTGGATATGAATAAACCTACATTCTGTGTTCTAAACTCTGGATGTCACGTGGATTAATACTCTGCTAACAGGTTATGGGCCCAGATGTACCAGAGTCCCCAGAGTTCCCAGAGTCACAGATCCCCAGAACACAGAGGAAAGAAAAGAAAGAAAGACAGCAAACTGAGAAGAAGCAAAGATGGCCACCAGCAGCAGCTCCATGAAATTTACAGTGCCAAGTCTCACTAACCAGAATTATCAATCCTGGAAATTCAAAGTGAAAATGCTGCTGATAAGAGAAGGTACGTGGAAATACACACAGGAGCCTATACCTGACCCAGTGCCACAGGAGTGGACAGAGATGGATCAGAAAGCACAAAGTACCATATCACTCAGTATAGATGATGACCAGATTGTGCATGTGTGTAAATGTAATACTGCAATGGAAATGTGGGAGCAGTTGCAAAAGGTACATGAGAGGATAAATTTAAGCAATAAGCTCTATCTCATGAGAAAGCTGTACCAGTCTAAGCTACAGAAAGGCCATGATATGCAGGATTACATAAGAAGTGTTCTGGAAGTTGTAGAACGCCTGAGAGGCATTGGGGAAGATCTAAAGGACTTTCATGTGGCCGCATTACTGCTTAGTGGCCTTCCAGAGAGCTATGATACGCTTGTAACTGCACTAGATGCGCGTCCAGATGATGAGCTTACACTGGAGTATGTCAGGAGGAAGCTCATAGATGAATATAAGCGAAAGGCAGAAGGTATAAACAGTAGGATATGCAGCACAGAATCTGCTTTACAGACACAAAACCTAACTGATAACAGGAAGCACACAAAAGAAACACGTGAATGTTTTGTTTGCAAGAAATCAGGACATTTGAAAGCTGACTGCAGAGTCTGGAAAGCTAGAATGAATCAGTTGAAAAAGCAAAGCAGTCATCAAAGGGTTAAAAGTAGTGTTGTGCCACCCCCGTAGTGTTCGAGTTCGGTTCGGTTCCTCGAACACCCGTGTGTTCGCCGAACTGTTCGTCGAACTGTTCGTCGAACACCTTCGAACACCGTTAAAACCAATGGCAGGCAAACAAAAACACATAGAAACACATAGAAAACACCTTCAAAGGTGTCCAAAAGCTGACAAACTGCTCAGAAGACATAACTAACACATGGAAAAGTGACAAGTACATATAGTCATGCGAAAATAAAAGAGGTGGAGGAGTAAAAGGAGGGGGAGACACAGATATAGGCATGTCATGCCCTTCTAAAATCCAAAAAGTGAGAAGCCGACACGGCCAGTCCGCTCCTGCCCGTGCCACCTCCGTGTCGCCGGGTTTGTGCCAGAGCCGCGGTGAACCCTGACGGCCAGCCCCCCTCTCCCAATACTGGTGCCTGTCCGCTGGTGGGTCGAGCGAGCCCCCCTGTGGTGGAGGCAGCTCTAAGCTTTTTAATTTAAATTGTCTCTCTAATTTGAATGAATACACTTTAAATCCATTTACAAGGATCTATTGGAGGGCAAGTCTCATGCCAGCAGCCGTGGTAATTCCAGCTCCAGTAGCGTCCACTAAAGCTGCTGCAGTTAAAAAGCTTTTATAAGGATCGAGCTCGGCTGTCCACCGCAAGGCATCCTACTGCCAGTCCCAGCCCCTATGCCTTGGGGTGCCTCCTGATGCTCTTCACTAAGTATCCCATGGTCCCGAAGCATTTCCTTTGAAAAAATTAAGTGTCTAAACTACAGGTGGTGCAGCTTGCTTAACAGCCGGGATAATCCGCTCACTAGCAGACACTGCTACTAGGCACAAAGTATTTCCTGGGCTAGATGCAGTTAAAAATTTGTAATTAGATACTCTCGTTGGATGCTGAGAAAGCATTCCATAGAGTCTCCTGGCACGCCATATATGATTCTCTTAAAAAGCTTGGGGTAGGGGTCTAGGGGACCCTTTTATAGCCAAAATCACGGCCCTGTATCGCAATACGTCACCTAGGCTGAAGATAAATGGAACTGTAGCACCCTGAGGGCTCGGTTGCTACAGACGTATTGCACCTCACCCAGAGGTGTGATATCTCACTCTCAGGTAAGGATGGAGTGTGGATCAGGACCCGACACCTGCATGCATTACACCACATTGCCGTGGGGCAGGGCGACCAATATGCCCCTGAGATGGGCACGACAGTCCCTGTCCCTGGCTGGAGTGGGGGGAGGGAACACTGAGGAAGGGGAACCCTGTAGTGCAGGAGCAGGGAGGAAGCAGTTCCTGGGTGCATTGAGAAGGGAGTATAAAAGGTGGGCACCATCTTAGTTCAGTGCAGAGAAGTCTGAGCAGAAGTGGCAGGGAGCAGGGGCTCTGCATGAGCTCTGCTCCGGAGGCGGGCCTAGTAACAGAGGCCCAGGCCTGGAAGAGGGAGAAGGAAGGAAGAGGAGTGGAGAAGGCTCCAGGAACGAGGAATGAAGGGATCCCAGGGGTGCGGACGGGCGAGTCGCCACCGCACGCCCGAATCCACCTGCGTGGAGGGGTCAGGCCAAAGGGGGAGACCGGTCCCCGAACTAGTGGAGGCAGGAAACGACCCTCAGCTAGAAACCGGAGGCTCTGACATTTTATGTGGCGCAGCCCCTCGCTACACCCGCTAGGAAGGCACCACATAGGGTCAGGGAAACTGGCGCCAAGTTTACCAAGAGGAGGCCCGAGGCAGCCGGACAGAAGTGTTGGTAAGAAAGGCCAGACAAAGGACACACAAAGGGGGTCCTGTGAAGTGCTCCAAAGTTATCTGGGAGTTGTCTGAGCCCCTCACCTGGTGAGCACAGTACGACGTGGGCAGCCGTTACCTGCAGACGTGGTCTGGATAATAAGAACTGTGAGTAAAGGCCCTGAACTGCATCACTGACTCCGTGTCGTTACTGCTGCTGCCCTGCACCATCACCCCCATCCTCCGCATACACTGCCCTGAGGCTATACTCCTCCCGTGGGGAGTTATGCTACGCTCTGCTGCACCCACAACACCAGCCTCAGTGGTCTGCCCTGTAGCGGCGGTTCACTCTGACCGCAATCCACGGGTGGCGTAGTCGGACATTTAAACATGAAAACCACATAAATAGTTCCGCCACTGGTTTGACCGCCCTGAGCCACGGAACTGGGTCGCCGCCACGAAGACTACAACCACCAGCATCCACCAAAAAGGGTCCGGCTCCGGGTGTCCCAAGGCCCAGGGGGTGCGTCAGAACATTTTCATCACCTTTCACAATCACCAATGGGACAAGGCAGTGATGTCCTCTGTCCCCTCTCTTATACATCCTAGTGACGGAGCACCTGCTCTCATCAATTCGCCATAACCCCAATATTAGGTGAATTGAGGTGGGAGGCACCGAGTACAAGTGCTCTCTATTTGCTGATGATGTCCTAGTATATATCACTCAATCACATATATCCATCCATGCTGTTATGGCTGAAATAGATCACTTTGTTACATGGTAAAATTTTAAAATCAATGCAGCGAAGTCTGAGGCCCTCGATGTCTCCCTCCCCAAATCCATATAGGATTCCATCCAGTCCAACTTTCCCTTTGCCTGGCCCTCACAGGGTATCAAATACTTAGGAATTCCTATTCATAGAGACCTCTCCCATCTATGTTATCTTAATTTTGGGCCCTTTATTGAACAACTCCATACAGACCACGGTTGGCAAGTTAGAACTGTAAGATTCACTACGTGAACCACTGGTGTTTTGTGGAAAAGCACATGTACACCGCGTTCCAAATTATTATACAAAAAGTGTTTAGGAGTGATAAGGGAAGAATTTGTTTGTTTGTCAGTTAAACTCATTGATGGTGATGTGTGTCAGGGCTCTTTATATCACTGTAAGCAATTGCAGACACCTGTGCTAATTAGTTTGGCAGGTGTGTCCAATGAAAGGCAAGACTACTTAAGAAGGCTCTCTCACATTATTAAGCAGCCTACATTTTCTGCCAAAATGGGAAAGAAAAAGGATGTGTCGGCTGCTGAGAAGCAACAAATTGTGGAGTGTTTAGGTCAAGGCATGACTACAATCAACATTGTGCGATGATCAGGATGAAGTGTCTTGGCAATCAAGAAGTATGTAGCTGATTCACAGTACACACGTGTGCGTGCTGATAAGGGCAAATTGAGGACTCTTTCCTACAGGCAATTACGTCAGGTTGAAAGAGCAGCGGCAAAAAAGCTTTGTCATAGCAGCAGACAAGTTTTTGAAGCTGCTTGTGCCTCCAACGTCCCCCGAACAACAAGATGCAGGGTCCTTCAGAGGTTTGCAGCTGTGCATGCGCCATCCTGTCGACCTCCTCTATCCACTTCACACAAGCAGAAACGGCTCCAGTGGGCCAAACATTACATGAAGACTGATTTCAAAACTGTTTTGTTCATGGATGAGTGCCGTGCAGCGCTCGATGGTCCAGATGGATGGAGTGGAGGATGGCTGGTTGATGGACACCCCACGCAAACACGGCTACAGCGCCAACAAGGAGGAGGTGGAGTAATGTTTTGGGCTGGAATCATGGGGAGAGAGATTGTCGGCCCCTTTAGGATCCCTGAAGGCGCTAAAGATGAACTCCATAATGTATGTGGATTTTCTCAAACAGCACTTCCTGCCATGGTTCAAGAAGAAGAACCGTGTATTTCACAGCAAGATCATTTTTCTGCATGATAATGCACCATCTCATGCTGCACATAAAACATCTGCATCTCTGGCTGATATGGGCATAAAAGGGGACAAACTTATGGTGTGACCCACATGCTCCCCTGACCTCTACCCCATTCAGAACCTTTGGAGCATCATTAAAAGGAGTGTCTATGATGGCGGGAGGCAGTTCACATCTAAGCAACAGCTCTGGGAGGGTATTCTGTCCTCATGCAAAACAATTGAAGCAGAAACCATCCAAAACCTGACAAATTCAATGGACGAGAGAGTTCAGAAGCTCCTTTCGAACAAGGGGTCCTATGTGAAAATGTAACATCACCTAGAATAAAGTTTTGAGTTGAAAACTGTTTGATTTCAGTTTCTAACAACCTGCTAATGCTTATAATTTCAAAAATGACCATTTTTTTGGTCTTTATTAAAATGAAAAGGTTGATCGAAAAGTTTGGGGGATCTAAGAGTGTGGCAACCCAGTAGTCATGATTACTTCGAATTCTGACAATATGAGGGTCATGCTGCAGGTAGTGCAGCAAGAAGGCACTTATGTGCCTTGCGCATCTCGGAGCCCCAAAATTATTTTCCGGGCTAGATGCAGCTAAAAATTATTTTTAATTTTAAATCTGGTGAAGCTTTAGTATAGATGGCCTAATAGTATCAGTGCTGCACACTGCTACAAAGCCCAAATTATTTTCCAGTCAAGATACAGATAAACATGATTAGTAATTTGAAAGCTTAAAACGGTTGGTAGGGTGATTTTAACCAATCATCAAGCTTTTACTCTCCCCAGGATGACACAGGGGTAGAAAAGTCGTTTCGGATCCATGATTTGTTCATCTTTATGAACGTGAGTCTGTCTACATTATCAGTGGAGAGCCGCGTGCGCTTATCTGTCAGCACACCACCAGCAGCGCTGAACACACGTTCAGACAGAACGCTGGCTGCGGGGCATGACAAGATCTCCAAGGCGTAAGTGGCTAGCTCCGGCCATTTATCCAGATTGGAAGCCCAAAAAGAGCAAGGGTCCAGTGACACAGTCGTGGCTTCAATGTTTACTTGGAGATACTCCTGTACCATCGTCTCTAGGCGTTGACTATGTGTCAGACTTCTTGTCTCCTGTGGCCTTGCAAAGGATGGGCTAAAAAAGTGGTGAAATGATTCCGCAAAATTGATGTTACCAGCAGATACTGTGGTTCTGTTACGGTTTGAGTGCTGAACACTTGACGGTCCCACGGTTGGCAAGTTGGAACTGTGAGATTCACTACGTGCACCACTGGTATTTTGTGGAAAAGCACATGTAAGATTCTGCAACAGTCTCTGCTGATACTCCTGCATGCGTGCATCCCTTTCTATGGCAGGAATAATTTCTGCAAATTTACTTTTGTACCGGGGATCTAACAGTGTGGCAACCCAGTAGTCAGGATTATTTCTAATTCTCACAATTCGAGGGTCATGTTGCAGGTAGTGCAGCAAGAAGGCACTCATGTGTGTTGCGCATCCAGGAGCACCAAGTCCCTGTTGTGTTGGTGGCGAGGTAACAATCATGCTTCCTTCCTCTGTCCTCTCCCCCCAACCTCGCACAACAGAAATGTGATCAAGGTCTCCCTCATCTGATGAGTCTTCCATCAGTTCGTCCTCCACTTCTTCCTGGGCTCCTGCACCTTCCTCACTAGTTTGGCTGCTACCATGCGCCCTGGTAAAACCATCTCCCCCACCCTCACATGCCTGCCGCCTTGGTGCTGCCGACCGTCTGGACCTTGCAGATGTTAGCCCTTCCGCATACAACTCCTCCTCCTCTACTTCCTCCACCTCCTCTTGTGCCACCACCTGACTCCGAATTCTGTTTAACATGTGCTCCAGCATGTAAATCACCGGAATAGTCATGCTGATAATGGCATCGTCAGCACTAAACATCTTCGTCGCCATTTCAAAACTGTGCAGAAGGGTGCATAGGTCCCTGATCTGAGACCACTCCTCCAGCGTGATTTGCCCCACCTCTGAATCTCGTTGGCCCAGGCTATACGTCAGAACGTATTGCACCAGGGCTTGTCGGTGCTGCCACAGTCGCTGCAACATGTGCAGAGTTGAATTCCACCGGGTAGGCACATCGCATTTTAGCCGGTGAAGTGGCAGGCCCAACGACTTCTGTAGAGATGTAAGTCGCTGAGCTGCGGGATGCGAACGGCGGAAGTGAGCACACAGCGACCGTGCCCTCTGCAGAAGGCCATCTAGTCTGGGATAGTGGGCTAAAAATTGCTGGACAACCAGGTTCAACACGTGAGCCATACAAGGCACGTGTGTGACATTGCCCCGGCGAAGGGCCGCACCCAGGTTTGCAGCATTGTCGCACACGGCCTTCCCTGGTTTCAGGTCCAGTGGAGACAACCATTCATGAAATTGGTTCTCCAGAGCTGACCACAACTCCTCAGCTGTGTGACTCACATTTCCCAGACATTTCAATGTAAAAACCGCCTGATGACATTGAGCCCTACTGCCAGCATAGTAAGGAGGTGTGCAGGATCCCTTCTGCGCAGTTAGAAAGCTTGTGGCATGACCAGACAGGCTTTGGGTGCAGGTGGAAGACCGAGAGGAGGTTGAGGAGGCAGAAGCAGTGGAGGAACTTTGACATAAAGAGGATTGACGCACAACTCGTGGGGACGGCAAGACTTGGACAGCAGCCCCTTGTCCTGCTGTCACCATAGTTACCCAGTGCCCAGTCAGCGACATGTAACGCCCCTGTCCATGCCTACTCGTCCAAGTGTCTGTGGTGAAATGCACCCTGTCACACACAGAGTTTCTCAAAGAAGCGGTGATGTTGTGTGCGACATGCTGGTGGAGCGCAGGCACACCTTTCTTTGAGAAGTAGTGCCGACTGGGCATCTGGTACTGGGGCACTGCGACGGACATAAGGTCTCGAAAATCCTCTGTGTCCACCAGGCGGAAAGGCAGCATTTCTGTAGCCAAGAGCTTGCAGATGGTGAAATTCAACCTCTTAGCTTTCTCATGGATAGGAGGAAATGGTCTTTTACTTGTCCACATCTGAGGGACCGAGGGCTGGCTATTGTGCTTAGACGGGGTTGATAAGGGTGTCCCCGGCAAACTGCCGGTCTGTGAGGAAGATGCAGGCGGACATGTTAGGTTGCCTTGATCCAAAGGTGGTGCTATCGATGTCGGACAGCGCTCAACACCAGCTGGTGTTACCACCTCCAAAGAAAATGATGACCTGCCAATCACGCTGGCTGTTGCGGGTAAAGAGGTGGCAGGTCTGCGCCCCAAAACAGGTGTGACTGCTGTCCCCCCAGTCACAGAGGATGAAGAGGCCGCGGATGCACAAGATATGGCAGACGGTGATTGGCCCGGCCGGCTAGGCCGCATTGTAGCACACTGAGCTTCCCACTGCAACTTATGCTTCATGTCCATGTGCCGGTTCATGCATGAAGTACTCAAACTATGTATTTTTTGGCCTCTACTTAGCTTTTGCTGACAAATGTTACAGATAACACGAGTTGGGTCATCTTTATCGATCTGAAAAAATGCCCAGGCTATGCAAGGCTTAGCACCCATGCGACCTGAAGAGCCACCACGACTTGTGGTGAGAGGCAGAGTTGTGTTTGAGGATGCAGTTGTTGACGTGCTTCCAGTACTACGTCTCTGTCCAGGAAGGCGCAACCTGACCTCGTCGTCACTAGCATCTTCCTCCACCTCCTCTGCTGACCTCATCTCTTGGCTGACTGTGGGTTGACAGTAAGTGGGATCTCCGACCTCATCATCATCACCCTGTGCGTTATCACACCCGTCGTCCTCAGAGCCAACCTGTTCCTGCCCTGACAAAAAACTAAAGTTGTCGCTCCAATCAGGTATTTGAGTCTTATCATCGTCTTCCTCATTGTCTCCACCAACAGGAGTTACAGTTTGGGAATGAGGGTCTACATTATGGTCAGAACCTTCTGCGTCTGGTCCTGGATCCGACTCATAAAGATTCTGGGCATCAGTGCAGATCATTTCCTCGTCTGGATTCACAGAAGCGCTGGAGTCGACCTCTGATTCCCAGGCTATAGTATGAGTAAACAGCTCTGCAGACTCAACCATCTGTTCTACCTCATACTCAGACGGGCAGCTGGAGATTTGGGAGCTGTGAGGAAGCAAGTGCGATTTGGGTGACACCTTTGAGGACTGGAGTATTTGTGATGTTGAAGTTGATGTGGAGGAGAGCCCACTTAAAGGAGCACTTGATATCCGTTGAAGCACCTGCTGTTTTTGTGCCTCATCTGGAATTTGTAGCGATTGGCGTGGCCGTAAGAAAGGGATCTTATCACATTGTCCGCTAAAAGAAGTAGACATTTTAGTTTGGCTGGAAGATGGTCTTTCTTCTGCAGATGTTACTGTTGCTTTAACACCTACCCCACGGACACAACCTTTTTTCCCCTTCCCAACACGCCTATTCCCCTTTCCACCAGCAGCAGGCCTTTTTCCACTCATTTTGGTGGTTAACTAATTCACAACTCTGGAGTTTTTTGCACAAAAAAACAATGGATGGTAACCGAGCAGAGCTGAGTGGCCAAACTGTGGTATTAGGCCAAAACTATTGGCTGGGTTAGATGCAGAAAAAAATTATTTTGAATTTGCAACCTGATGGAGGTCAGTATAGATGGACTAATACAAATAGTCCCACACACTGCTAGAAGCCCAAATATTTTTTCAGAGGTACTGTAGATGCAGATAAAAATTATTTTTAATTTGCAACCTGATGGAGGTCAGTATAGATGGACTAATAGACCAAGTCCCACACACTGCTAGAAGCCCAAATATTTTTTCAGAGCTAGATGCAGAAAAAAATTATTTTTAATTTGCAACCTGATGGAGGTCAGTATAGATGGACTAATAGACCAAGTCCCACACACCGCTAGAAGCCCAACTATTTTTTCAGAGCTAGATGCAGAAAAAAATTATATTCAATTTGCAACCTGCTGGAGGTCAGTATAGAAGGACTAATAGAACAAGTCCCACACACTGCTAGAAGCCCAAATATTTTTTCAGAGCTAAATGAAGAAAAAAATTATTTTTAATTTGCAACCTGATGGAGGTCAGTATAGATGGACTAATAGACCAAGTCCCACACACTGCTAGAAGCCCAAATATTTTTTCAGAGCTAGATGCAGAAAAAAATTATATTCAGTTTGCAACCTGATGGAGGTCAGTATAGATGGACTAATAGAATGATGCTATGCCCAAAAGATTTTACTTCACTAGGTGCAGTAAAAAAATTGGTATTCTATACACAGGTGTTATATCTTGCAACACAGATAGTCTACTCCACTGACTAACACACTCTGCAATAGGCCAAAAAGGATTAGCTTTGCTAGATTCAGCCAAATGCTGTGAAAAAAAACTTGCACAGCACTGGCACAGACCTGCCTGGCAAAAACTGATAGGAACTCATGTAACCTAGTCCTGAAAAGGACTCCAATTACAATTAGTCTTTACTCCCACAACCTATCTATTTAAGAGCACAGACCTCCCTGATAAAAGTCATAGGAAATGCTGTAACCTAGTCCTTAAAAGGACTGCAATCACAACTATTCCCTACTCCCAAGCTATCTGTATATTTGTGCGAAAATTGGCTTGAAATTAACAAGGTATAGCGCACACAGCAACAGCGGTGCCGTCTAACACGCAGCTGCAGCAGTGAGAAAACGGTGGCGACGGGGAAAATGGCTTGGTCTTATAGGGCAAGGACATGTGACATACACTGCCAATGACACATGCCCTTGCTTGTGTGAAAAAAAGCACTTCGCTCCGTGTATGCGCTGCTGATAGGCTGACAGATTGCACCTCCCCACTGCAAATGCGGGAAAGAGAAAAAAAAATGGAGATCTTCATTGTTCCTGCAGAGATCCATCCCCTGCCCCTCCCCCCGCCCCGCTGTACACTCAAACTGCGTATTAACATTAATTTTCATCATTACTGAGAAAAAATCCAGTTATGATTTTGGTGCACGAACAGTTATCGAACATAACCTCGAACAGCCGAATTTTTCTCAAATCGTTCGTGTTCGCCGAACGGCTTGAACAACGCCCAAAACAGCTCGAATTTGAGATTGGCGAACAGTTCGAGTAGAACAACGCTCATCTCTAGTTAAAAGTGCTGTATCTGGAGAAAATGATTCTGTGAATACTGAAACTGCATTTACTGTCAGTGCAAATACATCAAAGCATGCATGGTGTATAGACTCTGGAGCAACTAGTCACATGACTAATAACAAAGACTTCTTTTCTAAGCTTGACCAAAGTAAATCAGAGAAAGTGATTATGGCTAATGGTCAGTACATGACTTCAGAAGGCATAGGAGATGGTTATATTGATTGTCAAATCTCACCAACACAAAGCAGGAAGATCCCAGTAAAGGATGTGCTGTATGTGCCTAGTCTTGAAAGTAATCTACTATCTGTGAAGAAACTCACAAAACAAGGAAATGAAGTTACATTTAAGCATGATAACTGCATCATCTCAAAGGAAGGCCACTCACTAGCAGAGGGAAACATCACAGATGAACTTTATCAGCTGAAATGCAAAGAGTGTGTGTATACAGCGCAACAAGAAGAGCATAAAAACTGTATACATGTGTGGCATAGGCGTCTGGCACACAGAGACCCAGAAGCAATAAGAAAGTTAGTCCAAAAGCAACTAGCTGTGGATATTACAATTGATCTATGTAACCAGACAATGAAGTGTACTAGCTGCATCAAAGGGAAAATGTCTAGGAAAGCTTTTCCTAAGAGAATTAGTACAACAACAGCACAGCCACTAGATTTAATACACACAGATGTCTGTGGTCCAATGAGCACTCTGACTCCAGGGAAGAAGAGATATTTTCTCACATTTATTGATGATCATTCAAGATATACAGTTGTCCACCTGCTTCACAGCAAGAAGGAAGTTCCAGAGAAACTTGAAATATACCTAGCTGAAGTATATAATAAATTTGGAAGAATGCCAAAGATTCTACGTGCAGATAATGGGACTGAATATACAAGTAATGAGACACAGAGCATTTTAAAGAAAAATGGAATCCTATTTCAGACCACTGTACTGTACAACCCAGAGCAAAATGGTGTCGCGGAAAGAAGGAACCGAACACTATGTGAAAGTGGAAGAAGCATGTTATTTGATGCAAATCTGCCCACAGCATATTGGGGTGAAACAATCATGACAGCTTGCTATCTTCAGAACAGACTACCAAGTAAAGCTACAGAGAAAACTCCATTTGAGCAATGGAATAGCAGAAAGCCAAAACTACATCACATAAGAATATTCGGAAGTAAAGCATTTGTACATGTTCCCAAAGAAAAGCGAACTAAGTGGGAATCTCACGCTAAGGAAGGTATCCTGGTAGGCTACAGCGAAACCCAGAAAGGTTATAGGATTCTACACCCAGAAACAAACAAGGTCACAATAAGTAGAGATGTAGTGATTGATGAAAACTTTGTATCACCTAAGTTTTGTGACATCACGCCAGTAGTCCAGCTGAAGTCACAATTACAAGACAGCAACAAAGAGGATGTAGAGGTCTGGCTGGATTCTTCAACTAATGAAGGAACAACAGAAAAATCAGGTGAATCTGAAATCAGGAGATCGTCAAGATCAAACAAAGGTATACCAGCTAAATGTCTATCCTACATTGTCAAGACACTACCTGAATCAGAGCCGCAGTCATGGGATGAAATGCAAGCACTACCTGTCCATGAAAGAACAAAGTGGATCGATGCCGCTAATGAGGAAATCAAATCGCTTCATCAACTCCAAACTTGGAAACTCACCAAGCTACCACAGGGCAAAAAGGCAATCAAGTGCAAGTGGGTCTTCAAAACCAAATATGACTCTGAAGGTAAAGTCCACAGATTCAAAGCAAGGTTGGTCGCAAAAGGATATTCTCAAAAGTAAGGCGAAGTTTACGATGCTACATTTGCTCCAGTCGCTAAACAGACCACGTTCAGAGCTTTGTTAGCTGTAGCTGCTGTACAAAAGCTGTATGTCAGACATTTGGATATAAAAACTGCCTTTTTAAATGGTGACATTGAGGAGGACTTATACATGACTCAACCTGAAGGTTATGTAAAAGGAGGTGAAGAGAATCTTGTTTGCAAACTACAAAAATCTCTCTATGGTCTTAAGCAATCAGCAAGAGCATGGAACACCAAGATGAATAAAGTCTTGTTGGAAGAAGGATTTAAAAGAGGTCAAGCAGATCCGTGCTTATACACAAAATATACAGATGGAAAGTGGATGTATATTCTCTTATATGTGGACGACGTGATTGTTGTTCATCAAGACGACGCAGAAATTGGAAAAATGACTGAAATTCTGAATCAGCACTTTGAAACAAAAGACCTTGGAAGTGTGACATATTATCTAGGAATCCAAATCCAGAGAGAGGAAGATGGAAGTTTTCTTCTAAACCAAAGTGCAAAAATTAATTTGATTCTGAATCAGTTTAAAATGTCAGAGGCCAAAGGTATATCAACCCCAATGGAACCATCCTACCTGAAGCTGGAAGGAGAAGATGACCTGTTGCCTAACAATGAGAAATATCGTCAGGCAGTGGGGGCACTTCTATACATATCAACTATGACTCGACCGGATATCACAACAACAGTTGGAATCCTTTGCAGATATGTGGAAAAACCGCGCCAAAGAGACTGGAATGCTGTTAAGAGACTTCTCCGATATTTGAAAGAAACGCAAGATGTAAATTTAAAACTATCTGCAGCAGGAGATCTAGAACTTACCGGCTATGTAGATGCGGATTGGGCTGGTGATTCGCGTGATCGTAAATCCACAAGTGGATACTTGTTTAAAGTTGGAGAAAGTTCAATCTCCTGGTCTAGTAGGAAACAAGTGTCTGTTGCCTTGTCATCTACAGAAGCGGAGTATGTGTCCGCAGCCTATGCAAGCCAGGAGGTTGTTTGGCTAAGACAATTGATGGACGATCTTGGCAAACCGTCAACTCAGCCGACTGTAATTTATGAGGACAACCAAGGATGCATTAAACTTGCATGCAGTGAAAAGATCAGTGCTAGAACCAAGCACATTGACGTCAGACATCATCATCTACGTGATTTGATAGATCGTGGCATAATTCAGTTTGTCTATTGTGAAACTGATAAGATGGTAGCTGACATTATGACAAAGCCATTGCCACGAGCTAGGTTCCAAGAATTGAGAACCACAATGGGACTAAGAGGATAAGTAGTTGTTGAGTGGGGGTGTTGGAATAATACATATTAATCTGTATGTGTATTGCAACAACTACTGTGTGCTGTTTCATATGTTGTGCATATTGTGAGGTTGTTAACAAAGTTGTGTTTTAAAAAAAAAAAAACTCACACAGACAGGATGCCCCCTCCTTCTCTTCCTGTATTGTTGATATATGTTTTGTTTCTCCTCATGTTGCAGTAGCACCAGACTCCATGCTGTGCCTATGCTGGATATGAATAAGCCTACATTCTGTGTTCTAAACTCTGGATGTCACGCGGATTAATACTCTGCTAACAATTAAGTTGTGGACTGATTATTGCTGCGCCATCAATCCCTGCACTACAACGCCCAGCACCACCTATAACATCCACACTGCCCTGGAGCTAGCTCTACCTGTGCAGAGCCACACCATCCCTGCTGCACTAACATCAGCTCCAGAGGACCTGCTCCGCAGCGGCGGCTTCCTGTAGCCGCATACCACAGGTGGCGTCACAAACTTTATACAAACACTATAAATCCCCTATAAATAAACCCCTTTTATTGACCGCCCTGGGTCACGGACCGAGTCACCACCACTGTGACATCCCCCAGCATCTACCGGCCCGGCACCGGGTACCCCAAGGCCCAGGGGGCGCGTCACATGCGGCTTCATTAAATGCAACTGTTTAACTGTTCATGAGGACTCGTGTCAAATGTGTCTGGTCAGCAAGTGAATCCAGTTACATGTCTGTGCCTGAGGGCAAGTACCCCTGTATGACTGAGAGAAGCTGCAGCACATGGTCTATGGTCGCCCTGAGTAAACAGTTCCCCAAGGATTCCAAAGAATTCATGAAACCTGTCTCGCCCCTATCTAAACCTAGCGGTGTGCATGTAACAAAATCTTTCTATTTCTCTCTGAGGTCTCTCCAGAATGCAGGGCACAATAAACAGACAGGTTATAAAAGAAGTACAATATACTTATGTTGCACCTCTCCTGTCTTTGCCCAGTCCTCCGCTGGCTCGCTTACTCCCTTTCTCCCATCTGACTTCACTCTTCAGAACCTCCAGTGCTCACTGGGACTTAAATGACTTCCTGTTGAGCATCACCCAGTGATGTCATGATGTCTCTTGATGCCTAATGAGCATTGAATTGCAAAAATTTGGGTTCTGGAAAATCCAATTTTTTGTGAAATTTGAAGCAGAGAGACAAAAATAAGACAGCCCCCAAAAAGGGAATGGTATTATAGTATCTAGTTTTGCATTTTGCATGAGTTCTTGTAAATACTGCTATCATAAGGCGGTATCTGCAGCCCATTCAGGTTGCACAGGTTGTCCAGTGCCTAAAGGATAACAAAGAGGTTTGCCATGTCTTTCAGCACAGTCTCCAGAGCATGGAGGAGATTCCAGGACACTGTCTGTGGCACATTATTATTATTATTATTTGGCACTTTTCATGTGAAAAAGGGGGTATACATAGCAAACACAATTGCAAAAATCTTGAACAAAAACGCAATGGCAAACTGGTACTGGAGGAGAGAGGACCATACCTGCGATGTCTCGCAATCTTCAAGGGATGGGTGAGGATACAGTAGGTGAGGGTAGAGCTGGTCATGCAGCGGTGTGGTGGAGCAATGATTACTGCAGGTTGTAGGCTTTTCGGAAGAGGTGGGTTTTCAGGTTCCTTTAGAAGGTTTCCTCAGTAGGCAAGAGTCTGATGCTTTGGGGTAGAGAGTTCCAGAGTAGGGGGATACACGGGAGAAATCTTGTGTGCGATTGTGAGAAGAAAAGATAAGAGGGGAGTAGAGAAGGAGATCTTGTGAGGATCGTAGGTTGCGTGTAGGTGTGTACCGGGAGACTAGGTCACAGAAGTATGGAGGAGAAAGGTTGTGGATGGCTTTGTATGCCACGGTTAGGGTTTTGAACTGGAGTCTCTGGGCAATGAGGAGTCAGTGAAGCATTTGACAGAGAGGAGAGGCTGGGGAGTAGGCGGGAGGCAGGTGGATTAGTCGGGCAGCAGAGTTTAGGATAGATTGGAGGGGTACGGGAGTGTTAGCGGGGAGGCCACAGAGCAGGATTTTGTAGTAGTCGAGGCGGGAGATGATGAGGGCGTGCACTAGTGTTTTTGCAGATTCATGGTTGAGGAATATGCGGATCCGGGAGATGTTTTTGAGTTGGAGTCGGCAGGAAGAGGAAAGGGCTTTGATATGTGGTTTGAAGGAGAGGTTAGAGTCCAGGGTTACCCTGAGGCAGCGAGCTTATGGGACTGGGGAAAGTGGACAGCCATTGATTTTGATGGATATGACTCGCCCCCAGGGCCATGGGGTACTCGGCAGCCGGGCCTTATGGCTGCTTGCAGGGGGGATATCACGGTGGCTGGCCCGGTTCGTGACCCAGGGCGGTCAGTGCAAAAAGGGGATATAATTGTTAGGGACATTTTGTGACGCTGACTCGCCCCCGGGGGCCTGCAGCTGATCGCCAGGGTTATCACGGTGGCTGGCCCAGGGCGGTCAGTGCTCAAAGGGGTATCAATTATTAGTAGAAGTTCAGAGAGTTCGTGACCCCACCTGTGGTGTCTGGTGAAGGTCCTCTGAGACAGATGTCAAGGCAGCTAAAGATGGTACAGCTCCCCAGAGGCGGAGCGGGCCTCAGGGCAGTGTAAATAGATGAATGGTGCACTGGGCGTTGTTGTGCGGTGATGGAAAATGGCGCCGGTGAAGAAACAGACAGAGGCTGTTCGATGCAGTCATCCAAGGTTTTACTTACAGTTCTTAGGCAATTCACAAGTGCACTTTACAGGTGAAGGCCTCCCGCGTCGCGCTGCGTTCACCAGGCAGGGGTTCAGTCCTTCCTTAAGCAGCTTAGGAGTGCCTGGCAGAACCCCACTTTCTCGTGTTCCTACTTTGACCATCTTTACACTTGGTCGTTCTCACCGCTGCCCTACGCTGCCCACTCTCAATCCCGCTGGGGTATGCTGAAGTCCTTCCTGTACGTCGGATCCGGGACCAACCTGACCCCCTGGGGATTAGAATGAAGCAAACCGATCCCTCCTGACACCTGGCAGGAGCGGGGCATATGGGTGCCGTCCTGCACGCGCCGTACCCCCTGGGATCCTTTTTGGAGAATGGAGCCTACTCCCTGCTCCACTCCGGGGCCTCTATCCTGAGCCCTAACTTGCGGAACAGAGTTCTGACTGAGCCTCTGCTCCCAGACAGCCTTCACTAACTGGCCTCAACTCCAAATATGGCTTCCTATTATATACCTACTGTATAAGTGCTTCCTGTATCTGCTTCCTCCACCCACACCCACTACTGGTTCCCCCTACCTTTGGATTCCCCCCTACTCCAGCCAGGGTCGGGGCTCAGCAGAAACTACATTGCAACTTGCTCCTCCTGCTGGCCTGGAGTGGTGTAGTGTTGGATGTGGGTGTTTGGGGTTCCGTGCAGCACACCTATCTTACTTGAGAGAAGGAAGACACCACACCTCTGGGTGAGGTGCAGTATCTCTGTGGCGACCGAACCCTCAGGGGCGCCACAATGCCACCTGTGGTACCTGGTGAGGATCACCAGCACTGCAACAGTCCTCTGAGGCAGATGTTAGGGCAACTAGAGATGGAACGGCTCCCCACAGGTGGAGCAGGCCTCAGGGCAGTGTAAACGATGCAGGTTGCGCTGGGCGTTGTGGTGCAGGGGGAACGATGGCGCAGTAGGAGTAACGGACAGAGACAGGGAATTTGCTTTGTTACCTTTACTCATGCATTTGTTAGGTATGGTCCAGGGTACTCCATAGGATAGGTGCACTTCAGGACTTCGCCCCAGTGAGCGGGTATAAGGCGGCCTCCTGATCCGTGTTTGCCTCTGTGTATGCTCCTGGCCAGCCTGCAACTGGGCCTAGATTATGTGTTACTTCACCTGTTGCTCAGAAGTAGGACCTCCGGTTGGTAACCACTTTCCCTGGACGTCGGGGCCTTCGTGGTTCCTGGTCCTGTGTGTGTCTAGCTTTCAAGTTTTGCCAGGGACTTGTAGTCCTCCTGGGATTCCGGTTGACCCTACTGGGTGTAAAGGGTCCCTGTAGGCACGGACCCGGAGTCCGGTATGTATAACGGGGTGAGCTTACTATGCTCCTCTGCCCCCTTGGTTCCACTCTCCTTTCCTCCTCGCCGTCGGCCACACTCGGGGACGTCAC
This sequence comes from Phyllobates terribilis, assembly GCF_046119375.1. Classification (NCBI taxonomy): domain Eukaryota; kingdom Metazoa; phylum Chordata; class Amphibia; order Anura; family Dendrobatidae; genus Phyllobates; species Phyllobates terribilis. The sequence goes on from NW_027363335.1 coordinate 168,595, forward strand.
TACTCGGCAGCTGACGTGCTGCGTCTTCACCGCTCTCTGAGCATCGGCACGCTCTCAGACTCTCTCTGTCTGACTGCTCTGTTCTGCTCTGAGCACTGACTAAACTCAGACTGACTCTGACTAACTAACTCTGACTAACCAACTGAGCTGCCTGGCTCCACCTTCCCTTTATGTGTCCCTATCAGGGCTCCCTCTGCTGGTATGAGGTGGAAGGTGGAGGTGTGTGAATGTAGTGAGGGCCTCTTGTGGAGAAGTCCATCCATGCACCCATATGGGTCTGTGGCACCAAAGTCAGATGGGGGGGCTGAGTGAAATGGGGGAAAGATGATGAATTCTGTTTTATCCATGTTAAGTTTTAGATATCTAGCAGAGAAGAAGGATGAGATAGCGAACAGACATTGTGGGGTTCTGGTTAGTAAGGAGGTGATACCAGGTCCAGAGAGGTACATTTGTGTGTCGTTAGCATAGAGATGATACTGAAAGCCGTGGGACTCTATGAGCTGTCCCAGGCCGAGGGTGTAGATGGAGAAGAGCAGGGGTCCTATGACTGAACCTTGGGGAACACCGACAGATAGGGTGCGAGATGAGGAGGTGGTGTGTGAGTGAGAAACACTGAAGGTTCTGTCTGTTAAGTATGACTAGATCCAAGATAGGGCCAAGTCTTTGATACCAAGAGATGAGAGAGTCTGTAGTAATAGGGAATGGTCCACTGTGTCAAGGGCAGATGACAGTTCCAGGAGGAGAAGGACAGAATAGTGTCGCTTGGATTTGGTGGTTAGTAGGTCGTTGGTGACTTTAGTCAGGGTAGTTTCAGTAGAATGGTGCGGTTGGAAGCCAGATTGTAAGCGGTCAAAGAGGGAGCAGGAGGAGAGGTGGGAGGACAGTTCAAAATGGACGTGCTGTTCCAGTAGTTTTGAGGCATAGGGGAGAAGTGATATGGGGCGATAGCTAGTCAGAGAGGATGGGTCAAGGGAGGGTTTTTTGAGGATGGGTGTGATGGAGGCATGTTTGAAACATGAGGGGAAGACACCAGTTGTTAGTGACAGGTTGAAGAGGTGGGTTAGAGTTGGGATGAAGACTGTAAGGTTAGGGATGAGGTGGAATGGGATAGGGTCAAGTTCACAGGTGGTGAGGTGTGACTTAGAGAGTAAGGAGGAAAGTTGATCTTCCGAACTGGCGGAGAAGCTGGTTTTGGAGGAGGAGGATTGAGTAGATATGAGGAGGGGCTGTGGGGACTTTAGGAAAAAGCTTTGTCTGATGGTATCAATCTTCTGCTTGAAGAATGAGGCAAAGTCCTCGGCTGAGATGAAAGTAGAGGGAGGAGGCGATGGGGGGCGGAGGAGAGAATTGAAAGTGTTGAATAGCTGTTTAGGGTTGTGTGACAGGGAAGTTATGAGAGATGAGAAGTAGGTTTGTTTTGCTGCAGTGAGTGTGGACTTGAAAGTAGTGAAGGACTGTTTGAATGCGATAGAGTGCTCGTTGGAGTGGGACTTTTCCCATTTCTGCTCAGCAACCCTGGAGGTCAGTCTCAGTTCTTTTCAGGCTGGTGTGCCAGGATTGCCTGTTGATTGTGCGAGCTTTGTTATATGTAAGGGGGGTGACCGAATTTAGAGCTGTAGCTGTTGTGGTGCTATATGAAGCAGCAGCAGCATCTGCATTGTGTAAGGAACTTATGTCTGTAAGAGGGAGAAGGGATTAAGAGAGTGAGTGTAGGTCAAGGTGTTTGAGATTTCTGCAAGGGTATGCAAGTTTGTCAAGTGGGGATTGTGCACCTGGAGAGGGAAGAGAATGTTAGTAGGTTGTGGTCAGATAGAGGGAGAGGTGAGTTGGAGAGGTTAGATAAGGAACAGAGGCGGATGAAGATGAGGTTCAGTGTGTGGCCATCTTTTTGGGTGGCTGCGGAAGACCATTGAGGAGGAAGGAGGAAGTGAGGGATAGAAGCTTAGAGACAGATGAGTGGGAAGTGTCAATGGGGATGTTGAATTCACCCATGATGATAGTGGGGATGTCAGCGGAAAGGAAGTGAAGCAGCCAGGTGGTGAAGTGGTCGAAGAAATTGGTGGCTGGCCCTGGAAATGACAGCCAGTTGGAGGTTGGAGGGGGAGTAGATGTGTAAACAGTGCGCCTCGAAAGAGGGGAAAGTAACAGAGGGCGACAGTGGAATTGGGGAGAAGGAGCAGTTATCTGACAGGAGGATACCAATTCCTCCGCCATGCTTGCCGCTGGAGTGTGGGAAAGATGGGATCCACCATAGGAAAGTGCAGCTGGAGAACCTGTGTCAGAGGGGGTGAGCCAGGTTTCTGTGATGCCGAGGAAGGAGAGTTTGTTAGTAATGAAAAGATCATGGATGTAGGAAAGTTTGTAGCAGACAGAGCGAGCGTCCAGAGAGCTCCTGTTAGTGGGACTGGGGAAGCGGGGGCTGGGCGGATGGGTATAAGGTTAGAGAGGTTATGGAAATTTGTGGTAGGTTGTGGGTAGGAGGTAGAAGTGACTGTGGGGATGTGGTGAGGAAGGCCAGGATTTGGAGAGATATCGCCAGCAGTGAAGAGGAGAAGAGAAAATGTTAGTAGGTGGGAGCATGAGAGAGCATGAAGTGGCTGTCTGTGTTTGGAGACAGAGGATTGAATATTAAAGAAGAATTCTGAAGAGGAGGTGAATTGAAGGGGTAGGATGGGGGGAGAGATGAACAGTTCATTACGAGGTGTAGGTATTAGGGGGGTTAGTAGAAAGTAGAGGACTATAGGGGAGAGAGTGAAAACACATAGAAACATTGCTTATTTTGAATGTGTACTATCTTTCAGTGCATAGTTAAAGAGGGTATAAAGTGTGGTTACCTGACTCCTGCAATGACTAACTGCCAAATGTAATAACTGCCCACACTTGGCGCCGATGACATTCAGCGCAAGACACGTGCATGTGACGCGCCCCCTGGGTCGTGGGGTACCCGGTGCCAGGCCGGTAGATGCTGCGGGAATATCTCAGTGGCGGTGACCCGGTCCGTGACCCAGAGCGGTCAATAAAAGGGGTTATGTATAGGGGATTTATAGAGTTTTTATAGAGTTCATGATGCCACCTGTGGAATGTGTGGCACCCCAGGGGTCTGGTTTTCCACAGTAATGTAATGTTATGTCTGAGAGCAGGTGGGAGGTCCTTTGGTCAGGGATCCTGTGCATGCCACACCTCCTGCCCAGTCTTGGGAGGGGAAGAACTTCCCCTGTATAAACCCGGGGCTGAGGCACGGTGAGTCAGACAAGTGGAGTAGAGACAAGAAGCAGCATAGGAAACAGCAGAGTTACAAGGAGTCAGGGGCTGGCAGCCGCAGAGCTCGCCCTGACTAAGAAGACTTCTTTCCGGACCCGGAGTCCGAGGCTGTGGGGACTAACTCCTACCCAGCAGCAGAATCCGTCAGGCAGGGGATTTCAGGTCCTCTGGCCCAGAAGCCCGAAGGCACGGTCACACGCGTGGGACCAGCACCGCCATCGTGGAGCGGAAGCCATTAGAAGGCCCCGAGTCACCGGCCATACGGGTGAGCACCACACGGTACACTCAGGGACGTGGGCTACTTACATCAGCTTCTAGCAAGGTAGCCAGAAGAGTACAGTCAGTTTGGGAGGCCTACAACTACGCCTGGCCAGGGGAGATCCCATCTGCTCAAGGACTGACCAGGCCCCGTTCGCTAGCAAGTACTCCGGGAGGGTCTATCATTGTCACCAGTAAAGACCCTGAACTACACCGTACCGTCTCTGAGTGGTCCCTGCTACCCCCATCATCCACGTCGGCTGCCCTGAGACCATACCCCTCCCGTTGGGGGTTATACTATCACGCTGCATAATCCTACCATCGGCCTCAGCGGTCTGCCCCGCAGCAGCAGCTCCCTGGCTGCACTCAACGGGTGGCGTAGTCATCAACTATTTACTACTAGTAGACTGCCGTCCAGTTTGACTCCCTGGGCACGGACCGGGTCACCGCCACGAGACTACAACCCTCCACGGATCCGGCTCCGGGTAAGCTCCCGCGTGCGCACCGCAGCGCGACACAGGCCCAGGGGCGCGTCAACTTTGGCGTAGTCGGCAGGATTTCGTGCCCGCAACCACCGGGTACTGCGTGCCTGAAAAGCAAAGACTGTTCAAACTTACCAGTGGTGAAGATTCCCGCTATCCGTGGAGGTTTCCCGCCATCCGGCGCCATCTTCTACCTTCTTCCCGCCATCCGGCGCCATCTTCGACCTTCTTCCCGCCATCCGTGGAGTTTTCCCGCCATTGGACGCCATCTTGAGGACGCGCGGGAAGAAGAGGGGCGTGGACTCCGAAAGCGCGCGAGAACTGAAGCCCCGCCTCACGTCCGGACGTTGCGTAAGGTCCTGGAAGGAGCCCAGCAGACGCCGACATCACAGGAGCGCGACGGAAGGTCCTCAACCCTGACGATCCACTGCGGAGCCGCGGCCTACGGAAGAGGGTCATCGCAAGGTAGGCCACGGTCCACTAGGGGGGAGGAAGATGTCGGATACGGAGGAGAGCTTCACTGCCTCAACCCCCGCCAGCGCTACCGCTGCTGCAGTTATGCCCTTCACCATGCCCTATATCCCGGGAGCAGCTTGGCTACCCCAGTACTCAGGGGAGTCACATACCCTGCATGACTTTAGAGAAAAGCTGGATAGCCTCTTCCAGGTGTACCCCCTCACAGAAGAGCAAAAAGTGAGCATCCTGGTGGCCCAACTAACAGGGGCAGCCAAAAGGGAAGTAAAATCCTGGCCACCTGGGAGGAAGACTGTCGCAGGGATACTAACCCGGCTGAAGGACACCTTTGATACCCGCACCTCAGCCGAGATTAAGCTTAGATTCTACGGGTGCAAGCAGCGAGCGCATGAGAGTATAAGGGACTATGCACTAAACCTACAAGAGGCCCTGAGGGCCATAAAGCAGACCGACCCTGATGGGGTGGGAAACGAGGACAGGCTGTTGACTGAACAATTTATAGAGGGTTTATATTGCAATGCCCACCGAACCCAGTTGCGGGCAATGGCCTTACAGGATCCCCATCTGGACTTTGCACAGTTCAAGGACAGAGCCATCCGGGTGCTCCGAGAACCGGCACCAGGTGGCGTTGTGACCCACAGACGCCCCACTACCACTTACTACCAGGAGGCGGCGCCCTTGTCAGCAGGGCCTGTGGGAGCTGATGCCCAGGCTTTGGACAATGACCCGGCTCCAGACCTACACCATCAGGTCCAAGAGCTAGCTAAGAGCGTTGCTGCGCTAACCCGAACTGTGCAGTCTTTACAGGTTTCCACCCCAGGGAAGATCCAGCTGGCATCCGGACCGGAGGACATCCCGTGGCGTCGACCAAGGAGGACCCCACCGGCCAGAGGAAGACCCAGTGACCGATACAGTGAGGACGGACGACCCATCTGCCGCCGCTGCAATCAACCCGGACATATGGCAAGGTACTGTTCTTTAAACGGGCACAACCTGGGGTAGAGGGCCAACCCCCAGGAAAAAGATCACCAGGCCCATCGAACTGGCGCGACAGATATGTGGGAGGACGTCCAGTCTTGCCTGTGGTACTGGATGGCATTCCCATGAGTGCCCTACTGGACACCGGGTCACAGGTCACCACCATCCCGTACGTGCTCTTCAAGCAGTACTGGAATGACTCGGATATTACCCGCTACCCCGACGACGACTTGAGTATCATCGCCAGCAATGGTCAGCCCGTGCCACAGATCGGATTTAAAGAGGTGACCATCAAAATTGGTAGAGTCGAACTGGCCGCACAGGGACTGATCATTGTAGATATTGATAAACATGAGAGTCACCCAAAAATAACTCTAGGAACTAATGTAATTGAAAATTGTCTTGCAGAGGTGATTTTCCTTTTACAGCAGGTTGCCAAGAATGCCAGCTCCGGCGAGCAGCGGGTGCTCCAGAAAGAGATCCGGGCACTGATGCAACGGCAACAAGTGGAACTCTCCGGCGGTGAGATTGGTAGCGTAAGAATGTGTGACCCTTTTCCTATTGCCATGCCCCCAAAAAGTGAAATGATGATTTGGTGCCGGGCAGCTATTGGTCTGAGAGGTAGAGATTACCAGGCAATGGTAGAACCAGTTTACTCAGACAGTAGGCCCACCATTTTGACAGCACGGGGGGTCGTCAATGTACGCCATGGGAGGGTGCCCGTTCGCATAATAAATATCGGGGAGAGGGAAGTGTACCTGCCCCGGTATGCCACGCTGGCCAAATTATTTATCACTAATCAAAATTCTATACAATCTGTGGAACCCTTGCCTCCATCTCACCCGGAGGAAGGTAACGGCTCTAAGAAAGACATGGAGGACTGGTGTCAGCAACTACATCTGGGTACTGACTCCACTCCCTCACATCAGAAACAAGGAGTCTATCGGGTGGTTCAAGAGTATGAGAGAGTGTTTAGTAAACACCCGTTAGACTTCGGGCGAGTCAAGGGGGTAGAACATCGCATCCCCACGGGAGATCATCCTCCCATAAAAGAGAGGTATCGACCCGTACCCCCTGCACATTACCAACACGCCAAGGGGATGCTTAGAGACATGAAGGAGGCTGGGGTAATCCGGGATAGTTGTAGCCCCTGGGCAGCCCCATTAGTTTTAGTCAAAAAGAAAGACAACACCATGAGGATGTGTGTAGATTACCGGAAAATCAACCGTATCACACACAAGGATGCGTACCCCTTACCAAGGATAGAGGAGTCATTGGCTGCTTTAAGATCTGCTAACTTCTTCTCTACCTTGGATCTCACTAGCGGGTACTGGCAGGTTCCTGTAGCAGAGGCGGACCGGGAGAAGACCGCATTCACCACCCCGATGGGACTTAGCGAGTTCACCTGCATGCCGTTCGGACTCTGCAACGCACCAGGAACCTTCCAACGCCTAATGGAGTGTTGTCTGGGCCACAGAAACTTCGAGACGGTCCTGTTGTACCTGGACGATGTCATCGTATATTCCAAGACGTATGAGGACCACCTGAAACACCTGGCGGAAGTGTTCGAGGCTCTGGCGAGTTACGGCCTAAAGGTGAAACCCTCCAAGTGTCACCTCCTGAAACCAAAGGTGCAGTACCTGGGACACGTAGTGAGCGCTGACGGAGTGGCTCCCGACCCTGATAAAATCACCGCAATTAAGGAATGGCCAAGCCCCTCCAGCGTAAAAGAAGTGCGGCAGTTCCTCGGGTTGGTAGGCTACTACCGAAGGTTTATTCCCGGTTTCACCAAAAAGGCAGCACCTATGCAGGACCTCCTGATAGGCCAGTCCCGGAAGGCCAAGAACCAGAAGCCGCCCTTCAAATGGGAAGAGCTGGAAGAAGAGTCCTTCCGCCAGCTGAAGATGGCCCTCACGGGGGACGAAATCCTGGCGTACCCGGATTATAGCCAGCCCTTTATCCTCTACACCGACGCCAGTAACATCGGGCTAGGAGCCGTACTGTCCCAGATCCAGCAGGGGAAGGAACGAGTAATCGCCTACGCCAGCCGAAAACTGCGACCCACCGAAAGGAACCCCGAGAATTACAGCTCATTTAAGTTAGAGTTCCTGGCCGTAGTATGGGCAATCACTGAGCGCTTTAAGCATTACCTCGCTTCTTCCCGGTTCACCGTGTACACGGATAACAACCCGCTGACACACCTGGACACGGCAAGACTCGGTGCCCTGGAGCAGAGGTGGATGGCCCGTCTGTCCAACTACGAGTTCACAATTAAATACCGGGCAGGACGCTCCAATACCAACGCGGACGCCCTGTCCAGGATGCCCAACCTGCCGGACGGAGGAGAAGATCCGGAGGGACTGGAAGAAGTTGAACTCCCTGCGTTCCACCGTCATGGGACTATTCAGTATTCCCACCGGGTAAGGAGTAAGCAGGCTGCTACGTTGAACCCCTTACCCCACTACAACTGGGCGGAAACGCAAGACAGCGACCCTGCCGTCCGACTGGTGAAGGAGATGCTGACTCGGCCGGAGGCTCGCCTTGAACCAGACGCTCCGGAGGAAGCCAAACAACTATGGGCAGAGAAGAGTCGACTGTTCCTTTACAAAGGGAAGTTGTGCCGCAGAATGGTTAACTCCCGGACGCATGAATTACTCTGGCAAGTAGTGGTGCCACGAAGAGACGCAGCCATGGTGATGGAGGCATACCACGACGGAGCTGGACACTTTGGGTGGAAAAAGCTGGAGTTCCTGCTGCGCGAGCGGTTCCACTGGGTAGGCATGAGGGGAACCATCGAGAAGTGGTGCAGAGATTGTGGCCCGTGCAACCTGAGAAGGAAGGACCGAGCCAGCCAGAAGACTCCCCTGCAGTCCATCGTCACCCGGCAACCGTTGGAACTGGTAGCCTTGGATCATGTAAAACTGACCCCAAGCAGAAGTGGCTACGTCTACGCGTTAACCATCGTGGATCATTACTCCCGGTTCTTGGTTGTCGTCCCCGTCAAGGACTTAACGGCTCAAACAGCAGCTAGAGCCTTCCAGCAGCACTTCTGCCGTCCACACGGGTACCCGGACCAAGTGCTGACGGACCAGGGACCTGCCTTTGAAGCGGAGGTCTTTCAGGAATTCTGCAATCTGTATGGCTGCCGGAAGATAAGGACGACACCCTACCATCCGCAGACTAATGGACTTTGTGAAAAAATGAACCAGGTGGTAATGGATCTTCTAAAAACGTTGCCCCTGGAAGAACGCAGTCTGTGGCCTGAAAAGTTGCCCGATCTGGTGGACCTATACAACCACATCCCGGTAGGTTCCACCAACTGTACCCCGGCTTACCTAATGAGGGCAAGACCTGGTAAGTTACCTGTTGACCTGGAAATGGGAGTCCTGACCCCCGAGGACACTTCACCAGAAACAGACTGGGACACAGAGAGGCAGCAGCAGTACCGGAGAGTACAGGAGAGCGTGGAGCGAAGTCTCTGTCAGGCTAGGGAAAGACAAGAGAAAACTTACAACCAGTATGCTCCCGCTGTTCCCCTGGTACCCGGAGAGCAGGTCTTGAAGAGGAAGAGACGGCTCCACAAGTTGGACGACCAGTGGGAGAAGGACCCGTACACCGTACTGCCCTCAAGCCACGAGAACCCGAAGGTCTGTACCATCAGTAAAGACGGAGGGGAAACCACAGCCATTGTATCCCGGGACCACCTGAAGAAGTGTCCCGAACAACTGAGGAACCCTGAAGAGGAACAAGAAGACCATCGACCCGTGGAAGAAAGGGAAGATATGGTTAGTACCGTGCTCGGGGACTTCCCTCAGTCTTGGACTCAAGTCAATGGTGCAGTTGTGGTACCCGTACTCACCTTCCTCCAACCATCATCCCAAGAACCTACGGAGCAACGGGTAGAGCTGGAAGAACAGCCGGTCCAGGAGGCAGAAGACTCCACACAAGCAGAACAGGAGAATCAACCCTCTGCTTATAGTGAGCCTGCCGTACCCCTAGTGAGACAAAGAGCCGGTAGACAGCTGCCCAGTTTACCCTTGACAGCTCCTACACCCTGTAGTTCAGGGCCAGACAGTCAGCTCCGTAGGTCCACTCGGGCCACTAGAGGCCAGTTACCCGCACGCTGGAGAATTTAAAGTGTATAAATTGTTTTATTTATGTTTTTCTGTGTCTTGTTGCTTGTGTATAATTTTGTGTTTCTAGTTATTTTTAGGAATCCTTGGTGGATTTACCGGGAATCCTTGTACATAGTTGGAGCGTAACCCAGGATGGACTAGAGACTGTTAAGGACTCGGGGTAGGACAGACCCCTACCTGGTTACGTCTCCCTGTGTTGGTGAAATGGACACCTTGCTCTCTTCAGAGACTGCACCCGGTTGCGGACACGCCGTAACCATCTTTATATGTTTTCTTATTGTATTATTAATGTTTTTGCCTTGTTATGTTTTTCTAAATGTGTTTAGTCCCGGAGTACTAAATTTCACTAGGGGGGAATGTGGCACCCCAGGGGTCTGGTTTTCCACAGTAATGTAATGTTATGTCTGAGAGCAGGTGGGAGGTCCTTTGGTCAGGGATCCTGTGCATGCCACACCTCCTGCCCAGTCTTGGGAGGGGAAGAACTTCCCCTGTATAAACCCGGGGCTGAGGCAGGGTGAGTCAGACAAGTGGAGTAGAGACAAGAAGCAGCATAGGAAACAGCAGAGTTACAAGGAGTCAGGGGCTGGCAGCCGCAGAGCTCGCCCTGACTAAGAAGACTTCTTTCCGGACCCGGAGTCCGAGGCTGTGGGGACTAACTCCTACCCAGCAGCAGAATCCGTCAGGCAGGGGATTTCAGGTCCTCTGGCCCAGAAGCCCGAAGGCACGGTCACACGCGTGGGACCAGCACCGCCATCGTGGAGCGGAAGCCATTAGAAGGCCCCGAGTCACCGGCCATACGGGTGAGCACCACACGGTACACTCAGGGACGTGGGCTACTTACATCAGCTTCTAGCAAGGTAGCCAGAAGAGTACAGTCAGTTTGGGAGGCCTACAACTACGCCTGGCCAGGGGAGATCCCATCTGCTCAAGGACTGACCAGGCCCCGTTCGCTAGCAAGTACTCCGGGAGGGTCTATCATTGTCACCAGTAAAGACCCTGAACTACACCGTACCGTCTCTGAGTGGTCCCTGCTACCCCCATCATCCACGTCGGCTGCCCTGAGACCATACCCCTCCCGTTGGGGGTTATACTATCACGCTGCATAATCCTACCATCGGCCTCAGCGGTCTGCCCCGCAGCAGCAGCTCCCTGGCTGCACTCAACGGGTGGCATAGTCATCAACTATTTACTACTAGTAGACTGCCGTCCAGTTTGACTCCCTGGGCACGGACCGGGTCACCGCCACGAGACTACAACCCTCCACGGATCCGGCTCCGGGTAAGCTCCCGCGTGCGCACCGCAGCGCGACACAGGCCCAGGGGCGCGTCAAATGCGTCTAACGGGAGCCGCCGCTGCAGAGCAGTCCTCTGAAGCTGATGTTACTGCAGCAGGGATGGTGTGGCTCTCCACAGGAAGAGCTAGCTCCAGGGCAGTGTAGATGATGTTGCAGGTTGTGCTGGGCGTTGAAGTGCAGGGGTTGATGGCGCAGCAAGAAACACAGAGACAAGATAGTGCAGTCCCAGGGTCTTTACTCACAGTTGTTGCAGTCCAGATTACAGGCGCCAAAGCAATCTCCCTCGTCGTGCTGCGCTTACTCAGTGAGGGGCTCAGTCCACCCTCAGATAGCTCCGGAGTACACAGCAGGACCCCCTTCTGTGTCTTCTCTCTGGCTGTCTCCCTGAACCTCATACCAAGTGTTCCAGTCTAGTACCTGCGGGCCTTGGCGGGCAACGTCTGTTCCATCCCCTGGGTCCTATATAGCTACCTTCCTGGTGAGACTGGTATGGGATGTTGGCTACATGACATAAAGTTCTGCAGCCTCCGGTTTCTAGCTGAGACATGCAATCTTCTACTAGTTGAGGGACCGGTTCCCTGTGTGCAGCCTGACCCCTCCACCTCCTGGTAGATTCGGGCGCACGGGTGGCTTCTCGCATTGCCCGTACCCCTGGGGTCCTCTCTTCTGTTCCTGGAGCCTTTCTGCTCCATCTACTCTCTTCTCTCCTTCTCTTCAACCTTGGGCCTCACTGATTAGGCCCGTCTCTGGAGCAGAGCTCCTACAGAGCCCCTGCACCTTCCACTCTCCTCCTCTGACTGAACTGACTTTCTAAGATGGCTTCACTATTTTATATCTTTCTTCTATGTGCTCCCCTTAACTACGTCCTCCACCCACACCCACTACATGGTTCCCCCTTACTAGCCCCCCCCCCTCACTCCAGCCAGGGTCCAGGGATTGTGCTCTCCTGTAGGAGCAATCTCGCCCTGCCCTCTGAAGTGTGGTGTAATGAATGCAGGTGTTAGGGTCCTGAGCTGTACTCCTTCCTTGCCTGAGGGTGAGATACCACACTTCTGGGTGAGATGCAGTACCTCTGTGGCGACCGAACCCTCAGGGGCGCTACACATGCACCCCACACGCGTGCACCCCTTAAGCAGCTTCTAAATTTATGGAGCAGAACTGTAGAAGAGCATCAACTGAACATCAGGACCAATATCTGCTCCTTTGTGTAAGGATGAACAGGAGGACTGCAAAGGCCCTACAACATAACCAGAAGCACGTTACACCCAAAATTGTCAGAAACAGACTCCATGAGGGCGGTATGAGGGCCCGACGTCCTGTAATAGGACCTTACTCACAGCTCAGCACCTTGCAACTCAATTGGCATACACCTGAGAACACCAGAATTGTCAGGTCCTACGTTCTCTGTACAGGTGATAGCAGGTTCACATTGAGCAAGTGATAGATGTGAAAGTCTGGAGATGCCGTGGTGAATGTTATTCAGTCTGCACCGTCACCCAGCATGATGGGCACCATGTGATAGCCAACGGCAACCTGACTGCTGTTAGGTACACGGATGAAATCCTTAGAGCCAATGTCAGACCTTACTGTGGTGCAGTGGACCGTTGGTTCCTCCTAGTGCAGGACAATACCCTTCCTCATGTGCCATACTGGGAAGGCAGTTCCTGGATGATGAAAACATTGATGAGCTCACTTTCCCCAGACCCAGGTGCAAACCTGGTACAACTTGTGTAGCTACACAGGGGTCCAAAAGGTAAGAGGGGCCACTACCACTTCCAAAACAGGTGGAATTGTCTGTGTCCACTCATGCCCAGACCTGAATCCAATTGTGAATCTTTAAATCATTATGTATCAATGCATCCAATGCCGGGGTCTGGGAGGCTGTGGTTGGTGTTACCGAAAAGGATGATTGCAACAGACTTCATGGATGGGCGGCTTATGACTGGTAGTGAACAGAAGGGCGGCTATATTAAAGGGGCCAGAGCCGTACTTATAAGCAGAGGCCCACATGACGGTGATTGGGCCAGGAGAGAAAAATAAAGTTTGAATGGGGTCTATGGGATTGGATCAATAGGGAGTGGGAGGGGATAGTAAAAGGGAGTATAAAAGGAAAAGTGTGGGAAAAGGGGCCATTCCTGTGGGGACAGCAATGGGAAAAGTCTCACCTGCACACCCTCTTTTTTCAGGGAATTTAGAGATATCTAATGGAAATATATAGTACAGACCAAAAGTTTGGACACACCTTCTCATTTAAAGATTTTACTGTATTTTCATGACGATGAAAATTGTACATTCACACTGAAGACATCAAAACTATGAAATAACACATGTGGAATTATATACTTAACAAAAAAGTGTGAAACAACTGAAAATATGTCTTATATTCTAGGTTCTTCAAAGTAGCCACCTTTTGCTTTGATGACTGCTTTGCATACTCTTGGCATTCTCTTGATGAGCTTCAAGAGGTAGTCACTGAAAATGGTTTTCACTTCACAGATGTCCCCTGTCAGGTTTAATAAGTGGGATTTCTTGCCTTATAAATGGGGTTGGGACCATCAGTTGTGTTGTGCAGAAGTCAGGTGGAGACACAGCTGATAGTCCTACTGAATAGACTGTAAGAATTTGTATTATGGCAAGAAAAAAGCAGCTAAGTAAAGAAAAACGAGTGGCCATCATTACTTTAAAAAATGAAGGTCTGTCAGTGCGAAAAATTGGGAAAACTTAGAAAGTGTCCTCAAGTGCAGTTGCAGTAAACATCAAGCGCTACAAAGAAACTGGCTCACATGAGGACCGCCCCAGGAAAGGAAGACCAAGAGTCACCTCTGTTTCTGAGGATTAGTTTATCCGAGTCACCAGCCTCAGAAATCTCCGGTTAACAGCAGCTCAGATTAGAGACCAGGTCAATGCCATACAGAGTTCTAGCAGCAGACACATCTCTACAACAACTGTTAAGAGGAGACTTTGTACAGCAGGCCTTCATGGTAAAATAGCTGCTAGGAAACCACTGCTAAGGACAGGCAACAAGCAGAAGAGACTTGTTTGGGCTAAAGAACACAAGGAATGGACATTAGACCAGTGGAAAGGTGAACGGATGGACTCTACATGCCTGGTTCCCACCGTGAAGCATGGAGAAGGAGGTGTGATGGTGTGGGGGTGCTTTGTTGGTGACACTGTTGGGGATTTATTCAAAATTGAAGGCATACTGAACCAGCATGGCTACCACAGCGTCTTGCAGCGGCATGCTATTCCATCCGGTTTGCGTTTAGTTGGACCATCATTTATTTTTTAACAGGACAATGACCCCAAACACACCTCCAGGCTGTGTAAGGGCTATTTGACCAAGAAGGAGAGTGATGGGGTGCTACGCCAGATGACCTGGCCTCCGCAGTCACCAGACCTGTACCCAATCGAGATGATTTGGGGTGAGCTGGACCGCAAAGTGAAGGCAAAAGGGCCAACAAGTGCTAAGTGTAGCGTCGGCATCCCTGCCGCCTGCTAGGCAGGGACGCTGTTCCCCTCACCTCTCCGCTCCGTGCCCGGCGTCCTCCTCCCGCTCTGCTGGCAGCGCGCGCTGCTTCCCGGCAACTGTGCTTAGGGCGCGCGCGCTTCCCCTCTCTTAAAGGGGCCGCGCGCGCCGTCCTAAGGAGTCCCTGGCCAATGGCCGGAGGACCTCACCATATATAAGGCACCTCCTCCAAAATGGAGGTGCCCGAGCAATGTTGTTGCAAAGCCTTCACTCTGCTTTAGCCCTCAGGTCCCGTTACCGGTTACCTGCCAGTCACCTGCCAGATTCCTGCTTGATACCTGCCTGATATCCGCTTACCTGCTTGCAAGTCTGCGGTCCGACGGTCTGCCTTCCGACACCTGTCAGTCTGTCTATGGACCAGCCTGCCCGCTCACCAGGGAGCGCTCACCTGCTATCTGCCTGCTAGCCTACCTGGAGGCTCTGCCGTCACTTGCCGTGACCACCTGCCAGTCCAGAGACTCTTGCCCGCTCACCTGGGAGCGCTCACCTGCTACCTGCCTGCTAGCCTACCTGGAGGCTCTGCCGTCACTTGCCGTGACCACCTGCCAGTCCAGAGACTCTTGCCCGCTCACCTGGGAGCGCTCACCTGCTACCTGCCTGCTAGCCTACCTGGAGGCTCCGCCGTCACTTGCTGTGACCCCCTGCCCGTCCAGAGACTCTTGCCCGCTCACCTGGGAGCGCTCACCTGCTACCTGCCTGCTAGCCTACCTGGAGGCTCTGCCGTCACTTGCTGTGACCACCTGCCCGTCCAGAGACTCTTGCCCGCTCACCTGGGAGCGTCCACCTGCTACCTGTCTGCTAGTCTACCCTGAGACTGTCCCTGTCACTTGCTGTGACTACCTGCCCTTCTACCCAGAGACTGTCCCTGTCACTTGCCATGACTACCTGCCCTTCTACCCAGAGACTGTCACTGCCACTTGCCGTGACTACCTGCCCGTCTTCCCTGGGAGCCACCCGCTTCCTTACAAGGACCGCCCCCTTGTATAGTTGCTCAGAGGTTCCGCCTCCCAGACCCATTACACTAAGCATCTCTGGGAACTCCTTCAAGATTGTTGGAAGACCATTTCCGGTGACTACCTCTTGAAGCTCATCAAGAGAATGCCAAGAGTGTGCAAAGCAGGCATCAAAGCAAAAGGTGGCTACTTTGAAGAACCTAGAATATAAGATATATTTTCAGTTGTTCCACACTTTTTTGTTAACTATTTAATTCCACATGTGTTAATTCATAGTTTTGATGCCTTCAGTGTGAATGTACAATTTTCACAGTCATGAAAATACAGAAAAATCTTTAAATGAGAAGGTGTGTCCAAACTTTTGGTCTGTACTGTATATTGTTATGTTTTATGGCTCGGGCTTATGATGAAGGTTATAAATTTTTACTGTGAGTCACAGTGGCTGGGGCAGTAGGGGGGGTCTTTGGGGTTGGTGGAATTTTTTATGGGTGGGAATTTACAGAGATGGTTCCCTTCAGGATGAAATTACTAATTGGCTGATCTGGCACTTAGTGGGGCTCTGGACAGGGGTGTACTCTTGGAGCCAGTGGTGGTGTTTCCTTTACCACTGATTGTGGTGTGGTGCCCTTGAGCTTGGGGTTACGGCTGAGAGTAAAATAATTCTATGGAAAAATGCTTTGTTCTACATGTGCCGGATCTTGTAGCCCCAAGGACCTCCGCCAATTCTTTCATTGGTTATTGTTGTTTGTTAATAAATGGCCGATATGGCAAATTATATCCAACAAAAAAAGTCTCCTGTGTATCATTTATTATAAGTTAAGTGGTATGAGACACTGCTTGGGGAGAAAGAAAAGAATTAATATGAGGGATGGTTTCAGGAGAATGATTTGGGCCATACACCGTCATGATCACAGATATATTTTTTTAAATGTCAGAAATGTATTTTTTAACATTTTGATTTCTTTGATTAACAGTTCTGCACACAGAGATATTCCCCTAAGGCCACATTCACACATTCAGTATTTGGTCAGTATTTTACATCAGTATTTGTAAGTTAAAACCAGGAGTGGGTGATAAATACAGAAGTAGTCACGTGTTTCTATTATACTTTAACTCTGATTCTTCCACTCCTGGTTTTGGCTTACAGATACTGATGCAAAATACTGACCAAATACCGAATGTGTGAATGTGGCCTAAGAAAGACAAAACCTCACTTTTATTTTTGTAAATATTCAGGTTTCGGATTTTATTAACCTTTATGATTAACCAGCAGCACTGTAGTTGTTCAATACTAAAATTAATCATTAAAAATACAAATTGTGCACCCCGTGTATATCTGTATACTGTATGTATACATCTGCAAAAGTTTGGTTCCCCATCCTTCAAATTTGATATCTATCTATCTATCATTGTGACATTAGAATAAAAATGATGTCACAAGTGATGTGATGACATCACCGCATTCTATATCCCAGTGTTCCGTCCTAAGGGAAACCACTGCCTTACAGACTCCCAAGGGTGAGGCAGCCCCTTTTGTTTTTCGTGACAAACGAAGCAAAAATTGATTTTAAAATGGATAATTACAGAAGAGCCCAAAGAGATCGGGTTCTCAGAGAGAAGAGAGGAATAAATGAAGAGCAGGTACTATTGTTCGCTTTAGGGCGAAAAGACTTTATACTTCCGGACATTGACACTGACGCCTCAAAAATGGCGTCCAAACGTCAAATTCTAGACAAAATGAGAAAGACCAAAAGACATGAGATCCTTACAGAGAGAAGGAAAATGGAGACCCTCACGGAGTCTCACTCTGCAGCCTCCGCTGAGCTTCAGAAGGCCATTCTTATCTCCTTGAAAAAACTCGGAGATCTGGTCCCTGAACTACGGAGGAGAAACAAAGATGCCATCCTCAATAAGAGGAGAAACATCAACGCAGAGTTAGAGCTGGAAGAGGTTCTCCAAGAGACACCAAGACAAGTCACATCCTCCAGATCTGAAAGTCTGGAGGCACCGAAACTACAAAGAGCGGCAGCCCAGAAGAGGATCAGGAACAGCAGAGACTGGGTTGTCCAATGTAGAAGACGTCTCATCTACGCTAAACCCATTATAAATGGGAATGGTGCATTATGGAGGTCGAGGTCATCAGCTGAAAACATCTCCATCCCAGAGAACAAACAGCTGAGTGTTTCTCCACCAAACACATCACTGGATACAGATGGACCAGGTAAGATGGATCTGCTCAGTGTAATAAGACTGGGGGTGAGGAGGATTATACTCCTAATATTATGTACTGGCATCAATTGTCAAAAGTGCAGAAAAACTGTCCTTGTTGCCCATAGCAACCAATCACAATGCAGCTTTCATTGTTCCATAGAATGTTAAGAGATGGAATCTATGCTGTGATTCATTGCTATGGACAACAGGGACAGTTTTATTATTGGACAGTTTTGATAAATGAGAGCCCAAATATTAGACATTTCCTGCTCATTTACATAATTCTATTTAAAATTATAATATTTTCTTTTAGCTATATTTGTTAACCCCTTCTTGACCGGGTAACCTTTCGTTGTTTTTTCCTTCCTCCTTCGAAAACCCATAACTATTTATTTTTTAATTTGTCTCCCAATGTAGCTGTATGTGGACTTGATTTTTAAGTGGACGAGCTGTAGTTTTGAACATTATTTATTTTACTATTCAATGTTCTTGAAAAAGATTCAAAATGTGGTAAAATTGTGGAAAAAAGTGATTCCGCCATTGTTTTTTTTTACTGTGTTCATTGAGTGGTAAAAATGACCTGACAAAATGATTCTCCGTGTCAGTTACAACTATGATAATGCTGAACAGGCATAGGGGTTATAATTCACTGAACTGGTAGAAGAAAATTAGGAATTTTATAAAAAATAAATTGGTTTGTGTCCCTATATTCTGAGACATTATATCTTTTGGATTTTGATAGCTGGATGGAGCTGTGCGAGGACTTGATTTGGTTTTTTTTGCGGGACAAGTTGTAGCTTTTATAGATAACTTTCTCGGGTAGACAAGACATTGTGATATCTTTTATTACAATTTATTAGATGTATACTGCGCCCTCACAAAAACACTATTCTGGTCTTTACATTTATT
Organism: Phyllobates terribilis; assembly: GCF_046119375.1. Classification (NCBI taxonomy): domain Eukaryota; kingdom Metazoa; phylum Chordata; class Amphibia; order Anura; family Dendrobatidae; genus Phyllobates; species Phyllobates terribilis. The sequence goes on from NW_027363335.1 coordinate 187,077, forward strand.
TTCTCATTTCAGTGTTTACTGTTTGGGTTATTAATGTTCCGGATGTGGTTATACTAGATATTCAAATTATTATTATTATATTATTATTATTATTATTATTAATGGGGAAGTATTTTTTTTACATTTTATTATTTTTTTTACTTTTTTTTGTTACCTCTTTTCTTTATTCTCCTTTGGGGACTTGAACCTGCGATTTTCTGATCGCTTCTACTAGATACTGTGATAGAACTGTATATAGCTAAATTAAAAATCTCATATGAAAGCCAGGCTGGTCTTAACAGGAAGAGGAAAAGACAGGGGCTTTCAGCAGGCTGAGGTAGTCATTTCCAATAATGTGTTCACTAAGGGGTTCAAATTTTTTATATCATCTCAGCAGATGGAATCGATAAGGCGCCCTACGACACAACGGACATGCCGGCACAAGGCCTTGATGATGCCAGTTTCCAGATTTCTGACCAAAGAGAACTGGTCCACACAGTCCAACCTATAGACTTTTCCAATCTCGAGTTCTGGAAAGTTCTTGGAAAAGGAAACTATGGAAAAGTAAGTGTCAATTTATATTGTCCGTGTTCCCCAATGTATCCTGCACCAGATACACAGGAGAGATGTACATATTCATTACAGGATGCTCATATGTAATGATAATTGGGATTAACTAGTGAACTACTACACAGTAATAGATGAGAGTTTGGTCTGATCTGTTGTGATTTTTCTCCAGGTCGTCTTGGCATCAGATCCAGTCAGTGAAGGGCTGCTGGCCATCAAAATCATGGACAAAAGTTCTTGTGAGGACTTAATCTCTACAGAGCTAGAAGTCCTGAGAATGGCTGCCGGGTGCCCCTACCTAATGACTATGCGGGCGTTTAGGGAAACACCTACGAAGTATGAAATAGCCATGGACTATATGGTCGGAGGAGACCTGTTTGGCCACATGAAAGATTCAATGATGTTTAACACAAAGACAATAAGGTAAATGTCCGGTACTGAATGTGAATAATCCGCTGCCGGCACATTGTAGTCTTAGATCAATGGACAACGACAACAGGAGAAACTAATGATGTGAAAAGGACACGTGTGTGATCTCCTCATGTTCTCTGTATGATTGTGCATGTAACCACTGATCCATCCTTTCTACTCCACAGACTCTTTGCGGCAGAGATGGTGTGCGGACTCCAGTTCCTGCATGAACGCGGCGTCATACATAGGTAATCATTTCACCTTCATAAATCTGTCACCTGTGACTCTCTGTTGTCTCCTTACATATCTATTGTAGAAAGTTCTTTCCATGAATTGTCCTCACAATCAGTGTCTGCTCCTTCTCCCTGCAGTGACCTGAAGCCAGAGAACATCCTCCTCCAAGACACCGGACACATCAAAATCTCAGACTTTGGCTTAGCAGCCATGAATGTGTTTGAGGGTGACATAGTGGAATATACTGCTGGCACTAAGGGTTACATAGCGCCCGAGGTAAGGAACATTTCTGTGTGATTGATGTCGATAGTAGGATTGAGGGATAATCTGATCCCAATGTATTCTGCTCATATCTAATCACAGACCGGTCCTCATAGTCTCTGTGTGTAAATCCCCTTCCCGGTATATTCAGATTCTCTCCAATCTCATGTTCCCATAGGTAATGGACGGTGAAGGATACAACCATCTGGCAGACTCCTTTTCCTTTGGCGTAATCTTATATATGATGACTGTAGGTGACTGGCCATTCTATACCAGAGGCACAATGGACGAATACCACCAGTCTCTGTATGACGACATCCCTTCTTTTCCACCTGGGATCTGCTGTCATACCATGGATATCATAAAACGGGTGAGTAAGATCAGATGGACAATGATAATGGGGGATTACAAGAAGATATAGAAGATAAGATATGGACAGTCCATAGACATTGTGTAATAATTTATCAGTAATAATACATAATATAATGACTAATGCTTTGTTTTCATTTTCTAGCTCCTCTGCAAAACTCCATCTGCCCGATCTGCCATTACATCATCCATCAGATCGCATCCGTTTTTCTATTCTATAGACTGGAGCGATGTGGAGTCCGGCAGAGCCGACCCACCATTCCCATATTACTATGTAAGTACAGCACATACAGACATCCAAAGTGTTATCACTACCCAGTAACACACTTACCCACTATACACCTTATCACTATATCCCCCTAGTACTGTATATACTGTATGTGAGGGGCTGATTCTCAGACGTGTATATTTCTCTTCTTCCAGCAGGAGTATTAGGCTGATAAAAATCAGCCCCATTCCAGTAACATCCAGGAATGAAGATTTACATTAATCGGATGAGACAATTACACTGGACTTTCTTATTTACCGGACTGTGACAAACCTACAGAGCTTCCACCACATAACATCCAAGTAGATTTGAGCACCAAACATCCAGGGATTTATTCCGATCGCCATATTTGGGGTCAGGAAGGAATTTTTTTCCCTTGATATGAGGATGATCCAACAACGAGTCCTCAGGGTTATTTTTCGCCTTCCTCTGGATCAACATAGCAAGTAATTTAAGGCTGAAATTGAAGGACTTCTTTCAGCCATACTTGTTATGTCACCATCTGGACGACTCATCTACAATGTGGTGGTAAGGAGACGACTACAAGATATGGACATAAAGAAGGAAGCGGCTGCTCCTTCTCCTACTTGGCCATGTACAGACAGAAGGAAGCGGCTGCTCCTTCTCCTACTTGGCCATGTACAGACAAAGGAAGCGGCTGCTCCTTCCTCTACCAGGCCATGGTCAGACAGAAGGAAGCGGCTGCTCCTTCACCTTCCTGACCATGGTCAGACAGAAGGCCATTTGGCTGATCGCGATGCTGTAGGAATCCAGGAAAACTCCAACTACACAGATCACAAGTCACACATTCCTGCTCTTCTCCTCTCTCATGTGTGATCCAGACCTGGATGTCCAAAAGCGGCAGAAGTGTAAGCCGAGGCCTGAGGAGCGGAATCATCATCATCTGCTCCTTTCCACAGAAAGTGACTATGTCTAAACACTTTCTTTTTATATATTTGCATAATATTAACAACTTTTATGCATAAAAATAAATATATAAAACATCTATGTTGCTTTTGGTTATATTACAGACATGCTTTTTGGTAATTTTATTAATATCATGATAAGGTATTTTGCTGCCTTAGGCAGATGACGCAAATGGCTTCTCCCCCAAGAAAAGGAATAGGTGAGAAACTATGGTAACTGGACCTCTAACTTCCTCGTCTGATCCATCAGGTAACAAGCTCTGATGAGCACTTCCTTTACAATGTCAGACCCAAGAATAGTCATGGAAACTAATATAGCTTAATTATAATGGGGGCCGTTTGGTTTCAATTAATGAGATACAATAGATGCTGCTTGTAACAAAACCGATGGTTGTTCTACTGCCGTATTCCTGTGTGGCGCCATCCTCTAACAGGGGGCAGACTGTCCATAGCTTACGTATTGCGGGAATTACCGCCAGAACATCAATCTGATTACAGCTCCTCTGCTCCTGTCCTGGGGGCAGCGTTCACATTGTCTTAAAGACACAAATGCATTTCAATGCAGAGAGGGAATGAGAACCAGGGCGCAGGCGTTGAGCGGTGTTAGTGACCCACTGACTCCGCTCACCTTTGTTCCTGTGTACCGGCTGTCAGCATGCTGAATGTTTGCGGCAGGAGGAAGGTGCCAGTTGACTGCAGGCGTTCAATAATGTCAATTTTTTTTCTTAAACTGCTCCCCCCTCAGAGAGGTAGCGCCCTAGGCCGGTGCCTACCCCTTGTCCCGGGCCTGCACTGGTGGTTCAGTTTGGATCCTCTTGCAGGAATAGTGCCATACACTATTGCAGTCAGTACAATGGAAATCATTGACTTGTCAAATTTAAAGGCTTTTTTGCGAAGAAGAGAAAAATGAAGACTGTTTACTGGGTTTTTTCAACCATAGCTGTGATTAAAGCAATGCTCCTTTGCTCATAGGGGAAATCAGTTTTATCAATCGCTTTGTTGGGGAGCTGTCCACTCCATTCTGGTCTTTCGGTCGTCCCACGTTACTTCTGACTCTCAGAATCCTACAGGATCTTATACGCGGTGTGGAAGACAATTTCTCTATATAATGAGCCTTAATGTGACTCTCACAAGAATGCAAAGTGAGATCATTCACCTCTACATCACTAGTCAGAGCTGTAGACACCAGGTTAATTTAATGAAATATCAGACCACCACTTTCAGGCCATATTCACACGTTCAGTATTTGGTCAGTATTTTACCTCAGTATTTCTAAGCCCAAACCAGGTGAGGAACAATCAGAGGAAAAGTATAATAGAAACACGTCACCATTTCTGCAGTTATCACCCACTCCTGGTTTTGCCTTACACATACTGATGTAAAATACTGACCAAATACTGAATGTGTGAACGTGGCATGACATTTATTGCACTAGTCCATGTGCCATCTGTTTTTTAATAACAGTTCCGTGTCTAATCCGTGAGACTCAGAGCAGGTTCTATTCTCATTCATTTTGCAGATCAGACTCAGCCATTAAAGTCTAAGGAAATCCATGTACAACGGATGAAGCACTGAAGACTTTTCTTTTCCTTTAGTGCTCCATCAGTGTTTCATCCATTTTTAATAGATCCATTAATAGTCAATGGATAAATAAAAGTTCGGACTGTCTACCTGCTTCAGTTTTTACAAATGTATGAGGAAAAAATATATCTATACAACACGGATATAAAATGGAGACAATGCGGAGACACATGGGAGAAAAAGGTTCTGTTTTACAAGGATATAGAAATAGACAAGGATTTGTGAATGTAGCGTCCTCTGAAGAATAGGTAAAATCCATCAAGCTTAAGACAAGACAGACTGATAACTCAGTGAGGAATACAATAGAAGCTGCCTATTGAAGTCTATGGAGAGGCTCCGGACATCACTAGGTAGGCTTCATTTCTACACATGAGCTTGATGTATCATCCATTACTTTTTCTGTACATTTATTAGCATTTGTTATGTTTGTAGCATGGTATTCTACAGTTAGCATTACTAGTCGTATATGCCTTTATATATGACGCGCCCCCTGGGCCGTGTGTGTGGGAATACCCGGAGCCGGGTCTCTGTGTGATGTCAGGGGTTGTAGTCTCCGTGGCGGCAACCCGGTCCCGTGGCTCAGGGTGGTCAAACCAGTGGCGGATCTGTTTTTAATGTTGAAATGTCCGACTACGCCACCCGTGGATTGCGATCACTGAGAACCGCCGCTGCAGGGCACACCGCTGAGGCTGATGTTGTGTGCGCAGCAGGGGGTAGTATAACTCCCCACGGGAGGAGTATAGCCTCAGGGCAGCATGTGTAGATGGTGAGGGTTGTGGTGCATAGGCGCAGCAGAAATGACTCAAAGTCCATGCAGTGCAGTTCAGGGTCTTTACTGTTGGTGATGAAGGAGACCCTGCTGGGAGTACTGGCTAACATTAGAGGCCTGGTCAGTCTGTGAGCGAACAAGAATCCCCCTGGCCAGGTGGAGGTGTAGGCCTTCCCGTCTAACTGCACTCTTCCTGGCTACCTTGCTGTAGTCGTGTAGTAGCCCACATCCCTGAGTGTACCGTGTGGTGCTCACCCGTATGGCTGGTGACTTGGGGCCTTTGGTTCCTTCCGCTCCTCGATGGCGGTGCCGGTCCCTTGCGTGTGACTGAGCCTCTGGGCTTTCTACGGCCAGAGGACCTGAAATCCCCTGCCAGGTGGTTTCTGCTGCTGGATGTGAATATCCTCACAGCCTCGGACTCCGGTGTCCGGTTCTCTGCGTCTTCTGCCAGGACGAGCTCTGCTGCTCCAGTCCCTGGCTCTCAGCTCCTGTCTCCTACAGGGCTGCTTGCTGCTCTATCCCTCTCTCTGGAACTAACTAGCTAACCTCGCCCCAGATCCAGTTTACAAAGGGTAGGTTCCTCCCCTCCCTGGACTGGGGCCGGAGGCGTTGCATGCAAATGTGCTCCTGACCAGGAAAACCCATGCTCGCTCTCAGACATGGTATTTCTACCACTGTGGTAACCAGACACCCTGGGGTGCCACATTCCCCCCTAGTAAACTTTAGTACTCCGGGACTAAACACTTTTTTTTTTTGAAAACACACATAACAGGGTATAAACAATAACACAACAATATATGTACAAGGAGTTCAATCTTGATAGGTCACGGCGCTTCCGTAACCAGGTGTCCATGTCACCCAGGATGCATTTTGAGGGACCCATCCCAAACCCTCCACGTAGGCCCTGGGGTGGCTACAGGGCATCGATGATCCGGCGTTGGACCACGTCTTCAGCCACCTCCACGGGTTTTTGTTCTGTGGTCTGGCCCAAAAGGGGCACTTAACAGGTGCAACTATTTACAAGGTACAGTTCCGGTTATTCATTGTCCATAACCTGTCCGTCCATAGACCCTGTCGGGTAACTTGAGAAACATAATCAGTATTGAGGTAACAAACATAAAACATTACAACATTTGCAATATACAGGTATATATCATTTCTCCTAGATTCTCCAGCGAGCGGGCTTCTGACCTCTAGTGCTCCTTGTTGACCTAAGTAACACACTATCTGATGGTGTTCTTTCTGGGTCCCCTGTTTCCACCCCTTGTGTAGTGGGCTCGCTAGTGTCTGCACTACAGGTGTTTGGAGATGTTACGGGTCGGTTGGGCAGCTTTCTGCGTACTCTTTGGCTTACCACGGGCACGGCAGGCTCACTACTAGCAGAGGGTTGATTCTCCTGGGCTGCTGGTATGGAATCCTCTGCCTCCGGGGCCGGTTGCTCTTCCAATACTACTTGCTCTTCTGTAGGCCCTTGAGGGGCTGGCTGGAGAAAGGTAAGGACGGGTACCACAATAGCATTGTTAATTTGTGTCCAGGACCGGGGAAATTCTCCGAGTACTGTACTGACCATTTCTTCCCTTTCCTCTGCGGGTTGAGGGCTATCTTGGTCTTCATCAGTGCTTTGCAGCTGCTCGGGACACTTCTTCAGGTGGTCTCTAGAGACAGTGGCTGTGGTCTCTCCTCCATCCTTACTGATAACGCATACTTTCGGGTTTTCATGACTTGAGGGCAGTACTGTGTACGGGTCTTTCTCACACTGGTCATCCAACTTATGGAGCCGCCTCTTCCTCTTCAAGACCTGCTCTCCAGGTGCCAGGGGAACAGCGGGAGCATGCTGGTTGTAAGTCCTCTCTTGCCTTTCTCTTGCTTGAGACAAACTTCTCTCAACACTCTCCTGCACTTTCCGGTACTGCTGCTGCCGTTCTGTATCCCAGTCTGCCTCTGGCGAGGTATCCTCGGGTGTCAGGACTCCCATATCCAGGTAAATTAGCAGCTTACCAGGTCTTGCTCTCATTAGGTAAGCCGGGGTGCAGTTGGTGGAATTTACTGGGATGTGGTTATACAAGTCCACCAGATCAGGCAGTTTTTCAGGACACAGACTGCGTTCTTCCAGGGGCAACATTTTCAGCAAGTCTATCACCACCTGGTTCATCTTCTCACACAATTCGTTGGTTTGGGGGTGATAGGGCGTTGTCCTTATCTTCTTGCAGCCATAGAGGTTGCAGAACTCCTGGAAGACCTCCGCTTCGAAGGCTGGACCTTGGTCAGTCAAGACTTGCTCTGGATACCCGTGTGGATGGCAGAAGTGCTGCTGGAAGGCTCTAGCTGCTGTCTGAGCTGTTAAGTCCTTGACAGGGACAACCACCAGGAACTGGGAGTAGTTGATGGTGAGAGCATAGACGTACCCGGACCTACTTGGAGCCAGCTTCACATGGTCCAGGGCTACCAGTTCTAGTGGCTCCTTGGTGATGATGGGCTGCAGGGGAGTCTTCTGGCTGGCACGGTCCTTTCTTCTCAGGTTGCACGGGCCACAGTCTCTGCACCATCTCTCAATGGCCCCTCTCATGCCTACCCAGAAAAACCGTTCACGCAACAGGAACTCCAACTTCTTCCATCCAAAGTGTCCTGCACCGTCGTGGAATGCCTCCAGGACCATAGCCGCGTCTCGTCTCGGGACCACTACCTGCCAGGTCAGCTCATGTGTCCGGGAGTTAACAATTCTCCGGCACAGCTTCCCCTTGTAGAGAAGCAGTTTACTCTTCTCCTTCCACAGCTGTTTGGTCTCTTCCGGAGCGTCTGGGTCAAGGCGGGCATCAGCCTGTGTCAGCATCTCTTTTACCAGGCGGACGGCTGGGTCACTGTCTTGCGTCTCCGCCCAGCTGTAGTGGGGTAAGGGATTGAACGTGGCAGAGTGCTTGTCCCTTACACAGTGGGAACACTGGGTAATCTCATGACGGTGGAACGCAGGGAGTTCAATCTCTTCCAGTTCTTCTGGATCTTCCCCTCCGTCCGGCAAGTTCGGCATCCTGGACAGGGCGTCTGCGTTGGCATTTGTGCGTCCCGCTTGGTATTTGATTGTAAATTCATAGTTGGATAGGCGGGCCATCCATCTCTGCTCCAGGGCACCAAGTTTCGCAGTGTCCAGGTGTGTCAACGGGTTGTTGTCCGTGTACACGGTGAACTTGGAAGAGGCAAGGTAATGTTTAAAGCGTTCTGTAACTGCCCACACCACTGCCAGGAACTCTAGCTTGAAGGAGCTATAATTTTCGGGGTTTCTCTCTGTAGCCCGGAGCTTCCTGCTGGCATAAGTGTAGCACCCCGAGGGCTCGGCTGCTACAGGGATATTGCACCTCAAACCAGAGGTGTGATATTCCACTCCCGGGTAAGGATGGAATGTGGACCAGGGCTCGGTAGGCTGCATGCACCACACACACCCCATTTCCGAGGGACAGCTCAACGGTGCTCCCACGAGACAGAAGTGCAGGCACGACAGCATCTGTCCCTGGCTGGAGTGGGGAGCGGAAAGGACACCCAGTGGTGTAGGAGCAGATAGGGGTGGGTTTCTGGGCATAGGTAGGAGCCCATTGGTTGCTAGTCACCTGGGCTCGGGTGTCAGAAGGAGGTATATAAGGTGGGCACCATCTTAGGACAGTGTTCAGTTCAAGGAGGAGGAGAAGAAGACAGGAGTTCAGCCAGAGAGGGCTGACAGGGAGCTGTGGCTCAGTCTGGGCCCAGCTCCAGAGGCAGGCCTGGAGTGGAGGCCAGAAACAGCAGAAAGAGAGAGGAGAAGGAACGGAAAGGAAAGTAAGAAAGGAACTGGAACAGAGGAGAAAGGAAGCAAGGAACACAGAGAAAGGCCCAGAGACACGAGGACAGAAGGAACCCCATATGCCCAGGAGATACAGGGTGAAGGGTTGGCAGAGCAGGGTACCGGAACCCAAATTGGTGGAGGCGACTAATCCTCAGCCAAAACCGGAGGTTGTGACCACATCTTGGTGCGACCCCTCACTACATCCACCAGGAAAGCATACCACATAGGGTCAGGGAAACCGGAGAGAGGTTTCGCCAACAGAAGGCCCGAGGAAGCTGGACAAAGGTGGGTCACTGGTGGGGACGGCCAGAGAAAGGTAGAGAAGGGAGCTCTGAACCACACTCTGGAATTGCCTGGGAGTTGACCGAGTCCCTCACCTGGTGGACGCAGCATGACTCGGGCGGTCCTAACTGCGCACAAGTGACCTGATAATGAACTGTGAGTAAAGCATTGAAAACTGCAACTGCACGTCTCTGTGGTTCCTCGCCGCACCAGCACCATTAGTACTGGGACGCTCACACCATCCACATTAGCTGCCCTGAGGCAATACTTCTCCCGTGGGGAGTTATTCCATACTCGGCTGCGCAAATTACATCAGCCTCAGCGGTCTGCAGCGCAGCGGCGGTCCCCACTGACCGCAATCCACGGGTGGCGTAGTCAGACACTTATAACACAAAGACTGCCACTGGTTTGACCGCCCTGGGCACGGACCGGGTCGCCGCCACACGGAGACTACAACCCCCAGCATCCCACCAGCGATCCGGCTCCGGGTATCCCTGCTCAGCACAGGCCCAGGGGGCGCGTCATAAGCAATTAACCGTTCTCTGCCCTGTTGGATCTGGGACAGCACCGCCCCTAGTCCGATGTTGCTCGCGTCCGTGTGGTGGATGAAAGGCTGGCCGTAATCAGGGTAAGCCAGGACCTCATCCCCCGTGAGGGCCATCTTCAGCTGGCGGAAAGACTCATCCTCCAGCTTGTCCCATTTGAAGGGTGGCTTCTGATTCTTGGTCTTTGACTGACCCAACAGGAGGTTTTGCATAGGGGCTGCCATTTTGGTGAACCCGGGGATGAATCTTCGGTAGTAGCCTACCAACCCGAGGAACTGCCGCACTTCCTTTATGCTGGAGGGTCTTGGCCAGTCCTTAATCACTGTAATTTTATCAGGGTCTGGAGCTACTCCGTCAGCACTCACCATGTGTCCCAGGTACTGTACTTTTGGTTTCAGTAGATGACACTTGGAGGGTTTCACCTTTAGGCCGTAGCCTGCCAGGGCGTCAAACACCTCTGCCAGGTGTTTCAGATGGTCCTCATATGTTTTGGAATACACGATGACATCGTCCAGGTATAGCAGGACCGTCTCGAAATTCCTGTGCCCCAGGCAGCACTCCATCAACCGCTGGAAGGTTCCTGGTGCGTTGCAGAGCCCGAATGGCATACAGTTGAATTCGCTGAGAACCATCGGGGTGGTGAACGCGGTCTTCTCCTTGTCTGCCTCTGCTACAGGAACCTGCCAGTACCCGCTAGTAAGATCCAAAGTGGAGAAGAAGTTAGCAGACTTTAATGCAGCTAAAGATTCCTCTATCCTAGGTAACGGGTACGCATCTTTGTGTGTGATACGGTTGACCTTTCTGTAATCTACACACATTCTCATGGTGCCATCTTTCTTTTTCACAAGAACTAGTGGAGCTGCCCAGGGGCTACAGCTGTCCCTGATTACCCCAGCCTCCTTCATGTCTCGCAACATCCCCTTGGTATTCTGATAGTGTGCAGGGGGTACAGGTCGGTATCTTTCCTTTATGGGTGGATGGTCTCCTGTGGGGATGTGGTGTTCTACCCCCTTTACTTGCCCAAAGTCTAGCGGGTGTTTGCTAAAGACTCTTTCGTACTGCTGCACCACCCGGTAGACTCCCTGTTTTTGGTGTGAGGGAGTGGAGTCGGTGCCCACATGCAGCTTCTGACACCAGTCCTCCATTCGTTTCTTGGAGCCGTTACCCTCCTCTAGTTGAGATGGAGGCAAGGGTTCCACGGCCTTTATGGAGTTTTGGTTAACGGTGAACAATTTGGCTAGAGTGGCATACCGGGGCAAGTATACTTCTCTTTCCCCAATGTTTAGGATGCGGATGGGTACCCTCCCATGGCGTACATCGACCACCCCCCGTGCCGTCAAAATGGTGGGCCTACTGTCTGAGTAGACGGGTTCTACCATGGCTTGGTAGTCCCTTCCTCTTAACCCGATTGCAGTCCGGCACCAGATCATCATCTCACTCTTTGGGGGCATGGCGATAGGGAACGGGTCACTCATCCTTACTCTACCAATCTCACCACCAGACAGTTCTACCTGCTGCCTTTTCATCAGGGCTCTGATCTCTTTTTGTGGGACATGCTACTGGCTGGAGCTGGCGTTCACCACAACCTGCTGTAATATGACAATTATCTCTGCAAGACAATTTTCAATAACATTAGTACCCAAGGTTATCTTAGGGTGGCTTTCACGACGGTCAATGTCCACAATAATCAGTCCTTGCGCTGGCAGTTCAACTTTACCAATCTTTATGGTCACCTCCTTGAATCCCACCTGCGGCACAGGCTGACCATGGCTTGCGATGATGCTCAAATCGTCATCTGGGTAGCGGGTAATATCTGAGTCGTTCCAGTACCGCTTAAAGAGCACATAGGGGATGGTGGTTACCTGTGACCCGGTGTTCAGTAGTGCACTCATAGGAATGCCATCCAGCACCACAGGCAAGACCGGTCGTCCCCCTACGTACTTATCATGCCAGCTCGATGGGCCTGATGATCTTATGCCTGGGGGTCGGTCCTCTGCCCCAGGTCGGGCCCATTTAAATGACAGTACCTTGCCATATGTCCTGGTTGGTTGCAGCGGCGGCAGATGGGTTGTCAGTCCTGGTCATAGCGGTCGCTGGGCCTTCCTCTGAACGATGGGATCCTCCTCCGTTGGCTCCAAGGGACGTCCTCCAGACTGGAAGCCAGCTGGATCTTTCCTGGGGAAGACACCTGTAAAGACTGCACAGTTCTTGTTAGCGCGGCAACGCTTTTGGTCAGATCTTGGACCTGATGGTGCAGGTCTACAGCCGGGGCTTTGTCCAAAGCCTGTGCATCAGCTCCCACAGGCTCTGCAGGCAAGGGTGCCGCCTCCTGGTGATAGGTGATAGCAGGGCGCCTGTGGGTTACAGCGCCACCTGGTGCCGGTTCTCGGAGCACCCGGATGGCCCTGGCTTTAAACTGCGCAAAGTCCAAATCAAGGTTCTGCAAGGACATTACACGCAACTGGGTTCGGTGGGCGCTGGACAGTAGACCCTCAATGAACTGTTCAGTCAACAGCTTATCCTCATTCCGCACGCTGTCAGGGTCTGCCTACTTAATGGCTCTCAGGGCCTCCTGCAAATTCAAAGCATAGTACCGTATACTGTCTTGTGTCCGCTGTTTGCATCCATAAAATTTTAGCTTGATCTCTGCTGAGGTGCGGGTATCAAAAGTGCCAGTATTTCCTTTACAGTCCCCTTTTCCCTGGCTGACCAGGACTTCACTTCTCTTTGGGCTGCTCCAATTAACTGACCTATCAGGATGCTCACTTTATGTTCCTCGGACAGGGGGTATACTTTGAATAGGCTATACAGTCTTTCTTTAAAGTTGCTCAGGGTATGCGACTCCCCTGAGTACTGAGGTAACCATGCCGCTCCAGGGATATACGGCATCGTGAACGGCATCACTGCGGCAGCAGCCGCGCTGGCGGTGGGAGCTTCCTCCATTCCTGGTGTCTTCCTCCCCCCTAGTTAACCGTGGCCTACCTTCCATTGCTTCTTCTCGTAGGCCGCGGCTCCGCAGGCGATCGTCGGGGTCGAGGACCTTGCGTCGCGCGCTGGTGACGTCGGCGTCCGCTGGGCTCCTTCCAGGACCTTGCGCAGTGTCAGTACGTAAGGCGGGACTTCAGCTCTTGCGTGCTTTTGGCGTCCACGCCCCTCTTTTTCCCGCGCGGCATCCCAAAAATGGCGCCCAATAGCGGGAAAATGGCTGCGGATGGCGGGAAAACGTCTGCGGATGGCGCGAAACTTCACCACGGTAAGTATCACAGTCTTTCTTCAGGCACGCAGTACCCGGTGGTTGCGGGCACGAGATCCTGCCGACTACGCCAAAGTTGATGCGCCCCCTGGGCCGTGTGTGTGGGAATACCCGGAGCCGGGTCTCTGTGTGATGTCAGGGGTTGTAGTCTCCGTGGCGGCGACCCGGTCCCGTGGCTCAGGGTGGTCAAACCAGTGGCGGATCTGTTTACTTGGTTTTTAATGTTGAAATGTCCGACTACGCCACCCGTGGATTGCGGTCACTGAGAACCGCCGCTGCGGGGCAGACCGCTGAGGCTGATGTTGTGTGCGCAGCAGGGGGTAGTATAACTCCCCACGGGAGGAGTATAGCCTCAGGGCAGCGTGTGTAGATGGTGAGGGTTGTGGTGCATAGGCGCAGCAGAAATGACTCAAAGTCCGTGCAGTGTAGTTCAGGGTGTTTACTGTTGGTGAGGAAGGAGACCCTGCTGGGAGTACTGGCTAGCATTAGAGGCCGGGTCAGTCTGTGAGCGAACAAGAATCCCCCTGGCCAGGTGGAGGTGTAGGCCTTCCCGTCTGACTGCACTCTTCCTGGCTACCTTGCTCTAGTCGTGTAGTAGCCCATGTCCCTGAGTGTACCGTGTGGTGCTCACCCGTATGGCTGGTGACTTGGGGCCTTTGGTTCCTTCCGCTCCTCGATGGCGGTGCCGGTCCCTTGCGTGTGACTGAGCCTCCGGGCTTTCTACGGCCAGAGGACATGAAATCCCCTGCCAGGTGGTTTCTGCTGCTGGATGTGAATATCCTCACAGCCTCGGACTCCGGTGTCCGGTTCTCTGCATCTTCTGCCAGGACGAGCTCTGCTGCTCCAGTCCCTGGCTCTCAGCTCCTGTCTCCTACAGGGCTCCTTGCTGCATTGTCCCTCTCTCTGGAACTAACTAACTAACCACGCCCCAGATCCAGTTTATAAATGGCAGGTTCCTCCCCTCCCTGGACTGGGGCAAGAAACGTTGCATGCAAATGTGCTCCTGACCAGGAAAACCCATGCTCGCTCTCAGATATGGTATTTCTACCACTGTGGCAACCAGAACCCCTGGGGTGCCACATATACATATATTTTCACACTTTTTGAATGGGCTATGTATGGACTAGCTTTGGTTGTACTCAGGGCCTGTTTTAGAGATAGTGGGGCCCCAAATGCTCACATATTGCACCATCACACAGAAATATTTTGGTTGTATTTATGTAGCACCCTGAGGGCTCGGCTGCTACAGGGGTATTGCACCTCAAACCAGAGGTGTGGTATTCCACTCCCGGGTAAGGATGGAGTGTGGACCAGGACTCGGTAGGCTGCATGCACCACACACACCCCATTTCCGAGGGACAGCTCAACGGTGCTCCCACAAGATAGAAATGCAGGCAAGACAGCATCTGTTCCTGGCTGGAGTGGGGAGGGGAAAGTACACCCAGTGGTGTAGGAGCAGAAAGGGGTGGGTCTCTGGGCATAGGTAGGAGCCCATTGGTTGCTAGTCACCTGGGCTCGGGTGTTAGAGGGAGGTATATAAGGTGGGCACCATCTTAGGACAAGGCCAGTTCAGTCAGGAGGAGAAAAGTAGAGGAGCTCAGCCAGAGAGGGCTGACAGGGAGCTGTGGCTCAGTCTGGGCCCAGCTCCAGAGGCAGGCCTGGAGTGGAGGCCAGAAACAGCAGAAAGAGAGAGGAGAAGGAACGGAAAGGAAAGTAAGAAAGGAACTGGAACAGAGGAGAAAGGAAGCAAGGAACACGGAGAAAGGCCCAGAGACACAAGGACAGAAGGAACCCCACATGCCCAGGAGATACAAGGTGAAGGGTTGGCAGAACAGGGTACCGGAACCCAAATTGGTGGAGGCAACAGATTCCTCAGCCAAAGACCGGAGGTTGTTACCACATCTTGGTGCGACCCCTCACTACATCCACCAGGAAGGCATACCATATAGGGTCAGGGACGCAGAGATCAGCGTGCCCAGAGAAGGCCCGAGGGAGCTGGACAAAGGTGGGTCACTGGTGGGGACGGCCAGAGAAAGGAAAGGAAGGGAGCCCTGTGCCACGCTCTGGAATTGCCTGGGAGTTGGTCGAGTCCCTTGCCTGGTGAACGCAGCACGGCTCGGGCGGTCCCTCATGTGCACAAGTGACCAGAATAAGAACCGTGAGTAAAGCTTTGGAAACTGCAATTACAAGTCTCTGTGATTCCTTGCCGCACCAGCACCATTACTACTGGGACGCTCACACCATCACTCCCATCATCCACATTAGCTACCCTGAGGCAATACTTCTCCCGTGGGGAGTTATCCCATTCTCGGCTGCGCAAACAACATCAGCCTCAGCGGTCGGCAGCGCAGCGGCGGTCCCCACTGACCGCAATCCATGGGTGGCGTAGTCGGACATTGTTATTACTTAAGACCGCCACTGGTTTGACCACCCTGGGCACGGACCGGGTCACCGCCACACGGAGACTACAACCCCCAGCGATCCGGCTCCGGGTATCCCCTGCACAACACAGGCCCAGGGGGCGCGTCATTTACATGCGCTGAGTTCAGGCCATTAAACGAGCGCGATCGACAATATTGAAGTCATTCGACGCTTGTTTCCCGGGTTCTTTACACCGGCTGAGGAAGAATGATGGGGACAGAACAGTCACTAGTAAATCAATCTGTCCCCTTACAGTATCATTTTATTAGCAGTATATCTGCAGATTACACCAAACGATGTGCTGCTGAGAACAATGAGCTTTGTTTTGGCATAAACAATCCAATCACTCGATGAATAGGCAGCATTGTGCTCCTTAACTACAATATGCCCCATAGTGCTCCATATAGTATAATGTGCCCCATAATCCTCCATACAGTATAATGTACTCTCCATAGTTCTCAATACTGTATAATGCAGCCCTCATATAGTACAATGCACTCCCCATAGTCCTCAATACAGTACAATGCAGCCCCCATAGAGTAAAATGCTGCCCCATAGAGTACATATACTATAATGCACCCCCCATAGCCCTCCAGCCTTGTGACCACCATGTTCTCAATGATGTAAAAAAATAAATACAATACTCACCTCTCCCCGTTCCCCCACTGCTCCGGTCTGTGCAGCATGTCTGCTTAGCCTCAGCAGCTCCACTGCCTGGCACACAATTAAGTGACATAAATGACACGCCCTCTGGGCCGTGGGGAGACCCGGAGCCGGGCCTGTAGATGCTGGGGGTTGTAGTCACTGTGGCAGCGACCCGGTCCGTGACCCAGGGTGGTCAAACCAGGGTAATCTATGTGTCTCAGTTATTGTAATCCAAACAAAACAGAGAAGTATAAATGCAATAAAATACAAATTTTATTCAAAAAAGTTTAAAAGACATCAAATTAAAAGTACATGGAGGAGAAGTGAAAATAGAAGATACCCACAGTGACAAAAAGTATATATAATCATGTACACATTATAGCAGCTCCAGTCATGTAAGCTATAATAAGGCAGCACGATACATAAAGTGACTAGTGCATAGTACATATAGACGTGTCAGTAAATCAGACTAAATATCTGCAAATAGGACCGGATGAAAAATGAACACCACTTTCTAAAGCTGACAAACGAGCATACATGAAAGAATCACTGATGCTTATCAAGTGTAAATTACCTAGATAGAGAATATATAAGGTCCAAGAAGTAAAGCTTCAATGAGAATCAACAAAGCCCTCAATATAGTGGAGTAAAAGGACAGTGTCCCTGGCACAGTTGCCAAATAAAGCTGTCAGTCAATAAGGAGTCATAGAAGGATAGAGGGCAAGTCAAAAAGACACAATATAAGGGAATGAAGCAATACAACCTGTGTCACTGATGGGACCAGACAACCCCAACGCGCGTTTTGCTTCTTCGGGGAAAAGGAGGTACATAGAGGTCTCATGTGTCCTCTTATATAGCGCTACATGAGTGTGCGCGTCTGGTACTGGCGGCGCTACCGGAAGTCAGAGCAGGGAAGAAGCCGGAAGCATCGGCGCTCCACGTCACCTGTCTCCACCCACCGCCCGACGCGTCAGCACGGATGGAGGAGAGAGGCGACGCCAAGGAGCACGTAGCTAGGCAACCAGCCCCGTCCGCAAACCGGAAGCGCACTCCACACACATAGGAATAAAACAAAGGAGCAGATAAAGACAGCAGCGGCGTGTGCAAACACTGAAAAATAAAAAGAGGAAGTAATGGGATGAGAGAGCCAGCGTGCAAATAGAATATGTCAGTAAGGAATACTAGGTAAGGGAGTGTAAAAAGGACAAAAAATAAAAAATATATAAGACAAAGAAAGGAGTGACAGAGTAACAAGTATATATGTCACAGAGAAGAAGTGAACAGAGTGAAAATAGAGAGAATAAAATAAATAAGAATAGAACATAAAAATTAATAATAATAAGATAGGTAGAATAAGAATGAATACCCACTCTTAAGTATATGTGAATAGTAACAGAGAATCAATCCTCAAAATTGTGTACAAATAGATTACTCAAGTATACCAATAGTCATAATAAACCCAGAAGTGAAGGAATCATGAGAGAGAACCGAAACCAATATTTTATTGAAGAAGTAGTGTACATAGCCATAGCAAAAGAATGATGGTCAGTACAGGGGAAAGAAACTCTGAAAGTGATTGCAGGGTGTGTGAGTAAATATGAGATAGCCATTAAAAATGGCACAAGTGTATATAGAGTAGGAGATGGTGCGTATGTGATTATATGGAAGGGCACTAGGACACCCATAATACAATTGTATAGGATAAAAATACATAATACATACATATACATAAATGTGCATAAAAGGTAAGTATGTGTGTGAGAAAATCATGTGAGGGCCCTGACCACTATTATGAATAAATAAATGCACATCAATACGTACAAGAAAGTGACCACAAAATGTAAGTGACAAGGAAATAATATATGTGTCAAAAACAAGAAGGAGTGAAAACAAAAAGCGAAAAGGTCACAGAGAGTAAGATAAAAATAATGGATATAAATAAAACCAAATCCATATCAAAAATATATTAATGTGTTCAACCTAACCGCAGTCCTGTCAGTCTCTTTCTCAGTTATTGATAGTCCGACTATGCCACCTGTGGATTGCGGTTATTGGTAACCGCCGCTGCAGGGCAGTCCGCTGAAGCTGGTGGTATGCGCAGCAAGGTAGTGTAACTCCTCACAAGAAGAGTGTAGCTTCAGGGCAGCGTGTATGGATGATGGTGGTGATAGTGCCTGGATCCATAATAATAACACGGAGTCTTTGCAGTGCAGTCCTGGGGTCTTTACTGGTGGTAATTATATAGGCCCCAACGGGAGTACTTGCTAGGGATGAGGGCCTGGTCAGTCTGGGAGCAATCCTAGAATCCCCTGGCCAGGTGGAGTTGTAGGCCTGCCGTTCCGACTGTACTCTTTTGGCTATCCCGCTTATAGTCGTGTTGTAGCCCACGTCCCTGAGTGTAACGTGCTGCTCACCCGTATGGCTGGCGACTCGGATCCCGTGTATTCCTCGCTCCTCTGTGGTGGTACTGGTCCTTTCATGTGGCTGAGCCTCCAGGCTTCTGTCAGCCAGGAGACCTGCAATCTCCTGCCTTGCGGTTTCTGCTGCTGGATATACAATCCTCACAGCCTCGGACTCCGGTATCAGGTCTTCTGTATCCACTGGCCAGGACAAGCTCTGCACAGCTCCAGTCCTCAGCTCCTTGCTCCTTAGTCCTAACTGACTCCTGACACTGAACTAGACTCTCACTAGACTGACTAACCCCGCCTCCAGATCCAGTTATATAGGGCAGGATCCTCCCCTTTTCTGGTCTGGAGCAGGAGGTGTTGCATGTAGTGTGTTCCCTGACCAGGAAACTCCTGTTTTGCTCCCAGACATGGTATTACTACCACTGTGGCAACCAGACCCTCTGGGGTGCCACATTCCACCCTAGTAAATTTCAGTACTCCGGGACTGAACATATTTTGCAAAAATACAACAGGTAACAATACATTAACATATTTACAACCATTAGAGTCTTTAAAGGTCACGGAATCATCCGCAACCAGGTGTCCATTTCACTGAAACAAGGTGCAATCAGAGGGACCTGTCCCAAACCCTCAACGTAGGCCCTAGGGTGGCTACAGGGCATTGATGATCCGGAGTTGGACCACATCTTCAGCCACCTCCACGGGTTTTTGTTCTGTAGTCTGGCACCAAAGGGGCACTTTACAGGTGCAACTATTTACAGGCAGAGTTTTTGGTTATTCATTGTCCATAACTTGAAAGTCATTTTGGACCCTGTAGGGTAACTGGAAAAACATATTCAATACACACACAAAACAATTCAACATTACAGTTATAGTTACATTTAAATTTTCCAACGAGCAGGAATTTGACCTCTGGTGATTCTGGTGGACCTGCGTAACACACTGTCTGTCTGTGTTCCACTCTGGTCCCCTTTCCCTACCCCTGGTGTGGTGGGCACTGTGTGACCTGCACTACTGGTATTTTAAGGTGTCACTGGTAGGTTGGGTAGCTTCCTACGGATCCTTTGGCTTACCGTGGGTACGACAGGCTCGCTACTAGCAGAGGGTAGATTCTCCTGGTCTGCTGATGAGGAATCTTCTGTCTCCGGGGCCAATGGTTCTTCCAACTCTACTGAGACTTCTGTAGGTGCTTGAGGTGCTGGTTGGAGAAATGTAAGGACAGGCACAACAATGGCATTATTCACTTGTGTCCATGACCGGGGAAATTTTCCAGTCCCGTGCTGACCATTTCTTACACTTCCTCTGCGGGTTGAGGGATATCTTGGCCTTCTTCAGCATGCTGTAGCTGCTCGGGACATTTCTTCAGGTGGTCTCTGGAAACTGTTGCTGTTGTCTCACCTCCGTCCTTACTTATGAGGCACACCTTGGTATTATCATGACTTGATGGTAGAATGGTGTACGGCTCTTTTTCCCACTGGTCATCCAACTTGTGGAGTCGCCTCTTCCTCTTTAGGACTTGCTCTCCAGGTGACAAGGGGGCAGCAGGTGCATGTTGATTGTAAGTCCTCTCTTGCCTTTCTCTTGCTTGGAACAGACTTCTTTCAACACTTTCCTGTACCTTGCGGTATTGCTGTTGCCGCTCAGTGTCCCAATCTGCGTCTGGTGAGGCGTCCTCTGGTGTCAGAACTCCCATATCCAGATCGATGGGCAGCTTACCAGGTCTCGCTCTCATCAGGTAAGCTGGTGTGCAGTTGGTGGAATTCACTGGGATATGATTGTAGAGGTCCACTAGGTCTGGCAACTTTTCTGGCCACAGACTGCGTTCCTCCAGGGGAAATGTCTTCAGTAGGTCTATCACCACCTGGTTCATCTTTTGACACATCCTGTTGGTCTGGGGGTGATAAGGCGTTGTCCTGATCTTCTTGCAGCCGTACAGGTTGCAGAACTCCTGGAATACCTCCGCTTCGAAGGCCGGACCTTGGTCAGTTAGCACACGTTCTGGGTAACCATGCGGGCGGCAGATGTGCTGTTGGAAAGCTCTGGCTGCTGTCTGAGCTGTTTGGTCCTTGACTGGCACTACTACCAGAAACCGGGAGTAGTGGTCTACGATGGTGAGAGCGTAGACATAGCCTGACCTGCTTGGGGACAGCTTCACATGGTCTAGGGCTACCAGTTCGAGCGGCTGCTTGGTGATGATGGGCTGCAGGGGAGCCCTCTGGCTGTCACGGTCTTTCCTTCTCAGGTTGCACGGTCCGCAGTCTCGACACCACCTCTCGATTGCTCCTCTCATGCCGACCCAATAGAACCGTTCACGCAGCAGGACTTCCAGCTTTTTCCATCCGAAGTGTCCTGCTCCATCGTGGTACACTTCCAAGACCATAGATGCGTCCCGCCTCGGGACTACCACCTGCCAGACCAGCTCTTGCGTCTGGGAGTTGATAGCTCTTCGACACAGCTTCCCTTCATAGATGAACAGCTTACTCTTCTCTTTCCACAGCTGTTTGGTCTCCTCTGGAGCATCTGGGTCAGGGTATGAGTCGGCTCGTGTCAGCAACTCTTTGACTAGGTGGACGGCCGGGTCACTGTCTTGTGTTTCTGCCCAGCCGTGGTGGGGCAAGGGATTGAACGTGGCCTCTTTGGTGGAAGAGTACCTGTCTTTCACACAGTGGGAGCACTGAGTTATCCCATGACGGTGGAAAGCTGGGATTTCTATCTCTTCCAGTTCTTCTGGGTCTTCTCCCCCATCTGGCAAGTTAGGCATCCTGGACAGTGCATCTGCATTGGCATTCTTGCGCCCAGCCCGGTACTTGATGGTGAACTCATAATTGGAGAGTTGGGCCATCCATCTCTGCTCCAGGGCACCAAGTTTCGCAGTGTCCAGGTGTGTCAGCGGGTTTTTGTCTGTGAATACGGTGAACTTGGAAGAGGCGAGGTAATGTTTAAAGCGCTTTGTCACTGCCCATACCACTGCGAGGAACTCTAGCTTGAAGGAGCTGTAATTTTCAGGGTTCCTTTCTGAGGGCCGGAGCTTCCTGCTGGCATAAGTGATTACCCGTTCTCTGCCCTGCTGGATCTGGGACAGCACCGCTCCCAGTCCCACGTTGCTCGCGTCCGTGTGGAGGATGAAGGGCTGGCCATAATCAGGGTAAGCCAGGATCTAGTCCCCCGTGAGGGCCATTTTCAGCTGGTGGAAGGACTCATCTTCCAGCTTGTCCCATTTGAATGGCGGCTTCTGGTTTTTGGCCTTCCTGGACTGGCCTATCAGGAGGTCCAGCATGGGTGCTGCCATCTTGGTGAGGCCTGGAATAAATCTTCGGTAGTAGCCTACCAACCCGAGGAACTGCCGCACTTCCTTTACGGTGGAGGGTCTTGGCCAGTCCTTGATTACTGTGATTTTATCGGGATCTGGAGCTACACCGTCAGCGCTCACCCCGTGCCTCAGGTACTGTACCTTGGGCTTCAGCAGATGACATTTTGAGGGCTTCACCTTTAGACCAAAGCCAGCCAGTGAGTCAAACACTTCCGCCAGGTGCTTCAGATGGTTCTCATATGTCTGGGAGTATACAATGACGTCATCCAGGTACAGAAGGACTGTCTCGAAATTCTTATGTCCCAGATAGCACTCCATCAACCGCTGGAAGGTTCCTGGGGCGTTGCAGAGCCAGAATGGCATGCAGTTGAACTCGCTGAGGCCCATCAGGGAGGTGAATGCGGTCTTTTCCTTATCCACCTCTGCTACAGGAACCTGCCAATACCCACTAGTAAGAGCCAAAGTGGAGAAATAGTTAGCAGACTTTAATGCAGCTAGTGATTCCTCTATTCTGGGTAACGGGTATGCATCTTTGTGTGTTATGCGGTTGATTTTCCTGTAGTCTACACACATTCTCATAGCGCCATCCTTTTTCTTTACAAGAACTAATGGAGCTGCCCAGGGGCTACAACTGTCTCTTATTACCCCAGCCTCCTTCATTTCTCGCAACATCCCTTTGGCATTTTGGTAGTGTGCAGGGGGTACAGGCCGGTACCTTTCTTTAATGGGTGGATGGTCTCCCGTGGGGATATGGTGTTGAACCCCTTTTACCTGCCCGAAGTCAAGTGGATGTTTACGGAAGACCCTTTTGTATTCCTGTACCACCCGGTACACTCCTTGTTTTCAGTGTGGAGAGGTGGAGTCAGTGCCCACATGCAGCTTCTGGCACCAGTCCTCCATTTGTTCCTTGGAGCCGTTATCCTCTGCCTGTTGGGATGGAGGCAAGGGTTCCACTGTCTTTATAGAATTCTGGTTGACAGTGAACTGTTTGGCTAGAGTGGCATACCGGGGCAAATGGACTTCTCTCTCCCCAATGTTTAGGATGCGGACGGGTACCCTCCCATGGCGGACATCAACCACCCCCCGGGCTGTCAAAATGGTGGGCCTACTGTCAGAGTAGACGGGCTCTACCATGGCCTGGTAATCTCTACCCCTTAGACCAATAGCTGCCCGGCACCATATCATAATTTCACTTCTTAGGGGCATGGCAATAGGGAATGGGTCACTCATCCTGACACTGCCAATTTCACCACCAGACAGTTCTACCTGTTGTCTTTTCATCAGGGCTCTGATCTCTCTTTGTAGAACCGGCTGCTGGCTGGATCTGGCAGTCTCCGCAACCTGCTGTAACAAGACAATTATCTCTGCAAGACAATTTTCAATTACATTAGTGCCCATGGTTATCATGGGATGACTTTCTCGGCGATCAATGTCGACAATAATCAGTCCTTGTGCTGGCAGTTCCACTTTGCCAACTTTATGGTCACTTCTTTGAACCCCACCTGAGGTACGGGTTGACCATTGCTGGCATAAATACTCAAATGTTCATCTGGATGGCGGGTAATATCAGAGTCAGTCCAGTAAAGAATGTAGGGGATGGTGGTCACTTGGGATCCAGTGTCCAGCAACGCGCTCATTGGAAAGCCGTCCAGCACGACAGGTAGGACCGGTCGTCCTCCCACATATTTGTCTCGCCAGCTTGATGGGCCTGGTGGTCTTATGCCTGGGGGTTGGCCCTCTGCCCCAGGTTTTGCTCGTTTAAATGACAGTACCTTGCATAATGTCCTGGCTGGTTGCAGCGTCGGCAGATGGGTTGTCCGTCCTGGTCGTAGCGGTCGCTGTTCCTTCCTCTGGATGGTGGAATCCTCTTCTGTTGGCGCCACGGGATGTCTTCCGGACTGGAAGCCAGCTGGATCTTTCCTTTGGGATACACCTGCAAGGACTGTACAGTTTTGGTTAGTGCTGCTACACTTTTAGTTAGCTCTTGGACCTGATGGTGCAGGTCTGTTGACGGGGCACTGTCCAGAGTTTGTGCATCAGCTCCTACAGGCTTCGGGGAAAAGGGTGCCACCTGCTGGTGGTAGGTGATATCTGGGCGGCGGTGAGCTGTAGCGCCACCTGGTGCTGGTTCTCGTAGCACCCAGATGGCCCTGTCCTTAAACTTAGCAAAGTCTAAGTCAGGGTTTTGCAGAGCCACTATGCGCAGCTGGGTTCGGTGGGCGCTGGACAGTAAACCCTCAATAAACTGCTCAGTTAACAGTCTGTTTTCATCACGCACACTGTCAGGGTCTACCTGTTTGATGGCCCTCAGCGCCTCCTGCAGGTTTAAAGCATAGTTCCATACACTGTCCTGTGCCCGTTGTCAGACCATGCCCTGTTGAGATGGTTGAGGGAAAAGAGGGGTAACAATGCCAGGGTAACTAGATGGTTCCTAGCTCTTCAGGACTTCAACTTTCACGTAGAGCATAGGCCTGGGAAGTTACATGGGAACGCTGATGCCCTTTCCCGTTTTAGGTCAATTAGGATTACCATAATTTTTAATATTTGCCAAATGCCAGAATAAGGAGAGAGAGAATGTATTAAGGCATTTAAAAAAACGGGAAAGGTTTATTCTGATTTCATGTCAGATATTGAGAAAAACATGCATATGTGTCTTTTTATATAGTGTATGTAAACTTCTGGTTTCAACTGTACATCTTGGGCCTCTTCCTTGTATAATGTGCTCTATTCTGCGCCCTTTCCTGGTATTATGCTCCCCATCCTGAGCACCTTCCTGGTATAATGCACTACATCCTGAGCACCTTCCTGGTATAATGCACTACATCCTTGGCACCTTCCTGGTATAATGTTACCCTTCCTGAGCACCTCCTGGTATAATGCACTCCATCCTGGGCATCTTCCTGGTATAATGTACCCCATTCTGAGCACATTCCTGGTATAATGTACCCCATTCTGAGCACATTCATGGTATAATGTCCCCCATCCTGAGCACATTCCTGGTATAATGTCCCCCATCCTGAGCCCTTTCCTGGTATAATGTTCCCCATCCTGGGACCCTTCTTGGTATAATGCACTCCATCCTGGGACCCTTCCTGGTATAATGCACTCCATCCTGGGACCCTTCCTGGTATAATGCACTCCATCCTGGGACCCTTCCTGGTATAAGCACCCATCAGCCCAAGGGTGCTTTTAATTAGTGTTGGTTTCTACCTGCCCACTTAAATGTGTAGGTTTCTATCCCAAGAGAGGCATGTTTGCCCTTTTATATTGTAGGCTTATAGCCCAAGAGAGGCATGTTTAAGAGGTTAGTTACCCATCATGCGGAGGCTACCTTGTCGTGGTTGATGGGCATACATGAATTGGCCAATTTGTGCGCTAAGAGCCTTCATTTTTTGTAAGTACATTTTATTTAGCAATAATGCAGTTTAGCTCTTATGTTCTCAGTGTCTCCATATGTATTGGCCCTTGCAGTGTGTTGCTGTGCTTTCTTATTGTACCCTTCCTGGTATAATGTCCCCCATCCTGTGCCCCTTCCATTAATAATGTTTCCTGTTCTTCTCCAATACATTTAAAAATAAATAAATTATTCTTCTTCCCTTCCTCCACTCCCACAACTCTCAGCGTATTCTTCTATAGCACTTGAAGGAACTGGCATCTAACTTCGTCTTGCTGGCATGGTGCATGACGTCACGGTCATGTGCCGCCTGTGACTGGCACACCAATGTCAACAGCCGGCCTCTGATTGGCTGGCAGGGTGTATTGCGGTGCAGGGACACAGATGGTCTCTGCGTCTCAATACATTTCAGCTGAATGTGTGTCCTTGCATGCACCTCTAACTGAAATAGGTGCTGGTGGCGGCCGACCCCCCTCCTGCACGGGTCCGGTCGCACCCTCTGTGACCGATGTCGTTCCGCTCCTGGAAGGGATATGCTGATGTTTACTATTGGATTCTATCATGTATGTGAGAATAAAAGGCTTCTTGAGATTGATGACACTGCCATATCTAGCAGCCAAGACTTCTCAATAATAGCGGACAATTGAGGCTGCTGGGATCTAGATCAATCACACAACGACACGTGTACAATGAAATAGTGTTTTTATTAGCAAAATCATAAGAATCATTAACCTGAATTACATCGTGATTTACTAATAAAGAAGGACAGCTCCTGATTTTACATAATGATCAGTAATGGCGCCATCATCCCATTCTCTCACACATTTACACTGCTGCACTACCATCTAGTGATGAAAAATAAAAAGTACAATACCAACACAGTTTATTGTCAAATTGGCCATACAGAGTCACTATTGGTGGGATCATATTATTAACACGGCTCATTATAGACTGCAGGTTATTAACAAGTTAATGGCACGGTGGTTGGAACAAAAGATCTCAAATTTCGACTCATCAGACCAAAGCACAGATTTCCACTGGTCTAATGTTCATTCCTTGTGTTCGTTAGCCCAAACAAGTCTCTTCTGCTTGTTGCCTGTCCTTAGCAGTGGTTTCCTAGCAGCTATTTTACCATGAAGGCCTGCTGCACAAAGTCTCCTCTTAACAGTTGTTGAAGAGATGTGTCTGCTGCTAGAACTCTGTGTGGCATTGACCTGGTCTCTAATCTGAGTTGATGTTAACCTGCGATTTCTGAGGCTGGTGACTCGGATAAACTTATCCTCAGAAGCAGAGGTGACTCTTGGTCTTCCTTTCCTGGGGCGGTCCTCATGTGAGCCAGTTTCTTTGTAGCACTTGATGGTTTTTGCAACTGCACTTGGGGACACTTTCAAAGTTTCCCCAATTTTTTGCACTGACTGACCTTCATTTCTTAAAGTAATGATGGCCACTCGTTTTTCATTACTTAGCTGCTTTTTTCTTGCCATAATTCAAATTCTAACAGTCTATTCAGTAGGACTATCAGCTATGTATCCACCAGACTTCTGCACAACACAACTGATGGTCCCACATTTATAAGGCAAGAAATCCCGCTTATTAAACCTGACAGGGCACACCTGTGAAGTGAAAACCATTTCCGGTGACTACCTCTTGAAGCTCATCAAGAGAATGCCAAGAGTGTGCAAAGCAGTCATCAAAGCAAAAGGTGGTTACTTTGAAAAACCTATAATATAAGACATAATTTCAGTTGTTTCACCATTTTTGTTAAGTATATAATTCCACATGTGTTAATTCATAGTTTTGATGCCTTCAGTGTGAATATACAATTTTCATAGTCATTAAAATACAGAAAAATCTTTAAATGAGAAGGTGTGTCCAAACTTTTGGTCTGTACTGTGTATATATATATATATATATATATATATATATATATATATATATATATATATATATATATATATATACGCGGCTGCTGATGTTCTCGGCTGTCCCTATCAGTCCCATAGACACTGAATGGAGTGTGGCAGTGCGCATGCCTGGCAACGGTTCCATACTATTTCCTCCATAAGAGAGGATAGGGATCCCCACTCTAGTGATTGGTGGGGTTCCCAGTAACTACCATCACCGATCCTGCAGATCCTTTCTTCTGTCATTAGGTTTTTTATGTTTTACATGGTCCAATAGAGAGATCAGAGGTGCGATATAGTGAACTAACACATGCAAAGCCTAAATTATATAAAATGTGAAACCACCAGACTGTGACCGTAGCCAAACATCTTCTAACCTTCCTTACAATTCCTAAAATTGTTGACCAATGTTTTTCTTTAAAGGGGTTCTCCAACCATAGACACTTATGACATATACTAGATGGTGGCCCGATTCGAACGCATCGGGTATTCTAGAATAGGTAAGCGGCCGACGGGGCGCAATTAGCAGAGAGGCGTTTAAATTTGGCGCCCAAATTGCTGATTGGTCGCGTTAGGCAATCGCGATCAATCAGCAAAGCGGTGTTTAAATTTGGCGGCAATATCGGTGATTGGTCGCGGGCGGCGGCCGCGACCAATCTGCGAACCGTGTTAGTGAGGACTGGAGAGCGTGTTTAAATTTAAATTAGTCGCGACCAATCAGCAGAGCGGTGTTTAAATTTGGCGCCAATACTGCTGATTGGTCGCGGCCACCGACCGCGACCAATAAGCAGAGCGATACAAAGCGGGATTTAAATTTGGCACCAAAATCGCTGATTGGTCCTCACCAATACGATTCGCTGATTGGTCGCGCTCTCCGCACGCGACCAATCAGTGATCTTGGCGCAAAATTTAAACAACGCTCTGCTGATTGGTCGCGGCCGTCAGACGTGACTAATCAGCGACTTTGGGGCCAAATTTAAACCCCGCTCTGCATCGCTCTGCTGATTGGTCGCGGTCGCCGGCCTCGACCAATCAGCAGAGCATTGTTTAAATTTGGCGCCAATCTCGCTGATTGGTCGCGGATGGCGGCCGCGACCAATCAGCAGAGCGGTGTTTAAATTTGGTCCCAAAATCGCTGATTGGTCGCGGGCGGCGGCCGCGACCAATCAGCGAACCGTGTTAGTGAGGAATGGAGAGCGTGTTTAAATTTGGCACCAAAATCGCTGATTAGACGCGACCGCGACCAATCAGCAAAGAGGTGTTTAAATTTGGCGCCAATACTGCTGATTTGTCGCGCCCGGCGACCGCGACCAATCAGCAAAGCGATGCAGAGCGGGGTTTAAATTTGGCGCCAAAATCGCTGATTGGTCGCCAGCCGGGACCAATCATCAGAGCGGTGTTTAAATTTGGCGCCAAAATCGCTGATTAGTCGCGGCTGACGGCCGCAACCAATCACTAGAGCGTTGTTTAAATTTTGCGCCAATACTGCTGATTGATCTCGGCCAGCGACCGCGATCAATCAGCAGAGCGTTGTTTAAATTTGGCGCCAATCTCGCTGATTGGACGCGTCTGGTGTCCACGACCAATCAGCAGAGCGTTGTTTAAATTTGGCGCCAAGCTCGCTGATTGGTCGCGGCTGGCGTCCGCGACCAATTAGCACAGCAGTGTTTAAATGTGGCGGCAAGATCAGTGATTGGTCGCGGCCGCTATTTAAATGTGGCGCCCAAATCGGTGATTGGTCGCGGGCAGCGGCCGCGACCAATCAGCAGAGCGGTGTTTAACTTTAGTGCCAAGATCACTGATTGGTCGCGTGCGGAGAGCGCGACCAATCAGCGAATCGTATTGGTGAGGAGCAGGGAGCGGAATCGTATTAGTGAGGACCGGGGAGCGCCGCTGCCTGTGCGGCTACTTCCGCTGCGAGAACCCGGGACATGAGCGACTGCTCGCAGCAGAAGTTTCCCGACCCGCAGCGCCGCTCCCCGGTCTTCCCTTCACACCCTAGCCGCTGATCTCCCCACAGTATCCGCATGGTGTTACAAAGATCCGGACATTTGTGTTAAAAATCGCTGATTGGTCGCTGGCGTTGCCCGCGACCAATCACCGATTTGGGCGCCAAATTTAAATATCGTCCGCGACCAATCACCGATCTTGGCTCCACATTTAAACACCGCTGTGCTGATTGGTCGCCGACGCTGGGCGCGACCAATCACCGATTTTGGCGCACATTTAAATAGCGGCCGCGACCAATCAGTACAGCGGTGTTTAAATGTGGAGTTAAGATCGGTGATTGGTCGCGGCCAATATTTAAATTTGGCGCCCAAATCGGTGATTGGTCGCGGGCAGCGGCCACGACCAATCAGCAGAGCGGTGTTTAACTTTAGCGCCAAGATCACTGATTGGTCGCGTGCGGAGAGCGCGACCAATCAGCGAATCGTATTGGTGAGGAGCAGGGAGCGGAATCGTATTAGTGAGGACCGGGGAGCGCCGCTGCCTGTGCAGCTACTTCCGCTGCGAGAACCCGGGACATGAGCGACTGCTCGTAGCAGAAGTATCCCGACCCGCAGCGCCACTCCCCGGTCTTCCCTTCACACCCTAGCCGCTGATCTCCCCACAGTATCCGCATGGTGTTGCAAAGGTCCGGACATTTGTGTTAAAAATCGCTGATTGGTCGCTGACGCTGCCCGCGACCAATCACCGATTTGGGTGCCAAATTTAAATATCGGCCGCGACCAATCACCGATCTTGGCTCCACATTTAAACACCGCTGTGCTGATTGGTCGCCGACGCTGGGCGCGACCAATCACCGATTTTGGCGCACATTTAAATAGCGTTCGCGACCAATCAGTACAGCGGTGTTTAAATGTGGAGCCAAGATCGGTGATTGGTCACAGCCGATATTTAAATTTGGCGCCCAAATCGGTGATTGCTCGCGGGCAGCGCCAGCGACCAATCAGCGATTTTTAACACAAATGTCCGGACCTTTGTAACACCATGCTGATACTGTGGGGACATCAGCGGCTAGGGTGTGAAGGGAGGACCGGGGAGCGGCGCTGCGCGTCGGGATACTTCTGCTGCGAGCAGTCGCTCATCTCCAGGCTTCTCGCAGTGGAAGTATCCACACAGGCAGCGGCGCTCCCCGGTGCTCACTAATACGATTCCGCTCCCTGCTCCTCACCAATACGATTCGCTGATTGGTCGCGCTCTCCGCACGCGACCAATCAGTGATCTTGGCGCTAAAGTTAAACACCGCTCAGCTGATTGGTCGCGGCCGCTGCCCGCGACCAATCACCGATTTGGGTGCCACATTTAAATAGCGGCTGCGACCAATCAGTACAGCGGTGTTTAAATGTGGAGCCAAGATCGGTGATTGGTCGCGGCCGATATTTAAATTTGGCGCCCAAATCGGTGATTGGTCGCGGGCACCGCCAGGGACCAATCAGCAATTTTTAACACAAATGTCCGGATCTTTGTAACACCATGCGGATATTGTGGGGACATCAGCGGCTAGGGTGTGAAGGGAGGACCGGGGAGCGGCGCTGCGCGTCGGGATACTTCTGCTGCGAGCGCCCGCTCATGTCCCGGGTTCTCGCAGCGGAAGTATCCGCACAGGCAGCGCCGCTGACATCCATGCGGCAAGGGTGTGAAGGGAGGACCGGGGAGCGGCGCTGACATCCAATTGGTCGCGGCCGCTATTTAAATGTGCCGCACAAATCGGTGATTGGTCGCGGTCTTGGCCCGCGACCAATCACTGATCTTGCGGCTAAAGTTAACCACTACTGTGCTGATTCGTCGCGGCCGATATTTAAATTTGGCGCCCAAATCGGTGATTGGTCGCGGGCAGCGTCCGCGACCAATCAGCACAGCGGTATTTAACTTTTGCGCTAAGATCAGTGATTGGTCGGGTCCGAAGACCGCGACCAATCATCGAATCGTCTTGGTGAGGACCGGTCAGCGGCGCTGCCTGTGCGGCTACTTCCGCTGCGAGAACCCGGGACATGAGCGGGCGCTCGCAGCAGAAGTATCCCGACCCGCAGCGCCGCTCCCCGGTCCTCCCTTCCACATGGATGTCAGCGACGCCGGCGGTCCTTCCGCTGCTGCCGGCCGGGACATGAGTGCCTCGCGCCGCTCATCTCCCGGCTGCATCTCCGTCCCGCAGATGGGTCCGGCGGTCGGGGTCCTCCTGCTGGTACCGGCCGGGAGATGAGCGCCCTGCAACGCCGCTGAGCTCCGTCCCGCAGAAGAGCCGCTAACGGCCGCCATCTTTTTTCTGAAATCCCGCGGCGCTGATTGGCCACTGCCGGACATATGAGCGACGCGGGATTTCCTGGACAGACAGACAGACAGATAGACAGACAGATAGACAGACAGACAGACAGACAGACAGACGGAATAAGAAAATTATATAGTAGATACTTCGAAAACTCTTACCAACACTTATCAACCATTTGCAGTCCAAAAAGCCCCTCAATGGCCAAGAAAGTAAGGAGAAAGTTTGGCCAGTTTTAATGGCCTGTCTCCAATAGGTGGATGTCCCCAGGTAAATATCATTACAGGCAGATAAACCCTTTTACCACTTTGAAAATCTAACACTCAGAGCAGCGATTCATCCGCAAAACAATTTTATATTACATCCATTTATAATCTACATAATAAATTGAGCAACTTTGTTACTAGATAGAATTGCTTGTCTTGCACTGGCCCTGAGTTATACCTTATTCTCTTCCACATCTACATTGATCATTCTTAATTTTACTGCATAGCCTGCTTGTTCAGTGTCTGGACAGCAATTATGCTCTTTACTTTATTTGTATTCTTGGCATCATACAGTCATCTGATGTGTTAGAAGGGGCATCATTAAGTCAGTTATTAGGGGAAATAAAATTCAATGCTGGATCCCTGCGGATCCATTGCCATAAGGCACCCCTGGATCCCATTGCCGCAAGCCGCTGAGTGGTCTTCGAGGTCTGCATTGTTTGGATGGTAGGAATAGCGCTGCATGCTGCACCTTTTTTGCCATGAAAAGCAAATGAATGCATAATGGACCTACAGACGGAGGGCCGGAGCACAGGACAGGACCCTACAAAAAGCAGTACAGCAGAACTAAGCTGTAGCTAATCATGTGTCATCCCACACCTTTACATTCAGTAGTAATTCAGTGTGAATGCAGCTTTGAGCTATGATACAAGTACAGAATCATTTTTTACAAACTTATACTACATTTGAAGACGTTCTGAAGATTGATGATCTGGGTAAACGGGTGAAATGGTGTATAAAGGTGAACCTATGCGTTACATGGATCACCAGCTGCAGCTCAATAACTAGCATCTATCTCTAGGTGGACATCTTCAGTGTCACATTGGACTTCCACACTACACTGGGCCTTACTATAATAGCTTTGTACCTGACATCATTACTGATGACTGCACTTTTACTGTGTCGTGTCATAAACAGACTCCCACTGGAGCGAACATGGTCTGCACATAACACAGCTGGCCATGGGAGGAAGCAAAAGAGTATACAGACAGGACACCACAGGATGGCAGCTGATTCTGTGAGGTAAAACATTTCCCTGCCTGTTTAAAAACTTGTTTTACCTCACATAAAGAATCGGCTGTGATCCCCTGCTGTAATGTCTGTATACTCTCTTGCATCCTCCCCGTCCAGGAGATGAGGTATGTTCAGACCATGTTCCTGTATGGTCAGACGTTACACAGTACACAGCCGGGGCATATTTCTAAGATTATCTCAGCACAGGAACATTTTATTTAAACACATCCAATTGTGGAACTTATTATTATTCCAAGATCTATTGATTAAAATGAATTTTGTTTGTGGGAAAATGCCTTTAAATAATTGAAAGAGGGTTACAATTGCTCCTTTGAAACTTGATGCAGGTAATCTTATATGAGAGTAATGGCGTATTCACACATCTGTGTGTCATAGATCGTGATGCACAAGCTGTTTGCGAGTCTCCTGTCCCGATCTTTGACAGCCTCATATACGTCTATTAGGCCACATTGGCAGAAATGGAAGCTGGCACGTTTAGGTGGGCTGCACTGTGGGAATGAAGAGTCTTGGGATTCCCAAACGTTTTTTATTAATATCAATGCGTTTCTGCAATGGACCAGGGCCTTTCTCAAGGTATAAAAAAAACAATCTCTTCACTCCCGCAGCACGGCCCACCTAAATGTGCCAGCTTCCATTTTTGCCATTCCACCTCTTGAAGAACCTTTCCTCCAGCCACAGGGCAGCAGCGGCTTTCTACACCATTATAGCTGTGGTGACTGCACACAACACCTCTAGGTGAGCGCTGCCATCAATTATCCCGACCCCTTATCAGACGCTATTGCCCTATTTTGTGTGCGCTCCTGTCCTTCTCCACAGCGTCTCTATTAGGCACCTTCACACGTTCAGTAAGTTTCATCAGTGACGTGTTTCTATTATACTTTTCCTCTAATTGTTCCACTCCTGGTTTTGGCTTCCTAATACTGAGGTAAAATACTGACCAAATTACTGAATGTATGAACATGGCCTTAAGCTCTTAAGTTCGGGTCAAGAGGCCAGCAACTAATCTTTGAATCATTTTGTGCTCAGACCATGACACGCCTTAATGTGTAGAGTCACTTTCATCTTACAACTAAATAAAAACTACGTATTGTTTTAAAGGGGCATGCTACCAATTATCAATTAGGAGAAGGCATCAATATAAGTCAGTAGTATCAGATTGATAGGTGTCCAAATCCTAACACCACCAATCAGGTGTTACCAGCTCCAGCATGGAATCAATGGGGTGGCAGAGTGTTGGAACTCTACCAATCTGATCTTGGTGGTCCATCCTAAGTATAAGTGATCAATATCATAACAGTGAACACCCCTTTTAACTTTTTTTTGCAAATACTTGCTTCTCTCATCCTGAAATGCAGCATGTTTTTGGATCAAATCACATGTGGCATTTTTGTTGCATACATTTTTTCGACTAAAATTCAATTCTTACATTTAAAGGGGTTGTCTTATCCTAAAGAGGACCTGTCACCAAATTTTTCATGTTTTTTTTTTTCTATTTTATCTTTCATTTGCGGAGATATTAGCAATGAAAGTATTTGGCACCTAATGAGTTAAAAAAAATTAAGTCCAAGTAGATGTTATCAGAGTTTTCACTGGGGGTGCGAAATTCTTCTCCCTGCATGATGCTGACCAATTATAAGCAGACGACAACACTGAAAAGAAAGATGATCACATCCCCACCATAGCTTAGAGCAGATTTCTCAGTGTCTGAGATGTAAGGATACAGACCTGATCTCCTGGGCTAACCTCCTGCATGAGTAGAGCACACAACTGACTAATACCTTTCAGTTAAGGTCTCTGTGGGTGAAGGGGCATCACAAGAGAGTTTAGTTGTGCAACATTACAAACCTTTCTAACAGCTCTCCTCCTCTTATGGCACTCTCACCTCTGCTGTACTGCGCCTCTCTCATACTACCTGTCCAGAAATGAGAGCACAGCGTCAGTATCACACTTAGATCCGTTGTGCTCAACTTGTACTGATTCTGCAGTGAGATTAGAGGAGACTGTCATTACATTTCACCATAGAAGTAACCCAGAACACACTGCTCCTGTGTGAGGTGTAATAACAGCCTAATATCACTGCAGAGAGAATACAAGTTGCTTGAGCACAAAAGACATAAGTGTGATACTGACACACTCCATAATCAGGAGAGTCAATAAAAGGGTTTGTAATGTGACATAGAGAAACTCAGCTGTGTGGCTCCTTCCTTGTCTAAGAGCTGTTACCTCTGCTTTCTAATCATGCAGAAGGTTAGACCAGGAGATCAGGACTCGCCATCATTATACATCTTAGGCTAGGTTCCCACGATAAGCTTTTGGTGAGTTTTTGATGTTGCAGAATTTCTGCACCCATTAAGATAGGTTACTTGCATTATTTCTAAAATATGCAGCGTAAAAACTCACTAAAAATTCATTGTGAGAACGTAGCTTTATACCCTAAGAAACCCGCTTTGAGCTATGGTGGGGGCGTGTTCTTCTTTTCTTTGAGTGTTGCTGCTGGCTTATGATTGGTCAGCATCATACAGGAGAAATCTGCAGCATATTTAAGGATTTCTCACAAGCCTCATTCGGGTAAATGCAAAAAGGTAAATAAAATTACCAAAATTTCCACAACAAAAGTGTAGCTATACCTACAGCATATTCACACCCAGACTATAAGATTATGGCCTGTCTCTGGGTGTTTTTTTTTTTTTACACAGTAGTCAGAACCTGCAAAATTGTGGTGCTGTGCATTACATGAGCTATACTAAGGGAGTGCCTGTTAGCATAGAGCTAATACGTCCATATATCGACCAGCAGAAATTGTAAAAGAAGAACTATAGAAGGATAGACTATAGTGGATCATTCCGGACTGGAGCAACATAAGGAGCCAGAAGGCTTCCCCCCGGTATTCCATGCTATGTGCTCCTTATAAAGTGACATCTCTCCATAGACCGCCTCTGTGAAGACCACCCCCTTATCCAGATGATAGATTTTCAGTTCCACCATATATAATGCATACTGGCCATTTTTTTTTTTTTCAGAAAATCACCAATTTTGGGTCGTCAGCTGTACAAGAAGAAATGCTTTAAACCAGTGCTGGCGAACCTATGGCACGCATGCAGAGGGGGCAGGCAGAGCCCTCCTGGTGGGCACGCGCACCATGGCCGCAGCATTAGCGCTACTGGATCGGGCCCGGCGGGGGAGAACTCTGAGCCCGCTGAGTGCCGACACCAGCTTCGCTACTGCAACTAGATGTGCGTTCTCTCTCGGACGGAAACACATCGAACTGAAGTGTATTGCAGCGCACGAACTTGCCAGACCCGTGCGCTGCAATACACGCTGCCGGCCAATCAGAGGCCATCGGCTGCTGGCCTCTGAGGCCGGCCGACATCATGCTGGCCTCTGATTGACCGAAAGCCGCTAGCCTCTGATTGGCCGGCCAACGTCATGCTGGTCTCTGATTGGCCAGAAGCCGCAGGTCTCTGTTGGCCAGCCGACGTCATGCTGGCTTCTGATAGGCCGGAAGCCGCTGGCCTCTGATTGGCCGTCAGCCGCTGGCCTCTAATTGGCCGGCCGACGTCATGCTCGCCTCTAATTGGCCGGAAGCCACTGGCCTCTGATTGGCCGCCCGACGTCTTGCTGGCCTCTGATTGACCGAAAGCCGCTAGCCTCTGATTGGCCGGCCAACGTCATGCTGGTCTCTGATTGGCCAGAAGCCGCAGGTCTCTGTTGGCCAGCCGACGTCATGCTGGGTTCTGATTGGCCGGAAGCCGCTGGCCTCTGATTGTCCGTCAGTCGCTGGCCTCTAATTGGCCGGCCGACGTCATGCTCGCCTCTAATTGGCCGGAAGCCACTGGCCTCTGATTGGCCGGCCGACGTCTTGCTGGCCTTTGATTGCCAGGCAGCCGCTGGCCTCTGATTGACCGGCTGACGTCATGCTGGCCTCTGATTGGCCGGCAGCCCCAGGCCTCTGATTGGCTGGCCGACGTCATTCTGGGTTCTGATTGGCCGGAAGCCGCTGGCCTCTGATTGGCCGTCCGACGTCATGCTGGTCTCTGATTGGCCGGAAGCCGCTGGCCTCTGATTGGCCGGCAGCCGCTGGCCTCTAATTGGCCGGCCGACGTCATGTTGGCCTCTAATTGGTCGGCAGCCGCTGATTGGCCGGCCGAAGTCAAGCTCGCCTCTGATTGGCCGGCAGCCGCTGGCCTCTCATTGGCCGGCCGCCGCTGGCTTCTGATTAGCCAGCCGCCGCTGGCCTCTGATTGGCCGGCAGCATGTATTGCAGCGCACGATGCAGTACCTCTGTGGCGACCAAACCCTCAGGGGCGGCACACATGCACCCCACACACGTGCACTCCTTAAGCAGCTTCTAAATTTATGGAGCAGAACTGTAGAAGAGCATCAACTGAACATCAGGACCAATATCTGCTCCTTTGTGTAAGGATGAACAGGAGGACTGCAAAGGCCCTACAACATAACCAGAAGCACGTTACACCCAAAATTGTCAGAAGCAGACTCCATGATGGCGGTATGAGGGCCCGACGTCCTGTAATAGGACCTTACTCACAGCTCAGCACCTTGCATCTCAATTGGCATACACCTGAGAACACCAGAATTATCAGGTCCTACGTTCTCTGTACAGGTGACAGCAGGTTCACATTGAGCAAATGATAGATGTGAAAGTCTGGAGACGCCGTGGTGAATGTTATTCAGTCTGCACCGCCACCCAGCATGATGGGCACCATGTGATAGCCAACGGCAACCTGACTGCTGTTAGGTACACGGATGAAATCCTTAGAGCCAATGTCAGAACTTACCGTGGTGCAGTGGACCCTTGGTTCCTCCTAGTGCAGGACAATACCCTTCCTCATGTGCCAAACTGGGAAGGCAGTTCCTGGATGATGAAAACATTGATGAGCTCACTTTCCCCAGACCCAGGTGCAAACCTGGTACAACTTGTGTAGCTACACAGGGGTCCAAAAGGTAAGAGTGGCCACTACCACTTCCAAAACAGGTGGAATTGTCTGTGTCCACTCATGCCCAGACCTGAATTCAATTGTGAATCTTTAAATCATTATGTATCAATGCATCCAATGCCGGGGTCTGGGAGGCTGTGGTTGGTGTTACCGAAAAGGAAGATTGCAACAGACTTCATGGATGGGCGGCTTATGACTGGTAGTGAACAGAAGGGCGGCTATATTAAAGGGGCCAGAGCCGTACTTATAAGCAGAGGCCCACATGACGGTGATTGGGCCAGGAGAGGAAAATAAAGTTTGAATGGGGTCTATGGGATTGGATCAATAGGGAGTGGGAGGGGATAGTAAAAGGGGGTATAAAAGGAAAAGTGTGGGAAAAGGGGCCATTCCTGTGGGGAGAGCAATGGGAAAAGTCTCACCTGCACACCCTCTTTTTTCAGGGAATTTAGAGATGTCTAATGGAAATATATACAGTACAGATCAAAAGTTTGGACACACCTTCTCATTTAAAGATTTTACTGTATTTTCATGACGATGAAAATTGTACATTCACACTGAAGACATCAAAACTATGAAATAACACATGTGGAATTATATACTTAACAAAAAAGTGTGAAACAACTGAAAATATGTCTTATATTCTAGGTTCTTCAAAGTAGCCACCTTTTGCTTTGATGACTGCTTTGCATACTCTTGGCATTCTCTTGATGAGCTTCAAGAGGTAGTCACCGGAAATGGTTTTCACTTCACAGATGTCCCCTGTCAGGTTTAATAAGTGGGATTTCTTGCCTTGTAAATGGGTTTGGGACCATCAGTTGTGTTGTGCAGAAGTCAGGTGGAGACACAGCTGATAGTCCTACTGAACAGACTGTAAGAATTTGTATTATGGCAAGAAAAAAGCAGCTAAGTTAAGAAAAACGAGTGGCCATCATTACTTTAAGAAATGAAGGTCAGTCAGTGCGAAAAATTGGGAAAACTTTGAAAGTGTCCCCAATTGCAGTTGCAATAACCATCAAGCGCTACAAAGAAACTGGCTCACATGAGGACCGCCCCAGGAAAGGAAGACCAAGAGTCACCTCTGCTTCTGAGGATAAGTTTATCCGAGTCACCAGCCTCAGAAATCTCAGGTTAACAGCAGCTCAGATTAGAGACCAGGTCAATGCCATACAGAGTTCTAGCAGCAGACACATTTCTACAACAACTGTTAAGAGGAGACTTTGTACAGCAGGCCTTCATGGTAAAATAGCTGCTAGGAAACCACTGCTAAGGACAGGCAACAAGCAGAAGAGACTTGTTTGGGCTAAAGAGCACAAGGAATGGACATTAGACCAGTGGAAAGGTGAACGGATGGACTCTACATGCCTGGTTCCCACCGTGAAGCATGGAGGAGGAGGTGTGATGGTGTGGGAGTGCTTTGTTGGTGACACTGTTGGGGATTTATTCAAAATTGAAGGCATACTGAACCAGCATGGCTACCACAGCGTCTTGCAGCGGCATGCTATTCCATCCGGTTTGCGTTTAGTTGGACCATCATTTATTTTTCAACAGGACAATGACCCCAAACACACCTCCAGGCTGTGTAAGGGCTATTTGACCAAGAAGGAGAGTGATGGGGTGCTACGCCAGATGACCTGGCCTCCGCAGTCACCAGGCCTGTACCCAATCGAGATGATTTGGGGTGAGCTGGACCGCAGAGTGAAGGCAAAAGGGCCAACAAGTGCTAAGCATCTCTGGGATCTCCTTCAAGATTGTTGGAAGACTATTTCCGGTGAGTACCTCTTGAAGCTCATCAAGAGAATGCCAAGAGTGTGCAAAGCAGTCATCAAAGCAAAAGGTGGCTACTTTGAAGAACCTAGAATATAAGACATATTTTCAGTTGTTCCACACTTTTTTGTTAAGTATATAATTCCACATGTGTTAATTCATAGTTTTGATGCCTTCAGTGTGAATGTACAATTTTCATAGTCATGAAAATACAGAAAAATCTTTAAATGAGAAGGTGTGTCCAAACTTTTGGTCTGTACTGTATATTGTTATGTTTTATGGCTCGGGCTTATGATGAAGGTTATAAATTTTTACTGTGAGTCACAGTGGCTGGGGCAGTATTGGGTGTCTTTGGGGTTGGTGGAATTTTTTATGGGTGGGAATTTACAGAGATGGTTCCCTTCAGGATGGAATTACTAATTGGCTGATCTGGCACTTAGTGGGGCTCTGGACAGGGGTGTACTCTTGGAGCCAGTGGTGGTGTTTCCTTTACCACTGATTGTGGTGTGGTGCCCTTGAGCTTGGGGTTACGGCTGAGGGTAAAATAATTCTATGGAAAAATGCTTTGTTCTACATGTGCCGGATCTTGTAGCCCCAAGGACCTCCGCCAATTCTTTCATTGGTTATTGTTGTTTGTCAATAAATGGCCAATATGGCAAATTATATCCAAAAAAGAAAGTCTCCTGTGTATCATTTATTATAAGTTAAGTGGTATGAGACACTGCTTGGGGAGAAAGAAAATAATTAATATGAGGGATGGTTTCAGGAGAACGATTTGTGCCATACACCGTCATGATCACAGATATATTTTCTTAAATGTCAGAAATGTATTTTTTAACATTTTGATTTCTTTGATTAACAGTTCTGCACACAGAGATATTCCCCTAAGGCCACATTCACACATTCAGTATTTGGTCAGTATTTTACATCAGTATTTGTAAGTTAAAACCAGGAGTGGGTGATAAATACAGAAGTAGTCACGTGTTTCTATTATACTTTAACTCTGATTCTTCCACTCCTGGTTTTGGCTTACAAATACTGATGTAAAATACTGACCAAATACCGAATGTGTGAATGTGGCATAAGAAAGACAAAACCTCACTTTTATTTTTGTAAATATTCAGGTTTCGGATTTTATTAACCTTTATGATTAACCAGCAGCACTGTAGTTGTTCAATAATAAAATTAATCATTAAAAATATAAAATGTGCACCCCGTGTATATCTGTATACTGTATGTATACATCTGCAAAAGTTTGGTTCCCCATCCTTCAAATTTGATATCTATCTATCTATCTATCTATCTATCTATCTATCTATCTATCTATCTATCTATCTATCTATCATTGTGACATTAGAATAAAAATGATGTCACAAGTGATGTGATGACATCACCGCATTCTATATCCCAGTGTTCCGTCCTAAGGGAAACCACTGCCTTACAGACTCCCAAGGGTGAGGCAGCCCCTTTTGTTTTTCGTGACAAACGAAGCAAAAATTGATTTTAAAATGGATAATTACAGAAGAGCCCAAAGAGATCGGGTTCTCAGAGAGAAGAGAGGAATAAATGAAGAGCAGGTACTATTGTTCGCTTTAGGGCGAAAAGACTTTATACTACCGGACATTGACACTGACGCCTCAAAAAAGGCGTCCAAAAGTCAAATTCTAGACAAAATGAGAAAGACCAAAAGACATGAGATCCTTACAGAGAGAAGGAAAATGGAGACCCTCACGGAGTCTCACTCTGCAACCTCCGCTGAGCTTCAGATGGCCATTCTTATCTCCTTGAGAAAACTCGGAGATCTGGTCCCTGAAATACGGAGGAGAAACAAAGAAGCCATCCTCAATAAGAGGAGAAACATCAGCGCAGAGTTAGAGCTGGAAGAGGTTCTCCAAGAGACACCGAGACAAGTGACATCCTCCAGATCTGAAAGTCTGGAGGCACCGAAACTACAAAGAGCGGCAGCCCAGAAGAGGATCAGGAACAGCAGAGACTGGGTTGTCCAATGTAGAAGACGTCTCATCTACGCTAAACCCATTATAAATGGGAATGGTGCATTGCGGAGGTCGAGGTCATCAGCTGAAAACATCTCCATCCCAGAGAACAAACAGCTGAGTGTTTCTCCACCAAACACATCACTGGATACAGATGGACCAGGTAAGATGGATCTGCTCAGTGTAATAAGACTGGGGGTGAGGAGGATTATACTCCTAATATTATGTACTGGCATCAATTATCACAAGTGCAGAAAAACTGTCCTTGTTGCCCATAGCAACCAATCACAATGCAGCTTTCATTGTTCCATAGAATGTTAAGAGATGGAATCTATGCCGTGATTCGTTGCTATGGACAACAGGGACAGTTTTATTATTGGACAGTTTTGATAAATGAGAGCCCAAATATTAGACATTTCCTGCTCATTTACATAATTGTATTTAAAATTATAATATTTTCTTTTAGCTATATTTGTTAACCCCTTCTTGACCGGGTAACCTTTCGTTGTTTTTTCCTTCCTCCTTCGAAAACCCATAACTATTTATTTTTTAATTTGTCTCCCAATGTAGCTGTATGCGGACTTGATTTTTTAGTGGACGAGCTGTAGTTTTGAACATTATTTATTTTAGTATTCAATGTTCTGGAAAATGGGGAAAAAGATTCAAAATGTGGTAAAATTGTGGAAAAAAAGTGATTCCGCCATTGTTTTTTTTCTAGATGTTCATTGAGTGGTAAAAATGACCTGACAAAATGATTCTCCATGTCAGTTACAACTATGATACTGCTGAACAGGCATAGGGGTTATAATTCACTGAACTGGTAGAAGAAAATTAGGAATTTTATAAAAAATAAATTGGTTTGTGTCCCTATATTCTGAGACATTATATCTTTTGGATTTTGATAGCTGGATGGAGCTGTGCGAGGACTTGATTTGGGTTTTTTTGCGTGACAAGTTGTAGCTTTTATAGATAACTTTCTCGGGTAGACAAGACATTGTGATATCTTTTATTACAATTTATTAGATGTATACTGCGCCCTCACAAAAACACTATTCTGGTCTTTACATTTATTTTCTCCTTTCAGTGTTTACTGTTTGGGTTAATTAATGTTCCGGATGTGGTTATACTAGATATTCAAATTATTACTATTATTATTATTATTATTATTAATGGGGAAGTATTTTTTTTACATTTTATTATTTTTTTAACTTTTTTTTGTTACTCCTTTTCTTTAGTCTCCTTTGGGGACTTGAACCTGCGATTTTCTGATCGCTTCTACTAGATACTGTGATAGAACTGTATATAGCTAAATTAAAAATCTCATATGAAAGCCAGGCTGGTCTTAACAGGAGGAGGAAAAGACAGGGGCTTTCTGCAGGCTCAGGTATTCATTTCCAATAATGTGTTCACTAAGGGGTTCAAATTTTTTATATCATCTCAGCAGATGGAATCGATAAGGCGCCCTACGACACAACGGACATGCCGGCACAAGGCCTTGATGATGCCAGTTTCCAGATTTCTGACCCAAGAGAACTGGTCCACACAGTCCAACCTATAGACTTTTCCAATCTCGAGTTCTGGAAAGTTCTTGGAAAAGGAAACTATGGAAAAGTAAGTGTCAATTTATATTTGTCCGTGTTCCCCAATGTATCCTGCACCAGATACACAGGAGAGATGTACATATTCATTACAGGATGCTCATATGTAATGATAATTGGGATTAACTAGTGAACTACTACACAGTAATAGATGAGAGTTTGGTCTGATCTGTTGTGATTTTTCTCCAGGTTGTCTTGGCATCAGATCCAGTCAGTGAAGGACTGCTGGCCATCAAAATCATGGACAAAAGTTCTTGTGAGGACTTAATCTCTACAGAGCTAGAAGTCCTGAGAATGGCTGCCGGATGCCCCTACCTAATGACTATGCGGGCGTTTAGGGAAACACCTACGGAGTATGAAATAGCCATGGACTATATGGTCGGCGGAGACCTGTTTGGCCACATGAAAGATTCAATGATGTTTAACACAAAGACAATAAGGTAAATGTCTTGTACTGAATGTTAATAATCCGCTGCCGGCACATTGTAGTCTTAGATCAATGGACAACGACAACAGGAGAAACTAATGATGTGAAAAGGACACGTGTGTGATCTCCTCATGTTCTCTGTATGATTGTGCATGTAACCACTGATCCATCCTTTCTACTCCACAGACTCTTTGCGGCAGAGATGGTGTGCGGACTCCAGTTCCTGCATGAACGCGGCGTCATACATAGGTAATCATTTCACCTTCATAAATCTGTCACCTGTGACACTTTGTTGTCTCCTTACATATCTATTGTAGAAAGTTCTTTCCCTGAATTGTCCTCACAATCAGTATCTGATCCTTCTCCCTGCAGTGACCTGAAGCCAGAGAACATCCTCCTCCAAGACACCGGACACATCAAAATCTCAGACTTTGGCTTAGCAGCCACGAATGTGTTTGAGGGTGACATAGTGGAATATACTACTGGCACTAAGGGTTACATAGCGCCCGAGGTAAGGAACATCTCTGTGTGATTGATGTCGATAGTAGGATTGAGGGATAATCTGATCCCAATGTATTCTGCTCATATCTAATCACAGACAGGTCCTCATAGTCTCTGTGTGCAAATCCCCTTCCCGGTATATTCAGATTCTCTCCAATCTCATGTTCCCATAGGTAATGGACGGTGAAGGATACAACCATCTGGCAGACTCCTTTTCCTTTGGCGT
The DNA here is from genome assembly GCF_046119375.1 of Phyllobates terribilis. Taxonomy (NCBI): domain Eukaryota; kingdom Metazoa; phylum Chordata; class Amphibia; order Anura; family Dendrobatidae; genus Phyllobates; species Phyllobates terribilis. The sequence goes on from NW_027363335.1 coordinate 231,448, forward strand.
CATCTTATATATGATGACTGTAGGTGACTGGCCATTCTATACCAGAGGCACAATGGACGAATACCACCAGTCTCTGTATGACGACATCCCTTCTTTTCCACCTGGGATCTGCTGTCATACCATGGATATCATAAAACGGGTGAGTAAGATCAGATGGACAATGATAATAGGGGATTACAAGAAGATATAGAAGATAAGATATGGACAGTCCATAGACATTGTGTAATAACTTGTCAGTAATAATACATAATATAATGACTAATGCTTTGTTTTCATTTTCTAGCTTCTCTGCAAAACTCCATCTGCCCGATCTGCCATTACATCGTCCATCAGATCACATCCGTTTTTCTATTCTATAGACTGGAGCGATGTGGAGTCCCGCAGATCCGACCCACCATTCCCATATTACTATGTAAGTACAGCACATACAGACATCCAAAGTGTTATCACTACCCAGTAACACACTTACCCACTATACACCTTATCGCTATATCCCCCTAGTACTGTATATACTGTATGTGAGGGGCTGATTCTCAGACGTGTATATTTCTCTTCTTCCAGCAGGAGTATTAGGCTGATAAAAATCAGCCCCATTCCAGTAACATCCAGGAATGAAGATTTACATTAATCGGATGAGACAATTACACTGGACTTTCTTATTTACCGGACTGTGACAAACCTACCGAGCTTCCACCACATAACATCCAAGTAGATTTGAGACCACACATCCAGGGATTTATTCCGATCGCCATATTTGGGGTCAGGAAGGAATTTTTTCCCTTGATATGAGGATGATCCAACAACGAGTCCTCAGGGTTATTTTTCGCCTTCCTCTGGATCAACATTGCAAGTAATTAAGGGCTGAAATTGAAGGATTTCTTTCAGCCATACTTGTTATGTCACCATCTGGACGACTCATCTACAATGTGGTGGTAAGGAGACGACTACAAGATATGGACATAAAGAAGGAAGCGGCTGCTCCTTCTACTACTTGGCCATGTACAGACAGAAGGAAGCGGCTGCTCCTTCTCCTACTTGGCCATGTACAGACAAAGGAAGCGGCTGCTCCTTCTCCTACTTGGTCTTGTGCAGAAAGAAGGAAGCGGCTGCTCCTTCATCTACCAGGCCATGGTCAGACAGAAGGAAGCGGCTGCTCCTTCCTCTACCAGGCCATGGTCAGACAGAAGGAAGCGGCTGCTCCTTCCTCTACCAGGCCATGGTCAGACAGAAGGAAGCGGCTGCTCCTTCCTCTACCAGGCCATGGTCAGACAGAAGGAAGCGGCTGCTCCTTCACCTTCCCGACCATGGTCAGACAGAAGGCCATATGGCTGATCGCGATGCTGAAGGAATCCAGGAAAACTCCAACTATACAGATCACAAGTCACACATTCCTGCTCTTCTCCTCTCTCATGTGTGATCCAGACCTGGATGTCCAAAAGCGGCAGAAGTGTAAGCCGAGGCCTGAGGAGCGGAATCATCATCATCTGCTCCTTTCTATGGAAAGTCACTGTATCTACACACTTTCTTTTTATATATTTGCATAATATTAACAACTTTTATGCATAAAAATAAATATATAAAACATCTATGTTGCTTTTGGTTATATTACAGACATGCTTTTTGGTATTTTTATTAATATCATGATAAGGTATTTTGCTGCCTTAGGCAGATGACGCAAATGGCTTCCCCCCCAAGAAAAGGAATAGGTGAGAAACTATGGTAACTGGACCTCTAACTTCCTCGTCTGATCCATCAGGTAACAAGCTCTGATGACCACTTCCTTTACAATGTCAGACCCAAGAATAGTCATGGAAACTAATATAGCCTAATTATAATGGGGGCCGTTTGGTTTCGATTAATGAGATACAATAGATGCAGCTTGTAACAAAGCCGATGGTTGTTCTACTGCCGTATTCCTGTGTGGCGCCATCCTCTAACAGGGGGCAGACTGTCCATAGCCTACGTATTGCGGGAATTACCGCTAGAACATCAACCTGATTACAGCTCCTCTGCTCCTGTCCTGGGGGCAGCGTTCACATTGTCTTAAAGACACAAATGCATTTCAATGCAGAGAGGGAATGAGAACCGGGGCGCAGGCGTTGAGCGGTGTTAGTGACCCACTGACTCCGCTCACCTTTGTTCCTGTGTACCGACTGTCAGCATGCTGAATGTTTGCGGCAGGAGGAAGGTGCCAGTTGACTGCAGGCGTTCAATAATGACAATTTTTTTTCTTAAACTGCTCCCACCTCAGAGAGGTAGCGCCCTAGGCGGGTGCCTACCCCTTGTCCCGGCCCTGCACTGGTGGTTCAGTTTGGATCCTCTTGCAGGAATAGTGCCATACACTATTGCAGTCAGTACAATGGAAATCATTGACTTGTCAAATTTAAAGGCTTTTTTGTGCAGAAGAGAAAAAATAAAAATGTGATTAAAGCAATGCTCCTTTGCTCATAGGGGAAATCAGTTTTATCAATCGCTTTGTTGGGGAGCTGTCCACTCCATTCTGGTCTTTCGGTCGTCCCACGTTACTTCTGACTCTCAGAATCCTACAGGATCTTATACGCGATGTGGAAGACAATTTCTCTATATAATGAGCCTTGATGTGACTATCATAGGAATGCAAAGTGAGATTCATTCACCTCTACATCACTAGTCAGAGCTGTAGACACCAGGTTAATTTAATGAAATATCAGACCATCACTTTCAGGCCATATTCACACGTTCAATATTTGGTCAGTATTTTACCTCAGTATTTCTAAGCCCAAACCAGGTGAGGAACAATCAGAGGAAAAGTATAATAGAAACACGTCACCACTTCTGCATTTATCACCCACTCCTGGTTTTGCCTTACACATACTGATGTAAAATACTGACCAAATACTGAATGTGTGAACGTGGCATGACATTTATTGCACTAGTCCATGTGCCGTCTGTTTTTTAATAACAGTTCCGTGTCTAATCCGTGAGACTCAGAGCAGGTTCTATTCTCATTCATTTTGCAGATCAGACTCAGCCATTAAAGTCTAAGGAAATCCATGTACAACGGATGAAGCACTGAAGACTTTTCTTTTCCTTTAGTGCTCCATCAGTGTTTCATCCATTTTTAATAGATCCATTAATAGTCAATGGATAAATAAAAGTTCAGACTGTCTACCTGCTTCAGTTTTTACAAATGTATGAGGAAAAAATATATCTATACAACACGGATATAAAATGGAGACAATGCGGAGACACATGGGAGAAAAAGGTTCTGTTTTACAAGGATATAGAAATAGACAAGGATTTGTGAATGTAGCGTCCTCTGAAGAATAGGTAAAATCCATCAAGCTAAAGACAAGACAGACTGATAACTCAGTGAGGAATACAATAGAAGCTGCCTATTGAAGTCTACGGAGAGGCTCCGGACATCACTAGGTAGGCTTCATTTCTACACATGAGCTTGATGTATCATCCATTACTTTTTCTGTACATTTATTAGCATTTGTTATGTTTGTAGCATGGTATTCTACAGTTAGCATTACTAGTCGTATATGCCTTTATATATGACGCGCCCCCTGGGCCGTGTGTGTGGGAATACCCGGAGCCGGGTCTCTGTGTGATGTCAGGGGTTGTAGTCTCCGTGGCGGCGACCCGGTCCCGTGGCTCAGGGTGGTCAAACCAGTGGCGGATCTGTTTACTTGGTTTTTAATGTTGAAATGTCCGACTACGCCACCCGTGGATTGCGGTCACTGAGAACCGCCGCTGCGGGGCAGACCGCTGAGGCTGATGTTGTGTGCGCAGCAGGGGGTAGTATAACTCCCCACGGGAGGAGTATAGCCTCAGGGCAGCATGTGTAGATGGTGAGGGTTGTGGTGCATAGGCACAGCAGAAATGACTCAAAGTCCGTGCAGTGCAGTTCAGGGTCTTTACTGTTGGTGATGAAGGAGACCCTGCTGGGAGTACTGGCTAACATTAGAGGTCTGGTCAGTCTGTGAGCGAACAAGAATCCCCCTGGCCAGGTGGAGGTGTAGGCCTTCCCATCTGACTGCACTCTTCCTGGCTACCTTGCTGTAGTCGTGTAGTAGCCCACATCCCTGAGTGTACCGTGTGGTGCTCACCCGTATGGCTGGTGACTTGCGGCCTTTGGTTCCTTCCGCTCCTCGATGGCGGTGCCGGTCCCTTGCGTGTGACTGAGCCTCCGGGCTTTCTACGGCCAGAGGACCTGAAATCCCCTGCCAGGTGGTTTCTGCTGCTGGATGTGAATATCCTCACAGCCTTGGACTCCGGTGTCAGGTTCTCTGCGTCTTCTGCCAGGACGAGCTCTGCTGCTCCAGTCCCTGGCTCTCAGCTCCTGTCTCCTACAGGGCTGCTTGCTGCTCTATCCCTCTCTCTGAAACTAACTAACTAATCTCGCCCCAGATCCAGTTTATAAAGGGCAGGTTCCTCCCCTCCCTGGACTGGGGCAGGAGGCGTTGCATGCAAATGTGCTCCTGACCAGGAAAACCCATGATCGCTCTCAGACATGGTATTTCTACCACTGTGGCAACCAGACCCCCTGGGGTGCCACATTCCCCCCTAGTAAACTTTAGTACTCCGGGACTAAACACCTTTTTTTTTTGGAAAACACACATAACAGGGTATAAACAATAACACAACAATATATGTACAAGGAGTTCAGTCTTGATAGGTCACGGCGCTTCCGTAACCAGGTGTCCATGTCACCCAAGATGCATTTTGAGGGACCCGTCCCAAACCCTCCACGTAGGCCCTGGGGTGGCTACAGGGCATCGATGATCCGGTGTTGGACCACGTCTTCAGCCACCTCCACAGGTTTTTGTTCTGTGGTCTGGCACAAAAGGGGCACTTAACAGGTGCAACTATTTACAAGGTACAGTTCCGGTTATTCATTGTTCATAACCTGTCCGTCCATAGACCCTGTCGGGTAACTTGAGAAACATAATCAGTATTCAGGTAACAAACATAAAACATTACAACATTTGCAATATACAGGTATATATCATTTCTCCTAGATTCTCCAGCGAGCGGGCTTCTGACCTCTAGTGCTCCTTGTGGACCTACGTAACACACTATCTGGTGGTGTTCTTTCTGGGTCCCCTGTTTCCACCCCTTATGTAGTGGGCTCGCTAGTGTCTGCAGTACAGGTGTTTGGAGATGTTACGGGTCGGTTGGGCAGCTTTCTGCGTACTCTTTGGCTTACCACGGGCACGGCAGGCTCACTACTAGCAGAGGGTTGATTCTCCTGGGCTGCTGGTATGGAATCCTCTGCCTGCGGGGCCGGTTGCTCTTCCAACACTACTTGCTCTTCTGTAGGCCCTTGAGGGGCTGGCTGGAGAAAGGTAAGGACGGGTACCACAATAGCGTTGTTAATTTGTATCCAGTACCGGGGAAATTCTCCGAGTACTGTACTGACCATTTCTTCCCTTTCCTCTGCGGGTTGAGGGCTATCTTGGTCTTATTCAGTGCTTTGCAGCTGCTCGGGACACTTCTTCAGGTGGTCTCTAGAGACAGTGGCTGTGTTCTCTCCTCCATCCTTACTGATAACGCATACTTTCGGGTTTTCATGACTTGAGGGCAGTACTGTGTACGGGTCTTTCTCACACTGGTCATCCAACTTATGGAGCCGCCTCTTCCTCTTCAAGACCTGCTCTCCAGGTGCCAGGGGAACAGAGGGAGCATGCTGGTTGTAAGTCCTCTCTTGCCTTTCTCTTGCTTGAGACAAACTTCTCTCAACACTCTCCTGCACTTTTCGGTACTGCTGTTGCCGTTCTGTATCCCAGTCTGCCTCTGGCGAGGTGTCCTCGGGTCTCAGGACTCCCATATCCAGGTCAATAGGCAGCTTACCAGGTCTTGCTCTCATTAGGTAAGCCGGGGTGCAGTTGGTGGAATTTACTGGGATGTGGTTATACAAGTCCACCAGATCAGGCAGTTTTTCAGGCCACAGACTGTGTTCTTCCAGGGGCAACGTTTTCAGCAAGTCTATCACCACCTGGTTCATCTTCTCGCACAATTCGTTGGTTTGGGGGTGATAGGGCATTGTCCTTATCTTCTTGCAGCCATAGAGGTTGCAGAACTCCTGGAAGACCTCCGCTTCGAAGGCTGGACCTTGGTCAGTCAACACTTGCTCCGGATACCCGTGTGGATGGTAGAAGTGCTGCTGGAAGGCTCTAGCTGCTGTCTGAGCTGTTAAGTCCTTGACAGGGACCACCACCAGGAACCGGGAGTAGTGGTCTACGATGGTGAGGGCGTAGACATACCCGGACCTACTTGGAGCCAGCTTCACATGGTCCAGGGCTACCAGTTCTAGTGGCTGCTTGGTGATGATGGGCTGCAGGGGAGTCTTCTGGCTGGCACGGTCCTTTCTTCTCAGGTTGCACGGGCCGCAGTCTCTGCACCATCTCTCAATGGCCCCTCTCATGCCTACCCAGAAGAACCGTTCACGCAACAGGAACTCCAACTTCTTCCATCCAAAGTGCCCTGCTCCGTCGTGGTATGTCTCCAGGACCATAGCCGCGTCTCGTCTCGGGACCCCTACCTGCCAGGTCAGCTCATGTGTCTGGGAGTTAACAATTCTCTGGCACAGCTTCCCCTTGTTGAGAAACAGTTTACTCTTCTCCTTCCACAGCTGTTTGGTCTCTTCCGGAGCGTCTGGGTCAAGGCGGGCATCAGCCTGTGTCAGCATCTCTTTTACCAGGCGGACGGCTGGGTCACTGTCTTGCGTCTCCGCCCAGCTGTAGTGGGGTAAGGGATTGAACAGAGTGCTTGTCCCTTACACAGTGGGAACACTGGGTAATCTCGTGACGGTGGAACGCAGGGAGTTCAATCTCTTCCAGTTCTTCTGGATCTTCCCCTCCGTCCGGCAAGTTCGGCATCCTGGACAGGGTGTCTGCGTTGGCATTTGTGCGTCCCGCCTGGTATTTGATGGTAAATTCATAGTTGGATAGGCGGGCCATCGATCTCTGCTCCAGGGCACCAAGTTTCGCAGTATCCAGGTGTGTCAACGGGTTGTTGTCGGTGTACACGGTGAACTTGGAAGAGGCAAGGTAATGTTTAAAGCGTTCTGTAACTGCCCACACCACTGCCAGGAACTCTAGCTTGAAGGAGCTATAATTTTCGGGGTTTCTCTCTGTTGGCCAGAGTTTCCTGCTGTCATAAGCGATTACCTGTTCTCTGCCCTGTTGGATCTGGGACAGCACCGCCCCTAGCCCGATGTTGCTCGCGTCCGTGTGGAGGATGAAAGGCTGGCCGTAATCAGGGTAAGCCAGGACCTCATCCCCCGTGAGGGCCATCTTCAGCTGGCGGAAAGACTCATCCTCCAGCTTGTCCCATTTGAAGGGTGGCTTCTGATTCTTGGTCTTTGACTAACCCAACAGGAGGTTTTGCATAGGGGCTGCCATTTTGGTCAACCCGGGGATGAATCTTCGGTAGTAGCCTACCAACCCGAGGAACTGCCGCACTTCCTTTATGCTGGAGGGTCTTGGCCAGTTCCTAATCACTGTAATTTTATCAGGGTCTGGAGCTACTCCGTCAGCACTCACCCCGTGTCCCAGGTACTGTACTTTTGGTTTCAGTAGATGACACATGGAGGGTTTCACCTTTAGGCCGTAGCCTGCCAGGGCGTCAAACACCTCTGCCAGGTGTTTCAGATGGTCCTCATATGTTTTGGAATACACGATGACATCGTCCAGGTATAGCAGGACCGTCTCGAAATTCCTGTGCCCCAGGCAGCACTCCATCAACCGCTGGAAGGTTCCTGGTGCGTTGCAGAGCCCGAACAGCATACAGTTGAATTCGCTGAGAACCATCGGGGTGGTGAACGCGGTCTTCTCCTTGTCTGCCTCTGCTACAGGAACCTGCCAGTACCCGCTAGTAAGATCCAAAGTGGAGAAGAAGTTAGCAGACTTTAATGCAGCTAAAGATTCCTCTATCCTAGGTAACGGGTACGCATCTTTGTGTGTGATACGGTTGACCTTTCTGTAATCTACACAAATTCTCATGGTGCCATCTTTCTTTTTCACAAGAACTAGTGGAGCTGCCCAGGGGCTACAGCTGTCCCTGATTACCCCAGCCTCCTTCATGTCTCGCAACATCCCCTTGGCATTCTGATAGTGTGCAGGGGGTACAGGTCGGTATCTTTCCTTTATGGGTGGATGGTCTCCTGTGGGGATGTGGTGTTCTACCCCCCTTTACTTGCCCAAAGTCTAGCGGGTGTTTGCTAAAGACTCTTTCGTACTCCTGCACCACCCGGTAGACTCCCTGTTTTTGGTGTGAGGGAGTGGAGTCGGTGCCCACATGCAGCTTCTGACACCAGTCCTCCATTCGTTTCTTGGAGCCGTTACCCTCCTCTAGTTGAGATGGAGGCAAGGGTTTCACGGCCTTTATGGAGTTTTGGTTAACGGTGAACAATTTGGCTAGAGTGGCATACCGGGGCAAGTATACTTCTCTTTCCCCAATGTTTAGGATGCGGATGGGTACCCTCCCATGGCGTACATCGACCACCCCCCGTGCCGTCAAAATGGTGGGCCTACTGTCAGAGTAGACGGGTTCTACCATGGCTTGGTAGTCCCTTCCTCTTAACCCGATTGCAGTCCGGCACCAGATCATCATCTCACTCTTTGGGGGCATGGCGATAGGGAACAGGTCACTCATCCTTACACTACCAATCTCACCACCAGACAGTTCTACCTGCTGCCTTTTCATCAGGGCTCTGATCTCTTTTTGTGGGACACGCTACTGGCTGGAGCTGGCGTTCACCGCAACCTGCTGTAATATGAGAATTATCTCTGCAAGACAATTTTCAATAACATTAGTACCCAAGGTTATCTTAGGGTGGCTTTCACGACGGTCAATGTCCACAATAATCAGTCCTTGCGCTGGCAGTTCAACTTTACCAATCTTTATGGTCACCTCCTTGAATCCCACCTGCGGCACGGGCTGACCATGGCTTGCGATGATGCTCAAATCGTCATCTGGGTAGCGGGTAATATCTGAGTCATTCCAGTACTGCTTAAAGAGCACATAGGGGATGGTGGTTACCTGTGACCCGGTGTCCAGTAGTGCACTCATAGGAATGCCATCCAGCACCACAGGCAAGACCGGTCATCCCCCTATGTACTTATCATGCCAGCTCGATAGGCCTGATGATCTTATGCCTGGGGGTCGGCCCTCTGCCCCAGGTCGGGCCCATTTAAATGACAGTACCTTGCCATATGTCCTGGTTGGTTGCAGCGGCGGCAGATGGGTTGTCCGTCCTGGTCATAGCGGTCGCTGGGCCTTCCTCTGGACGATGGGATCCTCCTCCGTTGGCTCCAAGGGACGTCCTCTGGACTGGAAGCCAGCTGGATCTTTCCTGGGGAAGACACCTGTAAAGACTGCACAGTTCTAGTTAGCGCGGCAACGCTTTTGGTCAGTTCTTGGACCTAATGGTGCAGGTCTACAGCCGGGGCTTTGTCCAAAGCCTGTGCATCAGCTCCCACAGGCTCTGCAGGCAAGGGCGCCGCCTCCTGGTGATAGGTGATAGCAGGGCGCCTGTGGGTTACAGCGCAAAGTCCAAATCAAGGTTCTGCAAGGCCATTACACGCAACTGGGTTCGGTGGGCGCTGGACAGTAGACCCTCAATGAACTGTTCAGTCAACAGCTTATCCTCATTGCGCACGCTGTCAGGGTCTGCCTACTTAATGGCTCTCAGGGCCTCCTGCAAATTCATAGCATAGTCCCGTATACTGTCTTGTGCCCAAGGTTTGCATCCATAAAATTTTAGCTTGATCTCTGCTGAGGTGCGCGTATCAAAAGTGTCCTTTAGACGGGCCAGTATTTCCTTTAAAGTCCCCTTTTCCCTGGCTGACCAGGACTTCACTTCTCTTTGGGCTGCTCCAATTAACTGACCTATCAGGATGCTCACTTTATGTTCCTCGGACAGGGGGGTATACTTTGAATAGGCTATACAGTCTTTCTTTAAAGTTGCTCAGGGTATGCGACTCCCCTGAGTACTGGGGTAACCATGACGCTCCAGGGATATACGGCATCGTGAACGGCATCACTGCGGCAGCAGCCGCGCTGGCGGTGGGAGCTCCCTCCATTCCTGGTGTCTTCCTCCCCCCTAGTTAACCGTGGCCTACCTTCCATTGCTTCTTCTCATAGGCCGCGGCTCCGCAAGCGATCGTCGGGGTCGAGGACTTTGCGTCGCGCGTTGGTGACGTCGGCGTCCGCTGGGCTCCTTCCAGGACCTTGCGCAGTGTCAGTACGTAAGGCGGGGCTTCAGCTCTTGCGCGCTTTTGGCGTCCATGCCCCTCTTCTTCCCGCGCGGCGTCCCAAAAATGGCGCCCAATAGCGGGAAAATGGCTGCGGATGGCGGGAAAACATCTGCGGATGGCGGGAAACTTCACCACGGTAAGTATCACAGTCTTTCTTCAGGCACGCAGTACCCGGTGGTTGCGGGCACGAGATCCTGCCGACTACGCCAAAGTTGATGCGCCCCCTGGGCCGTGTGTGTGGGAATACCCAGAACCGGGTTTCTGTGTGATGTCAGGGGTTGTAGTCTCCATGGCGGCAAGCCGGTCCCGTGGCTCAGGGTGGTCAAACCAGTGGCGGATCTGTTTACTTGGTTTTTAATGTTGAAATGTCCGACTACGCCACCCGTGGATTGCGGTCACTGAGAACCGCCGCTGCGGGGCAGACCGCTGAGGCTGATGTTGTGTGCGCAGCAGGGGGTAGTATAACTCCCCACGGGAGGAGTATAGCCTCAGGGCAGCGTGTGTAGATGGTGAGGGTTGTGGTGCATAGGCGCAGCAGAAATGACTCAAAGTCCGTGCAGTGTAGTTCAGGGTCTTTACTGTTGGTGATGAAGGAGACCCTGCTGGGAGTACTGGCTAACATTAGAGGCCTGGTCAGTCTGTGAGCGAACAAGAATCCCCCTGGCCAGGTGGAGGTGTAGGCCTTCCCGTCTGACTGCACTCTTCCTGGCTACCTTGCTGTAGTCGTGTAGTAGCCCACGTCCCTGAGTGTACCGTGTGGTGCTCACCCGTATGGCTGGTGACTTGGGGCCTTTGGTTTCTTCCGCTCCTCGATGGCGGTGCCGGTCCCTTGCATGTGACTGAGCCTCCGGACTTTCTACGGCCAGAGGACCTGAAATCCCCTGCCATGTGGTTTCTGCTGCTGGATGTGAATATCCTCACAGCCTCGGACTCCGGTGTCCGGTTCTCTGCGTCTTCTGCCAGGACGAGCTCTGCTGTTCCAGTCCCTGGCTCTCAGCTCCTGTCTCCTACAGGGCTCCTTGCTGCTCTGTCCCTCTCTCTGGAACTAACTAACTAACCCCGCCCCAGTTCCAGTTTATAAATGGCAGGTTCCACCCCTCCCTGGACTGGGGCAGGAAGCGTTGCATGCAAATGTGCTCCTGACCAGGAAAACCCATGCTCGCTCTCAGATATGGTATTTCCACTGTAGTAACCAGACCCCCTGGGGTGCCACATATACATATATTTTCACACTTTTTGAATGGGCTATGTATGGACTAGCTTTGGTTGTACTCATGGCCTGTTTTAGAGATAGTGGGGCCCCAAATGCTAACATATTGCACCATCACACAGAAATATTTTGGTTGTATTTACATGCGCTGAGTTCAGGCCATTAAACGAGCGTGATCGACAATATTGAAGTCATTCGACGCTTGTTTCCCGGCTTCTTTACACCGGCTGAGGAAGAATGATGGGGACAGAACAGTCACTAGTAGATCAATCTGTCCCCCTACAGTATCATTTTATTAGCAGTACATCTGCAGTCTTCACTGGGCGATGTGCTGCTGAGAACAATGAGCTTTGTTTTGGCATAAACAATCCAATCACTCGATGAATAGGCAGCATTGTGCTCCTTAAGTACAATATGCCCCATAGTCCTCCATATAGTATAATGTGCCCCATAATCCTCCATAGAGTATAATGTACTCTCCATAGTTCTCAATACTGTATAATGCAGCCCTCATATAGTACAATGCACTCCCCATAGTCCTCAATATAGTACAATGCAGCCCCCATAGAGTATAATGCTGCCCCATAGAGTACATATACAATAATGCACCCCCCATAGCCCTCCAGCCTTGTGACCACCATGTTCTCAATGATGTAAAAAAATAAATACAATACTCACCTCTCCCCGTTCCCCCACTGCTCCGATCTGTGCAGCATGTCTGCTTGGCCTCAGCAGCTCCACTGCCTGGCACACAATTAAGTGACATAAATGACGCGCCCCCTGGGCCGTGGGGAGACCAGGAGCCGGGCCTGTAGATGCTGGGCGTTGTAGTCACTGTGGCAGCGACCCGGTCCGTGACCCAGGGCGGTCAAACCAGGGTAGTCTATGTGTCTCAGTTATTGATAGTCTGACTATGCCACCTGTGGATTGCGGTTATTGGTAACCGCCGCTGCAGGGCAGTCCGCTGAAGCTGGTGGTATGCGCAGCAAGGTAGTGTAACTCCTCACAGGAAGAGTGTAGCTTCAGGGCAGCGTGTATGGATGATGGTGGTAATAGTGCCTGGATCAGTAATAATAACACAGAGTCTTTGCAGTGCAGTCCTAGGGTCTTTACTGGTGGTAATTATATAGGCCCCAACGGGAGTACTTGCTAGGGATGAGGGCCTGGTCAGTCTGGGAGCAATCCTAGAATCCCCTGGCCAGGTGGAGTTGTAGGCCTGCCGTTCCGACTGTACTCTTTTGGCTATCCCTCTTATAGTCGTGTTGTAGCCCACGTCCCTGAGTGTAACGTGCTGCTCACCCGTATGGCTGGCGACTCGGATCCCGTGTATTCCTTGCTCCTCTGTGGCGGTACTGGTCCTTTCGTGTGGCTGAGCCTCCGGGCTTCTGTGAGCCAGGAGACCTGCAATCTCCTGCCTTGCGGTTTCTGCTGCTGGATATACAATCCTCACAGCCTCGGACTCCGGTGTCAGGTCTTCTGTATCCACTGGCCAGGACGAGCTCTGCACAGCTCCAGTCCTCAGCTCCTTGCTCCTTAGTCCTAACTGACTCCTGACACTGAACTAGACTCTCACTAGACTGACTAACCCCGCCTCCAGATCCAGTTATATAGGGCAGGATCCTCCCCTTTTCTGGTCTGGAGCAGGAGGTGTTGCATGTAGTGTGTTCCCTGACCAGGAAATTCCTGTTTTGCTCCCAGACATGGTATTACTACCACTGTGGCAACCAGACCCTCTGGGGTGCCACATTCCACCCTAGTAAATTTCAGTACTCCGGGACTGAACATATTTTGCAAAAATACAACAAGTAACAATACATTAACATATTTACAACCATTAGAGTCTTTAAAGGTCATGGTATCATCCGCAACCAGGTGTCCATTTCACTGAAACTAGGTGCAATCTGAGGGACCCGTCCCAAACCCTCAACGTAGGCCCTAGGGTGGCTACAGGGCATTGATGATCCGGAGTTGGACCACATCTTCAGCCACCTCCACGGGTTTTTGTTCTGTGGTCTGGCACAAAAGGGGCACTTTACAGGTGCAACTATTTACAGGCAGAGTTTTTGGTTATTCATTGTCCATAACCTGAAAGTCTTTTTGGACCCTGTAGGGTAACTGGAAAAACATATTCATTACACACACAAAACAATTCAACATTACAGTTATAGTTATAGTTACATTTAAATTTTCCAACGAGCAGGAATTTGACCTCTGGTGATTCTGGTGGACCTGCGTAACACACTGTCTGTCTGTGTTCCACTCTGGTCCCCTTTCCCTACCCCTGGTGTGGTGGGCACTGCTTGACCTGCACTACTGGTATTTTGAGGTGTCACTGGTAGGTTGGGCAGCTTCCTACTGATCCTTTTGCTTACCGTGGGTACGACAGGCTCGCTACTAGCAGAGGGTAGATTCTCCTGGTCTGCTGATGAGGAATCTTCTGTCTCCGGGGCCAATGGTTCTTCCAACTCTACTGAGACTTCTGTAGGTGCTTGAGGGGCTGGTTGGAGAAATGTAAGGACAGGCACAACAATGGCATTATTCACTTATGTCCATGACCGGGGAAATTCTCCGAGTACCGTGCTGACCAATTCTTCCACTTCCTCTGCGGGTTGAGGGATATCTTGGCCTTCTTCGGCGTGCTGTAGCTGCTCGGGACATTTCTTCAGGTGGTCTCTGGAAACTGTTGCTGTTGTCTCACCTCCGTCCTTACTTATGAGGCACACCTTGGTGTTATCATGACTTGATGCTAGAATGGTGTACGGCTCTTTTTCCCACTGGCCATCCAACTTGTGGAGTCGCCTCTTCCTCTTTAGGACTTGCTCTCCAGGTGACAAGGGGGCAGCAGGTGCATGTTGATTGTAAGTCCTCTCTTGCCTTTCTCTTGCTTGGAACAGACTTCTTTCAACACTTTCCTGTACCTTGCGGTATTGCTGTTGCCGCTCAGTGTCCCAATCTGTGTCTGGTGAGGTGTCCTCTGGTGTCAGAACTCCCATATCCAGATCGATGGGCAGCTTACCAGGTCTCGCTCTCATCAGGTAAGCTGGTGTGCAGTTGGTGGAATTCACTGGGATATGATTGTAGAGGTCCACTAGGTCTGGCAACTTTTCTGGCCACAGACTGCGTTCCTCCAGGGGAAATGTCTTCAGTAGGTCTATCACCACCTGGTTCATCTTTTCACACATCCTGTTGGTCTGGGGGTGATAAGGCGTTGTCCTGATCTTCTTGCCGTACAGGTTGCAGAACTCCTGGAATACCTCCGCTTCGAAGGCCGGACCTTGGTCAGTTAGCACACGTTCTGGGTAACCATGCGGGTGGCAGAAGTGCTGTTGGAAAGCTCTGGCTGCTGTCTGAGCTGTTTGGTCCTTTGACTGGCACTACTACCAGAAACCGGGAGTAGTGGTCTACGATGGTGAGAGCGTAGACATAGCCTGACCTGCTTGGGGACAGCTTCACATGGTCTAGGGCTACCAGTTCGAGCGGCTGCTTGGTGATGATGGGCTGCAGGGGAGCCCTCTGGCTGTCACGGTCTTTCCTTCTCAGGTTGCACGGTCCGCAGTCTCGACACCACCTCTCGATTGCTCCTCTCATGCCGACCCAATAGAACCGTTCACGCAGCAGGACTTCCAGCTTTTTCCATCCGAAGTGTCCTGCTCCATCGTGGTACGCTTCCAAGACCATAGACGCGTCCCGCCTCGGGACTACCACCTACCAGACCAGCTCATGCGTCCGGGAGTTGACAGTTCTTCGACACAGCTTCCCTTCATAGATGAACAGCTTACTCTTCTCTTTCCACAGCTGTTTGGTCTCCTCTGGAGCATCTGGGTCAGGGTATGAGTCGGCTCATGTCAGCAACTCTTTGACTAGGTGGACGGCCGGGTCACTGTCTTGTGTTTCTGCCCAGCCGTGGTGGGGCAAGGGATTGAACGTGGCCTCTTTGGTGGAAGAGTACCTGTCTTTCACACAGTGGGAGCACTGAGTTATCCCATGACGGTGGAAAGCGGGGATTTCTATCTCTTCCAGTTCTTCTGGGTCTTCTCCCCCATCTGGCAAGTTAGGCATCCTGGACAGTACATCTGCATTGGCATTCTTGCGCCCAGCCCGGTACTTGATGGTGAACTCATAATTGGAGAGTCGGGCCATCCATCTCTGCTCCAGGGCACCAAGTTTCGCAGTGTCCAGGTGTGTCAGCGGGTTTTTGTCTGTGAATACGGTGAACTTGGAAGAGGCGAGGTAATGTTTAAAGCGCTTTGTCACTGCCCATACCACTGCGAGGAACTCTAGCTTGAAGGAGCTGTAATTTTCAGGGTTCCTTTCTGTGGGCCGGAGCTTCCTGCTGGCATAAGCGACTACCCGTTCTCTGCCCTGCTGGATCTGGGACAGCACCGCTCCCAGTCCCACGTTGCCCGCGTCCGTGTGGAGGATGAAGGGCTGGCCATAATCAGGGTAAGCCAGGATCTCGTCCCCCGTGAGGGCCATTTTCAGCTGGTGGAAGGACTCATCTTCCAGCTTGTCCCATTTGAATGGCGGCTTCTGTTTTTTGGCCTTCCTGGACTGGCCTATCAGGAGGTCCAGCATGGGTGCCGCCATCTTGGTGAGGCCTGGAATAAATCTTCGGTAGTAGCCTACCAACCCGAGGAACTGCCGCACTTCCTTTACGGTGGAGGGTCTTGGCCAGTCCTTGATTACTGTGATTTTATCGGGATCTGGAGCTACACCGTCAGCGCTCACCCCGTGCCTCAGGTACTGTACCTTGGGCTTCAGCAGATGACATTTTGAGGGCCTCACCTTTAGACCAAAGCCAGCCAGGGAGTCAAACACTTCCGCCAGGTGCTTCAGATGGTCCTCATAGGTCTGGGAGTATACAATGACGTCATCCAGGTACAGCAGGACTGTCTCGAAATTCTTATGTCCCAGACAGCACTCCATCAACCGCTGGAAGGTTCCTGGGGCGTTGCAGAGCCCGAATGGCATGCAGTTGAACTCGCTGAGGCCCATCAGGGAGGTGAATGCGGTCTTTTCCTTATCCGCCTCTGCTACAGGAACCTGCCAATACCCACTAGTAAGATCCAAAGTGGAGAAATAGTTAGCAGACTTTAATGCAGCTAGTGATTCCTCTATTCTGGGTAACGGGTATGCATCTTTGTGTATTATGCGGTTGATTTTACTGTAGTCTACACACATTCTCATAGTGCCATCCTTTTTCTTTACAAGAACTAATGGAGCTGCTCAGGGGCTACAACTGTCTCTTATTACCCCAGCCTCCTTCATTTCTCGCAACATCCCTTTGGCATTTTGGAAGTGTGCAGGGGGTACAGGCCAGTACCTTTCTTTAATGGATGGATGGTCTCCCGTGGGGATATGGTGTTGAACCCCTTTTACCTGTCCGAAGTCAAGTGGATGTTTACTGAAGACCCTTTCGTATTCCTGTACCACCCGGTACACTCCTTGTTTTCGGTGTGGAGAGGTGGAGTCAGTGCCCACATGCAGCTTCTGGCACCAGTCCTCCATTTGTTCCTTGGAGCCGTTATCCTCTGCCTGTTGGGATGGAGACAAGGGTTCCACTGTCTTTATAGAATTCTGGTTGACAGTGAACTGTTTGGCTAGAGTGGCATACCGGGGCAAATGGACTTCTCTCTCCCCAATGTTTAGGATGCGGACGGGTACCCTCCCATGGCGGACATCAACCACCCTCTGGGCTGTCAAAATGGTGGGCCTACTGTCAGAGTAGACGGGCTCTACCATGGCCTGGTAATCTCTACCCCTTAGACCAATAGCTGCCCGGCACCATATCATAATTTCACTTCTTGGGGGCATGGCAATAGGAAATGGGTCACTCATCCTGACACTGCCAATTTCACCACAAGACAGTTCTACCTGTTGTCTTTTCATCAGGGCTCTGATCTCTCTTTGTAGAACCGACTGCTGGCTGGATCTGGCGGTCTCCGCAACCTGCTGTAACAAGACAATTATCTCTGCAAGACAATTTTCAATGACATTAGTGCCCAAGGTTATCATGGGATGACTTTCTCAGCGATCAATGTCGACAATAATCAGTCCTTGTGCTGGCAGTTCCACTTTGCCAACTTTATGGTCACTTCTTTGAACCCCACCTGAGGTACTAGTTGACCATTGCTGGCATAAATACTCAAATGTTCATCTGGATGGCGGGTAATATCAGAGTCAGTCCAGTACCGTTTGAAAAGAATGTAGGGGATGGTGGTCACTTGGGATCCAGTGTACAGCAACGCGCTCATTGGAAAGCCGTCCAGCACGACAGGTAGGACCGGTCGTCCTCCCACATATTTGTCTCGCCAGCTTGATGGGCCTGGTGGTCTTATGCCTGGGGGTTGGCCCTCTGCCCCAGGTTTTGCTCATTTAAATGACAGTACCTTGCATAATGTCCTGGCCGATTGCAGCGGCTGCAGATGGGTTGTCCGTCCTGGTCGTAGCGGTCGCTGTTCCTCCCTCTGGATGGTGGAATCCTCTTCTGTTGGCGCCACGGGATGTCCTCCGGACTGGAAGCCAGCTGGATCTTTCCTTTGGGATACACCTGCAAGGACTGTACAGTTTTGGTTAGTGCTGCTACACTTTTAGTTAGCTCTTGGACCTGATGGTGCAGGTCTGTTGACGGGGCACTGTCCAGAGTTTGCGCATCAGCTCCTACAGGCTTCGGGGAAAAGGGTGCCACCTCCTGGTGGTAGGTGATATCTGGGCGGCGGTGAGCTGTAGCGCCACCTGGTGCTGGTTCTCGTAGCACCCGGATGGCCCTGTACTTAAACTTAGCAAAGTCTAAGTCAGGGTTTTGCAGAGCCACTATGCGCAGCTGGGTTCGGTGGGCGCTGGACAGTAAACCCTCAATAAATTGTTCAGTTAACAGTCTGTTTTCATCACGCACACTGTCAGGGTCTACCTGTTTGATGGCCCTCAGCGCCTCCTGCAGGTTTAAAGCATAGTTCCGTACACTGTCCTGTGCCCGTTGTCAGACCATGCCCCGTTGAGATGGTTGAGGGAAAAGAGGGGTAACAATGCCAGGGTAACTAGATGGTTCCTAGCTCTTCAGGACTTCAACTTTCACGTAGAGCATAGGCCTGGGAAGTTACATGGGAATGCTGATGCCCTTTCCCGTTTTAGGTCAATTAGGATTACCATAATTTTTAATATCTGCCAAATGCCAGAATAAGGAGAGAGAGAATGTATTAAGGCATTTAAAAAAACGGGAAAGGTTTATTCTGATTTCATGTCAGATATTGAGAAAAACATGCATATGTGTCTTTTTATATAGTGTATGTAAACTTCTGGTTTCAACTGTACATCTTGGGCCTCTTCCTTGTATAATGTGCTCTATTCTGCGCCCTTTCCTGGTATTACAGTTATATGAAAAAGTTTGGGCACCCCTATTAATCTTAAGCTTAATGTTTTCTTAAAATTGGTGTTTTTGCAACAGCTATTTCAGTTTGATATATGTAATAACTGTTGGACACAGTAATGTTTCTGCCTTGAAATGAGGTTTATTGTACCAACAGAAAATGTGCAATCTGCATTCAAACAAAATTTGACAGGTGCATAAGTATGGGACCCTTATCATTTTCTTGTTTTAAATACTCCTACCTACTTTTTACTGACTTACTAAAGCACTTTTTTTGGTTTTGTAACCTCATTGAGCTTTGAACTTCATAGCCAGGTGTATGCAATCATGAGAAAAGCTACTTAAAGTGGCCACTTGCAAGTTGTTCTCCTGTTTGAATCTCCTCTGAAGAGTGGCATCATGGGCTCCTCAAAACCACTGTCAAATGATCTGAAAACAAAGATTATTCAACATAGTTGTTCAGGGGAAGGATACAAAAAGCTGTCTCAGAGATTTAACCTGTCAGTTTCCACTGTGAGGAACATAGTAAGGAAATGGAAGAACACAGGGACAGTTCTTGTTAAGGCCAGAAGTGGCAGGCCAGAAAGGCAGAGAAGAAGAATGGTGAGATCAGTCAAGGACAATCCTCAGACCACCTCCAGAGAGCTGCAGCATCAACTTGCTGCAGATGGTGACACTGTGCATCGGTCAACTATACAACGCACTTTGCACAAGGAGAAGCTGTATGGGAGAGTGATGCGAAAGAAGCCGTTTCTGCAAGCACGCCACAAACAGAGTCAGCTGAGGTATGCAAAAGCACATTTGGAGAAGCCAATTTCTTTCTGGAAGAAGGTCTTGTGGACTGATGAAACCAAGATTGAGTTGTTTGGTCATACAAAAAGGCGTTATGCATGGCGGCAATAAAACACAGCATTCCAAGAAAAACACTTGCTACCCACAGTAAAATTTGGTGGAGGTTCCATCTTGCTTTGGGGCTGTGTGGCCAATGCCGGCACCGGGAATCTTGTTAAAGTTGAGGGACGCATGGATTCCACTCAGTATCAGCAGATTCTTGACAATAATGTTCAAGAATCAGTGATAAAGTTGAAGTTACGCAGGGGATGGATCTTTCAGCAAGACAATGATCCTAAACACCTCTCCAAATCCACTCAGGCATTCATGCAGAGGAACAATTACAATGTTCTGGAATGGCCATCCCAGTCCCCAGACCTGAATATCATTGAACATCTGTGGGATCATTTGAAGAGGGCTGTCCATGCTCGGCGACCATCAAACTTAACTGAACTGGAAATGTTTTGTAAAGAGGAATGGTCAAAAATACCTTCATCCAGGATCCAGGAACTCATTAAAAGCTACAGGAAGCGACTAGAGGCTGTTATTTTTCTAAAGGAGGATCTACTAAATATTAATGTCACTTTTCTGGTGAGGTGCCCATACTTATGCACCTGTCAAATTTTGTTTGAATGCAGATTGCACATTTTCTGTTAGTACAATAAACCTCATTTCAAGGCAGAAACATTACTGTGTCCAACAGTTATTACATATATCAAACTGAAATAGCTGTTGCAAAAACACCAATTTTAAGAAAACATTAAGCTTAAGATTAATAGGGGTGCCCAAACTTTTTCATATAACTGTATGTTCCCCATCCTGAGCACCTTCCTGGTATAATACACTACATCCTGAGCACCTTCCTGATATATTGTACCCCATTCTGAGCACATTCCTGGTATAATGTCCCCCATCCTGAGCACATTCCTGGTATAATGTCCCTCATCCTGAGCCCTTTCCTGGTATAATGCACTCCATCCTGGGCATCATCCTGGTATAATGTACCCCATTCTGAGCACATTCCTGGTATAATGTACCCAATTCTGAGCACATTCCTGGTATAATGTCCCCCATCCTGAGCACATTCCTGGTATAATGTCCCTCATCCTGAGCCCTTTCCTGGTATAATGCACTCCATCCTGGGCATCATCCTGGTATAATGTACCCCATTCTGAGCACATTCCTGGTATAATGTACCCCATTCTGAGCACATTCCTGGTATAATGTCCCTCATCCTGAGCCCTTTCCTGGTATAATGTTCCCCATCCTGGGACCCTTCTTGGTATAATGCACTCCATCCTGGGACCCTTCCTGGTATAATGCACTCCATCCTGGGACCCTTCCTGGTATAATGCACTCCATCCTGGGACCCTTCCTGGTATAAGCACCCATCAGCCCAAGGGTGCTTTTAATTAGTGTTGGTTTCTACCTGCCCACTTAAATTTGTAGGTTTCTATCCCAAGAGAGGCATGTTTGCCCATTTATATTGTAGGTTTATAGCCCAAGAGCGGCATGTTTAAGAGGTTAGTTAACCATCATGCGGAGGCTACCTTGTCGTGGTTGATGGGCATACATGAATTGGCCAATTTGTGCGCTAAGAGCCTTCATTTTTTGTAAGTACATTTTATTTAGCAATAATGCAGTTTAGCTCTTATGTTCTCAGTGTCTCCATATGTATTGTCCCTTGCAGTGTGTTGCTGTGCTTTCTTATTGTACCCTTCCTGGTATAATGTCCCCCATCCTGTGCCCCTTCCATTAATAATGTTTGCTGTTCTTCTCCAATACATTTAAAAATAAATAAATTATTCTTCTTCCCTTCCTCCACTCCCACAACTCGCAGCGTATTCTTCTATAGCACTTGAAGGAACTGGCATCTAACTTCGTCTTGCTGGCATGGTGCATGACGTCACGGTCATGTGCCGCCTGTGACTGGCACACCAACGTCAACAGCCGGCCTCTGATTGGCTGGTAGGGTGTATTGCGGTGCAGGGACACAGATGGTCTCTGCGTCTCAATACATTTCAGCTGAATGTGTGTCCTTGCATGCACCTCTAACTGAAATAGGTGCTGGTGGCGGCCGACCCCCCTCCTGCACGGGCCCGGTCGCACCCTCTGTGACCGATGTCGTTCCGCTCCTGGAAGGGATATGCTGATGTTTACTATTGGATTCTATCATGTATGTGAGAATAAAAGGCTTCTTGAGATTGATGACACTGCCATATCTAGCAGTCAAGACTTCTCAATAATAGCGGACAATTGAGGCTGCTGGGATCTAGATCAATCACACAACGACACGTGTACAATGCAATAGTGTTTTTATTAGCAAAATCATAAGAATCATTAACCTGAATTACATCGTGATTTACCAATAAAGAAGGTCAGCTCCTGATTTTACATAATGATCAGTAATGGCGCCATCATCCCATTCTCTCACACATTTACACTGCTGCACTGCCATCTAGTGATGAAAAATAAAAAGTACAATACCAACACAGTTTATTGTCAAATTGGCCATACAGAGTCACTATTGGTGGGATCATATTATTAACATGGCTCATTATAGACTTCAGGTTATTTACAAGTTAATGACACGGTGGTTGGAACCAAAGATCTCAAATTTCGACTCATCAGACCAAAGCACAGATTTCCACTGGTCTAATGTCCATTCCTTGTGTTCTTTAGCCCAAACAAGTTTCTTCTGCTTGTTGCCTGTCCTTAGCAGTGGTTTCCTAGCAGCTATTTTACCATGAAGGCCTGCTGCACAAAGTCTCCTCTTAACAGTTGTTGAAGAGATGTGTCTGCTGCTAGAACTCTGTGTGGCATTGACCTGGTCTCTAATCTGAGTTGATGTTAACCTGCGATTTCTGGGGCTGGTGACTCGGATAAACTTATCCTCAGAAGCAGAGGTGACTCTTGGTCTTCCTTTCCTGGGGCGGTCCTCATGTGAGCCAGTTTCTTTGTAGCACTTGATGGTTTTTGCAACTGCACTTGGGGACACTTTCAAAGTTTTCCCAATTTTTCGGACTGACTGACCTTCATTTCTTAAAGTAATGATGGCCACTCGTTTTTCTTTACTTAGCTGCTTTTTTCTTGCCATAATACAAATTCTAACAGCCTATTCAGTAGGACTATCAGCTATGTATCCACCAGACTTCTGCACAACATAACTGATGGTCCCAACCCCATTTATAAGGCAAGAAATCCCACTTATTAAACCTGACAGGGCACACCTGTGAAGCGAAAACCATTTCCGGTGACTACCTCTTGAAGCTCATCAAGAGAATGCCAAGAGTGTGCAAAGCAGTCATCAAAGCAAAAGGTGGTTACTTTGAAAAACCTATAATATAAGACATAATTTCAGTTGTTTCACACTTTTTTGTTAAGTATATAATTCCACATGTGTTAATTCATAGTTTTGATGCCTTCAGTGTGAATGTACAATTTTCATAGTCATGAAAATACAGAAAAATCTTTAAATGAGAAGGTGTGTCCAAACTTTTGGTCTGTACTGTGTATGTATATATATATATATATATATATATATATATATATATATATATATACACATATGCGGCTGCTGATGTTCTCGGCTGTCCCCATCAGTCCCATAGACACTGAATGGAGTGTGGCAGTGCGCATGCCTGGCAACGGCTCCATACTATTTCCTCCATAAGAGAGGATAGGGATCCCCACTCTAGTGATTGGTGGGGTTCCCAGTAACTACCATCACCGATCCTGCAGATCCTTTCTCCTGTCAATAGGTTTTTTATGTTTTACATGGTCCAATAGAGAGATCAGAGGTGCGATATAGTGAACTAACACATGCAAAGCCTAAATTATATAAAATGTGAAACCATCAGACTGTGACCATAGCCAAACATCTTCTAACCTTCCTTACAATTCCTAAAATTGTTGACTAATGTTTTTCTTTAAAGGGTTTCTCCAGCCATAGACACTTATGACATATATACTTTGAAAACTCTTACCAACACTTATCAACCATTTGCAGTCCAAAAAGATCCACAGTGGCCAAGAAAGTAAGGAGAAAGTTTGGCCAGTTTTAATGGCCTGTCTCCAATAGGTGGATGTCCCCAGGTAAATATCATTACTGGCAGATAAACCCTTTTACCACTTTGAAAATCTAACACTCAGAGCAGCGAATCATCCGCAAAACAATTTTATATTACATCCATTTATAATCTACATAATAAATTGAGCAACTTTGTTACTAGATAGAATTACTTGCCTTGCACTGGCCCTGAGTTATACCTTATTCTCTTCCACATCTACATTGATTATTCTTAATTTTACTGCATAGCCTGCTTGTTCAGTGTCTGGACAGCAATTATGCTCTTCACTTTATTTGTATTCTTGGCATCATACAGTCATCTGATGTGTTAGAAGGGGCATCATTAAGTCAGTTATTAGGGGAAATAAAATTCAATGCTGGATCCCTGCGGATCCATTGCCATATGGCACCCCTGGATCCCATTGATGCAAGCCGCTGAGTGGTCTTCGAGGTCTGCATTGTTTGGATGGTAGGAATAGCGCTGCATGCTGCACCTTTCTTGCCATGAAAAGCAAATGAATGCATAATGGAGCTACAGACGGAGGGCCGGAGCACAGGACAGGACCCTACAAAAAGCAGTACAGCAGAACTAAGCTGTAGCTAATCATGTGTCATCCCACACCTTTACATTCAGTAGTAATTCAGTGTGAATGCAGCTGGCCATGGGAGGAAGCAAAAGAGTATACAGACAGGACAGCACAGGATGGCAGCTGATTCTGTGAGGTAAAACATTTCCCTGCCTGTTTAAAAACTTGTTTTACCTCACATAAAGAATCGGCTGTGATCCCCGGCTGTAATGTCTGTATACTCTCTTGCATCCTCCCCGTCCAGGAGATGTGGTATGTTCAGACCATGTTCCTGTATGGTCAGACATTACACAGTACACAGCAGGGGCATATTTCTAAGATTATCTCAGCACAGGAACATTTTATTTAAACACATCCAATTGTGGAACTTATTATTATTCCAAGATCTATTGATTAAAATGAATTTTGTTTGTGGGAAAATCCCTTTAAATAATTGAAAGAGGGTTACAATTGCTCCTTTGAAACTTGATGCAGGTAATCTTATATGAGAGTAATGGCGTATTCACACAGCTGTGTGTCATAGATCGTGATGCACAAGCTGTTTGCGAGTCTCCTGCCCCGATCTTTGACAGCCTCATATACGTCTATTAGGCCACATTGGCAGAAATGGAAGCTGGCACGTTTAGGTGGGCTGCACTGTGGGAATGAAGAGTCTTGGGATTCCCAAACGTTTTTTATTAATATCAATGCGTTTCTGCAATGGACCAGGGCCTTTCTCAAGGTATAAAAAAAAACAAGCTCTTCACTCCCGCAGCACAGCCCACCTAAATGTGCCAGCTTCCATTTTTGCCATTCCACCTCTTGAAGAACCTTTCCTCCAGCCACAGGGCAGCAGCGGCTTTCTACACCATTATAGCTGTGGTGACTGCACACAACACCTCTAGGTGAGCGCTGCCATCAATTATCCCGACCCCTTATCAGACGCTATTGCCCTATTTTGTGTGCGCTCCTGTCCTTCTCCACAGCGTCTCTATTAGGCACCTTCACACGTTCAGTAAGTTTCATCAGTGACGTGTTTCTATTATACTTTTCCTCTAATGGTTCCACTCCTGGTTTTGGCTTCCTAATACTGAGGTAAAATACTGACCAAATTACTGAATGTATGAACATGGCCTTAAGCTCTTAAGTTCGGGTCAAGAGGCCAGCAACTAATCTTAGAATCATTTTGTGCTCAGACCATGACACGCCTTAATGTGTAGAGTCACTTTCATCTTACAACTAAATAAAAACTACGTATTGTTTTAAAGGGGTATGCTACCACTTATCAATTAGGAGAAGGCATCAATATAAGTCAGTAGTATCAGATTGATAGGTGTCCAAATCCTAACACCACCAATCAGCTGTTACCAGCTCCAGCATGGAATCAATGGGGTGGCAGAGTGTTGGAACTCTACCAATCTGATCTTGGTGGTCCATCCTAAGTATAAGTGATCAATATCATAACAGTGAACACCCCTTTTAACTTTTTTTTGCAAATACTTGCTTCTCTCATCCTGAAATGCAGCACGTTTTTGGATCAAATCACATGTGGCATTTTTGTTGCATACATTTTTTCGACTAAAATTCAATTCTTACATTTAAAGGGGTTGTCTCATCCCAAAGAGGACCTGTCACCAAATTTTTCCTGTTTGTTTTTTTCTATTTTATCTTTCATTTGCGGAGATATTAGCAATGAAAGTATTTGGCGCCTAATGAGTTAAAAAATTAAGTCCAAGTAGATGTTATCAGAGTTTTCACTGGGGGTGCGAAATTCTTCTCCCTGCATGATGCTGACCAATTATAAGCAGACAACAGCACTGAAAAGAAAGATGATCACATCCCCACCATAGCTTAGAGCAGATTTCTCAGTGTCTAAGATGTAAGGATTAGTGTTGAGCCACCCCCGTAGTGTTCGGGTTCGGTTCGGTTCGTCGAACACCGGGATGTTCGAGGAACTGTTCGTCGAACTGTTCGTCGAACACCTTAGAACACCGTCGAACACCGTTAAAACCAATGGCAGGCAAACAAAAACACATAGAAACACATAGAAAACACCTGCAAAGGTGTCCAAAAGCTGACAAACTGCTCAGAAGACACTCTCTTTAAAAAAGCCGGCCGGCAAATTCATCAGCGGCATACACCGGTACCCGACAATTTAGACAAGAAGGAATAGAGCATCACACATAGATTAGATAGATAGAAACATGTCAGTCACACATATAAGAAGCACAGTGACAGTGTTGGTTACTGCACTTGTCATTTAGTGTAAAGGATTTATTAAAAAAAATATTAGTGTTTTCATGCACCGTCTCTTTAAAAAAGCCGGCCGGCAATTCAGCATCTGTACCCGACAATTTAGAACAGAAAGAATAGAGCTTCACACATAGATTAGATAGATAGAAACATGTCAGTCACATATATAATAAGTACAGTGATAGTGTTGCTTACTGTACTTGTCATTTAGTGTAAAGGATTTATTTAAAAAAATAATAGTGTTTTCATGCACTGTCTCTTTAAAAAAGCCAGCCGGCAATTCAGCAGCGGTACCCGACAATTTAGAACAGAAAGATAGAGCATCACACATAGATTAGATAGATAGAAACATGTCAGTCACATATATATGAAGTACAGTGACAGTGTTGGTTACTGTACTTGTCATTTAGTATTAAAATAAAGGATTTATTATTAAAAAAATTGGCGTGGGGTTCCCCTTAATTTTAGGCTCTAGCGGAGGTTAAGCAGACGGCTGGGGCAGATGTTTGAAGCCTGGGAAGGGGGTAATACCCACGGAGCTTCCCAGGCTACTAATATCAGCCCCCAGCTGAATACATAGCCTTTACTAGCTATTAAAATGGGGGACCCCCCAAAAAAAATGACGTGGGGTCCCCCCTAATTTAATAGCTAGCAAAGGCTAGGCAGACAGCTGGGGGCTGATATTAATAGCCCAGGAAGGGAGCCATGAATATTGGCCCCCTCCCAGGCTAGAAACACCAGCCGTCAGCCGCCCCAGAAATGGCGCATTCATAGGATGCGCCAATTCTGGCACTTAGCCTCGCTCTTCCACGCTGCCCTGGTGCGGTGGCAGGGGGTAATAGGGTTGGGGTTGATGTCAGCTTATAATGCCAGCTGACATCAAGCCCAGGTTAGTAATGGAGAGGCGTCTATAAGACACCCCCATTACTAACCCCATAGTCAAAGTTAAAAAAAACACAAACACCCAGAATAAAGTCCTTTAATTGAAATAAAGACACAATCCTTTATTGTTCTAAATTAAACCATACTTACCATCACGCCCATTCCAGCTGAAGCCAACGATCTCCTGCAATAAAAGAAAAATAATAAAGCAACCTCATCCTTACCTTTCCATGGTTCCCACGACAGCTTCAGCTCTGCTACATCGAGATGACAGGCTGGACCGCAGCAGAACGCTGCCATCCAGCCTGTCATCCCGCAGACACTGAGAAGCGCAGGCTTGCTTGCGCTGCTCAGCGTCTCTCTGTGACGACATCCAGATGAGCCGAGTTCATGTCCAATGAACTCGGCTCACCTCATGCACGTCACTGACAGCGTGGGAAAATTCTCACGCTGAAGCGCTGATTGCAGGAGAATTTTCCCACGCTGTCAGTGACGTGCAGGAGGTGAGCTGAGTTCATTGGACATGAGCCCACCTTATGCACATCACTGACAGCGTGGGAGAATTCTCCTGCACTCAGCACTTCAGCGTGAGAATTTTTCCACGCTGTCAGTGACGTGCATGAGGTGAGCCAAGTTCATTGGACATGACCTCGGCTCATCTGGATGACGTCACAGCGAGACAGTGAGGAGCGCAAGCATGCCTGCGCTTCTCAGTGTCTGCGGGATGACAGACTGGATGGCAGCGTTCTGCTGCGGTCCAGCCAGTCATCTCGATGTAGCAGAGCTGAAGCTGTCGTGGGAACCATGGAAAGGTAAGGATGAGGTTGGTTTATTATTTGTCTTTTATTGCAGGAGATCGTTGGCTTCAGCTGGAATGGGTGTGATGGTAAGTATGGTTTAATTTAGAACAATAAAGAATTGCGTCTTTATTTCAATTAAAGGACTTTATTCTGGGTGTTGTGTTTTTTTTAAATACTTTACTAGAAATTCATGGCGGTCATGTCTAATACTGGCGTGACCCCATGAATTTTGGGCTTGGGGCCAGCTGATAATACCAAGCTGGCCCTAACCCCTTTATTACCCAGTGAGCCACCGCACCAGGGCCCTGGATGAGTTGGGTACAGCGCCAGAAGATGGCGCTTCTATGAACGCGCCATTTTCCGGGGTGGCTGCGGACTGCAATTTGTAGCGGGGGGGGGCCCAGAAAGCTTGGGCCTCCCTGCGCTGCAGATTCCAGCCCCCAGCTGCCTAGTTGTACCTGGCTGGACACAAAAATAGGGCGAAGCCCCACGTACTTTTTTTTTAATTATTTCATGAAATTCATGAAATAATTAAGAAAAAAAGGGCTTCCCTATATTGTTGTGTCCGGCCAGGTACAAATAGGCAGCTGGTGGATGGGGGCAGCCCGTTCCTGCCTGCTGTACCTGGCTGGACACAAATATAGTGCGAAGCCCCACTTCAATTTTTTTAAATTATTTCAGGAAATTCATGAAATAATTTAAAGAAAATTGACGTGGGGCTTCGCCCTGTTTTTGTGTCCAGCCAGGTACAACTAGGCAGCTGGGGGCTGGAATCCGCAGCGCAGGGAGGCCCAAGCTTTCTGGGCCACCCCCGCTGCAAATTGCAGTCCGCAGCTACCCCGGAAAATGGCGCGTTCATAGAAGCGCCATCTTCTGGCGCTGTACCCAACTCATCCAGGGCCCTGATGCGGTGGCTCACTGGGTAATAAAGGGGTTAGGGCCAGCTTGGCATTATCAGCTGGCCCTAAGCCCGAAATTCATGGGGTCACGCCAATATTAGACATGACCACCATGAATTTCTAGTAAAGTATTTAAAAAAAACACAACACCCAGAAAAAAGTCCTTTAATTGAAATAAACACACAATTCTTTATTGTTCTAAATTAAACCATACTTACCATCACGCCCATTCCAGCTGAAGCCAACGATCTCCTGAAATAAAAGAAAAATAATAAAGCAACATCATCCTTACCTTTCCATGGTTCCCATGACAGCTTCAGCTCTGCTACATCGAGATGACAGGCTGGACCGCAGCAGAACGCTGCCATCCAGCCTGTCATCCCGCAGACACTGAGAAGCGCAGGCTTGCTTGCGCTCCACAGTGTCTCTCTGTGAGGGCATCCAGATGAGCCGAGTTAATGTCCAATGAACTCGGCTCACCTCATGCACGTCACTGACAGCGTGGGAAAATTCTCCTGCACTCAGCGCTTCAGCGTGGGAGAATTCTCACACTGAAGCGCTGAGTGCAGGAGAATTCTCCCACGCTGTCAGTGACGTGCAGGAGGTGAGCTGAGTTCATTGGACATGAGCTCACCTTATGCACGTCACTGACAGCGTGGGAGAATTCTCCTGCACTCACCGCTTCAGCGTGAGAATTTTCCCACGCTGTCAGTGACGTGCATGAGGTGAGCCGAGTTCATTGGACATGAACTCGGCTCATCTGGATGTCGTCACAGAGAGACGCTGAGCAGCGCAAGCAAGCCTGCGCTTCTCAGTGTCTGCGGGATGAGAGGCTGGATGGCAGCGTTCTGCTGCGGTCCAGCCTGTCATCTCGATGTAGCAGAGCTGAAGCTGTCGTGGGAACCATGGAAAGGTAAGGATGAGGTTGCTTTATTATTTTTCTTTTATTGCAGGAGATCGTTGGCTTCAGCTGGAATGGGCGTGACGGTAAGTATGGTTTAATTTAGAACAATAAAGGATTGTGTCTTTATTTCAATTAAAGGACTTTATTCTGGGTGTTTGTGTTTTTTTTAACTTTGACTATGGGGTTAGTAATGGGGGTGTCTTATAGACGCCTCTCCATTACTAACCTGGGCTTGATGTCAGCTGGCATTATAAGCTGACATCAACCCCAACCCTATTACCCCCTGCCACCGCACCAGGGCAGCGTGGAAGAGCGAGGCTAAGTGCCAGAATTGGCGCATCCTATGAATGCGCCATTTCTGGGGCGGCTGACGGCTGGTGTTTCTAGCCTGGGAGGGGGCCAATATTCATGGCTCCCTTCCTGGGCTATTAATATCAGCCCCCAGCTGTCTGCCTAGCCTTTGCTAGCTATTAAATTAGGGGGGACCCCACGTCATTTTTTTTGGGGGGTCCCCCATTTTAATAGCTAGTAAAGGCTATGTATTCAGCTGGGGGCTGATATTAGTAGCCTGGGAAGCTCCGTGGGTATTACCCCCTTCCCAGGCTTCAAACATCTGCCCCAGCCGTCTGCTTAACCTCCGCTAGAGCCTAAAATTAAGGGGAACCCCACGCCAATTTTTTTAATAATAAATCCTTTATTTTAATACTAAATGACAAGTACAGTAACCAACACTATCACTGTACTTCATATATATGTGACTGACATGTTTCTATCTATCTAATCTATGTGTGAAGCTCTATTCTGTCTGTTATAAATTGTCGGGTACCGCTGCTGAATTGCCGGCCGGCTTTTTTAAAGAGACGGTGCATGAAAACACTATTATTTTTTTTGATAAATCCTTTACGCTAAATGACAAGTACAGTAAGCAACACTGTCACTGTACTTCGTATACATGTGGCTGACATGTTTCTATCTATCTAATCTATGTGTGAAGCTCTATTCTGTCTGTTATAAATTGTCGGGTACCGCTGCTGAATTGCCGGCCGGCTTTTTTAAAGAGACGGTGCATGAAAACACTATTATTTTTTTTGATAAATCCTTTACGCTAAATGACAAGTACAGTAAGCAGCACTTTCACTGTACTTCGTATATATGTGGCTGACATGTTTATATCTATCTAATCTATGTGTGAAGCTCTATTCTTTCGGTTCTAAATTGTCGGGTACAGGTGTATGCCGCTGCTGAATTGCCGGCTTTTCATGTTTCACTGTTGGCACTGTTCCCATCAATTTGGGCAATCACTGTAATGCCACAACCACCATGGCTGTGACATTACAGTGAGTGGCAGACAATCCCTGCATGATTGGTGCTCTAGCGCCAAACATGCAGGACACGCTTTTGGTGCACGAACAGTTATCGAACATAACCTCGAACAGCCGAATTTTTTGCAAATCGTTCGGGTTCGTCGAACAACTCGAACACCGCCCAAAACAGCTCGAATTTGAGATTGGCGAACAGTTCTAGTCGAACACCGCTCATCTCTAGTAAGGATACAGACCTGGTCTCCTGGGCTAACCTCCTGCATGAGTAGAGCACACAACTGACTAATACCTTTCAGTTAAGGTCTCTGTGGGTGAAGGGGCAGCACAAGAGAGTTTAGTTGTGCAACATTACAAACCTTTCTAACAGCTTTCCTCCTCTTATGGCACTCTCACCTCAGCTGTACTGCGCCGATCCCATACTGCCTGTCCAGAAATGAGAGCACAGCGTCAGTATCACACTTAGATCCGTTGTGCTCAACTTGTACTCATTCTGCAGTGAGATTAGAGCAGACTGTCATTACATTTCACCACAGAAGTAACCCAGAACACACTGCTCCTGTGTGAGGTGTAATAACAGCCTAACATCACTGTAGAGAGAATACAAGTTGCTTGAGCACAGAAGACATAAGTGTGATACTGGCACACTCCATAATCAGGAGAGTCAATAAAAGGGTTTGTAATGTGACACAGAGAAACTCAGCTGTGCGGCTCCTTCCTTGTCTTAGAGCTGTTACCTCTGCTTTCTAATCATGCAGAAGGTTAGACCAGGAGATCAGGACTCTCCATCATTATACATCTTAGGCTAGGTTCCCACGATGAGCTTTTGGTGAGTTTTTGATGTTGCAGAATTTCTGCACCCATTAAGATAGGTTACTTGCATTATTTGTACAATATGCAGCGAAAAAACTCACTAAAAACTCATTGTGAGAAAGTAGCTTTATACCCTAAGAAACCCGCTTTGAGCTATGGTGGGGGCGTGTTCTTCTTTTCTTTGAGTGTTGCTGCTTGCTTATGATTGGTCAGCATCATACAGGAGAAATCTGCAGCATATTTAAGGATTTCTCACAAGCCTCATTCGGGTAAATGCAAAAAGGTAAATAAAATTACCCAAATTTCCACAACAAAAGTGTAGCTCTACCTACAGCGTATTCACACCCAGACTATAAGATTATGGCCGGTCTCTGGGTGGGTGTTTTTTTACACAGTAGTCAGAACCTACAACATTGTGGTGCCGTGCATTACATGGGCTATACTAAGGGAGCGCCTGTCAGCATAGAGCGAATACGTCCATATACCGAGCAGCAGAAAGTGTAAGAGAAGAACTATAGAAGGATGGACCATAGTGGAGCATTCCGGACTGGTGCAACATAAGGAGCCAGAAGGCTTCCCCCCGGTATTCCATGCTATGTGCTTCTTATAAAGTGACATCTCTCCATAGACCCCTCTGTGAAGACCACCCCCTTATCCAGATGATACATTCTCACTTCCACCATATATAATGCAGACTGGCCATTTTTTATTTTTTTTTCAGAAAATCACCAATTTTGGGTCGTCAGCTGTAAAAGAAGAAATGCTTTACACCAGTGCTGGGAACCTATGGCAGCGTGCAGAGGGGGCAGCAGAGCCCTCCTGGGGGGCACCATGGCCGCAGCACTAGCGCTACTGGATCGAGCCGGCGGGGGAGAACTCTGAGCCGCCGAGTGCCGGCACCAGCTCCGCTACTGCAGCTAGATGTGCGATCTCTCTGGGACGGAAACACATCGAGCTGAAGTGTATTGCAGCGCACGAACTAGCCAGGCCCGAGCGCTACAATACACGCTGCCGGCCAATCAGAGGCCAGGGCTGCCGGCCAATCAGAGGCAAGCATGACGTCGGCCGGTCAATCAGACGCCAGCGTCTGCCGGCCAATCAGAGGCAATCATGACGTCGGCCGGCCAATCAGATGCTAGCGTCTGCCGGACAATCAGAGGCCAGCGGCTTCCGGTCAATCAGAGACCAACATGACGTCAGCCAGTCAATCAGAAGCCAGCGTCTGCCGTCCAATCAGAGGCCAGCATGACGTCGACCGCCCAATCAGAGGCCAGCATGAATTCGGCCGGACAATCAGAGGCCTGCGGCTTCTGGCCAATCAGAGACCAGCATGACGTCGGCCGGCCAATCAGAGGCCAGCGGCTGCCGTCCAATCAGAGGCCAGCATAAATTCGGCCGGACAATCAGAGGCCTGCGGCTTCTGGCCAATCAGAGACCAGCATGACGTTGGCCGGACAATCACAGGCTAGCGGCTTCCGGACAATCAGAAGCGGCTGCCGGCCAATCAGAGGCCAGCATGACGTCGACTGGCCAATCAGAGGCTAGCTGCCGCTTGCCTCTGATTGGCCGGCAGCGTGTACTGCAGCGCGCACGGGCCTGGCTAATACGTGCGCTGCAATAAATTTCAGCTACAGGAGAGGATGCTGCGCGGGAGAAGAAGGAAGGTGAGGAGGAGGGTTTATTATGTGTTTGTTTGTTTTTTTAATATGCGATGCACAGTGGCTGGGGGGGGAGAGAGCATATATACCAGGACTGAGGGGAGGGCCAGCATATATACCAGGATTGAGGGGAAGGCCAGCATATATACCAGGATTGAAGGGAGGGCCAGCATATATACCAGGATTGAGGGGAGGGCCAGCATATATACCAGGATTGAGGGGAGGGCCAGCATATATACCAGGGTTGAGGGGGGGGCCAGCATATATACCAGGATTGCGGGGAGGGCCAGAATATATACCAGGATTGAGGAGAGGGCCAGCATATATACCAGGATTGAGAGGAGGGCCAGAATATATACCAGGATTGCGGGGAGGGCCAGCATATATACCAGGATTGAGGGGAGGGCCAGCATATATACCAGGATTGAGGGGAGGACCAGCATTTATACCAGGATTGAGGGGAGGGCCAGCATATATACCAGGATTGAGGGGAGGGCCAGTATATATACCAGGACTGAGGGGAGGGCCAGCATATATACCAGGATTGAGGGGAGGGCCAGCATATATACCAGGATTGAAGGGAGGGCCAGCATATATACCAGGATTGAGGGGAGGGCCAGCATATATTCCAGGATTGAGGGGAGGGCCAGCATATATACCAGGGTTGAGGGGAGGGCCAGCATATATACCAGGATTGCGGGGAGGGCCAGAATATATACCAGGATTGAGGAGAGGGCCAGCAGATATACCAGGATTGAGGGGAGGGCCAGAATATATACCAGGATTGCGGGGAGGGCCAGCATATATACCAGGATTGAGGGGAGGACCAGCATTTATACCAGGATTGAGGGGAGGGCCAGCATATATACCAGGATTGAGGGGAGGGCCAGCATATATACCAGGATTGAGGGGAGGGCCAGTATATATACCAGGATTGAGGGGAGGGCCAGCATATATACCAGGGTTGAGGGGAGGGCCAGCATATATACCAGGATTGAGGGGAGGGCCAGCATATATACCAGGATTGAGGGGAGGGCCAGCATATATACCAGGATTGAGGGGAGGACCAGCATTTATACCAGGATTGAGGGGAGGGCCAGCATATATACCAGGATTGAGGGGAGGGCCAGCATATATACCAGGATTGAGGGGAGGGCCAGCATATATACCAGGATTGAGGGGAGGGCCAGCATATATACCAGGGTTGAGGGGAGGGCCAGCATATATACCAGGATTGCGGGGAGGGCCAGAATATATACCAGGATTGAGGAGAGGGCCAGCATATATACCAGGATTGAGGGGAGGGCCAGAATATATACCAGGATTGCGGGGAGGGCCAGCATATATACCAGGATTGAGGGGGGGACCAGCATTTATACCAGGATTGAGGGGAGGGCCAGCATATATACCAGGATTGAGGGGAGGGCCAGCATATATACCAGGATTGAGGGGAGGGCCAGTATATATACCAGGATTGAGGGGAGGGCCAACATATATACCAGGGTTGAGGGGAGGACCAGCATTTATACCAGGATTGAGGGGAGGGCCAGCATATATACCAGGATTGAGGGGAGGGCCAGCATATATACCAGGATTGAGGGGAGGGCCAGCATATATACCAGGATTGAGGGGAGGGCCAGCATATATACCAGGATTGAGGGGAGAGCCAGCATAAATACCAGGATTGAGGAGAGGGCCAGCATATATACCAGGATTGAGGGGAGGGCCACCATATATACCAGGATTGAGGGGAGGGCCACCATATATACCAGGATTGAGGGGAGGGCCAGCATATATACCAGGGTTGAGGTGAGGGCCAGCATATATACCAGGATTGCGGGGAGGGCCAGAATATATACCAGGATTGAGGAGAGGGCCAGCATATATACCAGGATTGAGAGGAGGGCCAGAATATATACCAGGATTGCGGGGAGGGCCAGCATATATACCAGGATTGAGGGGAGGGCCAGCATATATACCAGGATTGAGGGGAGGACCAGCATTTATACCAGGATTGAGGGGAGGGTGAGCATATATACCAGGATTGAGGGGAGGGCCAGTATATATACCAGGATTGAGGGGAGGGCCAGCATATATACCAGGGTTGAGGGGAGGGCCAGCATATATACCAGGATTGAGGGGAGGGCCAGCATATATACCAGGATTGAGGGGAGGGCCAGCATATATACCAGGATTGAGGGGAGGACCAGCATTTATACCAGGATTGAGGGGAGGGCCAGCATATATACCAGGATTGAGGGGAGGGCCAGCATATATACCAGGATTGAGGGGAGGGCCAGTATATATACCAGGATTGAGGGGAGGGCCAGCATATATACCAGGGTTGAGGGGAGGGCCAACATATATACCAGGATTGCGGGGAGGGCCAGAATATATACCAGGATTGAGGAGAGGGCCAGCATATATACCAGGATTGAGGGGAGGGCCAGAATATATACCAGGATTGCGGGGAGGGCCAGCATATATACCAGGATTGAGGGGAGGACCAGCATTTATACCAGGATTGAGGGGAGGGCCAGCATATATACCAGGATTGAGGGGAGGGCCAGCATATATACCAGGATTGAAGGGAGGGCCAGTATATATACCAGGATTGAGGGGAGGGCCAACATATATACCAGGGTTGAGGGGAGGACCAGCATTTATACCAGGGTTGAGGGGAGGGCCAGCATATATACCAGGATTGAGGGGAGGGCCAGCATATATACCAGGATTGAGGGGAGGGCCAGCATATATACCAGGATTGAGGGGAGGGCCAGCATATATACCAGGATTGAGGGGAGAGCCAGCATATATACCAGGATTGAGGAGAGGGCCAGCATATATGCCAGGATTGAG
The DNA here is from genome assembly GCF_046119375.1 of Phyllobates terribilis. Lineage (NCBI taxonomy): Eukaryota > Metazoa > Chordata > Amphibia > Anura > Dendrobatidae > Phyllobates > Phyllobates terribilis. The sequence continues at coordinate 268,124 of NW_027363335.1, forward strand.
GGGAGGGCCAGCATATATACCAGGATTGAGGGGGGCCAGCATATATACCAGGATTGAGGGGAGGGCCAGCATATATACCAGGATTGAGGGTAGTGCCAGCATATATACCAGGATTGAGGGGAGGGCCAGCACATATACCAGGATTGCGGGGAGGGCCAGAATATATACCAGGATTGAGGAGAGGGCCAGCATATATACCAGGATTGAGGGGAGGGCCAGAATATATACCAGGATTGCGGGGAGGGCCAGCATATATACCAGGATTGAGGGGAGGACCAGCATACATACCGGGATTGAGGGGAGGGCCAGCATATATACCAGGATTGAGGGGAGGGCCAGCATATATACCAGGATTGAGGGGAGGGCCAGCATATATACCAGGATTGAGGGGAGGACCAGCATATACACCAGGATTGAGGGGAGGGCCAGTATATATACCAGGATTGAGGGGAGGGACAGCATATATACCAGGATTGAGGGGAGGGCCAGCATATATACCAGGATTGAGGGGAGGGCCAGCATATATACCAGGATTGAGGGGAGGACCAGCATATACACAAGGATTGAGGGGAGGGCCAGCATATATACCAGGATTGAGGGGAGGGCCAGCATATATACCAGGATTGAGGGTAGGGCCAGCATATATACCAGAATTGAGGGGAGGGCCAGCATATCTACCAGGATTGAGGGGAGGGCCAGCATATATACCAGGATGGGGGTGAGTACATTCTTTATTTCTGCAGTCTCTTACCCCTGCTCCTGTCTGTGGCTGCTCTATGCTGCCCTCGTCTGCTCTTTGTATCAGTTGTTTGTATCAGTAAAACCTCAATATTTAGGATAAATTACCGTGTTGGCACTTGCCGATAAATAAGTGGGTTTTGGATTGCAGTTTGGGCACTCGGTCTCTAAAAGATTCGCCATCACTGCTTTAAACCAATCAATGTGCAAATATCAACATTTTTGAGAAAATACAATACATTTGATCAGATGTCAAAAAATATTCCATAAAAAAAAATTGTGATCAGAAATCATAAAGAAAAATTAACTCTTTAATACCATTTTTACCAAAAATACATTGTAAAAAAAAGAAGTGTAATTTTCTACAGTACAATATTTATTTCTATTTTTCTCAAAAGAATTTTCATTTTAGGCCCTCAACAATTGAAAATCAATGTAAAAAGTGTATTTTAATACAATAAAAAAAATCAGGGTAATTGTTCAGTTGTATTGCCAGTTTTACAGCATGACCCGTAGCGATTTACGATCCCACAGGCCGATGAGCTACAATCTTCCTGAGAAAGGATTCATCAATGTATCAGATGCTTTCTTGCATGTTTCTACATGGAGCAATACACATATGTTCCATGTCCCTTCCTCTAAGAAACCTTCAATGAACCCTGATAGGATCTACAGAGAATAGAAAAGACGTCCTTTACAGTGTTACACACTTACTCCATACTCAGTCTAATTTCATCATTCATTTTACTTTCTGCTTATAAATGCATTCATTAAAATAATGAATATCTGCATTGAGGACAGTAGAAGAACGAGTTTGTGTTTGTTCATCAAGATGCATTATCTTGGTCTCGTCTTGGCACTGTTAACTGTTGGTAGGTAGGCAGAGTACTGGAGAGGTTGCTCCCGTCGTTCAGAGAGTTGCTCCGGTGCGGTGTTCTGTTGGTAGACTGACCGCTTTGTTGGTTTGCTATCAGGTGGTGAATCATATCGGTTATGAGATTGAGTTTATGATCCATTTGAGTTACCTACAAATGTATAAAAAAAAATTCAAACAAAGAGAATAGCATAGATACAGACCACACTCCATACACATTTCACACTACCCGTGAGCGCTGCCTGATATTGTAGCTTATCCCTAACCAAATCAATGGGGCACTGAGTTGCAATACCAGACACACCCCATGGACTAGAGAGGCACAGTTTTGGGGAGAAATAAAGTAGATAGATCCTTTAATGCAATATTGGTTAGCCATTTAGACATTGTTGTTTTATTTGAAAACTATAGTTGGTGCGATTCGTTTCGCAGCACTTGGTCCATCGGCCACGTCAGTAATCTTTGGATGCTGGACAGGAGCCTCAAGACCTGCCTTCTACCTTCCAAGATTCCCTGCTTCTCTTCTGATTAGCTGCATCTTTATGGTTACAGCATGATGCATATGTGACATTGCATCAGGCCGGCTAATCAGTAGAACAGCTGTGGATGCTGGGATATAGGAGGTGGTTCTCAGGGCTCCGATGCAGCGGTCACAGATTATGGATGTGGCTGATGGACTGGGTCCTGCGAATTGACTCGCACCAACTCTATTGGAAACCTTTGTCAGATTGAACTACTTAATGAACTCAGAAAGAGCTTTCTGTCCACATCCATGAAAGTAGTAGCCAACACTTAAAGGGGTTTTCTACTACTCGGACATCTCCTTCTCCATAAATATATTTTTGCCCTCAGTAAAATAATAATGTAGCACCCTGAGGATTCGGCTGCTACAGGGGTATTGCACCTCAACCCAGAGGTGTGATATTCCACTCCCGGGTAAGGAAGGAGTGTGGAACTGAGCTCAGATAGACTGCATGCACTGCATACATCCCATTCCAGAGGAGCAGGCCGACGGTACTCCCACTTAGAAATGTGCAGGTACAACCGAGCCTGTTCCTGGCTGGAGTGGGAGGGGGGTGGTACATCCCATGTAGTGTAGGGGCAGATAGGGGGAGCAGTCTGGGTAGTGATAGGAGCTCATTGGGTGCTGGTCACCTGAGCTCACACATAGAGGGATATATAAGGAGGGCACCAACTTAGATCAGGGTCAGACGCTGAGAACAAGTCAGTTGGAGAGGAGAGAGAAGGAAACAGCAGCCCTGGAGAGAGAGAGAGTGGAGCAGAGAAAGACCCAGAGGGGGAAGACTGAAGGGACCCAAGAACCCAAATTAGAGCACCGGGTGAGGAGTCAGCAAGAGGGTACCGGAACCCAAGCTGGTGGGGGCAAAGACATTCCCCAGCCAGAGACCGGAGACCGTGGGCAGTGTCTGTCACGGTCACCCACCACATTCACCCCGAAGGCACACCACATGAAGGGTCAGGGAACCCAGGGCCAAGGGTGTCCCAAAAGAAGGCCCGAGGGAGCTGGACCTAGGTGAATCACTGGTGGGGACGGCTGAAGAAAGGACAGAGGGAGAGCTCAGGGCCACGCTCTGGACTTGTTTGGGGGTTGGCTGGATCCAGGACCTGGTGGACGCAGCACGGCTCGGGTGGTCACTAGCAGCTGGAGTGACCAGTACAACATCAGCAGTAAGTAAACACCCTTAACTGCACAACCCGAGTCTGTCTTCATTGCCGGCTGCATCGCACCACCACAACCCCCATCCTCTGCGCCTGTCCCCTCTGAGGCTATACCCCTCCCGTTGGGGGTTATCTCACCAAGCTGCGCACCCACCATCAGCCTCAGCGGACCCTGCAGCAGCGGCGGCCACAGTGACCGCATCACAACGGGTGGCGTAGTCGACACAAAAGAACTTTAGTAACATCTGTAAAGCTGCCACATAACACTTAGCTTGACGCCCTGGGCACGGGACCGGGTCACAGCCGCTCGGAGACTACAACCCCCCCATCTGATCCGGTGCCGGGTATTCCCCTCAAAAAGGAATATGTCCCAGGGGGCGCGTCAACTTTGGCGTAGTCGGCAGGATTACGTGCCCGCAACACCCGGGTACTGCGTGCCTGAAGAAAAGTGCAAGTTTACCTCAGAAAGAAGTCTCCCGCCGGTTCCGGGGGGTCCACGCCATCGGACTCCATCACCAGTCGTTTCCCGCCGATTGTCCGCCATTTCCAACTTGTTCCCGCCATCTGCAGAGTTTCCCGCCACTGGGCGACGCTTCCCGCCAAAACCGCAGATTTCCCGCCTTGGAAGAGCAGCGGACGCCATTATGGGCGTGCCAAAGGAGGGCAAGAGGCCACCTCCCATCGTGGGCCAGGACAGAAAATGGCGCCAAAAGTGGAAACCGCCCCCACCAACAGAGACTGTGATGCTGGAGGTGTCTGTCAGCGTGAAAGAACTCCCCCTGGAGCTGACAGTCACCGAGTTGCCCCGGGACCGCCCTCGAAGTGGGAGGAGACGAAAGAGAAGAGAAAAGATGGGTGTCGCTTGGAGCAGTCGAGAGCGAGCGCACCCGGAGGCAAGAGGTCTAACAAGGAGTAGCGGAGAAGCTCACCCGGAGATGGAAAGAAAGCAGAACAGCACCGGCCCGCTGGCCAGGAGTCTGCTAGAGACCGAGGAAGGAGGGCAGAGCAGCACCGGCCCGCTGGCCAGGAGCCTGCCGGAAGCCGAGCAGAGCAGCACCGACCCGATGGTCAGGAGCCTGCTAGAGTCCACAACCCCGCTAGGTCTAGCGGAGATCCTAGCGCAGCTCCCCCGAGACCGGGAGTGTGCACAAACTGCCCTGGAGGGCCTCGCAAGGAGGATGGCCCGGGTACAGCGCGAGATACTGGCGGAGTGGGGCCGGGAGATGACCCAGCAAGCAGAGACCAGTCAACGGAGCACGCTACCCTGGAAGAGGAAGCAGACCGCCTCTGAGGATGGCGCAGGAGGACCCAAGGCCGGAGACGGCGCCGAGGAGGGAGCCGAACGCATGGAGGCAGGTAAAGGGGACGCCTATACCCCAAGCCGTGACACCGCTTACCTGCCCCAGCTCCCCGTCGCAGAGCCCGAAAGTCCCCCTGCTGTGCCCGTAGCCGCCACGTCACCGCTATGGACTAGGCCCCGACCGGAAGCCGCCGCAGCGACCCCTGTGACGTCACGCGCCCCGACCCGGAGCGTGACAAAGCAGGAATTACCACCAGCCTGGTCGCAAGGCCTAGTACCCCCGGGCGCCGCACCACCAACAGCGCCCCCTACCTCCGCGGAGCCTCCGGCCTGGCCGCAAGGCCAGGTAGCCCAGGGCGCCGCCGTCCTAACGGTGCCCTTCACCTTCCAGGTGCCCCAGGCCTGGCCGCAAGGCCTGGGCAACCCGGGCGCCACCACCACCGCGCCCGCGCCCGCAATACCTAGGGTGCCACACCTGGGGGAGGACCTCTTCGGCCAGCTCACATGGCCGGACGGGCGGCCCTTCATCAGGCCCGAAGGGTACCCTGAGCTGGAGCGGCAGCAAAGACTAGGGCCCTTGTGTGAGCCCCTAATCCCGGCTCCGAAGCCCGTGGCTCGGGTCTCGCCTCCTCTAGCAGAAGCCCAATTCGTGTGGGACCCCACGGGAGAAGATTTGATGGGGTTTACCGGAGAAACTCGGGCAGCCGCAGCTGAACGTACAGAGTGTTGCCGTCAACAGCTGGCAGAGTTTAAGAGAGAACGGGAGGAGGGGCGGGTCAGAGAACAACAGGCCCAAATCCAGAGCGCGGAGCAGAAGAGCCGGACTAGGAGGAACCCCCGTGCAGCGCATTGTCCCCGCACCATCGGGACAGTGATAAAGTTCAACCCGCAGCATGGGTGGGGCTTTATTCGGGACCGTAACAACCGCGGTGACGTTTTTGTGACCCGCAGAGACGTCGAGTCCCACCTGCCGGAAGGTCACAAAGGCCGTGACCTCTACGTCGGAGACGAAGTCACTTTCACCCGGCACAAGTGTGCCAAAGGACCCTACGCCCTCCACGTACACCGCTTGACGGAGGAGGAGTTGCGGTACGGGGAGGAGGAGCCAGAGGACCCGGACGGGTCTGAAGAAACATCATATCAAGAAAGAGCAGGAGGAAGACGCCGTTGAGTGCGGCAGAGCAGGAGCTGTAAATAGTTACCCAATCGGGGTATATAGAAACTGAAACTGTTGCTGCTAAAATAGTCCCCGTTGGGACCAGGGAACTGTTTACCCGTTAACCCCTTCATCCTACAGGCTGAGGACTGTGAGCAGCCATTCCCTACCCTCTACCTGGCCGAGGACTGAGAGCGGCCAACTTTCAACTTCCCCTGTATATAGTTGCGCGTCCTAAAGCGCCCCCTACCGGTTTTATAGAAAACCAGTTTTTCTAAGAGACTGTCGCACTTTTCCCGGACACACGTTGCACAGTGTCCGGAGGAGGAACCAGAGACAAGAGAAGTCTACGAGAATGTTTATATAAAAAGTTTTATATATATATAATGTTTATATGTTTTATATGTTCATATAAAAATTTTGTATGTTTTGGTGTTTTATGTCTTACAGCCCGAGGACGTGCTGTGATTTACCAGGGGGGAATGTAGCACCCTGAGGATTCGGCTGCTACAGGGGTATTGCACCTCAACCCAGAGGTGTGATATTCCACTCCCGGGTAAGGAAGGAGTGTGGAACTGAGCTCAGATAGACTGCATGCACTGCATACATCCCATTCCAGAGGAGCAGGCCGACGGTACTCCCACTTAGAAATGTGCAGGTACAACCGAGCCTGTTCCTGGCTGGAGTGGGAGGGGGGTGGTACATCCCATGTAGTGTAGGGGCAGATAGGGGGAGCAGTCTGGGTAGTGATAGGAGCTCATTGGGTGCTGGTCACCTGAGCTCACACATAGAGGGATATATAAGGAGGGCACCAACTTAGATCAGGGTCAGACGCTGAGAACAAGTCAGTTGGAGAGGAGAGAGAAGGAAACAGCAGCCCTGGAGAGAGAGAGAGTGGAGCAGAGAAAGACCCAGAGGGGGAAGACTGAAGGGACCCAAGAACCCAAATTAGAGCACCGGGTGAGGAGTCAGCAAGAGGGTACCGGAACCCAAGCTGGTGGGGGCAAAGACATTCCCCAGCCAGAGACCGGAGACCGTGGGCAGTGTCTGTCACGGTCACCCACCACATTCACCCCGAAGGCACACCACATGAAGGGTCAGGGAACCCAGGGCCAAGGGTGTCCCAAAAGAAGGCCCGAGGGAGCTGGACCTAGGTGAATCACTGGTGGGGACGGCTGAAGAAAGGACAGAGGGAGAGCTCAGGGCCACGCTCTGGACTTGTTTGGGGGTTGGCTGGATCCAGGACCTGGTGGACGCAGCACGGCTCGGGTGGTCACTAGCAGCTGGAGTGACCAGTACAACATCAGCAGTAAGTAAACACCCTTAACTGCACAACCCGAGTCTGTCTTCATTGCCGGCTGCATCGCACCACCACAACCCCCATCCTCTGCGCCTGTCCCCTCTGAGGCTATACCCCTCCCGTTGGGGGTTATCTCACCAAGCTGCGCACCCACCATCAGCCTCAGCGGACCCTGCAGCAGCGGCGGCCACAGTGACCGCATCACAACGGGTGGCGTAGTCGACACAAAAGAACTTTAGTAACATCTGTAAAGCTGCCACATAACACTTAGCTTGACGCCCTGGGCACGGGACCGGGTCACAGCCGCTCGGAGACTACAACCCCCCCATCTGATCCGGTGCCGGGTATTCCCCTCAAAAAGGAATATGTCCCAGGGGGCGCGTCAATAACACCTATACTCCCCTCCAGTGTTCCAGCCGTGTCGGCATTGGCTCTCCTTGGGATCACGTGACATTGTTATGTCAAGTGATCCCTGCTGCCAATCAGCGCTGGCTTCACTCTTCCTGCCTCCAGTTATAGCACATACCTGTACATCCGGAGGAAGTAAGAGCAGCAACAGCTCTCACTTCCTCTGGATGTATGCAAGTTGGCCAAAGGTGGGGAGAGTAAAGTCAGCGCTGATTGCCCCTAGGAATCATGAGATATAATGTCATGCTGTCACGTAAGGTGTGGGAAAGACTAAGTGCAACACAAAGGGAAAAGGGAAAGGGAACCCAGACTAGGGAAAGTGGGGAGTGGAGAACTCCTAGGCTGATCTAGTGTCACCCTGTCTCCACTAATGTCCCTTTATTGGTTCTTCACCAATCGCCGTACGCGTACCTTGGCCTGTCTTTCCCTGCCATTAGGCTCAGGCTAGGGAACAGAAAGGATGAGCACTAGTTGATCCCCACTGAACACTAAAGACAACAAGGGGGGACAAACAAGGGAAAATCGCTTAGCTTTAGTCGACTCCAGACAAGTGCGCACACGTTCTCTAGCACTGGAGAGGAAGAAGTACTGCTCTTGCTCAAGCCTTCACAAGGTGTAATGAATATCGCCGGCACCTCCCTCTGGCTCACAACAGGTATTTATACATCCAGGCCAGGGTGTTAATTAGCCAGAAGGAAACTAGCCGCTGGGTCCTAGAGACACATATTCTAAGAAGTTGTCTGTAAGGCCAAATGAAGAGATCTCCTGCAACCAACTGCAGGATGACTGTCACTTCTGACACACCCATGACACATGCAATCCCCAGGAGAGCCAGTGCAGACACCGCTGGAATAGTGCTGGCACTGGAGGTGAGTATAGGTGTTATTATTTTACTGGGACACACACATATGGATTGAGAAGGAGTTGTCTGAGTAATGGAAAAACCCTTTAAGCCTCCATACACAATAGACTAAACTAATAGTCTAAGGGGACATCCAGACTCTTCCCTGACAGATGAGGTCAGAGGAGGTAAAATTCAAACTGCCTGACCCTTAATGCCTGACCCTTTTGTTATTCAGGTGATAAGCTGCTGCCAGAGCCGTTTGGCAGTGATTTTCACAGTTCTCCACTTTGAAAACACATGAACATTTAACCAAGCCAAACCTTCTCATGTATGAGAGTTGGGAGAGGTAGTGGACGGCCGAACCAGCAATCAACTTTCAGTTATTGTGTGTGGCCACCTTAACTTGTTGTTTCCCAATTTTTTTGTGTTAAGGCTGTGTGCCCACGTAGCGTTTTTCAAGTATTTATGCTGCGGAATTTCCTCAGGGTAAACGCTTGTAAAACGCTAGGTAATCCGCACCCCATGGTCCCCAAGGGAATTCCGCATGTTCTATGCACATGCTGCGGATTTTTCCGCAGCGTTTATGCTGCGTACAAAAATCCGCAGTATGTCATTTAATTTTGCGGAAGCACAGCGGAAGCCCCGCCATTGACTTGCATTGAGACGCACAGAAACCGCGACTGTACATTTTTACAAGCGGCTTCTATGCGTCTCTATGTGCGGATGGTACCCAGTTCTGGAGGAGAGGAGACTCTCATCCAGACCTGGGTACCATTGTACCTGTAAAAAAAGAATAAAATAACAAATAAAGTTTATATTCACCTGTCCGACGTCTTCTCTCTAAATGCCAGCAGCGCTGAAGGACCTTCGGTGACGTCACAGTCATGTGACCGCAGGCCCTTCACCGCTCTGTCTCGCGATATGCCGGCAGCCGGGAACCAGCCAGGAAGCAGCTCTGCAGCCACGCCGGGGCCTCGGGGGTGAGTATAGCTTTATTTGTTTTAATTTTTACGGTTCACACTGTATAAATCCATGCTGTTTGCATGGATTTATACAGTGTGACCTAGTTGTCAAGCACTTTCCAAGTGATGCTATCGCCTGGAAAGTGCTTGTCAATCTGCATGCAGAAACGCATGTGAACCCGCATGTGGATTCGCATGTATTCTGCAGGAAAACCGCATGCACAATCTGCATGCGTTTTTTTCTGCCAGGGAGATGCAGAAATGCTGCAGAAATTTTCTGCTTCATTTCTGCATCGTGGGCACATAGCCTAAGTATATAATTCCACCTGTGTTAATTCATAGTTTTGATGCTTTCAGTGTGAATGTACAATTTTCATAGTCATGAAAATACAGAAAAATCTTTAAATGAGAAGGTGTGTCCAAACTTTTGGTCTGTACTGTATAGATCACTGTATAGTTTTCATAAGTGATCTCTTGAGCAGCTCAGAGCTGTGCAGTCTCCTTACTTCCTGATTTCTGGCAGGACGGGCTCTTCTCCCTGAGTGAGAGCTCTGATGAGCAGCAGAGCTGTAGTATTATTAGAACTATAAAGCTCAGCACAAGTTCTGCTGTAACACATTCAGCCATCAGTGGTTGGTTCTGGAATGTACTCTATCACTATCACTATTTTTACACATAGAGACAACAGGGTATTTGAGCAAGCACACAGCCACAGACAGTGAGAGCCTAGATACTGGGTGCAGGAATTGTGATTCTACAGGATGGATAAGAGCATCTCGTCAAAAGCTTAAAGGGAGAAGGCAGGGAGCAGCTAACTGATGTATAGAAATGAATGGGCTGGACAGAGATAACGGTATGTTAGGAGTTAACTTTTCTCCTGGAATGTGACTACTGCACACTCTCTACCAAGGTCTACTAGTGGCTGAACTCCAAGGAAATGAGCTTTACACTATGTAAGATAAAAGTTCTCATTGCAGGAGAATGACAGCAGATAGAAAAAGCAAGTCAGTGGCAAACTTGCGTATTTTCATGCTGTTTAACTAATTAAAGCAACTTAGTAACTTGAGAATACCTGTTTATTGACAAAGGTGTTATGAGACTTAATGAGGTTGTCTGGTTTAGAAACCACTTGCACATACTTGGGGCACTATACAGGTTAATAGTGGGGATTCTCCGTTGTAAACCTGAACCCATTTTATGCAGACTAGAGAGCAGTTACATGGAGTCATTCCCACTTTGAAGGTCCCAGTACTTCATTCATTACATAGTCAGCTTATTGATTTCACTGGATACTGTGCAGTACCTCCTGTTTCCTTTGGTGGCAGTGCAGGAGAATTAAATGCTTGTTGCCATATTTTTCAACAAATGGCTTATCGCTGAGATTGCCAGCAACAGATCATCCTTTAGTCAGCATATTGGGGCCCTTCTAACAAAAAGACATTAACTAATGCAGACATTCCCTTTAAGTACAAAGCATATGCCAGTATACTATCTGCAAAGTAAAAAATAAATAAATTCTTAAGTGCTTAAAAGGAACGTGTCCTCTGTTGTTTAACCCCTATCTGCCCTACATGTATAGTGCATGTTGGGTGCGAGTGTGTGGAGTGGACTCTGCAACTCCACCCGCAATATACCTGCAGATTCCAGCTGTGTTATACTGCCGGTATTTGTCTGTAAAAGCCGCTATTAGAGCAGCTCTGGTTGCTGCTGTTAACCCCTTAGATGCTGCAGTAAATCCCTGACCGTGGTAGTTAAGGTGCGATGTCCCAGAGGTTCACCATTTTGGATGCCCATGGGATGTTGCCTTCCACCCCCCTTCACTAAGTGAAAGTGCTGCTTATGGATTTCAGTGGCAACCATGAGCCTGCTGACCGCCCCCATGGCTGCCATGTTGGTACATGAAAAAGTGGGATTGAAACATCGTATATAACCCAAAAAATGTTATTAATGAAAACCTCAGCAATTAACAAGCCCTCATAAAGCTCTATCCACCGAATCGCTGAAATATTTTCACCATCAAAATAAAACTATACAAGTTTGATATCTGGTTTTTCAAGTTTGCTCGACGTGAAGAATCATGTTCACAGGTCATTTTCACTGCACAATGAAACCTTAGAAACAAAACCCAAATACAATGAAAAACGCAATCCCATTTAACTTCGCTTGGAATTTTTGTTCCAGTTTTCCAGTATATTGTAGGGTAAAAAAACAGCCCTCATACAGCTATGTCACACGAAAGGGGAGAAAGAAGGAGAGGAACAAAGAAAAAGCGCAAAAACTAAAACTGTCCATGGTGAGAAGGGATTACATTAAATTTACTGTAAATGTCATTTTTTTTTAGATTTTCACTTTTTAACATCACAATCAAAAAAAACCAATCCTGAAGTCTTACAATTTTCACACTGGCCACTAGTCCTAAGAATAGACTCATTGTGAAGGAAGGGTGAGGAGGTGAGCTGTGACTATCATTTCTTGTGAATGGTGGCTACTTTATCTGCTTTATATAGAGGTGTCATCTTTCATTGTCATTTTCACTGATGATAATAAAACTGCTGAAAAATCTTCTGCATACAACAGGAAATATGAAACTAATTTTGGCCAGGGTGATAATTGCAGGATCTGTGGGTGTGTTTTTTTAGTTTAGATGGTTACTATAGTGAAAAAAAAGTAAAAAAAAATAATAAATTTCATGTAAAAAGGTAATTTAAACAATTGGTTATTGTTTGATAACACATTCTCTTTAACTGCTCTTCTCTAATAAGATGGCAATATTGCACCGCTGCAAAAATAGGAAGAAGTAGTTTGTCAATTTTAAAGCAGCTTCTTGGAAACTAATGACTTAGTCATTGATATAACATCCTGACAAAATGACTGTTCACTGTCTGTTTCTGAGAAATTAATTCAAAGGTCACAACCGATATGGCTGCACTTCCTATTATCACTTTTGGAAAGACAGACAGTGGATAATGATTATTTCTATTATATATGATCTACGGTATATTCTGATTTGCTAAAAGTGAGATAAGTGACAAGTCTATTGGAAGTAGCAATCCTAAAAGTCAATATCGACCCTTTAACGAGCCTTGTCACATGACTTGGGAGAAAAGCCAAACCAGAATCTCAATTTGCAGCCACGGTGTTTCAGGGTATTGCTCCTCGTCAGTACAAAGCATGAGATCCGATTTGACTGTATGAGAGGCTTCTCACTGGGATCTAAAGGGTCATTTTTCTCCTTGTGGAGATTGACATGCCTGGCATGCCAGTGTATATATAGATACTCGGCACTCAAATATTCATAATGATAATGCAATTCTTTATTTCATAAAGAAATCCCAAAATTCAATGTAACGTTTCAGCCTTATGCAAAAGGCCTTTTTCAAACACTGAGACATAAATGAAACAGATAAAGAAATCAATATTACAAAATTAACACCACAATAGAATTTTTAATTTTAATTTTTTTATTATAAGAAAATAACATCCTGTTGTATTGTTGAAATCACTTGAGATTTATTTAAATATAAAGACATTATTATATAATGTCAAATTAATGTGGGAATTCACTTACTTCATTCAAAATAAATTACAATATGACCAATTACATTTCAATATCTCATATACAGTTGAAACCAGAAGTTTCCATACACTATATAAAAAGACATACAGTATATGCATGTTTCTCTCAATATCTGAAATGAAATCAGAATAAACCTTTCCTGTTTTAGGTCAATTAGGATTACCATCATTTGTAATATTTGCCAAATGCCAGAATAATGAGAGAGCGAGAATGCAGTAAGTAATAAAAATGCTTAAAACAAAGTCAAAACTTTCCATCCATTTCATTAGTATTTGGTACCATTGTCCTTAAAGTGAATGACTTGGGTGAAACATTTGGGATTTCCTCCCACAAGCTTCTCACAATATAAGGCTATGTGCCCACGTTGCGGAAATGAAGCAGAAAATTTCTGCTTCATTTCCGCATGTCCTCTCCCGGAAAAACGCATGCGGAATTCCACGCGCGTTTATCCTGCGTTTATCGCGCGTTTTCCACATGCGGAATTCCACGCGCGTTTATCCTGCGTTTATCGCGCGTTTTCCACATGCGGAATTCCACGCGCGTCTATCCTGCGTTTATCACGCGTTTTCCACATGCGGAATTCCACGCGCGTTTATCCTGCGTTTATCGCGCGTTTTCCACATGCGGAATTCCACGCACGTTTATCCTGCGTTTATTGCGCGTTTTCCACATGCGGAATTCCACGCACGTTTATCCTGCGTTTATCGCGCGTTTTCCACATGCGGAATTCCACGCGCGTTTATCCTGCGTTTATCGCGCGTTTTCCACATGCGGAATTCCACGCGCGTTTATCCTGCGTTTATCGCGCGTTTTCCACATGCGGAATTCCACGCGCGTTTATCCTGCGTTTATCGCGCGTTTTCCACATGCGGAATTCCACGCGCGTTTATCCTGCGTTTATCGCGCGTTTTCCACATGCGGAATTCCACGCACGTTTATCCTGCGTTTATCGCGCGTTTTCCACATGCGGAATTCCACGCGCGTTTATCCTGCGTTTTTTATTGCATTGCAAAGGCAATTCCGCTTGCGGAAACGCAAAATTAATTGACATGCTGTGGATTATTGCGCGCATCAAAAACGCTGCGGAAAAATCCGCAGCATGGGCATAGAACTTGCGGATTCCCCTTGGGGACCATGGGGGGCAGATTACCTAGCGTTTCACAAGCGTTTACCCTGAGGAAAGTCCGCAGCATATACGCTTGTAAAACGCTACGTGGGCACATACTCTTAGGTCGGAATTTGGGCCTATTTCTCCTGACACAACTGGTGTAACTGATCCAGGTTTGTAGGTCGTCTTGCTCGCACCGGCCTTTTCAGCTTTGCCCATACATTTTCAATAGGACTAAGATCAGGGCTTTGTGATGGCCGCTCCAAAACATTGACTTTGTTATCCTTAACCCCTTATTGACCAATAGACGTCTTTTTACTGATCTGCAATATAAGAGACTAGCGTTCCCCGACAGGTGACTATCCTGTAGCGGTCACCTGTACATTATAGCTGACAACTTGCTGCATCAGCCATGATCAGTGTTGGCACAGACCATGGACGTTTAACCCCTTTGATTCTGTTGTCAATAGTGATTATAGAATCTAAATAGTTAACACAGTGTGGGGGCTTCCTTTTAACTTTATCGGCACCTTGATATCTTGATTGTGTGGTCCTGATGTTTGCCTTGGCAGTTCATGGCCAAATAACTACCTTTAAAGTATGCCGGCTATAATTGCCTGTTCAGAAGTTATCAAAATCTAGATGGTAACAATAAACTTTTTCATTCTTGTCATTCCACTTTCCATTACTTCCTGAAAAGAACCAGAAGGGTTAATGAACTATATGAAAGCAATTTTAAATACGTTGAGGGGTGCAGTGTTTAAAATGGTAACACTTTTGGGTGGTTTCCAACATATAAGACTCGCAGGCTAAGTGCCCACGAAGCAAAAATGCTCCGGATTTTTTCTGTATCTCCCTGGCAGGAAAAATGCATGCGGATTTTACATGCATTTTTCCTGCCAGATAAAAGCTTTTGTCAAGCGTTTTTCACATGCATTTCTGCATGCGGGTTGTCAAGCACTTTTCCAAGCGATTTTAGCATCGCTTGGAAAAGTGCTTGACAACTTGGTCACACTATATAAATCCATGCAACCGGCATGGATTTATATAGTGTGACCAAGTTAATAGTTAAAAAAAGAATAAAAATGGTAAACAAAAAAAACATTCTACTCGCCTTCCGATGGCCCCCGGTCTCCTTCTCCGGAGCGTCCGGTGTCTTGGGCGGCTCGCGATGGTGTAAAAGGACTTTCCATGACGTCATTTAGTCTTGTGACAGGTCAAGCGACCGCCGACATCAGCGGTCACGTGACCTGTCACATGACTAAATGACAATAATTAATAAAGACCAAGCTCAACTATTGAAAAAGAAGGGTGCCAGGAATACAACACATGCATCCGTGTAGATAAAGATTCCGGCACACCAAATAATATAGAAAAGTCTCATATAGGTGATAAAATAGTAGATGCTTTTTTTCTCCAATATCAACTGGTTCAAATCGTGGTCAGTATACAGTTGCCCAACGTTTCAACCTCAACAGGGTTTTCCTCAGGGGCATCAGAAGAGCTTAAAAACCAGAGCATAAGCATAAATAAAGACATAAGTGAGATACAATATAGTAGATAATACAATCAGTAATATATACAAAAATAGGTACATGTTGATGGAACAAGACGAGGGGGAAAAAAGGGGGGGGGGGAAGGGGGCTAGGGGGAGGAAAAGGAGGGGAAGGGAGAAAAAAGGGAAAGTATTAGGGAGAACAACGGGAGTAAAGAGAAAAGGGAGCGTATACACTCAAAACAAAAGGAGCGGACCGTTGTAAAGTGAAAGAATTTCAAGATACCTAGTTGCTATGTACTGCTTAATATCTGGGCATCTATCCACGTGACTGCAGAGAAGCTCAGGATAAATTACAATAAAGAGAACCAGTCGTTGTTGTCGTAAGGAAAAAATGTCAGCCGGCAATAGTAGCTGTGGATAGACAGCAAAGGGAAAATGAGTCACCAGTTTCCAGATATAACCTGTATCAAGCCACGAAAATACTTGCCTTAAGCAATAATAGTGGTAATGGCCGAGGAGGTATGCCTACGGGGTATGGTAAGTGGACCTAAGACCAGAAAAAGTGGGTAAATACCGAAGTCTACATGGGGTCATGATGATCAGCCCAGAAGGCTCTTACCTATGTGCCTCGTGGAAAGTGTATCCTGCCGGTGGTGGTGTGGTGTCAGGAGCGGTGACGGTGTTTAAATAGCGCTGTGTGACTTGCTGCTTCCGGAGTGCGATGACGCAACATCAGGTCTCGTGGAACGCAACTTCCGGTTGCGTGGAATGCATGACAGCGCATGCGCGCGACACAATGGATGAGATATAAATAGAGGGAAAAAAACAACAACAGCGCGTGCGCAGGATGCACACTGTGGAGCTGAGTGAACCTAAAGAAAGCCATTAGGAGCTCAGGGAGCGGTAGCTAAAAATGGATAAGGGTAATATAGATGAAGGGGAGGACCATATTGGGGAAATGTTAATGTATGCCTGGGAGAAGGAAAAAATGAATAAACATATACATAAGAGGAGAAAGGCTGGGGAAACATATACAGATAGTATATGATGATACATGCAGGGAGAAGGGGAAAGACAGGGGGGTGACTGATAAATAGACACACATACATATCCATGTGAGAGGGGAGAGGCAGGGGAAAAATATATTATATAGAGTACATGTAATATAGCATCCGCAAAACATTATAAGCAATACAGTGTAACATAGAAAATATTATATAGGGTGACAAAAAGGATATATCCGGTTCATATATGTAGGATCTGTGAAAAAAGTAAAAACATAATATAAGAAATACAGAACAAAGCAATAATAATGGGCAATATGTCATGGTATGTAACAAAAGACCTCTGAACCTTAGGGACAGACTGGTACAGGCCGACATTGGGAGTTTTAACCCAAGGACACACCAGACGACATTATCTACACCACGATTAGGCAATTTCCCGTGCCTAGGCTGCCGCCAATGTTCAAACATCCACAGGTGTGTCTCTAATTAACTCAGATGTTGCCAAAAAAACTATTAGAAGCTTCCAAACACATGGCATCATCATATGGGCAGTCGAGAATTGTTTAACCACTTCGCTCCAGAGCCTGTTTTTGCCTTCGTGACCGGGCCAATTTTTTCAATTTTGACCACTGTCACTTTATGAAGTAATTACTCTGGAACGCTTCAACGGATCCCGCTGATTCTGCGAATGTTTTTTCTTGACATATTGTACTTCATGATAGTGGTAAAATTTCTTCGATTTTATTTGTGAAAAAATCGGAAATTTGGCGAAAATTTTGTAATTTTCAAACTTTGAATTTTCATGCCCTTAAATCAGAGAGATACAGTACAGACCAAAATTTTGGACACACCTTCTCATTTAAAGATTTTTCTGTATTTTCATGACTATGAAAATTGTACATTCACATTGAAGGCATCAAAACTATGAATTAACACATGTGGAATTATATACTTAACAAAAAGTGTGAAACAACTGAAAATATGTCTTATATTCTAGGTACTTCAAAGTAGTTACCTTTTGCATTGATGACTGCTTTGCACACTCTTGGCATTTTCTTGATGAGCTTCAAGAGGTAGTCACCGGAAATGGTCTTCCAACAATCTTGAAGGAGTTCCCAGAGATGCTTAGCACTTGTTGGCCCTTTTGCCTTCACTCTGCGGTCCAGCTCACCCCAAACCATCTTGATTGAGTTCAGGTCTTGTGACTGTGGAGGCCAGGTCATCTGGCGTAGCACCCCATCATTCTCCTTCTTGGTCAAATAGCCCTTACACAGCCTGGAGGTGTGTTTGGGGTCATTGTCCTGTTGAAAACTAAATGATGGTCCAATTAAACGCAAACCGGATGGAATAGTATGCCGCTGCAAGATGCTGTGGTAGCCATGCTGGTTCAGTATGCCTTTAATTTTGAATAAATCCGCAACAGTGTCACCAGCAAAGCACCCCCACACCATCACACATGCTTCACGGTGGGAAC
Source organism: Phyllobates terribilis (assembly GCF_046119375.1). Classification (NCBI taxonomy): domain Eukaryota; kingdom Metazoa; phylum Chordata; class Amphibia; order Anura; family Dendrobatidae; genus Phyllobates; species Phyllobates terribilis. Next base: position 286,050 of record NW_027363335.1, read on the forward strand.
CAGGCATGTAGAGTCCATCCGTTCACCTCTTCTGCGTCGCACAAAGACACGGTGGTTGGAACCAAAGATCTCAAATTTGGACTCATCAGACCAAAGCACAGATTTCCACTGGTCTAATGTCCATTCCTTGTGTTCTTTAGCCCAAACAAGTCTCTTCTGCTTGTTGCCTGTCCTTAGCAGTGGTTTCCTAGCAGCTATTTTACCATGAAGGCCTGCTGCACAAAGTCTCCTCTTAACAGTTGTTGTAGAGATGTGTCTGCTGCTAGAACTCTGTGTGGCATTGACCTGGTCTCTAATCTGAGCTGCTGTTAACCTGCGATTTCTGAGGCTGGTGATTCGGATAAACTTATCCTCAGAAGCAGAGGTGACTCTTGGTCTTCCTTTCCTGGGGCAGTCCTCATGTGAGCCCGTTTCTTTGTAGCGCTTGATGGTTTTTGCAACTGCACTTGGGGACACTTTCAAAGTTTGCCCAATTTTTCGGACTGACTGACCTTCATTTCTTAAAGTAATGATGGCCACTTGTTTTTCTTTACTTAGCTGCTTTTTTCTTGCCATAATACAAATTCTAACAGTCTATTTAAAAGGACTATCAGTTGTGTAGCCACCTGACTTCTGCACAACACAACTGATGGTCCCAACTCCATTTATAAGGCAAGAAATCCCATTTATTAAACCTGACAGGGCACACCTGTGAAGTGAAAACCATTTCCGGTGACTACCTCTTGAAGCTCATCAAGAGAATGCCAAGAGTGTGCAAAGCAGTCATCAAAGCAAAAGGTGGCTACTTTGAAGAACCTAGAATATAAGACATATTTTCAGTTGTTTCACACTTTTTTCTTAAGAATATAATTCCACATGTGTTAATTCATAGTTTTGATGCCTTCAGTGTGAATGTAAAATTTTCAAAGTCATGAAAGTACAGAAAAATCTTTAAATGAGAAGGTGTGTCCAAACTTTTGGTCTGTACTGTATGTCACACAAAATAGTTAATAAATAACATTTCCCACATGTCTACTTTACATCAGCACAATTTTGGAACCAAAATTTCTTTTTGTTAGGGAGCTATAAGGGTTAAAAGTTGACCAGCGATTTCTCATTTTTCTAACAAAATTTACAAAAACATTTTTTTAGGGACCACATCATATTTGAAGTCACTTTGAGGGGTCTTTATGACAGAAAATACCCAAAAGTGACACCATTCTAAAAATTGCACCCCTCAAGGTGCTCAAAACCACATTGAAGAACTTTATTAACCCTTCAGGTGCTTCACAGGAATTTTTGGAATGTGGAAGAAAAAAATGAACATTTAACTTTTTTCACAAAAATGTTACTTTAGACCCATTTTTTTTTTATTTTCGTAGGGGTAACAGGAAAAATTGAACCCCAAAATTTTTTGTGCAATTTCTCTTGAGCGCGCTGATACCCCATATGTGAGGGAAAACCACTATTTGGGCGCACTGCAGTGTTCGGAAGGGAAGGAGCGCCATTAGACTTTTTGAATGTAAAATTTGTTTGAATAATTAGCAGACGCCATGTTGCGTTTGGGGAGCTCCTGATGTGCCTAAACAGTGGAAACCCCCCACAAGTGACACCATTTTGGAAACTAGACCCCTTAGGGAACTTATCTAGATGTGTGGTGAGCAACTTGAACCCCAAGGTGCTTCACAGAAGTTTATAATATTGAGCTGTAAAAATAAAATTTTCACATTTTTCCCACAAAAATGTTTTTCATCCCCTAATTTTGCATTATCATAAGGGTAATAGGATAAATTGCACCATGAAATTTGTTGTGCAATTTCTCCTGAACACGCCGATACCCCATATGTCGGGCAAAACCACTGTTTGGGCGCAGGGAAGGAGCGCCATTTGACTTTTTGAATGTAAAATTTGCTTGAATAATTAGTGGACGCCATGTTGCATTTGGGGAGCCCCTGATGTGCCTAAACAGTGGAAACCCCCCACAAGTGACACCATTTTGGAAACTAGACCCCTTAGAGAACTTATCTAGATGTGTGGTGAGCACCTTGCACCCCCAGGTGCTTCACAGAAGTTTATAATATTGAGCCGTAAAAATAAAATGTTCACATTTTTCCCACAAAAAATGTTTTTCTTCCCCTAATTTTGCATTATCATAAGGGTAACGGGAGAAATTGCACCATTAAATTTGCTGTACAATTTCTCCTGAGTACGCTGATACCCCATATGTGGGGGAAAACCACTATTTGGGTACACTGCAGGGTTTGGAAGGGAAGGAGCGCCATTTGATTTTTTGAATGTAAAATTTGTTTGAATAATTAGTGGACGCCATGTTGCATTTGGGGAGCCCCTGATGTGCCTAAACAGTGGAAACCCCCCACAAGTGACACCATTTTGTAAACTAGACCCCTTAGGGAACTTATCTAGATGTGTGGTGAGCACATTGGGAGACATAATAAACAAATCAGTAACAGGTGAAGAATTGGTTTTATTTATTTTTTACGCCGTTCCTCGTGCGGTATAAGTGATGAGATTACTTTATTCTTTGGGTCGGTGCGATTACAGAGATACCAGATTCATATTGAGTTTTTATGATTGACAGCTGTCACACACTAAAAGACGTTTTTTTTTGTAAAATCTAGTTTTTGTGTCGCCATATTTTGAGAGCTATAATTTTTCCATATTTCGGCCGACAGAGTCATGTGACGGCTTGTTTTTTGCGGGACGAGTTGACATTTTTATTCGTACCATTTTTGTTTACGTGAAATTTTTTGATCGCTTTCTATTCCGTTTTTTGGGAGGTAAAATTAACAAAAACCAACAATTCAGGAATTGTTTTTTGAGGTTTTTTTTATGCCGTTCTGCGTGTGGTAAAATTGATGAGGCAGCATTATTCTTCGGGTCAGTACGTTTACAGCGATACTACACTTACTGTATATTTTTTTATGTTTTGGCACTTTACACAATAAAACAATTTTATAGAAAAAATATTTTTTTTGCATTGCTTTATTCTGAGAGTTATAACTTTTTTATTTTTCGGCTGATGGAGCTCTATGGTGGCTTTTTTTTTGCGGAATAAGATGACGTTTTCAGCGGTAGCATTTTTATTTCCATTTTGCTTTTTGATCGCATTTTTTTCCACTTTTTGTTTGGCGATATGAGGAAAAAGCATAGTTTTTTGCTCCGTTTTTTATTTATTTTTATTACGGTGTGCACAGAAGGAGTTAATTAGTGTGACAGTTTTATAGCTCGGGTTGTTTCGGATGCGGCGATACCAAATATGTGTACTTTTTTTGTTTTTGCATAAGTATATACGGATTTATCGGTTTAATATTTTATTTATTTATTTTTATTTATTTTGTGATTTTTTTTTAGTAGTTTGAAAACATTTTCTTTACTTTTTTTTACATTTTTACTTAGTCCCTGTATGGGACAGTAATTTTTATTTTTCTGATCACTGATCTCATGTAATGTAATAGACATGTATTACATTACATGAGATTTTTGCTGACTGTTTAACAGTCAGTGTCTCCTGCCAGGCTTCAGCTGCAGGCTGAGCCTGGCAGGACACCATATATGGCAGATCTGGAGGCGGTCATGTGACCTCCAGCTGCCATAGCAACGCCAGGTCCTGGAAGGTATCAGGGGTCGTCGGAGAGGTAAGTAGACGACCCCCTCTCCTCCTGCTGTCTTCTATATGCCGCGATCACTATAGATCGTGGCATATAGAAGACAGCAAAGGGTTAACATTACTGGGACCTGATCCAATCAGGTCCCGATGATGTTCCCTGTCAGAGCTATCGCTCTGCACCGCACCCGCAGCGCTTGCAGGACCCTCGGGGTCCTGAGTGCTGCGGGACCACCCACCGTTTTTAAGCGTCCGCGCTGCACAGAGCCCAGGCTGCGCGGACTTTTATCTACAGTGGGCGGTCGGGAAGTGGTTAAATTTAAAAAAAAAAGTTACACAAAGTAAAATAGAGAGTTACCTTTTTGTTATCATCTAGGACTGTGTTCATACTTTCTATCCCTAGCGTATCAATAGGTCCATCAAAGATAACCCATTTTCTTTCCGGAGTCTCAGATAACGCAAACTCCCGGAAAGTATTAGCGACTATCCCATCGGTCCACTGCAAATGAAGAGAGGCATCAATAAAATTGCTCTTCCCATAAAATCCAATACAATCCCACAATTGAAAGGTTTATTAAAGGGAATGCCTGGGATTATGATATTGATGATACACATGTATTGACTACACGTGGCCCCTATTGATGTGAACGTGCCGACACCGGGAGAGACCCCAAGTAAGTGATTTGCATATATGCGGTCACATGCCAACTAGAAGTGCGTGACCTCACTCAAAGCAAGTGTATTGAGTGAGGCCAGACACAGTCTAGTCAGAATGTATCTGGAAGTATGCAAACTTATGCTAATTTCTGCCATAAATAATACAATTTGTTGTTTCCATGTCTGATGGGGAAAATAAAACAGTTTCCAATTTTTGTGCAAACAGGGAGTAAGTCATAATAAAATGATTGTCCGGCAATGTATGGCTGGGGTCTATGTCTCTGAAGGAACCCCTTCTACCATGTCCATAAGCCATAAAAGGGGAGATTTTCCCATTTTCAGCAAAGATATTAGTATTATAAACAATAATTCCAATCATAGACGAACCTCATGTGACACTGGATCAAACTGCCCGAACAGCTGCCCCATGGTGATGGCTTTAGGGTTCACTGTCCGGTAAATCACTTTTTCTTCTTCGCACCCTCGCTCATTCATAAGAGACAGCGTATCAGCGAGGACGTGGAGGACCTTCGTTTTTCCAGAGAACGTCTCTCCAACCAACATAAAACTGTACGGGATAAACAAAATGCAGCATGGTCCATTGTATAAAATGGAAACAGCGAAGAATAAATCCCCCGTCCCATGGACTTCTGTAGTTGCAGCTTACCCGTGTCTGACAATCATCATCTCATACGTCTGGATCATGTTCTCCAGGAAGACCTTCTCGGGCTGGATGTTGTGTCCAGCACAGCTCTCCTGTGCGCATTCGAGTAAATCCTGAGCAAAAGGAAGGTAAAATATTTCATTAGTCTGTTTACAGTGGATCCAATTAGAGGTGGGAGAATACATTTTCAGGACCCAGATCAGTATTCTGTGGCCGCTGGACGGGACTCCTGAGAGCCGCCTCTTAGCTGCCGGCATCCCCGACTCCTCTTCTGATTATATGGCCTGGTGTACATCATGCTGCAACCATAACGTCATGCCAGGCCGGCTAATATGAAGAAGAGCCGGGGGGCAGGAAGAAATAAGGTGGCTCTCAGGGGTCTCATTCAGTGCCCACCACTGACCTGATGTCACGCACAGTGTAGGAAAGACAAAGTACGACACAAAGGGATGAGGGGAAGGGAGCCCAGACACTAGGGAAAGGGGGAAATGGAGACCTCCTAGGCTGATCTGCAATCACCCTGTCTCCCCTACCGACTCTATATTGGTTCCTCACCAATTGCCGCACAGGAACCTATCCCTGTATTTCCTTGGCCCTGGATAGGGAAGGGGGGGTGAGCACTAGTCGATCCCCACTGACAACTAAAGACAGCAAGGGGAGACAGACACAGGGGAAGTAGCTTAGCTTGAGTCGACTTCAGAGAGATGGCACACACATCCTCTTAGCATCAGAGAGGAAGTAAGAGCTGCACTTGCTCCAAGCCTTCACAAGGGGTCATGTGAATATCACTGGCACCTCTGTGTAGCAACCTGGAAGTATTTAAACACCCAGGCCTGATTGTCAATTAGAATAGGAGAGAGGTAACCGCTGGGTCCTACAGTGAGACCGCTAAGAAGATGTCTGTAATGCCAAACGAAGGGATCTCCTGCAACCAACTGCAGCGCGACTGTCTGTCACATCTGACGCACCCATGACACCTGGCCATTGAATCAGGCTCCTGCAAATCGATTCATTCATCTAAAAAAAATGTCTCCATAACCTACAACTAACCTAGCGATAAATCACTCACAGATGTTTTAACCATTTGTTTTCTACATCAGATCATCCTGCATTGGAGGTATAGGTGAGCCCCCTTACCTCTGGTGCCCCTGTGCAGCTGCCCAGGTTGCACTAATGGGACCGGACGATGAGTGACAAGGTCATGTAACCCAATTCCAAAGCAGTGGATCAGGATCGGGAGATTTCAATGGGATTGGTCTACCATCTACTGTGTATGGGGGCCTCATGACAGATTATGTTGGGGGACATAAAAATCGGGCGGTTGGAATTTAATCACGCGATCCTTACTTTCTGACCCTGAAATTAGCAGCTGCCATAAGATTCTGGCAGCGACTCTGTCATAGAGAAAACAGGAGCGAGCATTCCTGAATATGGGGGGCCGGGAAAGATAACGGTCATCCAAATGATAGCTGGCCAGCTATATAGGACCTATCACTTGCCATTAATATGCAATTTTATTACCTGGTGTAAATGCCGCCGTTCTCCTGAATCCGGTGTTGTTTTTCTTTTGCTCCTGCGCCTCTCCATTCCTGAGATATAGCCTCTTTATAGAAATCTAGTTCATAATTTTTAATAGCCAAGTGGGCGTGGTCATCAAGTCCTCTCTGTGGGAGTCTTCAGAAAGGCCTTGTCCAGTTGGCTTAAAGGGCTAGAGGAGAGTGACAGATGTCAGGAACGGAGAGGAGCAGGAAGAAAAGAAAAACAATGCCGGAGTCAGGAGAACAGCGGCATTTACATATTTATGGCGAGGGACAAGTCCTCTAAGTCTTGGAAAACCCCTTTAAGACACTATTATATTTTAATACCTTATAGTCGGCTTTCGGAAGTTGAATGCCAGGGAACAGGTCGCTGGTAATCCCATTGAACAGAGGAATATCATGAGACAAAAATTTGGGTTCGTTTACATCCTTAATTGACCGCAAGAGCTAAATAGAATGAAAAAGGATTAAATGATAAAATAATTCATATACAATATGACATGAAACAATATTAAAAGTGAAGAACCCCATTACAAAGGAGCCGTCAGTTCTTGTGGTATGTCTGTATTAGTAAAGAATAGTATTCTCCAAAAAATAAGTATGAAACCTCTTTTCCTAAAACTCTACATTGTATCGTCCCTCTGTTATACCTCCTGGAAATGTATGTGTAAATGATATATAATGTATATATAATCTATATAGGGGACAACCCTATACAATCTGACTGCGCCCAAACAGTGGTGACATTGTCAGACTGTGTAGGGGACTCGTTATTGACAGATTTCAATTAATTCCTACATTTCCAGGAATGATAAAAGAGGAATGGAACGCTGCTGAGTTGCACTAAAATATGCTGCAGAATTGTTTTTCCATAGGGAATACATGTGGCCTCTGTGTTGCACTGTTAATTGCCGGCTGCAGAATGAGTTAAGTGAGATACTGTCAGTGAACTCGCTTTTGCTGGCTGACAGGGAGTTTGTAAATGTTTTATCTGTCTTTTTCTGAGCTCCTCTCAGTTTATTTATGACCACAGACCTTATCAAAATTGAATGTGCAGGGAATCAAAAAGCCGGTGAAAGCCAAGCGATGCAAAATTTTTAATAAAACCCAATTGTTAAAATGATTTTTAGCCTAAAATACATGTGTTTAAGTTAAAAATCAAAACTGTCCCATAAGATGAACAAGCTACGTGTTTAACAACTATAGTTTTGACATTTTTGCACAGATGAGATCTAACAAGCCAGGAACAGCAATGTACAGAAATTATTTGCAAGTCTCTGTCTGCTACTATAAAATCATACAGATCTAATTTTTGTGATCCAAATGCTTCTCGGTAAGATGGTAATGCTATCCTATACGAGATGTAAAGCGACCAACAGTTCAGAACTTACAAGAATATCTTCATTTTCATGGGGGAATTTCAGCTTCAGATTGCCAGCAGCGATCAGCACAGCCTTTACTGCACGCATCCCATAATCATAATGGAACTGGGACGAGAGCGGCTCCGAGCACAGCCGGTAAGTCATTACCATCTTCACCGAGAGAGGTTTAGCGTGCAGAAAACCGTAAGAATAAAGGCCGATCTCCGCAATCAGAGCATAGTTGGGGACCATCATTGCTACAGTCCGGAAAAGAACCTGAAATGCGCAAACCAGATGGGTCAGTCAACAAATGAAACTAAGTTACTGTAAACTAGGCATAGAGCCGGGGAACCCATTATGTCCATTTACACTATCCTCCACCCCAGACCTAAAAGTGATGTGTCTATTCCACATCAGAGGAAAGTCAGTCAAAGTGTGGTTAAAGGGGTATTCCCATCTCCAAGATCCTGTCCCAATATGTAATAGGTGTAATAATAATAATGTGTGCAAATATCTCCAATTAGAAATGTAGTATAGTTCTTCTGATTAGCTATGTTGCTTACCCCCATGTGCAGGACATTGCAGTAGCTTAGGTATCCATGGTTACGACCACTCAGTTACTTGCTAGTGGTCATAACCATGGATACCTAAGCTACTGCTATGCCCTGCACATGGGTTAAGCTACATAGCTAATCAGAAGAACTATACTACATTTCCAATTGGAGGTATTTGCTATTAATATTATTATTACACCTATTACATATTGGGATAGAGTCTTGGAGATGGGAATACTCCTTTAAAACTTTCCAAATCTCTCTCCGCACCTCTACTGTGTCCATTTTGGAAAATAGGAGAATGGGACATCAATATTAAGGAGCTTGCAGAAATGAGGGCATCAGGTACAATCTCATATAGGTTTGGGGGAGAATGATCCCTTTGATGAAATCTTATGTTTCTTTTGTAAACCTAGTATTTACTTGAAAGTTTGTGAACCCCTCAAAAATTTCTGTATTACTGCATAAATTTGACTTAAAGCTACATCAGTCTGTGAGGTCACAAAGGAACTCAAGGTAACCTCTAAGCAACTAAAGGCCTCTCCTCAGATTAGCTAATGTAATTGTTCATGAGTCCACCATCAGAAGGACAATGAACAACAATGGCGAGCATGGCAGGATTGCAAGGAGAAAGGCAATGCGATTTAAAATGTCACTGCTAAAACTCACCTGGGCACATCAATAGGTAACTGGAATAATGCTTTGTGGAAGGATGAGGCCAAGATAGAGATTTTAAGTGAGAAGCTATATGTTTGCAGAAAGAAAATACTGCATTACAGCATAAGAACCTCCTATCATCTATGAAACACAAAGATGGTAATCGTAACATGCTTTGGGCCTGTTTTGCTGCACTTGGCCAAGGACGGCTGCCATCATTGATGGAACAATGAATTCTAAAATCTATCAGCAAATGCTAAAGGAAAATATCAGGATATCAGTTCATGTACTGAATCTCAAGAAAACGTGGGTCATGCAGCAAGACAATGGCCCAAAGACACAAGTCGTTCTACAAAAGAATGGTTGAATAAACATAAAGTTTTGGAATGGCCGAGTCATAGTCGTGAGCTTAATCCTATAGAAATGTTGTGGAAGGGCCCGATGCAAGGCACTGGGACGCTTTACCTTGAGGTTATCCGGCAGCTCAGAACGTCCCGCGTAGCCAGGATTCATGGTAATGGCTACAAAGTAATTTGGGTTAAGCTTCAGTTCTGTTCCTTCGAAGTTGAACATGTCCATCTTCGTCTGGATGGCTCTCTGGATGCGGAGAATCTGTTGGGCCACCAAGGACAACACCTCCAGCTCAATACGGTTAAACTCATCAAAACACGCCCATGCTCCCGATGATGCCAGCCCTTTGAAAACTAAAAAAAAGTATATACAGTACAGACCAAAAGTTTGGACACACTTTCTCATTTAAAGATTTTCTGTATTTTCATGACTATGAAAATTGTACATTCACACTGAAGGCATCAAACTATGAATTAACACATGTGGAATTATATACTTAACAAAAAAGTGTGAAACAACTGAAAATATGTCTTATATTCTAGGTTCTTCAAAGTAGCCACCTTTTGCTTTGATGACTGCTTTGCACACTCTTGGCATTCTCTTGATGAGCTTCAATAGGTAGTCACCGGAAATGGTCTTCCAACAATCTTGAAGGAGTTCCCAGAGATGCTTAGCACTTGTTGGCCCTTTTGCCTTCACTCTGCGGTCCAGCTCACCCCAAACCATCTCGATTGGGTTCAGGTCTGGTGACTGTGGAGGCCAGGTCATCTGGCGTAGCACCCCATCACTCTCCTTCTTGGTCAAATAGCCCTTACACAGCCTGGAGGTGTGTTGGGGTCATTGTCCTTTTAAAAAATAAATGATGGTCCAACTAAACGCAGACCGGATGGAATACCATGCCGCTGCAAGATGCTATGGTAGCCATGCTGGTTCAATTTTGAATAAATCACCAACAGTGTCACCAGCAAAGCACCCCCACACCATCACACCTCCTCCTCCATGCTTCATGGTGGGAACCAGGCATGTAGAGTCCATCCGTTCACCTTTTCTGCGTCGCACAAAGACACGGTGGTTGGAACCAAAGATCTCAAATTTGGACTCATCAGACCAAAGCACAGATTTCCACTGGTCTAATGTCCATTCCTTGTGTTCTTTAGCCCAAACAAGTCTCTTCTGCTTGTTGCCTGTCCTTAGCAGTGGTTTCCTAGCAGCTATTTTACCATGAAGGCCTGCTGCACAAAGTCTCCTCTTAACAGTTGTTGTAGAGATGTGTCTGCTGCTAGAACTCTGTGTGGCATTGATCTAATCTCTAATCTGAGCTGCTGTTAACCTGCGACTTTTAAGAACCAAGAATATAAGACATATTTTCAGTTGTTTCACACTTTTTTGTTAAGTATATAATTCCACATGTGTTAATTCATAGTTTTGATGCCTTCAGTGCGAATGTACAATTTTCATAGTCATGAAAATACAGAAAAATCTTTAAATGAGAAGGTGTGTCCAAACTTTTGGTCTGTACTATATAATCAAAAGATGTCAGCAGAACATCGGTTGGAGTCAGTTTATTATCTGCAATGGAGCAGCTTAACATTGTATGTACCTTTGACATTGCTATGTAGTCCAAACCATCAGAGCAGTTAAAGACCACACACTGCACGGCCAGCGCCTTGGCCAAATCTTTGGTGGTCTCAGTTTTTCCTGTGCCGGCCGGACCTTCTGGAGCTCCACCAAGATTTAGATAAAAAGCACCGATCTACGAATGAAACATGAAAGAACTGGTATGAAATATCAATAAACTTTCTAATAAGTTTCATGCATCATGCAAAAGTCAAAAAGATTTCTGAGCATAACCCATCACATCATAGCAGAGTCCGCTAGCATCTGTCAGTGAGCGGAGTGATGACCAGGCGTGGGGAGTTGCCCAGGTACTCATAGGCGGACTTCACATTGCAGTTGATGATTCGCACTCTCGCATTCTCATTCTCCCAGTAATAGCGGAGTTGGGCAAGCCACTGGAAGTCTGTTTCATGAGAAACTCCTGAGCAATGTAGGAAAAGATAGTCAACCTCTAAGACACTGCAGAATCACAAGGGAGAGTTTCTAAAGGGAAGGCAAATGCACATACATTATAGGACAAAACTCCTAGTCACCGAATTCTGCTTTTTTCATTTAGTCCCATTGCCCACGGTGTATAACATCCGGACTCTCAGCCCCCAGTTTATAAAATCCGGCCTCTCGCCTCCCCCGGTGTATAACATCCGCCCCTCGCCCCTAGTTTAGCATAACATCCGTCCCCTCGCCCCCCCGCCAGTGTATAAAATCCATCCCCTCAACCCCACTGTATAACATCCAACCCCAAGCCCTCCTTTGCATAACATCCGACCCCCAGGGTATAACATCCGGCCCCCAGCCCCGGTGTATAACATCTGTACCCTCGCTCCCTCCCCCTGGTGTATAATATCCGGCCTCTCGCCCCCCGGTGTATAATATCCGTCCCCTCGCTCCCAGTGTATAACAACCATCCCCTCGCTCCCATTGTATAACAACCATCCCCTCGCCCATGGTGTATAATATCCGTCCCCTCACCCCTGGTGTATAATATCCATCCCCTCGCCCCTGGTGTATAATATCCGTCCCCTCGCCCCGGTGTATAATATCCGTTCCCTCGCCCCTGGTGTATAATATCCGTCCCCTCACCCCTGGTGTATAATATCCGTCCCCTCGCCCCGGTGTATAATATCCGTCCCCTCGCCCCTGGTGTATAATATCCGTCCCCTCGCCCCGGTGTATAATATCCGTCCCCTCGCCCCTCAGTGTATAACATCTAGCCCTCGGACTTGTATAACATCTAGCCCCTCGTACCCCCAGTGTATGACATCTGGCCCCTCGGCCTTGTTGTATAACATTAAGACTCTCGCCCCCCACCAGTGTATAACATCAATCCCCTCGCCCCTGGTGTATAATATCCATCCCCTCGCCCCTGGTGTATAATATCCGTCCCCTCGCCCCGGTGTATAATATCCGTCCCCTCGCCCCTGGTGTATAATATCCGTCCCCTCGCCCCGGTGTATAATATCCGTCCCCTCGCCCCTGGTGTATAATATCCGTCCCCTCGCCCCGGTGTATAATATCCGTCCCCTCGCCCCGGTGTATAATATCCGTCCCCTCGCCCCTGGTGTATAATATCCGTCCCCTCGCCCCTTGGTGTATAACATCTAGCCCTCTGACTTGTATAGCATCTAGCCCCTCGGACATGTAGAACATCTAGCCCCTCGTACCCCCAGTGTATAACATCTGGCCCCTCGGCCTTGTTGTATAACATTAAGACTCTCGCCCCCCACCAGTGTATAACATCAATCCCCTCGCCCCTGGTGTATAATATCCATCCCCTCGCCCCTGGTGTATAATATCCGTCCCCTCGCCCCTGGTGTATAATATCCGTCCCCTTGCCCCTCAGTGTATAACATCCAGCCCTCGGACATGTATAACATCTAGCCCCTCGTACCCCTAGGGTATAACATCTGGCCCCTCGGCCTTGTATAACATTAAGACTCTCGCCCCCCACCAGTGTATAACATCAATCCCCACGCCCCCCGGTGTATAACATCCGCCCCCCCATGCTGTGAGCTGTTACTAACATATGACAGAACGGCTGGTGGTGCAGAGCTCTCTGATACCAGCGCGGTCCTGTAATAGGAGCCACCGAGGTAACAAGTCTGGATATTAAATTTCTTCTCTCCTAAATCTTCCCCCATCACAAGTGAGTGATATTATTAAGGAGTAGAAGGAACTGCAGCAACTCAGGAGACCCCGGAACATTACAGAGCGGGGTCACTGAGTGCTGAGGAGCAGAGGGCAGAACACTTTCCTGACTCCATTGGTAACAACATCACCACAAACACTGCGTCCCCGCCAGGAGCTTTATGGCCGAGCAGCTGCATGCAGCCTTACATCACCAAGCACGATGCCGAGCGTCAGATGGAGTGGTGTGAAGCCACCACCACAGGACTCTGGAGGAGACCTGTTCTGTGCAGTGACGGATCACACTTCTCTATCTGGCATCTGATGGACGAGTCTGGATTTGGTGAATGCCAGGAGAACGTTACCCTATTAACTGCATTGTGCCCGCTGTACAGTTTGCTGGTGGAGGTATGGCCTTGTTTTTAGGGGTTGGTCTAGGCCCCTTAGTTCCAGTGAAAAAATATCTTAATGCTTCAGCACAAGACATTTTAAACAATTGTAGCTTCCAACCCTAAGGGAATAGAAGAGCAGAACTGTTTCACACACGTTCTCAACCTCAACCCCACTAAACACCTTTAGGATGATTAATTAGAACAAATACTGCACAATGGCAGCATAAATATGTCACCGCAACATAGGGAAGAACAATGTCAGTCACACATCAATTACATTGCCATATGTCTGCTCAGGCTTAGAATGGCTGACCATTCGGAGAATTACATAATACCTACAAAGAAACCGAACAAAAGGTCATTAAAGGAATTGGAATAAAAACCCTTTATTAGTACATCCATGGTTATGGAAGGACACCGCACAGAGGAGGGCACACACACCATTGATAGAAAATATTACAAACCGCACCTAGGCCATCCAAAACACTGACTATAAAGAATATCAATTGTGGCAATGAGTCATATACAGGGGATGCCGACACATACAGATGCAAAAACATTCATATACAGTTATATGAAAAAGTTTGGGCACCCCTATTAATCTTAAGCTTATTGTTTTATAAAAATTGGTGTTTTTGCAACAGCTACTTCAGTTTGATATATGTAATAACTGTTGGACACAGTAATGTTTCTGCCTTGAAATGAGGTTTATTGTACTAACAGAAAATGTGCAATCTGCATTCAAACAAAATTTGACAGGTGCATAAGTATGGGCACCCTTATCATTTTCTTGTTTTAAATACTCCTACCTACTTTTTACTGACTTGCTAAAGCACTTTTTTTGGTTTTGTAACCTCATTGAGCTTTGAACTTCATAGCCAGGTGTATGCAATCATGAGAAAAGCTACTTAAAGTGGCTACTTGCAAGTTGTTCTCCTGTTTGAATCTCCTCTGAAGAGTGGCATCATGGGCTCCTCAAAACAACTGTCAAATGATCTGAAAACAAAGATTATTCAACATAGTTGTTCAGGGGAAGGATACAAAAAGCTGTCTCAGAGATTTAACCTGTCAGTTTCCACTGTGAGGAACATAGTAAGGAAATGGAAGAACACAGGGACAGTTCTTGTTAAGGCCAGAAGTGGCAGGCCAAGAAAAACATCAGAAAAGCAGAGAAGAAGAATGGTGAGATCAGTCAAGGACAATCCTCAGACCACCTCCAGAGAGCTGCAGCATCAACGTGCTGCAGATGGTGTCACTGTGCATCGGTGAACTATACAACGCACTTTGCACAAGGAGAAGCTGTATGGGAGAGTGATGCGAAAGAAGCCGTATCTGCAAGCACGCCACAAACAGAGTCGGCTGAGGTATGCAAAAGCACATTTGGAGAAGCCAATTTCCTTTTGGAAGAAGGTCCTGTGGACTGATGAAACCAAGATTGAGTTGTTTGGTCATACAAAAAGGCGTTATGCATGGCGGCAAAAAAACACAGCATTCCAAGAAAAACACTTGCTACCCACAGTAAAATTTGGTGGAGGTTCCATCATGCTTTGGGGCTGTGTGGCCAATGCCGGCACCGGGAATCTTGTTAAGGTTGAGGGACGCATGGATTCCACTCAGTATCAGCAGATTCTTTACAATAATGTTCAAGAATCAGTGATAAAGTTGAAGTTACGCAGGGGATGGATCTTTCAGCAAGACAATGATCCAAAACACGCTCCAAATCTACTCAGGCATTCATGCAGAGGAACAATTACAATGTTCTGGAATGGCCATCCCAGTCCCCAGACCTGAATATCATTGAACATCTGTGGGGTCATTTGAAGAGGGCTGTCCATGCTCGGCGACCATCAAACTTAACTGAACTGGAATTGTTTTGTAAAGAGGAATGGTCAAAAATACCTTCATCCAGGATCCAGGAACTCATTAAAAGCTACAGGAAGCGACTAGAGGCTGTTATTTTTGCAAAAGGAGGATCTACTAAGTATTAATGTCACTTTTCTGGTGAGGTGCCCATACTTATGCACCTGTCAAATTTAGTTTGAATGCAGATTGCACATTTTCTGTTAGTACAATAAACCTCATTTCAAGGCAGAAACATTACTGTGTCCAACAGTTATTACATATATCAAACTGAAATAGCTGTTGCAAAAACACCAATTTTTATAAAACATTAAGCTTAAGATTAATAGGGGTGCCCAAACTTTTTCATGTAACTGTATAGTGACCACCATTTCAATATGCATAAATGACTACTGCCCCATAGACGTCATTGTAAGTACACCCCAAGATTGCTTTACTGTGACAAGATCAATTGTGTCCTATGAAAACTCAAAGAAAAGAGGGGGGAATATAACATAGATATGGAAAGAAGATAGGAATGGGGTGAAATGTATGAAGGTGCTCTGCATATTGAGCTGTGATATCTGTAGAGGGACGGACTCCATATTAACATCCTGGATATGGATTTAGAATAGGAGGCCATAAAAGCCCCTGTAGGTGTAATGTGGAGGGGGCACAATACCTTTCTCCATGTAGTGTATAATAAATAGAACATGGTATTGGAAAGTTTGGTGCCAGCCATGATGTTTGTACAAACCTGTTTGGATCATTTCCATGCCCACGTCACGAGCGTGCCCCTCTATGGTGACGAGAGCCCCCAATGTGCTGCGAGTCTGCTGGGACAATTTTCCTCCTCGCACAAGCTCCACAATATCATTTAGCTGGAGCTGCAGATTATCATAGGAGTTTTTCAGGCCCTACAAGAAGGATGTAACGGTGAAATCATCTGCAGAAACATTCATAGAACATACATATTGCAAGGGGGCTGAAATCTATACAGATTATAAGCTGCAGACTAGATTGAGAACTCCACAATATGCAGGCACTTTTTAATGTACACAACAATTTTACAACATATCTTTATAGAAGTTGGAGATCTGGATTGAACCCAGAGCTCCAAATACCCAGATGTACCTCTATAAAACCCTGCCACAAACAGCATGGAAAACTCAATGCAGATGGATTCATTTTATGCTGGTATTATGGGAAATCCCATACAATGTCTTCCCTTATTGGTAGATATGACGAGAGTAGAGATGAGCGAATGGATTTGCAGGACTCTGGTCCAACAGTCGGGTCAGTATTCCACGGCCGCAGGACCGGAGCCCCATGAAACGGCATCTCCGGCTCCTCTTTTGATGTCGATGTCATAGTTGTGGTGTGAGGCACAAATGACATCACGCCTGGCCGGCTAATCAAAAGAGGAGCCAGGGATGCCGGCATGTAAGAGGCGGTTAGCAAGGCTCCCATCCAACAGCCACAGACTACTAACCTGCTCTCTTAGACCAAGGTCCTGCAAATTTAGTTGCTCATCTCTAGACAAGATGCATGAATCAATGCAAAATCCCAACTATCAAATACTATGGAGCCTTTTGGGTACCTTCAAGATATTGAGCCGCTGTACAACTGCAACCCCCAATAGAAGACCCCTGGGCAAGAAAAGTACATGGGCTCTTTGCAGTCGAATAACGTACTGTGAAAGAAGCTACTTGCATCTTTTGATGTGAATGTGGGTCCCCTTACCTCTGTTGCACCAATGGTATATCCACCCCTGGAAAGTCCTATAAGCTGCGTCCCTGGGTATGACAGTCTATTAGCAGGAGAACACATGAAGTCTGTCTATGAATGTATATATATGTATTTCTCCCAGAAAATTATTACAATTACACATGTTTTGTTGTTCACATGTTTATTTAATTTGTGTGTATTGGAACAACACAAAAAGAAGATATTGGTCAACAATTTTGGTTCTCAAGTCCTCAGACAGTTCTCTTTTCCTCTTTCTGTTCTCCCTACTTAGTGTGGCATGTAACAACGCAAAGATAGAGTCAACTTTTCCCCTTTGTATCGGGTTTCAGGTGTGACTTTCATATTGCCCACACCTTTTACTTGCCACAGGTGAGTTTGAACGAGCATCACATGCTTGAAACAAAATTGTTTACCCACAATTTTGGAAAGATGCCAACAATTTTGCCCGGCCCATTTTTGGGGTTTTGTGTGAAATTATATCCAATTTGCCTTTTTTTCTCTGTTTTTTTTTGTGTTGTTCCAATACACACAAAGGAAATAAACATGTGTATAACAAAAAATACACATGCAATTGCAATAATTTTATGGAAAAATACTTCAAGGGTGCCAACACTTCCGGCCATGACTGTTTCTAGTGAAGCAACCTTGATCAGTAAAGGAGCTTATGCCGTACCTCTGGGCCACTGCCGATAGCTTCATGCCCTTCACTGGTCCAGAACATCTGAGACACACAGAGCACGACCTGTCCCGGCCATTCCCTCACCCAGTCTTTTCTTGCAGTCTCGGGGTATGCCTTTTAAAAAACAAAGTTAAATTACGTTGACAGAAGCATTTAAGAGAGGGACAACCTTACTAGTATTATCTAGCAAATTCATTTCTACCGATTGCAGGTAGAAGATCTGCTACCTGGCTCTATTGCAAGAGATACATCATCCACAAATCATTCACTGCCGCCAAATAATCTTATACAAATATAAAAGTACTAGATTAGTTCCAATTAATGCTTTTGGTCTGTAGGTAGATCCGTACCATTCGTGACCGAGCAATAACATCATGCACGCTCCTTAACATGACATCTTCCCCTTGGATGAGGAACTTCTGCACGGCCCCCCGAGCCTCGGAGGTGGAGATGGTCTGGATGAGCTCTACGCGTTCCCCCTCGGTGCTGTACATGGCTTTGATGTCCAGGTTAGGAAGGAACTCCAGCTTTGCGATGCCTTCAAAGCCCTTCTTTAGATGTGGTTGGACCCGCAGAGGATCTTTAGTCTCAGAGAGAATTTCTAGCATTTCGTCGTTGGACAGGAAGAAAAAGCTAAAGCGAAAATGCACAATATGATAAAGATGTCATTAAAGTATTGGGTCAGGCGCCATTTGTATCAGTGTCTATGTGAGAAAATAGAAAAGCAAAGCTTTAAAGTAAAGATTCAGTCCCCATACACATTGGATTAAAATAGTTTAAACCTGACGATTGCAGCAGGACCGGCCTACCCACTGATGTGTATGGGGGTCTCCTGACTCTCCCCCGATAGAGGATGTCAGGGCCAGAAGGATCGGGCAGATGGGATTTCAATACCCGGTCTTTTGGTTCTCAGGGGAGATAACCCGCTGCCGGAGGTGTCCAGTACTGACTTTCTCCTCTCTCCCCATTAAAAACACATGACTGTTCAGCAGAATATGTGGGAGTCAGGAGAAGTAGCCAAATAACCATTCAGACGACGGGTATCTCATATCTCATGCGTATGGCTAGCTTAAAGGGGCTATCCAGCTTTGGGAACTTTTTTTATTTAACTGAAATGGGTATTCCCATCTCCAGGATTCTACCCCAATATGTAGTAGGTGTAATAATAATAATATTAGCAAATAGCTCCAATTAGAAGTGTAGTATAGTTCTTCTGATTTGCTTTGTCGCTTACCCCATGTGCAGGGCATTGCAGTAGCTTAGGTTACGACCACTAGCAAATAACTGTCACTATATGAGTGGTCGTAACCATGGATACCGAAGCTGGGGAAAGCGACATAGCGAATCAGAAGAACTATACTACATTTCTAATTGGAGGTATTTGCTAATATTATTATTATTACTATGCCTACTACATATTGGGATAGGATCTTGGAGATGGGAATACCCATTTAATTGCGAGTATTTGCGACAATTCAGTTTCATTAAAAATGTTGCACCGTTCGGCTTTTTGTTTCCTGCACATTCAGCTTTGATGTGATCTGTGGTCATAAATCGGCTAAGAGGAGCTGAAAAAAGACAGATTAAAAATAAGTCCAATAGCCAGCGCAACGCAGAGCCAATAGAAGGCAAACAGTGCAAAATTATTAATGAAATCCAATTACAAAAATGATTTCAATGCGTTTAAATAAGAAAAAAAATAATTATTTAAAGAGTATATAGAATCATTGCAACAAGTGAAAGGACTATACCGTGGGAAAAAAGCCTCTTCTTCTCCAGATAGGCATTCGGCCCTTTCATGATTTTATCCAGAAGCACATTGCTGTCCTGAAGTTTTTCCAGAAGTCCGGTCAGAGAAGTGGCGCTTAAAACCTAAAACAAAGTAGATAGCCCATAAGTAAGATTCCATTATATAGTTATAGAGACTGAAAAAAGGTCACATTCATTGACTATTGTGCCAGTAGTTCATATTAAAAAAAAAATTAGAACCTATATGGATAGAAAATAGAAGATGCGGGAGGCTGAAGTCCAGGCAGTGCGGAGCCCCATAACCCGGGATCCTTGTGATGGAAGCATCAGGACACGGACTCTTGGAAAACATCAATCCTGGATGCAAGATGACCGTGCTTTCTTGTATCAGTCCACCATGAAGCATCCATTTACCTTCAGGTCTTTAACGCAATGTTTCATGATCTCTCTCCAGTTTCTGTCCACAGTCTGGAATAAGCGTCCTTCTTCAGGCATTTGCTGCATGATGTCCTCAGAAGAGAAGATGGGGTCTAGATAAAGCCACTGGGCCTGCACCTTCAGCCATTCATCAATGGTTTCCTGGATCCTTATCAGTCGTTCCTCCCATTGCTTAAAGGAGGAGAGCAAAAAGTTAATTACACATAAAATGAAAATGATAGAAAAAAATGCTATCATTTTAGAAGATAAATTATCAATGGATATGAATTCTGAATTGTTGGATATTTGTAGGGAAAGTTTGGTGAGACTCCTTGATACCATCCCCTTTACATGTAAGCTGGAGCCGCATGTAACTTTAGCCTCGGAGATCCTAATGAAACCTTAGCTTCTGCTAATAAGCAAGTGAATATTTTATACCTTGATTTCTTTCTCATAGGGCTTGATGAAAGGCGATCCCCTCATTGTCTGAGTCTTCACAATTTGGTCATCCAGAGTGGTTTGGATTTCATCCACTGCTGATAGAGTAGAAACGCCAGATTCTCGATAGGGACTGGTATTAAAGGATATGGAGTCCCACATTTCTTCCATGGTATGCATCGCCTTCTACAGGGAAAACTCCTAATAAGAAAACACAGAAACTTTTCACTAGTAGCAGATTCCTCTTTGTTCCGACAAGGATGGGGGAGAAGCATATATACAAGGATGGGGGGCAGCATATATACAAGGATGGGGGAGCAGCATATATACAAGGATGGGGGAGCAGCATATATACAAGGATGGGAGAGCAGCATATATATGTGGCACCCCAAGGGGCTGGTTTCCACAGTAACGGCAATGTTATGTCTGAGAGCAGGTGGGAGGTCTCTTGGTCAGGAATCCTATGCATGCACACCTCCTGCCCAGTCCTGGGAGGGGAAGAACTTCCCCTGTATAAACCTGGGGCTGAGGCAGGGTTAGAGAGTTGAGAGGGAGAGTTCAGCCAGGAGGGCTGACAGGGAGCTGTGGCTCCGGCTGGGCCCAGCTCCTGGGCCATGCCAGAAGTAGAGAAGAGAAGCAGCATAGGAAGAAACAACAGGAGCTCTGTGGGAGCAGTGTTACAAAGAGTCAGGGGCTGGCAGCTGCAGAGCTCGCCCTGACTGAGAAGATTTCTTACCGGACCCGGAGTCCGAGGCTGTGGGGACTAACTCCTACCCAGCAGCAGAATCCGTCAGGCAGGGGATTTCAGGTCCTCTGGCCAAGAAACCCGAAGGCACGGTCACACGCATGGGACCAGCACCGCCGTCGTGGAGCGGAAGCTACTAGAAGGCCCCGAGTCACCGGCCATACGGGTGAGCACCACACGGTACACTCAGGGACGTGGGCTACTTATACTCGCTTCTAGCAAGGTAGCCAGAAGAGTACAGTCAGTTTGGGAGGCCTACAACTCCGCCTGGCCAGGGGAGATCCCATCTGCTCAAGGACTGACCAGGCCCCAATCGCTAGCCAGTACTCCGGGAGGGTCTATCTTTTTCACCAGTAAAGACCCTGAACTACACCGCGGGCGCGTCAGCTTT
Organism: Phyllobates terribilis; assembly: GCF_046119375.1. Lineage (NCBI taxonomy): Eukaryota > Metazoa > Chordata > Amphibia > Anura > Dendrobatidae > Phyllobates > Phyllobates terribilis. The sequence continues at coordinate 307,576 of NW_027363335.1, forward strand.
TGGCGTAGTCGGCAGGATTTCGTGCCCGCAACCACCGGGTACTGCGTGCCTGAAAAAGAGACTTTTCAAACTTACCTGTGGTGAAGATTCCCGCCATCCGGCGCCATCTTCAGCCTTCTTCCCGCCATCGGTGAAGTTTCCCGCCATCCGGCGCCATCTTCTGCCTTCTTCCCGCCATCCGTGGAGTTTTCCCGCCATTGGACGCCATCTTGAGGACGCCGCGCGGGAAGAAGAGGGGCGTGGACTCCGAAAGCGCGCGAGAACTGAAGCCCCGCCTCACGTCCGGACGTTGCGTAAGGTCCTGGAAGGAGCCCAGCAGACGCCGACGTCACAGGAGCGCGACGGAAGGTCCTCAACCATCCACTGCGGAGCCGCGGCCTACGGAAGAGGATCATCGCAAGGTAGGCCACGGTCCACTAGGGGGGAGGAAGATGTCGGATACGGAGGAGAGCTTCACTGCCTCAACCCCCGCCAGCGCTACCGCTGCTGCAGTTATGCCCTTCACCATGCCCTATATCCCGGGAGCAGCTTGGCTACCCCAGTACTCAGGGGAGTCACATACCCTGCATGACTTTAGAGAAAAGCTGGATAGCCTCTTCCAGGTGTACCCCCTCACAGAAGAGCAAAAAGTGAGCATCCTGGTGGCCCAACTAACCGGGGCAGCCAAAAGGGAAGTAAAATCCTGGCCACCTGGGAGGAAGACTGTCGCAGAGATACTAACCCAGCTAACCGAGGAGGAGCTGCAGTACTACCAATACGAGGAAAGCGAAGAGGACCTGGACGGGTCTGAGGACTACCCTCAGGAGGGAGCACAAAGAGGACATAGCTACTGAAGGGAAGTAGCGTGAATAAAGAGCTGTGAATAGTTACCCGTAAGGGTACAAGGACTGCTGCTAATTAAAATATGGTCCCCGTTGGGATTAGTGAATTGTTCCCATGTGCCCCTATCTTAAACCAGGCTGAGGACTGTGAGCAGCCATTCCTTATCCCCACTGGCCGAGGACTGAGAGCGGCCATATCCTGTAAATAATTATGTGTTTCTAGTAATTTATGGGAGTCTTTGGTGGATTTGCCGGGAATCCTTTGTACATAGTTGGAGCGTAACCCAGGACGGACTAAAGACTGTTAAGGACTCGGGGCAGGACAGACCCCTACCTGGTTACGTCTCCCTGTTTTGGTGAAATGGACACCTTGCTTTTCTTCAAAGACTGCACCCGGTTGCGGACACGCCGTAACCATCTTTATGTGTTTTTCTTATTGTATTATTATTGTTTATACCTTGTTATGTTTTTCTAAAAATATGTTTAGTCCCGGAGTACTAAATTTCACTAGGGGGGAATGTGGCACCCCAGGGGTCTGGTTTCCACAGTAACGGCAATGTTATGTCTGAGAGCAGGTGGGAGGTCTCTTGGTCAGGAATCCTATGCATGCCACACCTCCTGCCCAGTCCTGGGAGGGGAAGAACTTCCCCTGTATAAACCTGGGGCTGAGGCAGGGTTAGAGAGTTGAGAGGGAGAGTTCAGCCAGGAGGGCTGACAGGGAGCTGTGGCTCCGGCTGGGCCCAGCTCCTGGGCCATGCCAGAAGTAGAGAAGAGAAGCAGCATAGGAAGAAACAACAGGAGCTCTGTGGGAGCAGTGTTACAAAGAGTCAGGGGCTGGCAGCTGCAGAGCTCGCCCTGACTGAGAAGATTTCTTACCGGACCCGGAGTCCGAGGCTGTGGGGACTAACTCCTACCCAGCAGCAGAATCCGTCAGGCAGGGGATTTCAGGTCCTCTGGCCAAGAAACCCGAAGGCACGGTCACACGCATGGGACCAGCACCGCCGTCGTGGAGCGGAAGCTACTAGAAGGCCCCGAGTCACCGGCCATACGGGTGAGCACCACACGGTACACTCAGGGATGTGGGCTACTTATACTCGCTTCTAGCAAGGTAGCCAGAAGAGTACAGTCAGTTTGGGAGGCCTACAACTCCGCCTGGCCAGGGGAGATGCCATCTGCTCAAGGACTGACCAGGCCCCAATCGCTAGCCAGTACTCCGGGAGGGTCTATCTTTGTCACCAGTAAAGACCCTGAACTACACCGCATCGTCTCTGAGTGGTTCCTGCTACCCCCATCATCCACGTCGGCTGCCCTGAGGCCATACCCCTCCCGTTGGGGGTTATACCATCTACGCTGCACTATCCTACCACCGGCCTCAGCGGTCTGCCCTGCAGCGGCAGCTCCATAGCTGCATTCAACGGGTGGCGTAGTCGTCCATCATCTACCGCTGATACAGCGCCACTTAGTCTGACTCCCTGGGCACGGACCGGATCACCGCCACGAGACTACAACCCTCAAGAGATCCGGCTCCGGGTAAGCTCCCGCGTGCGCAACGCAGCGCGACACAGGTCCAGGGGCGCGTCATATACTAGGATGGGGGAGCAATATATATACAAGGATGGGGTAGCAGGATATATACAAGGATGGGGGGCAGCATATATACAAGGATGGGGGCAGCATATATACAAGGATGGGGGAGCAGCATATATACAAGGATGAAGAAGCAGCATGTATACAAGGATGGGGGAGCAGCATATATACAAGGATGGGGGAGCAGCATATATACAAGGATGGGGGAGCAACATATCTAGAAGGATGGGGGAGCAACATATATACAAGGATGGGGGGAGCACATACAAGGATGGGGGAGCAACATATCTACAAGGATGGGGGAGCAGCATATATACAAGGATGGGGGAGAAACATATACAAGGATGGGGGAGCAACATACATACAAGGATGGGGGAGCAACATATCTACAAGGATGGGGGAGCAACATATATACAAGGATGGGGGAGCAACATATCTACAAGGATGGGGGAGCAACATATATACAAGGATGGGGGAGCAGCATATATACAAGGATGAGGGGCAGCATATATACAAGGCCGGGGAAGCAGGATATATACAAGGATGGGGGAGCAGCATATTTACAAGGATGGGGGAGCAGCATATATACAAGGATGGGGGAGCAACATATATACAAGGAAGGGGGAGCAACATATATACAAGAATGGGGGAGCAGCATATATACAAGGATAGGGGAGGAACATATATACAAGGATGGGTGAGCAGCATATATACAAGGATTTGGAGGAGCATATACAAGGATGGGGGAGAAGCATATATACAAGGATGGGGGAGCAGCATATATACAAGGATGGGGGAGCAACATATATACAAGGATGGGGGAGCAACATATATACAAGAATGGGGGAGCAGCATATATACAAGGATAGGGTAGCAACATATATACAAGGATGGGGGAGCAGCATATATACAAGGATTTGGGGGAGCACATACAAGGATGGGGGAGAAGCATATATACAAGGATGGGGAATCAGCATATATACAAGGATGGGGAAGCAGGATATATACAAGGATGGGGGAGCAACATATATACAAGGATGGGGGGCAGCATATATACAAGTGACTCGCCCCCTGGGCCGTGGGGCACTCGGAACCGGGAAATAGGGAGACGATGGGGGTAGTAGTGGCGACCCGGTCCCGTGGCTCAGGGTGGTCAGACCAGTGGCAGTCTTTTAGATGTTTTAGATAATGTCCGACTACGCCACCCGTGGATTGCGGTTATTAGGAACCGCCGCTGCAGGGCAGACCGCTGGGGCCGATGATGTACGCAGCTGGGATGGTATGACTCCCCACGGGAAGAGTGCGGCCCCAGGGCAGTGTAGTGGATGGTGGGAGTGATGGTGGTGAGAGTCCCAGTACCGGTAATGCCGGAGGAGCGAAAAAGCACACAGACAACGTACTGCAGTCCAGGGTCTTTACTCACGGTTAATATCCAAGTCACTTCTGCAGGGAATGACTGCCCGAGCCGTGCTGCGTCCACCAGGTGAGGGGCTCGGTCAACCCCCAGACAGCTCAGGAGTATGGCTCAAGACCCCCTTTAGTCCTTTCTCTGGCCTGCCTCACCAGTGACCCACTTTTGTCCAGCTACCGCGGACTTGTGCGGTTAAACGTGGGCCCCGTCCTCCGCTGTCCTATATGGTGCCTTCCTAGCAGGTTTGATGAGGTGTCGCACCAATAAATGATCATGACCTCCGGTCTTTGGCTGAGGGTTGTTTCTCCTCCACCAACTTGGGATCCGGTACCCTTAATCTGCCTGACCCTGCACCCTGGATTCTCGTGGGTTCTTAGGGTCCCTTCCACCTTCTTGTTCCTGAGCCCTTCTGTTTCTTCCTCTCTTTCTTTGCTGTTCCTTTCTGTTTCTGTTCCTTTCTGTTCTTGTTCCTTTCTGTTCCTGGCCCTCTCCTCAGGCCTGCCTCATGGAGCTGGGCCCAGACTAAGCCACAGCTTCCTGTCAGCCCTCTCTGGCCGAACTCCTCTCTCTTCTCCTCCTGCTTGAACTGACCCAGAACTAAGATGGTGCCCACCTTTTATACCTCCCTCTAGAAACATGAGCCCAGGTGACCAGCAACCAATGGGCTCCTTCCTACGCTCAGGAACCAACCCCTATCTGCCCCTACAGCACTGGGTGTTCCACCCCCTCCCCACTCCAGCCAGGGACATAGTCGGTCGTGCCTGCACTTCTGTCTAGTGGGAGCACCGTTGAGCTGTCCCTCGGAAATGGGGTGTGTGTGCTGTATGCAGCTAACTGAGCCCTGGTCCATACTCCATCCTTACCCGGGAGTGGAATACCACACCTCTGGCAGAGGTGCAATACCCCTGTAGCGGCCGAGCCCTCGGGGCGCTACATACATGAGGAGGAAGAGGAGGTGAGCTGTGACATCACCTATTGTGAAAGGTGGATCCTGTGTTATATACTGTATATAGAGGTGTTATCAGTCATTGTACAGGAGGAGAAGGTGAGCTGTGACATTACCTATTGTAAATGGTGGATCCTGTGTTATATACTGTATATAGTAGCTGTTATCAGTCATTGTACAGGAGGGAAAGGAGGTGAGCTGTGACATCACCTATTGTAAATGGTGGATCCTGTGTTTTCTACTGCATATAGAGGTGTTATCAGTCATTGTACATGAGGAGGAGGAGGAGGTGAGTTGTGACATCACCTATTGTGAATGGTGGATCCTGTGTTATCTACTGTATATAGAGTTGTTATCAGTCATTGTACAAGAGGGGGAGGTGAGCTGTGATATCATCTATTGTGAATGGTGGATCCTGTGTTATCTACTGTATATAGAGGTGTTATCAGTCATTGTACAGGAGGAGGAGGTGAGCTGTGACATCACCTATTGTAAATGGTGGATCCTGTGTTATATACTGTATATAGAGGTGGTATCAATCATTGTACAGGAGGAGGAGGTGAGCTGTGACATCACCTATTGTGAATGGTGGATCCTGTGTTATCTACTGTATATAGAGGTGTTATCAGTCATTGTACAGGAGAAGGAGGAGGTGAGCTGTGACATCACCTATTGTAAATGGTGGATCCTGTGTTATATACTGTATATAGAGGTGTTATCAGTCATTGTACAGGAGGAGGAGGTGAACTGTGACATCACCTATTGTGAATGGTGGATCCTGTGTTATCTACTGTATATAGAGGTGTTATCAGTCATTGCACAGGATGTGGTGAGCTGTGATATCACCAATTGTAAATGGTGGATCCTGTGTTATCTACTGTATATAGAGGTGTTGTCAGTCATTGTAAAGGAGGGGGAGGAGGTGAGCTGTGACATCACCTATTGTAAATGGTGGATCCTGTGTTATCAACTGTATATAGAGGTGTTATCAGTCATTGTACAAGAGGGGGAGGAGGTGAACTGTGACATCAGCTATTGTGAATGGTGGATCCTGTGTTATCTACTGTATATAGGGGTGTTATCAGTCATTGTACAGGAGGAGGAGGTGAGCTGTGACATCATCTATTGTAAATGGTGGATCCTGTGTGATATACTGTATATAGAGGTGTTATCAGTCATTGTACAGGAGGAGGAGGTGAGCTGTGACATTACCTATTGTGAATGCTGGATCCTGTGTTATCTACTATATACAGAGGTGTTATCAGTCATTGTACATTAGGGGGAGGAGGTGAGCTGTGATATCACCTATTGTGAATGGTGGATCCTGTGTTATCTACTCAATATAGAGGTGTTATCAGTCATTGTACAGGAGGGGGAGGACGTGAGCTGTGATATCACCTATTGTGAATGGTGGATCCTATGTTTCCTACTGTATATAGAGGTGTTATCAGTCATTGCACAGGATGTGGAGGTGAGCTGTGACATCACCAATTGTAAATGGTGGATCCTATGTTATCTACTGTATATAAAGGTGTTGTCAGTCATTGTACAGGAGGGGGAGGAGGTGAGCTGTGACATCACCTATTGCAATTGGTGGATCCTTTGTTATCTACTGTATATAGAGGTGTTATCAGTCATTGTACAGGAGGAGGAGGTGAGCTGTGACATCACCTATTGTAAATGGTGGATCCTGTGTTATATACTGTATATAGAGGTGTTATCAGTCATTGTACTGGAGGAGGAGGTGAGCTGTGACATCACCTATTGTAAATGGTGGATCCTGTGTTATCTACTATATATAGAGGTGTTATCAGTCATTGTACAAGAGGAGGAGGAGGTGAGTTGTGACATAACCTATTGTGAATGGTGGATCCTGTGTTATCTACTGTATATAGTGGTGTTTTCAATCATTGAACAGGAGGAGGAGGAGGTGAGCTGTGACTTCACCTATTGTGAAATGTGGATCCTGTGTTATATACTGTATACAGAGATGTTATCAGTCATTATACAGGAGGAGGAGGTGAGCTGTGACATCACCTATTGTGAATGGTGGATCCTGTGTTATCTACTGTATATACAGGTGTTATCAGTCATTGTACAGGAGGAGGAGGTGAGCTGTGACATCACCTATTGGGAATGGTGGATTCTGTGTTATATAATGTATGTAGAGGTGTTATCAGTCATTGTACAGGAGGAGGAGGAGGAGGTGAGCTGTGACATCACCTATTGTGAATGGTGGATCCTGTGTTATCTACTGTATATAGAGGTGTTTTCAGTCATTATATAGGAGGAGGAGGTGAGCTGTGACATCACTTATTGTGAATGGTAGATCCTGTGTTATCTACTGTATATAGAGGTGTTATTAGTCATTGTACAGGAGGAGGAGGTCAGCTGTGACATCACCTATTGTGAATGGTGGATCCTGTGTTATATACTATATATAGAGGTGTTATCAGTCATTGCACAGGATGTGAAGGAGGTGAGCTGTGACATCACCTATTTTGAATGGTGGATCCTGCGTTATCTACTGTATATAGAGGTGTTATCAGTCATTGTACAGGAGAAGGACGAGGTGAGCTGTGACATCACCTATTGTAAATGGTGGATCCTGTGTTATATTCTGTATATAGAGGTGATATCAGTCATTGTGCAGGAGGAGGAGGAGGGGAGCTGTGACATCACCTGTTGTGAATCGTGGATCCTGTGTTATCTACTGTATATAGAGGAGTTATCAGTCATTGCACAAGTGGAGGAGGAGGTGAGCTGTGACATCACCTATTGTGAATGGTGGATCCTGTATTATCTACTGTATATAGAGGAGTTATCAGTCATTGTACAGGAGGAGGAGGTGAGCTGTGACCTCCCCTATTGTAAATGGTGGATCCTGTATTATATACTGTATATAGAGGAGTTATCAGTCATTGTACAAGAGGAGGAGGAAGTGAGCTGTGACATCACCTATTGTAAATGGTGGATCCTGTCTTATATACTGTATATAGAGGTGTTATCAGTCATTATATATTAGGAGGTGAGCTGTGATATCAGCTATTGTGAAAGGTGGATCCTGTGTTATCTGCTATATATAGAGGTGTTATCAGTCATTATACAGGAGGAGGAGGTGAGCTGTCACATCACCTATTGCAAATGATGGATCCTGTGTTATATACTGTATATAGTAGCTGTTATCAGTCATTGTACTGGAGGAGGAGGAGATGAGCTTTGACATCACCTATTGTGAATGTTGGATCCTGTGTTATCTACTGTATATAGAGGTGTTATCAGTCATAGTACAGGAGGAGGAGGAGGTGAGCTGTGACATCACCTATTGTAAATGGTGGATCCTGTGTTATATACTGTATATAGAGGTGTTATCAATCATTGTACAGGAGGAGGAGGTGAGCTGTGACATCGCCTATTGTGAATGGTGGATCCTGTGCTATCTACTGTATATAGAGGTGTTATCAGTCATTGCACAGGATGTGGAGGTGAGCTGTGATATCACCAATTGTAAATGGTGGATCCTGTGTTATCTACTGTATATAGAGGTGTTGTCAGTCATTGTACAGGAGGGGGAGGAGGTGAGCTGTGACATCAACTATTGTAAATGGTGGATCCTCTATTATCAACTGTATATAGAGCTGTTATCAGTCATTGTGCAGGAGGAGGAGGTGAGCTGTGATATCTATTGTAAATGGTGGATCCTGTGTGATATACTGTATATAGAGGTGTTATCAGTCATTGTACAGGAGGAGGAGGTGAGTTGTGACATCACCTATTGTGAATGGCGGATCCTGTGTTATCTAATGTATATAGAGGTGTTGTCAGTCATCGTACAGGAGGAGGAGGAGGTGAGCTGAGACATCACCTATTGTGAATGCTGGATCCTGTGTTATATACTGTATATAGAGGTGTTATCCGTCATTGTGCAAGAGGAGGAGGTGAGCTGTGACATCACCTATTGTGAATGGTGGATCCTGTGTTATCTACTATATATAGAGGTGTTATCAGTCATTGTACAGGAGGGGGAGGAGGTGAGCTGTGATATCACCTATTGTGAATGGTGGATCCTGTGTTATCTACTGTATATAGAGGTGTTATCAGTCATTGCACAGGATGTGGAGGTGAGCTGTGATATCACCAATTGTAAATGGTGGATCCTGTGTTATCTACTGTTTATAGAGGTGTTGTCAGTCATTGTACAGGAGGGGGAGGAGGTGAGCTGTGACATCACCTATTGTAATTGGTGGATTCTTTGTTATCTACTGTATATAGAGGTGTTATCGGTCATTGTGCAGGAGGAGGAGGTGAGCTGTGATATCATCTATTGTAATTGGTGGATCCTGTGTTATATACTGTATATAGAGGTGTTATCAGTCATTGTACTGGAGGAGGAGGTGAGCTGTGACATCATCTATTGTAAATGGTGGATCCTGTGTTATCTACTGTATATAGAGGTGTTATCAGTCATTGTACAAGAGGAGGAGGAGGTGAATTGTGACATAACCTATTGTCAATGGTGGATCCTGTGTTATATACTGTATATAGAGGTGTTATCAGTCATTGTACAGGAGGAGGAGGTGAGCTATGACGTCACCTATTGTAAATGGTGGATCCTGTGTTATATAATGTATATAGAGGTGTTATATCAGTCATTGTGCATGAAGAGGAGGAGGAGGTGAGCTGTGACATCACCTATTGTGAATGGTGGATCCTGTGTTATCTACTGTATATAGTGGTGTTTTCAGTCATTGTACAGGAGGAGGAGGTGAGCTGTGACATCACCTATTGTGAATGGTGGATCCTGTGTTATCTACTGTAAATAGAGATGTTATCAGTCATTGTACAGGAGGAGGAGGAGGTGAGCTGTGACATCACCTATTGTAAATGGTGGATCATGTGTTATCTACTGTATATAGAGGTGTTATCAGTCATTGTTCAGGAGGAGGAGGAGGTGAGCTGTGACATCACCTCTTGTAAATGGTGGATTCTGTGTTATATACTGTATATAGAGTTGTTATCAGTCATTGTACAGGAGGAGGAAGTGAGCTGTGACATCACCTATTGTAAATGGTGGATCCTGTGTTATATACTGTATATAGAGGTGTTATATCAGTCATTGTGCATGAAGAGGAGGAGGAGGAGGTGAGCTGTGACATCACCTATTGTGAATGGTGGATCCTGTGTTATCTACTGTATATAGTGGTGTTTTCAGTCATTGTACAGGAGGAGGAGGTTAGCTGTGACATCACCTATTGTGAATGGTGGATCCTGTGTAATCTACTCTATATAGAGGTGTTGTCAGTCATTGTACAGGAGGAGGAGGAGGTGAGCTGTGACATCACCTATTCTGAATGCTGGATCCTGTGTTATATACTGTATTTAGAGGAGTTATCCGTCATTATACAGGAGGATGAGGTGAGCTGTGACATCACATATTGTGAATGCTGGATCCTCTGTTATATACGGTATATAGAGGTGTTATCTGTCATTGTACAGGAGGAGGAGGTGAGCTGTGACATCAACTATTGTGAATGGTGGACTCTGTGTTATCTACTATATATAGAGGTGTTATCAGTCATTGTACAGGAGAGGGAGGAGGTGAGCTGTGATATCACCTTTTGTGAATGGTGGATCCTGTGTTATCTGCTGTATATAGAGGTGTTATCAGTCAATGTACAGGAGGAGGAGGTGAGCTGTGACATCACCTCTTGTAAATGGTGGATCCTGTGTTATATACTGTATATAGAGGTGTTATCAGTCATTATACAGGAGGATGAGGTGAGGTGTGACATCACCTATTGTAAATGGTGGATTCTGTGTTATCTACTATATATAGAGGTGTTACCAGTCATTGTACAGGAGGAGGAGTTGAGCTGTGACTTCACCTATTGTGAACGGTGGATCCTATGTTATCTACTGTATATAGAGGTGTTATCAGTCATTGTACAGGAGGAGGAGGTGAGCTGTGACATCTCCTATTGTAAATGGTGGATCCTGTGTTATATACTGTATATGGAGGTGTTATCAGTCATTGTACTGGAGGAGTAGGTGAGCTGTGACATCACCTATTGTAAATGGTGGATCCTGTGTTATCTACTGTATATAGAGGTGTTATCAGTCATTGTACAAGAGGAGGAGGAGGTGAATTGTGACATAACCTATTGTGAATGGTGGATCCTGTGTTATATACTGTATATAGAGGTGTTATCAGTCATTGTACAGGAGGAGGAGGAGGTGAGCTGTGACATCACCTATTGTGAATGGTGGATCCTGTGTTATCTACTGTAAATAGAGATGTTATCAGTCATTGTTCAGGAGGAGGAGGAGGTGAGCTGTGACATCACCTATTGTAAATGGTGGATCCTGTGTTATCTAATGTATATAGAGGTGTTATCAGTCATTGTACAGGAGGAGGAGGAGGTGCGTTGACATCACCTCTTGTAAATGGTGGATCCTGTGTTATATACTGTATATAGAGGTGTTATCAGTCATTGTACAGGAGGAGGAGGTGAGCTGTGACATCACCTATTGTAAATGGTGGATCCTGTGTTATATTCTGTATATAGAGGTGTTATATCAGTCATTGTGCATGAGGAGGAGAAGGAGGTGAGCTGTGACATCACCTATTGTGAATGGTGGATCCTGTGTTATCTACTGTATACAGTGGTGTTTTCAGTCATTGTACAGGAGGAGGAGGTGAGCTGTGACATCACCTATTGTGAATGGTGGATCCTGTGTAATCTACTCTATATAGAGGTGTTGTCAGTAGTGTTGAGCAAGCTCTAAAATGCTCGGGTGCTCGAAGCTCGGGCCGAGCTCACTGTGATACTCGGGTGCTCGACCCGAGCAACGAGCCCAATGTTAGTCTATGGGAGACTCGAACATTTTTGCAACGGCTCCCCCAGCAGTCTGTAGAAAGCCTAAAAAGTGCCCAAAACGATAGTGACAGTGCTCAAATGACATGGGGACTGCATGGGGATCGCCCCTGGAAGCATTTCTGACCCCCAGGTCACTGCTGTCAACAACGTGGTCAGAGGTATTAAGCCACTTTTACAGGCTCACAATAAAACGTTCAAAAACGAAACTGAAAGTGCTTTCCTGTGAAATATGTTAACCCCTTAACGACCATGGGTCTTTCTGTTTTTGTGTTTTCCTTTTTTGCTCCCCTTCTTCCCAGAGCCAGAACTTTTTTATTTTTCGGTCAATATGGCCATGTGAGGGCTTATTTTTTGCAGGACGAGTTGCACTTTTAAACAACATTATTGGTTTTACCATATCGTGTGCTGGAAAATGGGAAAAAAATTCCAAGTGCAGTGAAACTGCAAAAAAAATGCAATTCCACAGTTGTTTTTTGGGTCCTTTTTTTACCACGTTCACAGATTGCTAAAACTGACCGGCCATCATTATTTTCCAGGTCGTTACGAGTTCATGGACACCAAACATGTATAGGTTCTTTTTTATTTAAGTGGTGAAAAAAAAATTCAAAGCTTGCTAAAAAAACAAAAAAAAAATGACGCCATTTTCCGAGACCCTTAGCTTCTCCACTTTTCGGAATCTGGGGCTGGGTGAGGGCTTATTTTTTTGCGTGCCGGGCTGACGTTTTTATTGATACCATTTTGGGGTAGATCCGATGTTTTGATCGCCCGTTATTGCTTTTTATTGCAAAGTTGTAGCGACCAAAAAAACTTAATTCTGGCGTTTAAATTTTTTTTCTCGTTACGCCGTTTACTGATTGTATTAATTCTTCTTTTATATTGATAGATCGGGCGATTCTGAACGCGGCGATACCAAATATGTGTATGTGTTTTTTTTTTATATATATATATATATTTTATTTTGAATGGGGCGAAAGGGGGGTGACTTAAACTTTTATATATTTTTTATTTTTTTAATATTTTTTAAAACTTTTTTTTTACACTTTCTGCCTGCAGATCGCTTGTATGCAGGAGAAATGCTCACTTACTATGAGCGCTGACCACTAGGTGGCGCTCATAGCAATTGAGACATGACAACCACAGGCGTCTGCTGCAGACCCTGAGTTGTCATGCCCACCCATTGGTGACCCGCGATCACATGACAGGGTCACTGTGGGCGGGGCTTAGGACTCCCGGAAGCGCGAGTTAAATGCCACTGTCAGAGATTTAACATGTTAACAGCCGCGGGTGGATTGCGATTCCAATAATCAGCTGACATGTGCTCGCTTCAGTGCGGGCTCACCGCCGAAGCCCCCGCTGAACCGGCCTTCCCGACCTGGTGCGTACTATTACTGACCAGGTCAGAAAGGGGTTAAGGAACATCCTTTCCAGGGTAAAGACTTGTGTATAAGGTAAAATAAATAACCAAAAACAAAAATACTCCTCCACACCTTGGGCTATGTTCACAAGTAGCATTTTTTATGCGTTTTTGCACGTTTGTATTGCTTTTAACCGTGACAAATGCATTCACCGGGAAATGTCATTTTAACATTTTACAACCTTATCTGGCCATGTGCTGTGTGACACATGCATACAGTGCTAAAAAAAAATGGGAACAGCATGGGGAAGACCCCTGGAAGCATCTCTGACACCCAGGTCACTGCCTAAAAGTGTGCCCATCAGAAGTGATCCTTGCCGCATCAGAAGATGCAGACTTGCAACTATCCCCGTGCAAGTCCTTGTCCCAGGGCAGTGTTCAATTGTACCTCCCCCATAACTTGCAATACAAGCGCAAGTATGCAGCCTGCCACCCACCCACCCCCGGGCTGCAATACCATACTGCTAGCTTGCTTGCACTTGAAATTGGGCCTTTTAGGCATGTGGAGGTGGAATCTGGCCACCACGTCATGGCTGCGTCAGTAGCCTGGTATCCATACTCAGTCCCCTGCCGCCCGGCGGCCGGGTGTCCACGCTTGGTCCCCAGCCGCCAGGGGGCGGCCGGGTGTCCATACTCGGTCCCCAGCTGCCCCGCGGCCGGGTGCCCACACGCAGTCACCAGCCGCGTGGGGGTGGCCGGGTGTCCATAAACGGTCCCCAGCCGCCCCTATTTGTCCCGGTGTGCCTTATACACAAGCGCGCATGCCAAAACATTACCTGTGCCCTCCCCAGTGCATTTAATGGGAAGGACAGCCTAACCACAAACACGTGGACAAGTGAATGTGGCCAGGAATGGTCCATCTCACTGACGCCTTCACACTGGGTTAATATTGTGGAAGCCGGGACACAGTTGGACACTGGGATGCAACACGTCCTCCAGACATAGAGGATTGCGGGTCCTGGGTCAATCAGGCTTCAACACAAAGTTCAGAAGGTAGACAGCAGCAGTGGTCGGCCTCCTACACAATGAGTAAATTATTCATGATCATGAGGCCATCCACCTCCTTAGCTTTCTGTTCCTTGGAATGCAAGCGCATGTATGTAGTAGCAGCTAGGCCTGAGGTGGTCAGCGTTTTGGCGCATATTCTACCTCCTTCGAGGATTGCTGGATGTTTTCCTGCTACTATCCCAGTTCTATGACTCCCGTTAAAACAAAGCTTCAGGTGATGAATGATGGATGAGGTGGTGGCAAAGGAGAAAGAGCAGGAGGAACAGGGACCATTCACATCAATATCAGGCCAGTCAACCAGATATGTCTTGTAGGATATGTTTCTGTACCAAAAGGAGCGGTTCAGCTACACAGTTATAGGGCATACAGTGAATGCAATGCCTACCAAAAATTTCAAGGCACTCCAATACCCCTTGGAAGTGACATGGAGGTCAGAGGGCCTTAACTAAACCGTTTTTTCCATTTATAGCAACTGGGTCTCCTGTACACTGTTGGCCTAAGCAGGGAATGGAAGGTTTTCCAAAAATTATTAGGCACTGCAATGCCCCTTGAAACAGACGTGGATTACAGCGTATTAAAAACCTTCTACCCATTATTGGGGAGTGGGTCTCCCTTAGTGTTCGCCTATGCATTGAAAAGCAAAAGCTGACAAAAATTAGGAGGAAATGCAATGCCCGTTGCAAGAGTCGTGGAGGTTAGAGGTAATTAAAAACAACATGTCAATGCCCCTTGGAAGAGCTGTGGAGTTCAGAGTGGTTTAACAAGACAGTTTTAATGCCCCTTAGAAGAGACGTGGAGTTCAGAGTGGTTTAACAAGACAGTTTTAATGCCCCTTGGAAGAGATGTGGAGGTCACAGTAGCTTAACAAGATGGTTTTAATGCCCCTTGGAAGAGATGTGGAGTTCAAAGTGGTTGAACAAGACAGTTTTAATGCCCCTTGGAAGAGTGGTGGAGGTTACAGTGGAATAAAAAGACAATATCAATGCCCCGTGGAAGAGACGAGGAGGTCACAGTAGCTTAACAAGATGGTTTTAATGCCCCTTGGAAGAGACGTGGAGTTCAGAGTGGTTTAACAAGACAGTTTTAATGCCCCTTGGAAGAGTGGTGGAGGTTACAGTGGAATAAAAAGACAATATCAATGCCCCGTGGAAGAGACGTGGAGGTCACAGTAGCTTAACAAGACGGTTTTAATGCCCCTTGGAAGAGTGGTGGAGGTCGCAGTGGAATAAAAAGACAATATCAATGCCCTGTGGAAGAGACGTGGAGGTCACAGTAGCTTAACAAGACGCTTTTAATGCCCCTTGGAAGAGTGGTGGAGGACGCAGTGGAATAAAAAGACAATATTAACGACCCTTGGAAGAGACGTGGAGGTCACAGTAGCTTAACAAGACGATTTTAATGCCCCTTACAAGAACCATGCAGTACAGCATATTAAAAACATTATTCCCATTATTGGGGAGTGGGTCTCCCATAGTCTTTGCCTATGCCTTCCAAGCAAAAGCTGCCAAAAATTAGGACAGAGGAACTTGCAATGCTGGCAACATGGACCACGGTCACCCTGGTGGTATAGTGGTCGTGGAGGCTGAGGATAAGGAGAAGAGCAAAAAACAGCCGAAATGAGGAAGCGTATACCCATGTGTGGGAGTGAAGCGATGCATGGGAATACACCTCCCGAAATAACACAGTGGATTTGACTTTATGTTACTCTGCTGTCATTTGGTGGTGATGAGAAGTCTGGCCCAATCTTGCCCTTGTTCATTTTGATAAGGGTCAGCTTGTCAGCATTGTCAGTTGACAGGCGAGTGCACTTATCAGTTATAATTCCCCCAGCGGCACTAAAAACACGCTCCGATAACACGCTAGCTGCAGGGCAGGCCAGGACCTCCAAGGCGTACAGAGCGAGTTCATTCCAAGTGTCCAGCTTGGATACCCAATAATTAAAAGGCACAGAGGAATCACGGAGGACGCTGGTACGATCGGCAAGGTACTCCCTCAATATCTTTTGAAACTTTCCACTCCTTGTGAGAGTACCCCGCGCCTCAGGGCCTGTAAGCTGGGCGGGTGTCAGAAAACTGTCCCAGAACGTTGACAGTGTTCCCCTGCCTCTGCTGGATTGGAGTTGCATCTCTCTCGCCTGTACGCCTTGGTTGGGCAACGAACTGTGACCTCTGCCGCTAGCGTGTTCAGATGGGAATTTTTTTAAGAGTTCTGCAGCAAGGGCCTTCTGTTATTGCCCCATTTTTGTAGACCTCTCCACCTCAGGAATAAGAGAGTGAAAGTTCTCCTTGTAGCGGTGGTCTACAACTGTCACCAACCAGTAATGACTGTCACCCAACATTCTGACAACGCGAGGGTCACGGTTAAGGCAGCGTAACATAAAGTCAGCCATGCGTGCCAGACTGGTAACGGGCAAGATTTCCGTGTCCTCACCAAGATGACGACTGACCATGCTCTCCTCCTCCTCCTCTTCCTCCTTCCCCCTGTCCTCAGGCCACCCACGCTGAACCGACGGTATGACACTTGTACAGGTACTACCGTCTACAATGCATGATAGCAGCTCCTGTTCTTCCTCCTCCTCCTCCTCCTCCTCTCCCTCATTGTCCCCCAATGCACGTTGGGATGAGATGAGGCTGGGCTGTGTGTAATCGCCCACTACGGCTTCTTGATCCATCTCATCATACTCTGGCTGCAATGCCTCCTCTTTAATTCTCTGCAGAGAGCGTTGCAAAAGACAGACAAGTGGGATGCTGACACTAATGATGGCGTCATCGCCACTCACCATCTTGGTGGCCTCCTCAAAGTTTGTCAGGATGGTACATATGTCAGACATCCAGGTCCACTCCTGAGGTCTTATGTGTGGAGTCTGACCTGAATATCGACGGCCTTGTTGCAGCTGGTACTCCACAACTGCTCTCTTCTGCTCACAAATCCTTTGCAACATGTGGAGGGTAGAGTTCCAATGTGTGGGGACATCACACACCAGTCGGTGTGCCGGAAGCTGCAAACGCTGCTGCAACACAGCAAGGGCGGCGGAAGCTGTAGCCGACTTGCGAAAATGAGCTGACAGGTGGCGTACTTTCACGAGCAGATCTGGCAACTCAGGGTACGATTTAAGAAACCGCTGAACCACGAGGTTAAGCACATGAGCCACGCATGGTATGTGTGTGATCTCACCTCACCTCAGAGCCGCCACCAGCTTACGGCCATTGTCACACGCGACCATGCCGGGATGTAGGTTCAGCGGTCTCAGCCACAGATCTGCCTGCTCTTTCACAGCTGTCCACAACTCACAAGCAGTGTGAGGTTTATCACCTAAGCTTATGAGTTTCAGCACAGCCTGTTGCCGCTTGGCGGAGGCAGTACTGCAATGCTCCCAGCTTGTAACTGATGTGGTGATATCTGAGATGGAGGCTGAACATGAGGAGGAGGAGGAGGATGCGCAGGAGCTGTACACTGTGGGGGCAACTCTGACTGACATAGGGCCCGCAATCCTCGGTGTGGGGAGGATGTGTTCCGTCCCAAGGTCCGACTGGGTCCCGGCTTCCACTATGTTTACCCAGTGTGCCGTCAGAGAGATGTACCGTCCCTGGCCACAAGCACTTGTCCACATGTCCGTTGTCAGGTGGACTCTCCCAGTAACTGCGTTGTTGAGGGCACGGCAGATGCTTTGGGACACGTGCTTGTGTAGTGCGGGGATAGCACACCGGGCAAAATAGTGTCGGCTGGGGACCGAGTACCAAGGGACGGCCACCGCCATAAGATTGCGGAAGGATTCCGTCTCCACCAGCCTAAAAGGCAACATTTCCAATGCAAGCAGTCGTGAAATGTGCGAATTTAGGACTGTGGCCTGTGGGGCGTTAGCTGCGAATTTCCGCTTTCGTTCAAAGGTCTGGGATATGGACAATTGAACGCTGCGGTGGGACGTGGACGTGGACGTTGATGCTGTTTCTTGAGAAACTGCCATAACAAGTGAAGACTGAGAGGAGGGGGCATCTTTACATGCAGTATGGACAGGGGATTGCCTTGCACACACAACAGGGGGTTCTATTGCACGCACAACAGTGGAAGAAGCAGTTGTGACACCCGCTGACACTGGTCGTGGACCCTAGGTTTCGCCCCACAAAGTCGGGTGCTTTGCTGCCATGTGCCTGATCATGCTGGTGGTGGTCAGGCTGGTAGTTTTGTCACCCCTGCTGATGCTGGCATGGCAGGTGGAACATATGGCCTTTTTGGGGTTATCAGCAGAGTCTTTAAAAAAATTCCAGACTCTGGAAGACCTACCGCTTGTACTGGCAATGTCCCTCGTGTTGGTGTTACGGGGAACGGTTGCCTGCCTTCTGTCAGCGGCCACCACACTGCTTCTTCCTGCCTGTTGGGGTACTCTGCCTCCCTCCCCCTGTGTGCTGCTGGCCTCACTCTGCATGTCCTCCTTCCACGTTGGGTCAGTTACTAGATCATCCACCACCTCCTCCTCTTCCACTTGCGCACCACGATCCTCCTCCTCACTTCCTGGCAATTGTGTCTCGTCATCGTCCACCTCTTGTGACAGATTGCCAACGTCGACTTCCTGTGGCCGTGGCTGTTCAAATATTTGGGCATCGCAACATGGGATCTCCTCTTCCACCACTTCAAGCGTATCAGGCGAGGGGCCCAAATATGGAAATGGACCAGTGAACAGCTCTTCAGAGTGTCCAAGTGTGGGATCACTTGCTGTCTGACGACACTCGGCATGGTGGGAGGAAGGAGCATCAGGGTGAGGAGGAGTATGCGGTCGAGACTCATGGCTACTAAGAGTTTACCGTGTGGAAGACAGACCGGAGGTGGTGGTGCCCAGGTAACTGGAAGTATTATCTGCTATCCAATTAATAACCTGTTCACACTGATCAGTTCTCAATACTGGTGTTGTTCTGTGCTTCCCTAGTAATTCGGTCAAGAAGTGGGAGCGAGAAGATGTGGCTGTTGGTTGTGGCACATTTTCACCTTGGCCACGGCCCCGTCCTCTGCACGACCCATCACCAGAACGTCCACTTCCACGTCCCTTGCCACGCGCCTTGCCCATTGTAAATGAAGTAAAATAGCTTACACTTGCACTATCAATGGAAAAAGGGTAATATAGAGTAGATTAGAACCGTGGAAGAGGAAAACCACAGTTATTGTTTACTGGGGTATACCACACTTTTTTAAATAGAGATATTTGCGGCTGAACAGTGAGCGACACACTCAAACTGCTTTTTTTTAGATACCAAAGGCCCAAAACTGGATAGTACAGCGATTTGACCCGTGGAACTGCGAAACCACACTGGGATGTCGGGCCTACACAAGACTATTTTCAACAGATATATTTTTGTGTCACAACAGTCAGGAGACACTACTGTTTTTCTTTACGGAAAAAACTACCAAAAGCTGAATAATAGAGATTTTTTACCGTGGGATGGCAAAACCACAGTTATTGTTTACTGAGGTATACCACACTTTTTTAAATAGAGATATTTGCGGCTGAACAGTGAGCGACACACTCAAACTGCTTTTTTTTTAGATACCAAAGGCCCAAAACTGGATAGTACAGCGATTTGACCCGTGGAACTGCGAAACCACACTGGGATGTTGGGCCTACACAAGACTATTTTCAACAGATATATTTTTGTGTCACAACAGTCAGGAGACACTACTGTTTTTCTTTACGGAAAAAACTACCAAAAGCTGAATAATAGAGATTTTTTACCGTGGGATGGCAAAACCACAGTTATTGTTTACTGGGGTATACCACACTGTTTTAAATAGAGATATTTGCGGCTGAACAGTGAGCGACACACTCAAACTGTTTTTTTTTAGATACAAATGGCCCAAAATGGATAATACAGAGGTTTGAACCGTGGAAGTGCAAAACCACACTTCTGTTTCTCTAGCCTACACCAGACTATTTTCAACAGTTATATTTGTGTCTGAAAAATCAGAGACACGCTTTTTTTTTTTTTGGGGGGGGGGGGACACACACCAAAAGGTAAATAAGACGGGTATTTGTACAGTGTGAAGGAGGAAAAAAAAAGGAGGATTTAGATGAAAAAAAAGGATTTTTCCTGGCCCCCAACACCTGGTGCTAAGTCCAGCAATTTAAGCAACAGGAGCACACAGGACTGTAATGCAGCGTTTGCTGGTATAACCACTGTGTCTCCTATACAGCCTGCCTGCCTGGTATCTGGGATGGATATTAGTCCTGAAAAGGACTGTTTGTTTGTTCTGGCAGCCTTTACGGACCCTACACTAACTATTTCGCAGTTTATATCTCTCCCTAAATCAGCAGCGCTGTCCCTACACTGTCTAATCCGGAGCGACTGTGTCCAAGATGGCGGCGCCCCGTTTTAAATACTCGAGGTGACGCTGTGCGGCCAGCCAATCACTGTAATGCCCACAACCAACATGGCTGCAGCATTACAGTGACTGGCTGGCAATCCCTGCATGTTCATTGGCTCTGTAAAGAGCGCCAAACATGCAGGGTGGAGACCCGAGCTCCCGCCCGAGTAACCCGGAAATGCTCGGTGCTCGCCGAACATCCCGAGTAGCGTGATGCTCGGGCGAGTACCGAGCAGTGTCGAGCATGTTCGCTCAACACTAAAAATTACTAATCATGTTTATCTGTATCTTGGCTGGAAAATAATTTGGGCTTTGTAGCAGTGTGCAGTACTGATTCTATTAGGCCATCTATACTAAGCTCCACCAGATTTAAAATTAATAATAATTTTTAGCTGCATCTAGCCCGGAAAATAATTTTGGGGCTCCGATATGCTCAAGACACATAAGTGCCTTCTTGCTGCACTACCTGCAACATGACCCTCAGATTGTCAGAATTCGAAGTAATCCTGACTACTGGGTTGCCACACTCTTAGATCCCTGACACTCTTCGATCAACCTTTTCATTTTAATAAAGACCAAAAAAATGGTCATTTTTGAAATTATAAGCATTAGCAGGTTATTAGAAACTGAAATCAAACAGTTTTCAACTTAAAACTTTATTCTAGGTGATGCTACATTTGCACATAGGACCCCTTGTTCGAAAGGAGCTTCTGAACTCTCTCGTCCATTGAATTTGTCAGGTTTTGGATGGTTTCTGCTTCAATTGTTTTGCATGAGGACAGAATACCCTCCCAGAGCTGTTGCTTAGATGTGAACTGCCTCCCGCCATCATAGACACTCCTTTTGATGATGCTCCAGAGGTTCTGAATGGGGAAGAGGTCAGGGGAGCATGGGGGTCACACCATAAGTTTGTCCCCTTTTATGCCCATATCAGCCAGAGATGCAGATGTGTTATGTGCAGCATGAGACGGTGCATTATCATGCATAAAAATGATCTTGATGTGGAATACACGGTTCTTCTTCTTGAACCATGGCAGGAAGTGCTGTTTGAGAAACTCCACATACATTATGGAGTTCATCTTTACCCCTTCAGGGATCCTAAAGGGGCCGACAATCTCTCTCCCCATGATTCCAGCCCAAAACATTACTCCACCTCCTCCTTGTTGGCGCTGTAGCCGTGTTTGCGTGGGGTGTCCATCAACCAGCCATCCTCCACTCCATCCATCTGGACCATCGAGCGTTGCACGGCACTCATCCGTGAACAAAACAGTTTTGAAATCAGTCTTCATGTAATGTTTGGCCCACTGGAGCCGTTTCTGCTTGTGTGAAGTGGATAGAGGAGGTCGACAGGATGGCGTACGCACAGCTACAAACCTCTGAAGGACCCTGCATCTTGTTGTTCGGGGGACGTTGGAGGCACCAGCAGCTTCAAAAACTTGTCTGCTGCTATGACAAGGCTTTTTTGCCGCTGCTCTTTTAACCTGACGTAATTGCCTGTAGGAAAGAGTCCTCAATTTGCCCTTATCAGCACGCACACGTGTGTACTGTGAATCAGCTATATACTTCTTGATTGCCAAGACACTTCATCCTGATCATCGCACAATGTTGATTGTAGTCATGCCTTGACCTAAACACTCCACAATTTGTTGCTTCTCAGCAGCCGACACATCCTTTTTCTTTCCCATTTTGGCAGAAAATGTAGGCTGCTTAATAATGTGGGACAGCCTTCTTAAGTAGTCTTGCCTTTCATTGGACACACCTGCCAAACTAATTAGCACAGGTGTCTGCAATTGCTTACAGTGATATAAAGAGCCCTGACACACATCACCATCAATGAGTTTAACTGACAAACAAACAAATTCTTCCCTTATCACTCCTAAACACTTTTTGCATAATAATTTGGAACACAGTGTACATGTGCTTTTCCACAAAACACCAGTGGTTCACGTAGTGAATCTTACAGTTCTAACTTGCCAACCGTGGTCTGTATGGAGTTGTTCAATAAAGGGCCCAAAATTAAGATAACATAGATGGGAGAGGTCTCTATGAATAGGAATTCCTAAGTATTTGATACCCTGTGAGGGGCAGGCAAAGGGAAAGTTGGACTGGATGGAATCCTGTATGGATTTGGGGAGGGAGACATCGAGGGCCTCAGACTTCGCTGCATTGATTTTAAAATTTGACCATGTAACAAAGTGATCTATTTCAGCCATAACAGCAGGGATGGATATATGTGATTGAGTGATATATACTAGGACATCATCAGCAAATAGAGAGCACTTGTACTCGGTGCCTCCCACCTCAATCCACCTAATATTGGGGTTATGGCGAATTGATGAGAGCAGGTGCTCCGTCACTAGGATGTATAAGAGAGGGGACAGAGGACATCCCTGCCTTGTCCCATTGGTGATTATGAAAGGTGATGAAAATGTTCTGACGCGCCCCCTGGGCCTTGGGACACCCGGAGTCGGACCCTTTTTGGTGGATGCTGGTGGTTGTAGTCTCCGTGGCGGCGACTCGGTTCCGTGGCTCAGGGCGGTCAAACCAGTGGCGGAAGAACTATTTATGTGGTTTTGATGTTTAAATGTCCGACTACGCCACCCGTGGATTGCGGTCAGAGTGAACCGCCGCTGCAGGGCAGACCGCTGACGCTGGTGTTGTGGGTGCAGCAGAGCGTAGTATAACTCCCCACGGGAGAAGTATAGCCTCAGGGCAGTGTATGTGGAGGATGCGGGTGATGGTGCAGGGCAGCAGCAGTAACGACACAGAGTCAGTGATGCAGTCCAGGGCCTTTACTCACAGTTCTTATTATCCAGACCACTTCTGCAGGTAACGGCTGCCCACGTCGTACTGTGCTCACCAGGTGAGGGGCTCAGACAACTCCCAGATAACTTTGGAGCGCTTCACAGGACCCCCTTTGTGTGTCCTTTGTCTGGCCTTTCTTACCAACCCTTCTGTCCTGCTGCCTCGGGCCTCCTCTTGGTAAACTTGGCGCCAGTTTCCCTGACCCTATGTGGTGCCTTCCTAGCGGGTGTAGCGAGGGGCTGCGCCACATAAAATGTCACAGCCTCCGGTTTCTAGCTGAGGGTCGTTTCCCGCCTCCACTAGTTTCGGGGACCGGTCTCCCCCTTTGGCCTGACCCCTCCACGCAGGTGGATTCGGGCGTGCGGTGGCGACTCGCCCGTCCCCACCCCTGGGATCCCTTCGTTCCTCGTTCCTGGAGCCTTCTCCGCTCCTCTTCCTTCCTTCTCCCTCTTCCAGGCCTGGGCCTCTGTTACTAGGCCCGCCTCCGGAGCAGAACTCATGCAGAGCCCCTGCTCCCTGTCACTTCTGCTCAGACTTCTCTGCACTGAACTAAGATGGTGCCCACCTTTTATACTCCCTTCTCAATGCACCCAGGAACTGCTTCCTCCCTGCTCCTGCACTACAGGGTTCTCCTTCCTCAGTGTTCCCTCCCCCCACTCCAGCCAGGGACAGGGACTGTCGTGCCCATCTCAGGGGCATATTGGTCGCCCTGCCCCATGGCAATGTGGTGTAATGCATGCAGGTGTCGGGTCCTGATCCACACTCCATCCTTACCTGAGAGTGAGATATCACACCTCTGGGTGAGGTGGAATACCTCTCTAGCAACCGAGCCCTCAGGGTTCTACAGTTCCATTTATCTTCAGTCTAGGTGACGTATTGCGATACAGGGCCGTGATTTTGGCTATAAAAGGGTCCCCTAGACCCCTACCCCAAGCTTTTTAAGAGAATAATATATGTCGTGCCAGGAGACTCTATGGAATGCTTTCTCAGCATCCAACGAGAGTATCTAATTACAAATTTTTAACTGCATCTAGCCCAGGAAATACTTTGTGCCTAGTAGCAGTGTCTGCTAGTCAGCGGATTATCCCGGCTGTTAAGCAAGCTACACCACCTGTAGTTTGGACACTTAATTTTTTCAAAGGAAATGCTTCGGGACCACGGGATACTCAGTGAAGAGCATCAGGAGGCACCCCAAGGCATAGGGGCTGGGACTGGCGGTAGGATGCCTTGCGGTGGACAGCCGAGCTCGATCCTTATAAAAGCTTTTTAACTGCAGCAGCTTTAGTGGACGCTACTGGAGCTGGAATTACACGGCTGCTGGCATGAGACTTGCCCTCCAATAGATCCTTGAAAAAGGATTTAAAGTGTACTCATTCAAATTAGAGAGACAATTTAAATTAAAAAGCTTAGAGCTGCCTCCACCACAGGGGGGCTCGCTCGACCCACCAGCGGACAGGCACCAGTATTGGGAGAGGGGGGCTGGCCGTCAGGGTCCACCGCGGCTCTGGCACAAACCCGGCGACACGGAGGTGGCACGGGCAGGAACGGACTGGCCATGTCGGCTTCTCACTTTTTGGATTTTAGAAGGGCATGACATGCCTATATCTGTGTCTCCCCCTCCTTTTACTCCTCCACCTCTTTTCTTTTCACATGACTATATGTACTTGTCACTTTTCCATGTGTTAGTTATGTCTTCTGAGCAGTTTGTCAGCTTTTGGACACCTTTGAAGGTGTTTTCTATGTGTTTCTATGTGTTTTTGTTTGCCTGCCATTGGTTTTAACAGTGTTCGAAGGTGCTCGACGAACAGTTCGACGAACAGTTCGGCGAACACACGGGTGTTCGACGAACCGAACCGAACTCGAACACTACGGGGGTGGCTCAACACTAATCCTCACCAGACACCACAGGTGGCGTCACGACAAATCCCCTATAAATAATCCCCTATAAATAATACCTTTTGCACTGACCGCCCCGGGCCAGCCACCGTGATATTCCCCAAAAGCCGCCATAAGGCCAGGCTGCAGTGTGCCCCACGGCCCTGCGGGGCGAGTCAGGCACTTAGCCGTAGACTGGCAGACTCGGGAGGTGATAAAATGGAGCGAGTATTGCCAAGAACACTGCTTGGTCACTCGGATAGCCATGGTGGATCTGATTTCAGGAATGTGTTTTCTGAACAGGGGTGTCAAGAGATCCCTCCCCATCATCCTTACGATTGCGTCGTTAATATTATTCCTGGGGCCAAGCTGCCAAAAAAGCAGGTTATATAATATCTCTGGTTCAGAGAGGCAGGCCATGAAGAACTAGATCACTGAAAGTCGACCATTGGGCCATATAAGACGTTCTTCATCTCCCGTTGCAGTGGGGTTTTTATTTGTCAAAAAAAAGACTGGGGGTTGCGCCCCCGCCTTGATTTTCGCGAGTTTAATCGGATCACGGTCTGGGATGCATATCCTCTCCCTCTCATCCCCGACCTCTTTAGAAAAAAATTTGGCTTCTACGATTTGATTAAACTAGACCTCAGGGGGGCTTATAATCTCATTCACATTGAGGAGATGAGTGGAAGATGGCCTTCAATACTCCTGAGGGGCACTATGAAAAGCTTGTGATGGCATTTGGGTTGATTAATGCTCCCGCTTTCTTTCAACACTGTTAGTGACATTTTTAGTCATCTGGCAGGTAGATCACAACAAACCAATCTTGATGACATATTAATTTATTTACCTCCAGTCACATCAGGTACATGTCAGGCAGGTCTTACAGATACTCAAAGATAATAAATTATTTGTCAAACCAGAGAAATGTATGTTCTCCATTCAGGGTTAGTTCTTATCATTCACCGTTTTTGCATGGTTCTGGCCAAAGTCCGGACGGTACTGGATTGGTATTATATTCAAGACTTAAAGGCGTTACAAAGTTTTTTGGGTTTCGCCAGCTACTACTGTAAGTTCATCAAAAACTTTTCGGTAGTGGCCAAACCTCTGATGGACGATTTTGCCAAATAGAAAAAAAAAATTAAGATTTTATTATTTTACTTTACATTCTTGTAGCTAAACACAATCCAGCTAAGTTTAAAATTGAAATGAAGCCCCTGTACCCCCCTCTCTAGGTGCTTCTGTACCAACTCCTCCCTGGTCCAGGATGGTCTCTATATCACAGCCTCCAGCAATAACCTATTGACACATGATTGTGGCAGCCCTCATGTGCTGATATATCACACTGCCAATAGAAGTGGGAAGCGGCACAGAAATCACAAAATAAAGGCAGTGTTTGTGGTAATGCAAGAATCCAGCAAGCAGAGTAATCCACACGTCATACAACAGCCCAACATGGATGATGAAAAGCTGCGTCTTCAGGCGTCTGTGTAAGAACATCACATTTTTGTTTTCCTTCCAGAATAAGCACCAAATGGAATAGCTGAATGCCAGGATACAGAGACCGGCGGGGGGCAGGGAAGCGCTGTCCGCTGGATTTTGTGCTGGTTTCACAAGCGGTCACCATGCAGTTTTCTCCGGATAATGCTGTGGAGACTTTTCACAACACATCTAATAATTGTGAACCTTCCACTCACATGTTTGTTATCTTGTCCGCTGGTCAGACTGGGGGGGATGAAAGCTGGACAAGGGATGAAGAATGATCCTTATTACATATAATGGGTGCACTGAGCGATTGTGAAAAGTCGCAGAGGACTGAGAGCAGAAGGGCAGAGAGTTTCCTCTTCCTCACAAGGACCAGCACAGAAGCCGGAGAAGAAGGGCAGAGGGTTTCCTCTTCCTCACAAGGACTAGCACAGAAGCCGGAGCAGAAGGGGAGACAAGGGCTGAGCCACTTACACAGACAGAAAGCTGAGGAGAGGAGGACATGTTATTACTCCAGGAGCCGCTCCATTCATTCCCTATGTGGCATTCAAGCGCTGAGCTCGGCTTTTCCGGAGCCCCATAGAGAATGAATGGAGCTGCAGTTGATCCCTGACTTTCCACTCCTTCCCGATCAGACGATGGCTCGCAGCGGTCAGACCCCACGATCAGTAAGTGATCACCGAGCCTGTGGATAAGTGATAACTTGTTTTCTTCAGACATCCCCTTTAAGTAATGGAGCATGCCAGCAGAGAAGGTGGGAGGAGGCGCTGGTTACACAGGAGACTTTACCTCTGGAGGCCGCATATAGGGCATGTGAGGGAAGGACACTTCCCATATTCATCATTACTGAACCCCCGCTCTGTGCGGCTCTTATCTGAGCTGCAGGAGACGCAGCAGTTACTAATCAGCCGCTCTCCGTTCACTTGCAGCCGTCCGAGCTCTGCTGTGCCTGTTAGGGGTGAAGTTCGGGTCCTTGGAGGCATCTACTATGCAGCCTGCACAGCAGATCACAGCCCGAGCACAGCGTCTCCGGGTAAATCTCCACCTTGTGAGTTGCTTCTTGTGCAGCAGCCCCATGCAAGTTGCTCTGCTCTCCTCGGCCAGCTCCTGCTGAATACTGAGCTCCTCTGCCCAATCTAGGAGCTCAATAGCCCTGATCACGTCAGTGGTAGCCCAGCGCTGCTGGATCAGATTTACAAATGGCAAACTAATCAGCCCTAGGTATTTCTAATATGTGCAGAACAGGCGACATAAGTCTGACCGGTGTCCTCTAGACCTTTCCTCAGCCGGGGTCTAATAGGAGCAGTAAGATGGCCGTCATGGGGTCCATTGTTAGATCTCAGCTGCCATAGAAACTCATTGGCACCATGATCACGCCTCCCTCTCCTGTCTAAAGTGCCTAAATGCTGTGGAAGCCCCCTACTGTGTCATACAATGGATTAAGCTGCCAGGATCAGGGTTGGCTCCACTGTGGGCAGCTGAGGCAGGAGCAGGACTGTGTTATACAGCCACACTTCTGCCGCAGATCTTGTAAGGACCTGCCTGATGATAATGTGTCCTATAGAGCAGGTCTTGGTACCGGACTGCCCTGTACATATTTACCACTAGCTGGGAACCAGTTACTTACAAGGTCTAGTTTCAGATGTGTTTCCAGGATCTGTAGTTATCAGCATTTTATCCTTAAGGCCGAGTTATAATATCACTGTAACACTCTCGCCCTGTACCTGTATACCTGCCCTGTGTGCTGCACAAAAGTATATAACAAAATGTGTGTACACAGATATCAATCTCCTGAATGGTATTACTGCTAGATCTCCTGTACATAGAAATATGAGGTTCTTAGCGCACATTTTGAGCAAATTGTGCGAGCCCATCTACCAATGTCAAGGCGACCTCTTCAGATGGGTCCCTACACTAACATTACACTAACTTACTAACTGGGACTAGTTTTTTGTATTATTATTATTACCACCATTTTTACTATTTATTATTATTGCATTAATGCAATTAATTGTAACTGTTATAAAACGAATTAAAAAAATGTAATTCTAATTTTTTTCTTATTATTCTTGTGATTCTAATAATGGTATTACTAAAATCCCTATGCCTAAAGCTGTTGATCCAGAAGAAGGCAAAATCCCCAGGACACCTTCAGCCAATTTGTGTCACAAGGGAAAAATTCCTTCTTGACCCCGGGAAAAGGCGATCAGTCCTAGGACCCTGGATCAAACCTAATAATGTTATTACAAGTTATATAATATTACACTAATTATTGTACTACTGGAGTTATTTTAATTTGTTTTTATAAATCTATTTGATACGGTTATTATTACATTGTGCTATCTTATTACAGTATTATTCTTCTTTCCTATCACCACTAATATTGCCCTATACCTACAGTGTTGATCCAGAAGAAGGCAAAAACCCCAGGACACCTTCAGCCAATTTGTGTCACAGGGGAAAAATTCCTTCTTGACCGCGAGAAAAGGCGATCAGTCCTAGGACCCTGGATCACACTGCTATTCTACCTACTACTATTACTGCTGTTATTTTATTACTTTCTTACTATTATCACTAGTATTATTATTCATATTACACTAATATGGATATACTACCACTATATTACTACCATCTCTTTCCCCCTAGGGATCTTAAGGTGCAGTTCTGTCCTCCTTCTCCTATTCTGTCCTCCTCCTCTTCCATCCTCCTCCACTTCCGTCCTCCTCCTCTTCCGTCCTCTTCCTCTTCCGTCCTCTTCCTCTTCCGTCCTCCTCCTCTTCCGCCTCCTCTTCTTACATCCTCCTTCTCTTCCGTCCTCCTCCTCTTCCGTCCTCCGCCTCTTCCGTCCTCCGCGTCTTCTGTCCTCTGCCTCTTCCGTCCACCGCCTTTTCTGTCCTCCGCCTCTTCTGTCCTCCTTCTCTTACGTCCTCTTCCTCTTACGTCCTCCTCCTCTTCCGTCCTCCTCATCTTCCATCCTCCTCCTCTTCCGTCCTCCTTCTCTTCCATCCTCCGCCTCTTCTGTCCTCCGCCTCTTCTGTCCTCCGCCTCTTCCGTCCTCTGCCTCTTCCGTCCTCCTTCTCTTCCATCCTCCTCCTCTTCCGTCCTCCTCCTCTTCCGCCTCCTCTTCTTACATCCTCCTTCTCTTCCGTCCTCCTCCTCTTCTGTCCTCCGCCTCTTCCGTCCTCCGCCTCTTCTGTCCTCTGCCTCTTCCGTCCACCGCCTTTTCTGTCCTCCGCCTCTTCCGTCCTCCTTCTCTTCCGTCCTCTTCCTCTTACGTCCTCCTCCTCTTCCGTCCTCCTCATCTTCCATCCTCCTCCTCTTCCGTCCTCCTTCTCTTCCATCCTCCGCCTCTTCTGTCCTCCGCCTCTTCTGTCCTCCGCCTCTTCCGTCCTCCACCTCTTCCGTCCTCCGCCTCTTCCGTCCTCCTTCTCTTCCATCCTCCTCCTCTTCCGTCCTCCTCCTTTTCCGTCCTCCTCCTCTTCTGTCCTCCTCCTCTTCCATCCTCCGCCTCTTCCGTCCTCCGTCTCTTCCGTCCTCCGCCTCTTCCATCCTCTTCCTCTTCCGTCCTCCTCCTGAGACGTAATAAATAGCATTAAAGCTGCAGTAATTGTTTATATTATATATACACACTGCTCAAAAAAATAAAGGGAACACTCAAATAACACATCCTAGATCTGAATGAATGAAATATTCTCATTGAATACTTTGTTCTGTACAAAGTTGAATGTGTTGACAACAAAATCACACAAAAATCATCAATGGAAATCAAATTTATTAACCAATGGAGGCCTGAATTCGGAGTCACCCCCAAAATTAAAGTGGAAAAACACACTACAGGCTGATCCAACTTTGATGTAATGTCCTTAAAACAAGTCAAAATGAGGCTCAGTATTGTGTGTGGCCTCCACGTGCCTGTATAACCTCCCTACAACGCCTGGACATGCTCCTGATGAGGTTGCGGAAGTTCTCCTGTGGGATCTCCTCCCAGACCTGGACTAAAGCATCCACCAACTCCTGGACAGTCTGTGGTGCAACGTGACGTTGGTGGATGGAGTGAGGCATGATGTCCCAGATGTGCTCAATGGGATTCAGGTCTGGGGAACGGGCGGGCCAGTCCATAGCTTCAATGCCTTCATCTTGCAGGAACTGCTGACACACTACAGCCACATGAGGTCTGGCCCATCTGTGGACGTCTGGCCCTCATCCCACTCTCATGGAGTCGGTTTCTAACCTTTTATGCAGACACATGCACATTTGTGGCCTGCTGGAGGTCATTTTGCATGGCTATGGAAGTGCTCCTCCTGTTCCTCCTTGCACAAAGGCAGAGGTAGGGGTCCTGCTGCTGGGTTGTTGCCCTCCTATGGCTCCCTCCACGTCTTCTGGTGTACTGGCATGTCTACTGGTAGCGCCTCCAGCCTCTGGACACTACGCTGACAGACGCAGCAAACCTTCTTGCCACAGCTCGCATTGATGTGCCATCCTGGATGAGCTGCACTACCTGAGCAACTTCTGTGGGTTGTAGAGTCCGTCTCATGCTACCATGAGTGTGAAAGCACAACCAACATTCAAAAGTGACCAAAACATCAGCCAGAAAGCATTGGTACTGAGATGTGGTCTGTGGTCTCCACCTGCATAACCACTCCTTTATTGAGTGTGTCTTGATAATTGCCAATAATTTCCATTTATTGTCTATTCCATTTGCACAACAGCATGTAAAATTGATTGTCAATCAGTGTTGCTTCCTAAGTGGACAGTTTGATTTCACAGAAGTTTGATATACTTGGAGTTATATTCTGTTGTTTAAGTGTTCCCTTTATTTTTTTGAGCAGTGTATATTTTCTCATGTCATGTATTTACTACTAAAAGTAATTTTTTACATTTAGGTTTCATTAAGTGTTTTTCACCGGCTATTACAGACTTATTGTTTCCCTGCACATTCAAGTTTTGTGTTTTCTTTGGGCATAGATCAGCTAATAGGCACTCAGGAAAAAAAAAACAGATGAAAGATCTACAAACTCTCCCTTAAGACTAAGGAGCTCACTGATAGATTCTCAGTTAGCTAATTTTGCAGCCAGCAATAGACAGTGCAGCACAGATGCTACAGAAGGCAACATTTTTAATGAAACTCAATTACAGAAATCGATTTTAGCCCCAAATACTTGCATTAAAGTAAAAAAAATGGCCCCAAAGCTGGACAACCGCTTTAACTCCTTACCAACATCTGCCGTACATGTATGGCATAAGTCAGTAGCGGGTGTATGGAGCAGGGTCAGCTCGCCCCGTACATGGCAGATAATGGCTGTGACAAACAACCAGGACCTGCCTCTAACAGCTGCGAGTGGAGCGAAGATCTGCCCACCACTGTTAACCTGTTCAGTGCTGCTGTCAATCTCTAACAGCAGCATTAGCAGTGCGCCAGCATTGGGACGCGTCGTTCCATACGCCCACCGGCGCTCCTGTGACGCGATCATAGGGCGCCGATGGACTGCTATGACATCCGGGGGTCTGCTGAAGCCTCCGTGCCTGTCATCATAAAGCTTCATTTGGGCTGTAAAGAAGACCGTGGTTTTGCTATATGGAGCATTACTGTGGTATCGCTGTATATAGCACAAGCAATCAGATGATGTATACAAATACAGTGAAAAAAAGTATATATATATTTATTAAAACCCCACACGTTCAACTCACCTCCCACTAAAAATAATGATAATAAAAATATACACATTTTGTGGTATGGTCTCTTTCAGAGAAATACAATCTATCAAAATATATAAAAAAAAAAACGATCAGTGAACACAGAAAAAAATTCAAAAAGACAAAATTGCATTTTTTCGTTCGCCTCAATACTGCAGAAAATCCTGTAAGAAGCGATGACCATGACATATGTGTCCCAAAATGTTATCAATAAAGTCCTCTTGCCCTTCAAAAAATAAGCCCCCACTCAGCTCCATCAACCCGGAAACTGAAAATGTTTCGGGTCTCAGAAAAAATGGTGACAGCATCAAAAAAAAGTTTTTTTCTTTTGCCAAAACTATTGGAGAAGTTTGGTCTTGCTGTAATCACACTGAGGAGTAGGATCCTATTACCAGGTCATTTTTACCACACAATGTGCGCCGTTAAAACCGTTCCCAGAAAAACAATGTCAGGCTTTTTTTTCGCACTTTTACTGCACTTGAAATGTTTTTCCCGTTTTCTAGGACTATGTGGTAAATGAATGGTGTCATTTATAAGGACAGCTCATCCTACAAAATAACAAGACCTCACACTATGTGGACAGATATCAAAAAGTTAGAAAAGTTGGAAAAAGCGGAGGAAAAAACAGAAAAAAACCATAAATTGGTTATGTCGGGAAGGGGTAAAGCTGAAGAAACGCATGTAAGAGCAGAATATGGAGGAAGGTCAGATATCACAGACTGGTGGATACTACCTGCTCCATCGCTGGCAGAATACTCCACCCCCATGGTGTCCGCTGATATCTTCTCTTGTAGCAACGTCTCCAAACTCTATAAAACATCGGGAACAGTCAGCAGAGGGTTTGATGATTGGCTCATATTGGCGATATACTCAGGGGCATTACTGGGGCCAGGGAAGATTGGGAATGAATAGCGTATTGACTGTTAGAGATGTGATCTCTTCCATTAAAGGGGATGTCTAGTTGGAACAAGTTATCACTGATCTCTGGATAGGTGATGACCTGTCCCAGTGGGAGCACCCCTTTATTATGTGGTATATATGGAGGATGTGATATCATGCAGAGTTCTAGCAGTATTACACTTCGGTCCGTTCTGCGTGCATCTGGGCCATTCCCTATGGAGGAGCGGAGCTGGGGGGAAATATCAGGATCTCGTCGCTGGATCCATCCAGATGGGAGATGTAACGAGTGCGGCGCCCCCCACTGGTGTCTCAGCGTATCATGTATCGGGGAATAATAACTTATTGTCTGGTAAATGTGCTGATTCCTGTGAGTTGTGGTCGCTGAGTGCGTGTGATGGGATGTGGCTCCGTCCGTTATATTATATCACGTCTTATACCTATAATCTCTCGCTGATCGCAGGTGTCTGTCTTCACACTCAGATGAGAAGGAACAAACTGACGATATAGGACTTTTTTTTTTTCCCAAATTCAAACCGAGCAA
Organism: Phyllobates terribilis; assembly: GCF_046119375.1. Lineage (NCBI taxonomy): Eukaryota > Metazoa > Chordata > Amphibia > Anura > Dendrobatidae > Phyllobates > Phyllobates terribilis. The sequence continues at coordinate 341,289 of NW_027363335.1, forward strand.
TCCTATTGGCTGAGCATGAATGCAGTTACCATGGTGACAGAAGTAGCAGCAGATTTAAAGGGACAAAACACTAATATTGTACTAAAGTGTATTTTATTATATATTTCACATAACTGACTGGGTACACCTTGGTGTGGGTGGGATGGCTTTTTTTAAATCAAAAACCATGTTTACTAAGTACCCTATATTATATATATTCACTATTGCTTTTTACTTACTTATAACAGGGTATATGCTCATATTGTTTCTATCCTAAGTTTATCTATTTTCATTTTTCAAAGTGACATTAGTCTAGGTACAATATTTCTTATATTTTCATGTATGGAGTGCCGAAGTTCTTTTTGCAATTGAGATTACTCTTTTCTTCAGAGCACCCGAATAGACCAGTGAGCGACCCCTCTCTTTTTTTCTATTAATCATTTTTGGGATCTCGCTCCTGGAGCATTGCAGCAGGTACGTGTTCACACTATTAGAAGTTTGACAGCCTTTTTTCTGACCATGTGTCCCTCCCATTCAGTCACAGGTGGTTTTAACTAGCTCTACCAGCCCATACATTGTAGGTTAAAAGCCCAAGCATAGACATATTGTCCATACAGGCTTACAGCCCAAGAGTGGCATATCCAGTGGTAGCGTAGCGTAGTTTCCCATCATACGAAGGTGACCTTGTCGTGGTTGATGGGCACACATAAATTGGCCAAATTATGCGCAAAAAACCTTCATTTTTCAAAGTGACATTAGTCTAGGTACAATATTTCTTATATTTTCATGTATGGAGTGCCGAAGTTCTTTTTGCAATTGAGGTGACAGTAAGTGACATCAAATGAAGGCTATGGTGCATACACAGTAAATCAGTCGTGTTATTCCACAGAAATGCTGTTCTATAAGGCTGTGTGCCCACGTAGCATTTTTCAAGCGTTTATGCTGCGGAATTTCCGCAGCGGAAACGCTTGTAAAACGCTAGGTAATCCGCACCCCATGGTCCCCAAGGGGATTCCGCATGTTCTATGCACATGCTGCGGATTTTTCCGCAGCGTTTATGCTGTGTACAAAAATCCGCAGCATGTCATTTAATTTTGCGGAAGTGCAGCGGAACTCCCGCCATTGACTTGCATTGAGACGCACAGAAACCGCGACTGTACATTTTTACAAGCAGCTTCTATGCGTCTCTATGTGCGGATGGTACCCAGTTCTGGAGGAGAGGAGACTCTGATCCAGACCTGGGTACCATTGTACCTGTAAAAAAAAGAATAAAATAACAAATAAAGTTTATATTCACCTGTCCGGCGTCTTCTCTCTGAATGCCAGCAGCGCTGAAGGACCTTCGGTGACGTCACAGTCATGTGACCGCAGGCCCTTCACCGCTCTGTCTCGCGATATGCCGGCAGCCGGGAACCAGCCAGGAAGCAGAGCTGCAGCCACGCCGGGGCCTCGGGGGTGAGTATAGCTTTATTTGTTTTAATTTTTGCGGTTCACACTGTATAAATCCATGCTGTTTCCATGGATTTATACAGTGTGACCTAGTTGTCAAGCACTTTCCAAGTGATGCTAATCGCCTGGAAAGTGCTTGTCAATCTGCATGCGGAAATGCATGTGAATCCGCATGTATTCTGCAGGAAAAACGCATGTACAATCTGCATGCGTTTTTTTCTGCCAGGGAGATGCAGAAATTTTCTGCTTCATTTCTGCATCGTGGGCACATAGCCTAAAACACAAAATATCTTCATATGGTGAGGAGTTGTGTTGTGTTTCCATCATTTACATTCTAGCGTGGTGATCACATAAAATGTAAAATTCCTATTAAATAATTACTGAATGACAGTAGCCTGTATCCCTGGAGGACAAGTCATTTACCGCTTCACCAGGTTTGATGTTCTAATGCATTTAGATGTTTCAGTATTTGTATATATGTATATATATATTTTTTCCCCCCTTAAGGGTATTCAAGCGCAGACAGTGACCAACTTCTTCCTCGCCTTTGAAGCACAGCTTTCAATTATTCCTGTCGTAAACAAGGTAAAAAGCTTAGAGCCGAACACTATCAGACTCCTTCAGTCCCGCAGCAGGTAAATCTGTGAACATCGCCGGCACTGCTGCTGTTCCTAGCACCGATCCCTCTATGAGCGGCTGTGCAGTAATGAAGGCAGGATTCACCCCAAACTTGCTCGTCTTTTTTTTCGATTTCCAGTTCTGGTAATTAGTTATACACATGTGTATATCCAGTGGTCAACTCAAAACCTGTGTATGGAAAATGAATTGTTTGCTGTATGCATCGCATTTGTAGGATGCACACTGTTCATTTCATTATGGAGCGGAGTAGGAGGAGACTTTCATTACTGTTCCCTTTACTTCCTCCCTGCTGATAGGAAATGCCATGCTGTTTGCTTGTGTCCTGTGATTACAGCAGCCTGCAACAGTTTTCAAGCGTGCACTTCCCGGCTCAGGCATCAAGCAGTAAATGATAAAATTAAAACGCTGCTATCCCTTTGTTAGTCACTTTTTTATCTTCTTTCCCCTTCTACGAATGCTGTAGTCCATTATTCTAGAACTGCTCTGAAAATGGTTCTCTCTGGAGTGTTGGGATTTGGGTTTAGGGTGGGTTAGGGAATTGAAGTTCAGATACTTTGTTCATGTTTTATACTATGGAATTACTATGTCATGTATGTTATTTGTGTTAGGATCATTCAGCCATGGAGGGTCCTTGTTGGAGTCGGGGTATCCCCGTAACAAGAAATACACAGACACGTAGTGTATAATCAAGTACTGGGAAGCCCCTGAGAGCGTCTGCCTCTATAGGTGCTGTCCCTTTATTTATACTAATAATCTTAGTTTTTTTTTTTTTTTGTCACACATGCGCAGTAAAATGCCTTTGTTTCACAAGCAGTGAAGTGATGATTCATAACAGTGGAATGTTGATAAGAAAGTTTCATAAACAGAAAAGTGATAGCAGTAGAAGGTTGCTGAGACAGCTAAAAACAAGTTACAATCTAATTTCTGGGCGTCAGTCCAAATGTCCAGATAAGGGAAGAATAACTTCATCTGTGTCTTACATCGTAGTCTTGGGTGAAGTATAACTCCTATCATCCTCTCAGTCCCCCCTTTGATTCTTCCTTATGGACTTTTGGTAGAAAACCTGGTCCGGGAGTTCTTTTCTTTCATATTCTTGAGTCCGTGTTACAAAGCTTATTTATGCATATTAAAATAATTTTTAATCCTATTTTAAACACTACATATATGACTACTATAATTAGCACAATCTGTAATATACCTTGCAGAATTCCAGCCACCCAACCTCCAATACCCTTAAACCAGTTCTTTGGGTTGAGAAAGGAGAAGGTGTCTGACCACCAGCTATCTTTATTTTGGTCATTGTGTCTGTCATATTCATCCCGTAATCGTTGTATATCTGCCAGCTTGAACCTCATACTCATTGTACTGTTTGGATCTATGTAATGACAACAGGTTGGACCAATAATTTGACACATTCCTCCCTGGGCCGCAGTTAGGTAGTCTAACACTACAGTATGTTGATTAGTAACAATTATAAGTTGATTTTGGACAGCTATACTAGTATTAAGTATATCCATAATATCCCATATCTGATCATCTAGATAGTCGGTGGCCTGAACTAATTTATCTCACATCTGCATCAACATTGGATACACAAAGAAAGTGCTGAATATTTTATTAGGAATTCCCATTTGGACCACATGTGGCCTACCTGAAGGTCTAGGCGAGTTGTCGGCTGCTCTTTTGTATAGTGTGTGTTTAGGTACTGCTTGCATATCTACCTGCTGATTCTGAACTATAAATGTGGCCGGTGTTAAGCGTCCTAGAGTACATGCACCTTTTATTCCTACTGGGAGCCATTTGTATGCTCCATTTCCACAAATCCAGAAGGTTCCTTCAGGCAGATCCCATATTGCAGAGTGTTGGAGCACCAACCTATGTACCAAATCTAAAAATTTAGATACATTCTGAAGTATACACCAAGGGGGTTTTTGACCTAATGGACTACAGTATCCTGCATCTGGATTTTCACAAGTCGGTGTACCTGGGTCATATGCACTTGACTCATTACATAATATATTACCTGGTATTTTTGAACATGTATCATTGTTTCCATCGGGGAATAATTGTGAATATTTCCAACCATTATTGTGTATGTATTTTTCTACTATATCAGGTTTAAAAGGTTGAGAAGAAGATACTGTGCTACTAAAACTGAGTTGTATATTTTCTGTAGGAATTAACCCTAAGTCTGTTAGTCCCGTCTTATTTCTAGGAACCCATACACCTCCTTTAAACGCTAAATATTGTAAGTTGTTTATTTTTCCGGTCATATTACCTTGCCACCAGGGAAATCCCACCCACCCCACAACTGGGATGGCAACAGTGGTGTTCCATAATCTAGAATTAACGGTTTGGTTATTTGCTAATTTGTCTGAGCAATTAGTCCATGTAAACACTTCCTCAGGGGTCATGGGTACGGCCAGGAAGGGTATGGTCGTGGCTGATATTGGAGAATGCGTACAAATCCAACAGTCTGCTATTTTCTGTCCGCCATCGAGCAGCCCGTTTACCAATGTCTCATGATGTTTTATAAATTTATTATCTGCAGGTTTTGGGGAACTTAGTTTATCCCACAGGTCTCCCTGATCTATCGTTATAGCTAACACAAGTACAATCACCACTATTTCTTTTTGCAATGGCTTGCATGTACCCATGCTGATTTTCCTTCCAATTTTACTGCAGTTGGAGTTGTCAATAACACCTGATATGGACCCTCAAATCTGGGTTCTAGCGTTCTTCTGTTATGTCTTTTTACGTAGACTTCGTCTCCTGGTTGCAGCTTGTGCGTTCCCTCAATGGAATCAGGATCTGGAATGGAAGAGAACACTAAAGAGTGTATTTTAGACACATGCTTACATAAATTTTGTACATAAGCAGTTAAGCTTTCAGTTTCTAACATTAAAGTCTGTGGGAAATACAATCCTGTATTGGCAACTCTACCAAACAATATTTCATGGGGGGTGAGTTTGCTCTTTCCCTGGGGGGTGTTTCTGACTGAATACAATGCTATTGGGAGACACTCAGTCCATGGTTTCTGTATTTCTGCCATGGCTTTCTGTATTTTTAACTTAAGTGTTCCATTCATTCTCTCAACCTTACCAGAACTCTGTGGGTGGTAAGGGGTGTGTAGTTCACTTTTTATACACAACATTTTCATTACATTCTGAAAGATCTCTCCAGTAAAATGTGTACCTCTATCTGACTCGATCACTTCTGGGATACCATAACGGGGTACCAGTTCATGTGCTATTTTTACTGCAGTGACTTTAGCCGTGGCTGTATGAACTGGATAAGCCTCTGGCCACCCCGAAAACATGTCCACACATACCAGTACATACTCATAGTGTCCATGCTTAGGCATCTGGATGTAATCGATCTGAAGTCTCTGGAACGGATATAGTGGTCTTACATGGTGCTTCTGGGGGGTCTTAACAGTCTGTCCTGGATTGTGGGCTAAACAGATTTCACAAGAACCACATTTTGCTCGAGCTACCTGGCCGAACCCTGGGGCTAACCACTTCTGTCTGACCCTCTGTATCATACCGTTTGCAGACACATGTGTAGGTCCGTGGGCTTCACTGACCACAACAGGGTACCACGCTCGGGGGAGACAAAGCTCATCTCCTTTTTTCCATAGTCCTTCTTTTCCTTCTGCCCCCTGTTTCTGCCACTCTTCTTTTTCTTCTCTACTCACCTGTTGGTGGGCTTCTTTGAGCCGTGTAATTAAGTCAAATTCTGATACTGCACTAATAGTGTGGTCAGTTGTCAGAGGTTTTACTGCAGCTCGCTTAGCAGCCTTGTCGGCTCGGTCATTACCCCTAGCTATCTCGGTGTCGAGTCTTACATGTGCAGGTACTTTTATTACTGCTACTTGTTTGGTTGAGGCAGCTGATTCTAGGATTTGTCTAATCATTTGTCCATGTTTTACTGGTTGACCTGAAGCTGTCATGTAACCTCTAGCTCTCCATATACATCCAAAATCATGTACAATACCATATGCATATCAGTAAAAATATTAGCGGTTTTTTCTTTTGCTAACTGTAATGCTCGTATTAGAGCTAATAGTTCAGCTTCCTGGGCTGAACAGCTGGCCTGCATTGGCTCAGCTTCAATAACATCATGATCTGATACAATGGCATAACCTGTGTGAAAGTTACCAGTTTCATCTGCATACCTACTACCATCTATATACATATGTAGGTCTGGATTGTCAAGAGGGGTGTCCTGTACATTAGGTAGCCCTTGTGTTTCTTGTTCTATACACTGTAAGCAATCATGTATTATATTGTCTTGTTCGTGGTATTGTAAAAAATTTTCATCTTCGTCTTCCTGACCTCCTTCCACTCCCCCCTTTGTCTCTAGTGGTAACAGAGTGGCTAAATTTAGAGACAATATGCGGCGAAAAGTGAGGTTTGGTGGCATTAGTAAGGAGCATTGTAATCTAAGATGTCTAGCCATTGAAATGTGTTTTGGCAATACCTGATTCAGTATGCCATGTACATCATGTGTAGTTTGTACTATTAGGGCATGGACTAGTACTATTTCTGAGGCTTTTTCTACCAAAAGAGAGACAGCTGCTACTACTCTGACACATGATGGTGCAGCTTTGGTAACATTATCTAATTGAGCAGAATAGTATGCGACAGGTCTTTGTTTATTTTCATGTTTCTGTGTTAGTACTCCTGTAGCATGATTAGACATTTCCGCAGCCATTAATTGGAATGGTTTGGCGTAGTCTGGGATTCCCAAGGCCGGGGCTGACATGAGACCTTTCTTGAGGTCTTGAAAGGCTATGAGCGCTGATTCAGTTAACTGAAAAGGCTCGATTTTTAAACAATCATATAGAGGTTGCATAAGCTGACTAGCATGTATAACCCATTGTCTGCAGTGTGATACTATTCCCAAAAATGCTCTTAATGTTTTGTAGTTCTTGGGAGGAACAAGATCTCTAATGATTTTTAGTCTGTCGGCGGTGAGGTGCCGAATACCTTGTGAAATGCAGTGTCCTAGAAATACTACCGTAGTCATACAAAGTTGTACTTTTTTCTTGTTAACTTTACAGCCCATGTCTGCTAGAAATATTAACAATCTTATTGTGTTGCTGTTTGCGGACTCTTGAGCAGGGGCACATAACAATAGGTCATCAACATATTGAAGAATTACAACCTCATCCGTAGGTTTGAAATTTTGAAGAACTGATCTCATAGCTTCTGAGTACAAGGTAGGTGAATGTATCATACCCTGTGGTAATCTTGTCCATGCTAATTGTCTATTCTTAAATGTAAATGCAAACAGTTTGTAACAGTCTGGGTGTAATGGTACTGAAAAAAATGCATTTGATAAGTCTATGACAGAAAATACTCGTGCTGTTGCTGGGATCTGTGATAGCAACGTGTGTGGATTTGGTACAACAGGAGTAATAGGTTCCAAAATTTTATTTATCTCTCTTAAATCATGTACCATCCGGTACCTAGCAGCTGACCCCTCAGTAGATTTCTTTTTTTACGGGGTACAACGGTGTATTGGCTGGTGACTTTACTTCTATCAGTACTCCAGTTTTTAGATAATCTTTTATCTGTTCTCCTATGGCGTGTTCTTGTTGGGCACTAATAGGATACTGTCTCAATTGGGGTAGTGTCACACCTGGAACAGGAGTGACTTTTACAGGAGCTATTGGCATTAGTCCTACATCAGTGTCATGTTGTGCCCATAATTTTTCTGGTACCTCAGAAAGATCTAAAATAATTTGGGTAGGGGCAGGATCTTTCTCATCCTCTAAGGCTTGGACTTTTACAATGTTTTCTAGAGACTCTTGGTCATCAGGCACCAAAATTTGGACTCTACCATCCTTTGTCTCTTACCACTCCTGCTTTTCTAGCCCGAATGTCCTCCCATAGTTTCCTGTTAAACCTGTCATGCCTTGCTACCTGAAAAGTTTTTCAAACTTTCCCTAAATTCTTAGTTGCTTCTACACCACACCTTTCTTTCACGATTGTATAGACATCTTGTTCATCATTTGTGGTCTTAGTCTGTTTGTTGCCCATTTTTCCTGACTATTCTTACCTTAGGAGGCTTTTTGGGTTAGATAAAATATATTCTATATTCTACCTTTCCTCGTTACCTATTCTGTCCTAAGGAGCCAGTATCTGAAACGGTTTCTCTGGACCGTTTTGTCTGAAGTGTAGAGTAATTCTAACACACATATATATGGCAACAAGGGCAAGACCAACAATACATAAAATGAACCATACAGTCTCCATTATATATCGTGTCCCTGGAGTATTATCATTACTTCCATGGGCTCATTCTGTCAATCTCTTATCCGTCAAAAAGGAGGACAAAGGTTCGGGAGTTAAGCGTGAGCGAAGGTTTCCCCGAAAGGACACAACCTTATGACTCAGTTAGGCAATCTCCGTAATACTTATGTCATCTACCTTAGTGCGGCTTATGAGGCTATTCCCGACATCCACATCTCTTTCATACCATCCGTTTCATAACCTTCTCTGACCTCTCCTTCGGCAGATCCTACAGTATATACATGAATGACCCGAGCTATAGGTATCCTTCTCTACTAGTTCCTCAATCCCAACACAAGATATGCATGAAATTTACGGACTATCGCAGAGCAGATGTAAGAGAACTAACAGTGTCTCTTACCTGGCCAGGTTTGTCATCTGCTGTTCCGATGTCCCAATCTCAGCGGTTACTCGTGCCGGTCGATGAACTTGAAGGAATACGCAGACCTCGGGTCCCTGTTTCGGGCGCCAGGAATTGTTAGGATCATTCAGCCATGGAGGGTCCTTGTTGGAGTCGGGGTATCCCCGTAACAAGAAATACACAGACACGTAGTGTATAATCAAGTACTGGGAAGCCCCTGAGCGCGTCTGCCTCTATAGGTGCAGTCCCTTTATTTATATTAATAATCATAGTTTGTTGTCATACATGCGCAGTAAAATGCCCTTGTTTCACAGGCAGCGAAATGATGATTCATAACAGTGGAATGTTGATAAGAAAGTTTCATAAACAGAAAAGTGTTAATTCATAGCAGTAGAAGGTTGCTGAGACAGCTAAAAACAAGTTACAATCTAGTTTCTGGGCGTCAGTCCAAATGTCCAGATAAGGGAAGAATAACTTCATCTGTGTCTTACATCGTAGTCTTGCGTGAAGTACAACTCCCATCATCCTCTCACTACTCTATATAGAGGTGTTGTCAGTAGTGTTGAGCGAGCACTAAAATGCTCGGGTGCTCGAAGCTCGGGCCGAGCTCACTGTGATACTCGGGTGCTCGACCCGAGCAACGAGCCCAATGTTAGTCTATGGGAGACCCGAACATTTTTGTGGCGGCTCCCCCAGCAGTCTGTAGAAAGCCTAAAAAGTGCCCAAAACGATAGTGACAGTGCTCAAATGACATGGGGACAGCATGGGGATCGCCCCTGGAAGCATTTCTGACCCCCAGGTCACTGCTGTCAACAACGTGGTCAGAGGTATTAAGCCACTTTTACAGGCTCACAATAAAACGTTCAAAAACGAAAGTGAAAGTGCTTTCCTGTGAAATATGTTAACCCCTTAACGACCATGGGTCTTTCTGTTTTTGTGTTTTCCTTTTTTGCTCCCCTTCTTCCCAGAGCCAGAACTTTTTTATTTTTCGGTCAATATGGCCATGTGAGGGCTTATTTTTTGCGGGACGAGTTGGACTTTTAAACACCATCACTGGTTTTACCATATCGTGTGCTGGAAAATGGGAAAAAAATTCCAAGTGCAGTGAAACTGCAAAAAAAATGCAATTCCACAGTTGTTTTTTGGGTCCTTTTTTACCACGTTCACAGATTGCTTAAACTGACCTGCCATCATTATTTTCCAGGTCGTTACGAGTTCATTGACACCAAACATGTATAGGTTCTTTTTTATTTAAGTGGTGAAAAAAAAATCCAAAGCTTGCTAAAAAAACAAAAAAAAAATGACGCCATTTTCCGAGACCCTTAGCTTCTCCATTTTTCGGGATCTGGGGCTGGGTGAGGGCTTATTTTTTGCGTGCCGGGCTGACGTTTTTATTGATAGCATTTTGGGGTAGATCCGATGTTTTGATCGCCCGTTATTGCTTTTTATTGCAAAGTTGTAGCGACCAAAAAAACTTAATTCTGGCGTTTAAAATTTTTTTCTCGTTACGCCGTTTACTGATTGTATTAATTCTTCTTTTATATTGATAGATCGGGCGATTCTGAACGCGGCGATACCAAATATGTGTATGTGTTTTTTTTTTATATATATATATATATTTTATTTTGAATGGGGCGAAAGGGGGGTGACTTAAACTTTTATATATTTTTTATTTTTTTAATATTTTTAAAAACTTTTTTTTTACACTTTCTGCTTGCTTCTATAGTCTCCAGAGGAGACTAGAAGCAGCAGTTGTCTGATTGCTTCTACTGCATACAAGCGGTGAGCAGATCGCTTGTATGCAGGAGAAATGCTCACTTACTATGAGCGCTGACCACTGCTGCAGACCCTGAGTTGTCATGCCCACCCATTGGTGACCCGCGATCACATGATGGGGTCACTGTGGGCGGGGCTTAGGACTCCCGGAAGTGCGAGTTAAATGCCACTGTCAGAGATTTAACATGTTAACAGCCGCGGGTGGATTGCGATTCCAATAATAAGCTGACATGTGCTCGCTTCAGTGCGGGCTCACCGCCGGAGCCCCCGCTGAACCGGCCTTCCCGACCTGGTGCGTACTATTACTGACCAGGTCGGAAAGGGGTTAAGGAACATCCTTTCCAGGGTAAAGACTTGTGTATAAGGTAAAATAAATAACCAAAAACAAAAATACTCCTCCACACCTTGGGCTATGTTCACAAGTAGCATTTTTTATGCGTTTTTGCACGTTTGTATTGCTTTCAACCGTGACAAATGCATTCACCGGGAAATGTCATTTTAACATTTTACAACCTTATCTGGCCATGTGCTGTGTGACACATGCATACAGTGCTAAAAAAAATGGGAACAGCATGGGGAAGACCCCTGGAAGCATCTCTGACACCCAGGTCACTGCCTAAAAGTGTGCCCATCAGAAGTGATCCTTGCCGCATCAGAAGATGCAGACTTGCAACTATCCCCGTGCAAGTCCTTGTCCCAGGGCAGTGTTCAATTGTACCTCCCCCATAACTTGCAATACAAGCGCAAGTATGCAGCCTGCCACCCACCCATCCCCGGGCTGCAATACCATACTGCTAGCTTGCTTGCACTTGAAATTGGGCCTTTTAGGCATGTGGAGGTGGAATCTGGCCACCACGTCATGGCTGCGTCGGTAGCCTGGTATCCATACTCAGTCCCCTGCCGCCCGGCGGCCGGGTGTCCACGCTTGGTCCCCAGCCGCCAGGGGGCGGCCGGGTGTCCATACTCGGTCCCCAGCCGCCCCGCGGCCAGGTGCCCACACGCAGTCACCAGTCGCGTGGGGGTGGCCGGGTGTCCATAAACGGTCCCCAGCCGCCCCTATTTGTCCCGGTGTGCCTTATACACAAGCGCGCATGCCAAAACATTACCTGTGCCCTCCCCAGTGCATTTAGTGGGAAGGACAGCCTAACCACAAATACGTGGACAAGTGAATGTGGCCAGGAATGGTCCATCTCACTGACGCCTTCACACTGGGTTAATATTGTGGAAGCCGGGACACAGTTGGACACTGGGATGCAACACGTCCTCCAGACATAGAGGATTGCGGGTCCTGGGTCAATCAGGCTTCAACACAAAGTTCAGAAGGTAGACAGCAGCAGTGGTCGGCCTCCTACACAACGAGTAAATTATTCATAATCATGAGGCCATCCACCTCCTTAGCTTTCTGTTCCTTGGAATGCAAGCGCATGTATGTAGTAGCAGCTAGGCCTGAGGTGGTCAGCGTTTTGGCGCTTATTCTACCTCCTTCGAGGATTGCTGGATGTTTTCCTGCTACTATCCCAGTTCTATGACTCCCGTTAAAACAAAGCTTCAGGTGATGAATGATGGATGAGGTGGTGGCAAAGGAGAAAGAGCAGGAGGAACAGGGACCATTCACATCAATATCAGGCCAGTCAACCAGATATGTCTTGTAGGATATGTTTCTGTACCAAAAGGAGCGGTTCAGCTACACAGTTATAGGGCATACAGTGAATGCAATGCCTACCAAAAATTTCAAGGCACTCCAATACCCCTTGGAAGTGACATGGAGGTCAGAGGGCCTTAACTAAACCGTTTTTTCCATTTATAGCAACTGGGTCTCCTGTACACTGTTGGCCTAAGCAGGGAATGGAAGGTTTTCCAAAAATTATTAGGCACTGCAATGCCCCTTGAAACAGACGTGGATTACAGCGTATTAAAAACCTTCTACCCATTATTGGGGAGTGGGTCTCCCTTAGTGTTCGCCTATGCATTGAAAAGCAAAAGCTGACAAAAATTAGGAGGAAATGCAATGCCCGTTGCAAAAGTCGTGGAGGTTAGAGGCAATTAAAAACAACATGTCAATGCCCCTTGGAAGAGCTGTGGAGTTCAGAGTGGTTTAACAAGACAGTTTTAATGCCCCTTAGAAGAGACGTGGAGTTCAGAGTGGTTTAACAAGACAGTTTTAATGCCCCTTGGAAGAGATGTGGAGGTCACAGTAGCTTAACAAGATGGTTTTAATGCCCCTTGGAAGAGATGTGGAGTTCAAAGTGGTTTAACAAGACAGTTTTAATGCCCCTTGGAAGAGTGGTGGAGGTTACAGTGGAATAAAAAGACAATATCAATGCCCCGTGGAAGAGACGAGGAGGTCACAGTAGCTTAACAAGATGGTTTTAATGCCCCTTGGAAGAGACGTGGCATTAGTGGTTTAACAAGACAGTTTTAATGCCCCTTGTAAGAGTGGTGGAGGTTACAGTGGAATAAAAAGACAATATCAATGCCCCGTGGAAGAGACGTGGAGGTCACAGTAGCTTAACAAGACGGTTTTAATGCCCCTTCGAAGAGTGGTGGAGGTCGCAGTGGAATAAAAAGACAATATCAATGCCCTGTGGAAGAGACGTGGAGGTCACAGTAGCTTAACAAGACGCTTTTAATGCCCCTTGGAAGAGTGGTGGAGGACGCAGTGGAATAAAAAGACAATATTAACGACCCTTGGAAGAGACGTGGAGGTCACAGTAGCTTAACAAGACGATTTTAATGCCCCTTACAAGAGCCATGCAGTACAGCATATTAAAAACATTATTCCCATTATTGGGGAGTGGGTCTCCCATAGTCTTTGCCTATGCCTTCCAAGCAAAAGCTGCCAAAAATTAGGAAGGGGGAACTTGCAATGTCCCTTACAAGAGCCATGCAGTACAGCATATTAAAAACATTATTCCCATTATTGGGGAGTGGGTCTCCCATAGTCTTTGCCTATGCCTTCCAAGCAAAAGCTGCCAAAAATTAGGACAGAGGAACTTGCAATGCTGGCAACATGGACCACGGTCACCCTGGTGGTATAGTGGTCGTGGAGGCTGAGGATAAGGAGAAGAGCAAAAAACAGCCGAAATGAGGAAGCATATACCCATGGGTGGGAGTGAAGCGATGCATGGGAATACACCTCCCGAAATAACACAGTGGATTTGACTTTATGTTACTCTGCTGTCATTTGGTGGTGATGAGAAGTCTGGCCCAATCTTGCCCTTGTTCATTTTGATAAGGGTCAGCTTGTCAGCATTGTCAGTTGACAGGCGAGTGCACTTATCAGTTATAATTCCCCCAGCGGCACTAAAAACACGCTCCGATAACACGCTAGCGGCAGGGCAGGCCAGGACCTCCAAGGCGTACAGAGCGAGTTCATTCCAAGTGTCCAGCTTGGATACCCAATAATTAAAAGGCACAGAGGAATCACGGAGGACGCTGGTACGATCGGCAAGGTACTCCCTCAACATCTTTTGAAACTTTCCACTCCTTGTGAGAGTACCCCGCGCCTCAGGGCCTGTAAGCTGGGCGGGTGTCAGAAAACTGTCCCAGAATGTTGACAGTGTTCCCCTGCCTCTGCTGGATTGGAGTTGCATCTCTCTCGCCTGTACGCCTTGGTTGGGCAACGAACTGTGACCTCTGCCGCTAGCGTGTTCAGATGGGAATTTTTTTAAGAGTTCTGCAGCAAGGGCCTTCTGGTATTGCCCCATTTTTGTAGACCTCTCCACCTCAGGAATAAGAGAGTGAAAGTTCTCCTTGTAGCGGGGGTCTACAAGTGTCACCAACCAGTAATGACTGTCACCCAACATTCTGACAACGCGAGGGTCACGGTTAAGGCAGCGTAACATAAAGTCAGCCATGCGTGCCAGACTGGTAACGGGCAAGATTTCCGTGTCCTCACCAAGATGACGACTGACCATGCTCTCCTCCTCCTCCTCCTCTTCCTCCTCCCCCCTGTCCTCAGGCCACCCACGCTGAACCGACGGTATGACACTTGTACAGGTACTACCGTCTACAATGCATGATAGCAGCTCCTGTTCTTCCTCCTCCTCCTCCTCCTCCTCCTCCTCTCCCTCATTGTCCCCCAATGCACGTTGGGATGAGATGAGGCTGGGCTGTGTGTAATCGCCCGCTACGGCTTCTTGATCCATCTCATCATACTCTGGCTGCAATGCCTCCTCTTTAATTCTCTGCAGAGAGCGTTGCAAAAGACAGACAAGTGGGATGCTGACACTAATGATGGCGTCATCGCCACTCACCATCTTGGTGGCCTCCTCAAAGTTTGTCAGGATGGTACATATGTCAGACATCCAGGTCCACTCCTGAGGTCCTATGTGTGGAGTCTGACCTGAATATCGACTGCCTTGTTGCAGCTGGTACTCCACAACTGCTCTCTTCTGCTCACAAATCCTTTGCAACATGTGGAGGGTAGAGTTCCAATGTGTGGGGACATCACACACCAGTCGGTGTGCCGGAAGCTGCAAACGCTGCTGCAACACAGCAAGGGCGGCGGAAGCTGTAGCCGACTTGCGAAAATGAGCTGACAGGCGGCGTACTTTCACGAGCAGATCTGGCAACTCAGGCTACGATTTAAGAAACCGCTGAACCACGAGGTTAAGCACATGAGCCACGCATGGTACGTGTGTGATCTCACCTCGCCTCAGAGCCGCCACCAGGTTACGGCCATTGTCACACGCGACCATGCCGGGATGTAGGTTCAGCGGTCTCAGCCACAGATCTGCCTGCTCTTTCACAGCTGTCCACAACTCACAAGCAGTGTGAGGTTTATCACCTAAGCTTATGAGTTTCAGCACAGCCTGTTGCCGCTTGGCGGAGGCAGTACTGCAATGCTCCCAGCTTGTAACTGATGTGGTGATATCTGAGATGGAGGCTGAACATGAGGAGGAGGAGGAGGATGCGCAGGAGCTGTACACTGTGGGGGCAACTCTGACTGACATAGGGCCCGCAATCCTCGGTGTGGGGAGGATGTGTTCCGTCCCAAGGTCCGACTGGGTCCCGGCTTCCACTATGTTTACCCAGTGTGCTGTCAGAGAGATGTACCGTCCCTGGCCACAAGCACTTGTCCACGTGTCCGTTGTCAGGTGGACTCTCCCAGTAACTGCGTTGTTGAGGGCACGGCAGATGCTTTGGGACACGTGCTTGTGTAGTGCGGGGATGGCACACCGGGCAAAATAGTGTCGGCTGGGGACCGAGTACCGAGGGACGGCCACCGCCATAAGATTGCGGAAGGATTCCGTCTCCACCAGCCTAAAAGGCAGCATTTCCAATGCAAGCAGTCGTGAAATGTGCGAATTTAGGACTGTGGCCTGTGGGGCGTTAGCTGCGAATTTCCGCTTTCGTTCAAAGGTCTGGGATATGGACAATTGAACGCTGCGGTGGGACGTGGACGTGGACGTTGATGCTGTTTCTTGAGAAACTGCCATAACAAGTGAAGACTGAGAGGAGGGGGCATCTTTACATGCAGTATGGACAGGGGATTGCCTTGCACACACAACAGGGGGTTCTATTGCACGCACAACAGTGGAAGAAGCAGTTGTGACACCCGCTGACACTGGTCGTGGACCCTGGGTTTCGCCACACAAAGTCGGGTGCTTTGCTGCCATGTGCCTGATCATGCTGGTGGTGGTCAGGCTGGTAGTTTTGTCACCCCTGCTGATGCTGGCATGGCAGGTGGAACATATGGCCTTTTTGGGGTTATCAGCAGAGTCTTTAAAAAAATTCCAGACTCTGGAAGACTTACCGCTTGTACTGGCAATGTCCCTCGTGTTGGTGTTACGGGGAACGGTTGCCTGCCTTCTGTCAGCGGCCACCACACTGCTTCTTCCTGCCTGTTGGGGTACTCTGCCTCCCTCCCCCTGTGTGCTGCTGGCCTCACTCTGCATGTCCTCCTTCCACGTTGGGTCAGTTACTAGATCATCCACCACCTCCTCCTCTTCCACTTGCGCACCACGATCCTCCTCCTCACTTCCTGGCAATTGTGTCTCATCATCGTCCACCTCTTGTGACAGATTGCCAACGTCGACTTCCTGTGGCCGTGGCTGTTCAAATATTTGGGCATCGCAACATGGGTTCTCCTCTTCCACCACTTCAAGCGTATCAGGCGAGGGGCCCAAATATGGAAATGGACCAGTGAACAGCTCTTCAGAGTGTCCAAGTGTGGGATCACTTGCTGTCTGACGACACTCGGCATGGTGGGAGGAAGGAGCATCACGGTGAGGAGGAGTATGCGGTCGAGACTCATGGCTACTAAGAGTTGACCGTGTGGAAGACAGACCGGAGGTGGTGGTGCCCAGGTAACTGGAAGTATTATCTGCTATCCAATTAATAACCTGTTCACACTGATCAGTTCTCAATACTGGTATTGTTCTGTGCTTCCCTAGTAATTCGGTCAAGAAGTGGGAGCGAGAAGATGTGGCTGTTGGTTGTGGCACATTTTCACCTTGGCCACGGCCCCGTCCTCTGCACGAACCATCACCATAACGTCCACTTCCACGTCCCTTGCCACGCGCCTTGCCCATTGTAAATGAAGTAAAATAGCTTACACTTGCACTATCAATGGAAAAAAGGTAATATAGAGTAGATTAGAACCGTGGAAGAGGAAAACCACAGTTATTGTTTACTGGGGTATACCACACTTTTTTAAATAGAGATATTTGCGGCTGAACAGTGAGCGACACACTCAAACTGCTTTTTTTTTAGATACCAAAGGCCCAAAACTGGATAGTACAGCGATTTGACCCGTGGAACTGCGAAACCACACTGGGATGTCGGGCCTACACAAGACTATTTTCAACAGATATATTTTTGTGTCACAACAGTCAGGAGACACTACTGTTTTTCTTTACGGAAAAAACTACCAAAACCTGAATAATAGAGATTTTTTACCGTGGGATGGCAAAACCACAGTTATTGTTTACTGGGGTATACCACACTTTTTTAAATAGAGATATTTGCGGCTGAACAGTGAGCGACACACTCAAACTGCTTTTTTTTAGATACCAAAGGTCCAAAACTGGATAGTACAGCGATTTGACCCGTGGAACTGCGAAACCACACTGGGATGTCGGGCCTACACAAGACTGTTTTCAACAGATATATTTTTGTGTCACAACAGTCAGGAGACACTACTGTTTTTCTTTATGGAAAAAATTACCAAAAGCTGAATAATAGAGATTTTTTACCGTGGGATGGCAAAACCACAGTTATTGTTTACTGAGGTATACCACACTTTTTTAAATAGAGATATTTGCGGCTGAACAGTGAGCGACACACTCAAACTGCTTTTTTTTTAGATACCAAAGGCCCAAAACTGGATAGTACAGCGATTTGACCCGTGGAACTGCGAAACCACACTGGGATGTCGGGCCTACACAAGACTATTTTCAACCGATATATTTTTGTGTCACAACAGTCAGGAGACACTACTGTTTTTCTTTACGGAAAAAACTACCAAAAGCTGAATAATAGAGATTTTTTACCGTGGGATGGCAAAACCACAGTTATTGTTTACTGGGGTATACCACACTGTTTTAAATAGAGATATTTGCGGCTGAACAGTGAGCGACACACTCAAACTGTTTTTTTTTAGATACAAATGGCCCAAAATGGATAATACAGAGGTTTGAACCGTGGAAGTGCAAAACCACACTTCTGTTTCTCTAGCCTACACCAGACTATTTTCAACAGTTATACAGTTATATGAAAAAGTTTGGGCACCCCTATTAATCTTAAGCTTAATGTTTTATAAAAATTGGTGTTTTTGCAACAGCTATTTCAGTTTGATATATGTAATAACTGTTGGACACAGTAATGTTTCTGCCTTGAAATTAGGTTTATTGTACTAACAGAAAATGTGCAATCTGCATTCAAACAAAATTTGACAGGTGCATAAGTATGGGCACCTCACCAGAAAAGTGACATTAATATTTAGTAGATCCTCCTTTTTCAAAAAATAACAGCCTCTAGTCGCTTCCTGTAGCTTTTAATGAGTTCCTGGATCCTGGATGAAGGTATTTTTGACCATTCCTCTTTACAAAACAATTCCAGCTCAGTTAAGTTTGATGGTCGCCGAGCATGGACAGCCCTCTTCAAATGATCCCACAGATGTTCAATGATATTCAGGTCTGGGGACTGGGATGGCCATTCCAGAACATTGTAATTGTTCCTCTGCATGAATGCATGAGTCGATTTGGAGCGGTGTTTTGGATCATTGTCTTGCTGAAAGATCCATCTCCTGCGCAACTTCAACTTTATCACTGATTCTTGAACATTATTGTCAAGAATCTGCTGATACTGAGTGGAATCCATGTGTCCCTCAACTTTAACAAGATTCCCGGTGCCGGCATTGGCCACACAGCCCCAAAGCATGATGGAGCCTCCACCAAATTTTACTGTGGGTAGCAAGTGTTTTTCTTGGAATGCTGTGTTTTTTTGCTGCCATGCATAACGCCTTTTTGTATGACCAAACAACTCAATCTTGGTTTCATCAGTCCACAGGACCTTCTTCCAAAAAGAAATTGGCTTCTCCAAATGTGCTTTTGCATAACTCAGCCGACTCTGTTTGTGGCGTGCTTGCAGAAACGGCTTCTTTCGCATCACTCTCCCATACAGCTTCTCGTTGTGCAAAGTGCGTTGCATAGTTGACCGATGCACAGTGACACCATCTGCAGCAAGTTGATGCTGCAGCTCTCTGGAGGTGGTCTGAGGATTGTCCTTGACTGATCTCACCATTCTTCTTCTCTGCCTTTCTGATGTTTTTCTTGGCCTGCCACTTCTGGCCTTAACAAGAACTGTCCCTGTGTTCTTCCATTTCCTTACTATGTTCCTCACAGTGGAAACTGACAGGTTAAATCTCTGAGACAGCTTTTTGTATCCTTCCCCTGAACAACTATGTTGAATAATCTTTGTTTTCAGATCATTTGACAGTTGTTTTGAGGAGCCCATGATGCCACTCTTCAGAGGAGATTCAAACAGGAGAACAACTTGCAAGTGGCCTCTTTAAGTAGCTTTTCTCATGATTGCATACACCTGGCTATGAAGTTCAAAGCTCAATGAGGTTACAAAACCAAAAAAAGTGCTTTAGTAAGTCAGTAAAAAGTAGGTAGGAGTATTTAAAACAAGAAAATGATAAGAGTGCCCATACTTATGCACCTGTCAAATTTTGTTTGAATGCAGATTGCACATTTTCTGTTAGTACAATAAACCTCATTTCAAGGCAGAAACATTACTGTGTCCAACAGTTATTACATATATCAAACTGAAATAGCTGTTGCAAAAACACCAATTTTTATAAAACAATAAGCTTAAGATTAATAGGGGTGCCCAAACTTTTTCATATAACTGTATTTGTGTCTGAAAAATCAGAGACACGCTTTTTTTTTTGGGGGGGGGGGGACACCAAAAGGTTAATAATAGTATTTGTACAGTGTGAAGGAGGAAAAAAAAAGGAGGATTTAGATGAAAAAAAAGGATTTTTCCTGGCCCCCGACACCTGGTGCTAAATCCAGCAATTTAAGCAACAGGAGCACACAGGACTGTAATGCAGCGTTTGCTGGTATAACCACTGTGTCTCCTATACAGCCTGCCTGCCTGGTATCTGGGATGGATATTAGTCCTGAAAAGGACTGTTTGTTTGTTCTGGCAGCCTTTACGGACCCTACACTAACTATTTCGCAGTTTATATCTCTCCCTAAATCAGCAGCGCTGTCCCTACACTGTCTAATCCGGAGCGACTGTGTCCAAGATGGTGGCGCCCCGTTTTAAATACTCGAGGTGACGCTGTGCGGCCAGCCAATCACTGTAATGCCCACAACCAACATGGCTGCAGCATTACAGTGACTGGCTGGCAATCCCTGCATGTTCATTGGCTCTGTAAAGAGCGCCAAACATGCAGGGCGGAGACCCGAGCTCCCGCCCGAGTAACCCGGAAATGCTCGGTGCTCGCCGAACATCCCGAGTAGCGTTATGCTCGGGCAAGTACCGAGCAGTGTCGAGCATGTTCGCTCAACACTAAAAATTACTAATCATGTTTATCTGTATCTTGGCTGGAAAATAATTTGGGCTTTGTAGCAGTGTGCAGTACTGATTCTATTAGGCCATCTATACTAAGCTCCACCAGATTTAAAATTAATAATAATTTTTAGCTGCATCTAGCCCGGAAAATAATTTTGGGGCTCCGAGATGCGCAAGACACATAAGTGCCTTCTTGCTGCACTACCTGCAACATGACCCTCAGATTGTCAGAATTCGACGTAATCCTGACTACTGGGTTGCCACACTCTTAGATCCCTGACACTCTTCGATCAACCTTTTCATTTTAATAAAGACCAAAAAAATGGTCATTTTTGAAATTATAAGCATTAGCAGGTTATTAGAAACTGAAATCAAACAGTTTTCAACTCAAAACGTTATTCTAGGTGATGCTACATTTGCACATAGGACCCCTTGTTCGAAAGGAGCTTCTGAACTCTCTCGTCCATTGAATTTGTCAGGTTTTGGATGGTTTCTGCTTCAATTGTTTTGCATGAGGACAGAATACCCTCCCAGAGCTGTTGCTTAGATGTGAACTGCCTCCCGCCATCATAGACACTCCTTTTGATGATGCTCCAGAGGTTCTGAATGGGGAAGAGGTCAGGGGAGCATGGGGGTCACACCATAAGTTTGTCCCCTTTTATGCCCATATCAGCCAGAGATGCAGATGTGTTATGTGCAGCATGAGACGGTGCATTATCATGCATAAAAATGATCTTGCTGTGGAATACACGGTTCTTCTTCTTGAACCATGGCAGGAAGTGCTGTTTGAGAAACTCCACATACATTATGGAGTTCATCTTTACCCCTTCAGGGATCCTAAAGGGGCCGACAATCTCTCTCCCCATGATTCCAGCCCAAAACATTACTCCACCTCCTCCTTGTTGGCGCTGTAGCCGTGTTTGCGTGGGGTGTCCATCAACCAGCCATCCTCCACTCCATCCATCTGGACCATCGAGCGTTGCACGGCACTCATCCGTCAACAAAACAGTTTTGAAATCAGTCTTCATGTAATGTTTGGCCCACTGGAGCCGTTTCTGCTTGTGTGAAGTGGATAGAGGAGGTCGACAGGATGGCGTACGCACAGCTACAAACCTCTGAAGGACCCTGCATCTTGTTGTTCGGGGAACGTTGGAGGCACCAGCAGCTTCAAAAACTTGTCTGCTGCTATGACAAGGCTTTTTTGCCGCTGCTCTTTTAACCTGACGTAATTGCCTGTAGGAAAGAGTCCTCAATTTGCCCTTATCAGCACGCACACGTGTGTACTGTGAATCAGCTACATACTTCTTGATTGCCAAGACACTTCATCCTGATCATCGCACAATGTTGATTGTAGTCATGTCTTGACCTAAACACTCCACAATTTGTTGCTTCTCAGCAGCCGACACATCCTTTTTCTTTCCCATTTTGGCAGAAAATGTAGGCTGCTTAATAATGTGAGACAGCCTTCTTAAGTAGTCTTGCCTTTCATTGGACACACCTGCCAAACTAATTAGCACAGGTGTCTGCAATTGCTTACAGTGATATAAAGAGCCCTGACACACATCACCATCATTGAGTTTAACTGACAAACAAACAAATTATTCCCTTATCACTCCTACACACTTTTTGCATAATAATTTGGAACACAGTGTACATGTGCTTTTCCACAAAACACCAGTGGTTCACGTAGTGAATCTTACAGTTCTAACTTGCCAACCGTGGTCTGTATGGAGTCGTTCAATAAAGGGCCCAAAATTAAGATAACATAGATGGGAGAGGTCTCTATGAATAGGAATTCCTAAGTATTTGATACCCTGTGAGGGGCAGGCAAAGGGAAAGTTGGACTGGATGGAATCCTGTATGGATTTGGGGAGGGAGACATCGAGGGCCTCAGACTTCGCTGCATTGATTTTAAAATTTGACCATGTAACAAAGTGATCTATTTCAGCCATAACAGCAGGGATGGATATATGTGATTGAGTGATATATACTAGGACATCATCAGCAAATAGAGAGCTCTTGTACTCGGTGCCTCCCACCTCAATCCACCTAATATTGGGGTTATGGCGAATTGATGAGAGCAGGTGCTCCGTCACTAGGATGTATAAGAGAGGGGACAGAGGACATCCCTGCCTTGTCCCATTGGTGATTATGAAAGGTGATGAAAATGTTCTGACGCGCCCCCTGGGCCTTGGGACACCTGGAGCCGGACCCTTTTTGGTGGATGCTGGTGGTTGTAGTCTCCGTGGCGGCGACCCGGTTCCGTGGCTCAGGGCGGTCAAACCAGTGGCGGAAC
Organism: Phyllobates terribilis; assembly: GCF_046119375.1. Taxonomy (NCBI): domain Eukaryota; kingdom Metazoa; phylum Chordata; class Amphibia; order Anura; family Dendrobatidae; genus Phyllobates; species Phyllobates terribilis. The sequence goes on from NW_027363335.1 coordinate 364,117, forward strand.
TATTTATGTGGTTTTGATGTTTAAATGTCCGACTACGCCACCCGTGGATTGCGGTCAGAGTGAACCGCCGCTGCAGGGCAGACCGCTGAGGCTGGTGTTGTGGGTGCAGCAGAGCGTAGTATAACTCCCCACGGGAGGAGTATAGCCTCAGGGCAGTGTATGCGGAGAATGGGGATGATGGTGCAGGGCAGCATCAGTAACGACACGGAGTCAGTGATGCAGTCCAGGGCCTTTACTCACAGTTCTTATTATCCAGACCACTTCTGCAGGTAACGGCTGCCCACGTCGTACTGTGCTCACCAGGTGAGGGGCTCAGACAACTCCCAGATAACTTTGGAGCGCTTCACAGGACCCCCTTTGTGTGTCCTTTGTCTGGCCTTTCTTACCAACCCTTCTGTCCTGCTGCCTCGGGCCTCCTCTTGGTAAACTTGGCGCCAGTTTCCCTGACCCTATGTGGTGCCTTCCTAGCGGGTGTAGCGAGGGGCTGCGCCACATAAAATGTCACAGCCTCCGGTTTCTAGCTGAGGGTCGTTTCCCGCCTCCACTAGTTTCGGGGACCGGTCTCCCCCTTTGGCCTGACCCCTCCACGCAGGTGGATTAGGGCGTGCGGTGGCGACTCGCCCGTCCCCACCCCTGGGATCCCTTCATTCCTCGTTCCTGGAGCCTTCTCTGCTCCTCTTCCTTCCTTCTCCCTCTTCCAGGCCTGGGCCTCTGTTACTAGGCCCGCCTCCGGAGCAGAACTCATGCAGAGCCCCTGCTCCCTGTCACTTCTGCTCAGACTTCTCTGCACTGAACTAAGATGGTGCCCACCTTTTATACTACCTTCTCAATGCACCCAGGAACTGCTTCCTCCCTGCTCCTGCACTACAGGGTTCCCCTTCCTCAGTGTTCCCTCCCCCCACTCCAGCCAGGGACAGGGACTGTCGTGCCCATCTCAGGGGCATATTGGTCGCCCTGCCCCACGGCAATGTGGTGTAATGCATGCAGGTGTCGGGTCCTGATCCACACTCCATCCTTACCTGAGAGTGAGATATCACACCTCTGGGTGAGGTGGAATACCTCTGCAGCAACCGAGCCCTCAGGGTGCTACAGTTCCATTTATCTTCAGTCTAGGTGACGTATTGCGATACAGGGCCGTGATTTTGGCTATAAAAGGGTCCCCTAGACCCCTACCCCAAGCTTTTTAAGAGAATAATATATTGTGTGCCAGGAGACTCTATGGAATGCTTTCTCAGCATCCAACGAGAGTATCTAATTACAAATTTTTAACTGCATCTAGCCCAGGAAATACTTTGTGCCTAGTAGCAGTGTCTGCTAGTCAGCGGATTATCCCGGCTGTTAAGCAAGCTACACCACCTGTAGTTTGGACACTTAATTTTTTCAAAGGAAATGCTTCGGGATCACGGGATACTCAGTGAAGAGCATCAGGAGGCACCCCAAGGCATAGGGGCTGGGACTGGCGGTAGGATGCCTTGCGGTGGACAGCCGAGCTCGATCCTTATAAAAGCTTTTTAACTGCAGCAGCTTTAGTGGACGCTACTGGAGCTGGAATTACGCGGCTGCTGGCATGAGACTTGCCCTCCAATAGATCCTTGTAAAAGGATTTAAAGTGTACTCATTCAAATTAGAGAGACAATTAAATTAAAAAGCTTAGAGCTGCCTCCACCACAGGGGGGCTCGCTCGACCCACCAGCGGACAGGCACCAGTATTGGGAGAGGGGGGCTGGCCGTCAGGGTCCACCGCGGCTCTGGCACAAACCTGGCGACACGGAGGTGGCACGGGCAGGAACGGACTGGCCGTGTCGGCTTCTCACTTTTTGGATTTTAGAAGGGCATGACATGCCTATATCTGTGTCTCCCCCTCCTTTTACTCCTCCACCTCTTTTCTTTTCGCATGACTATATGTACTTGTCACTTTTCCATGTGTTAGTTATGTCTTCTGAGCAGTTTGTCAGCTTTTGGACACCTTTGAAGGTGTTTTCTATGTGCTTCTATGTGTTTTTGTTTGCCTGCCATTGGTTTTAACGGTGTTCGAAGGTGTTCGACGAACAGTTCGACGAACAGTTCGGCGAACACACGGTTGTTCGACGAACCGAACTCGAACACTACGGGGGTGGCTCAAAACTAATCCTCACCAGACACCACAGGTGGCGTCACGACAAATCCCCTATAAATAATCCCCTATAAATAATACCTTTTGCACTGACCGCCCCGGGCCAGCCACCGTGATATTCCCCAAAAGCCGCCATAAGGCCAGGCTGCAGTGTGCCCCACGGCCCTGCGGGGCGAGTCAGGCACTTAGCCATAGACTGGCAGACTCGGGAGGTGGTAAAATGGAGCGAGTATTGCCAAGAACACTGCTTGGTCACTCGGATAGCCATGGTGGATCTGATTTCAGGAATGTGTTTTCTGAACAGGGGTGTCAAGAGATTCCTCCCCATCATCCTTACGATTGCGTCGTTAATATTATTCCTGGGGCCAAGCTGCCAAAAAAGCAGGTTATATAATATCTCTGGTTCAGAGAGGCAGGCCATGAAAAACTAGATCACTGAAAGTCTACTATTGGGCCATAAAAGACGTTCTTCATCTCCCGTTGCAGTGGGGTTTTTATTTGTCAAAAAAAAAGACTGGGGGTTGCGCCCCCTCCTTGATTTTCGCGAGTTTAATCGGATCACGGTCTGGGATGCATATCCTCTCCCTCTCATCCCCGACCTCTTTAGAAAAAAATTTGGCTCCTACGATTTGATTAAACTAGACCTCAGGGGGGCTTATAATCTCATTCACATTGAGGAGATGAGTGGAAGATGGCCTTCAATACTCCTGAGGGGCACTATGAAAAGCTTGTGATGGCATTTGGGTTGACTAATGCTCCCGCTTTCTTTCAACACTGTTAGTGACATTTTTAGTCATCTGGCAGGTAGATCACAACAAACCAATCTTGATGACATATTAATTTATTTACCTCCAGTCACATCAGGTACATGTCAGGCAGGTCTTACAGATACTCAAAGATAATAAATTATTTGTCAAACCAGAGAAATGTATGTTCTCCATTCAGGGTTAGTTCTTATCATTCACCATTTTTGCATGGATCTGGCCAAAGTCCGGACGGTACTGGATTGGTATTATATTCAAGACTTAAAGGCGTTACAAAGTTTTTTGGGTTTCGCCAGCTACTACTGTAAGTTCATCAAAAACTTTTCGGCAGTGGCCAAACCTCTGATGGACGATTTTGCCAAATAGAAAAAAAAAATTAAGATTTTATTATTTTACTTTCCATTCTTGTAGCTAAACACAATCCAGCTAAGTTTAAAATTGAAATGAAGCCCCTGTACCCCCCTCTCTAGGTGCTTCTGTACCAACTCCTCCCTGGTCCAGGATGGTCTCTATATCACAGCCTCCAGCAATAACCTATTGACACATGATTGTGGCAGCCCTCATGTGCTGCTATATCACAGTGCCAATAGAAGTGGGAAGCGGCACAGAAATCACAAAATAAAGGCAGTGTTTGTGGTAATGCAAGAATCCAGCAAGCAGAGTAATCCACACGTCATACAACAGCCCAACATGGATGATGAAAAGCTGCGTCTTCTGGCGTCTGTGTACGAACATCACATTTTTGTTTTCCTTCCAGAATAAGCACCAAATGGAATAGCTGAATGCCAGGATACAGAGACCGGCGGGGGGCAGGGAAGCGCTGTCCGCTGGATTTTGTGCTGGTTTCACAAGCGGTCACCCTGCAGTTTTCTCCGGATAATGCTGTGGAGACTTTTCACAACACATCTAATAATTGTGAACCTTCCACTCACATGTTTATTATCTTGTCCGCTGGTCAGACTGGGGGGGATGAAAGCTGGACAAGGGATGAAGAATGATCCTTATTACATATAATGGGTGCACTGAGCGATTGTGAAAAGTCGCAGAGGACTGAGAGCAGAAGGGCAGAGGGTTTCCTCTTCCTCACAGGGACCAGCACAGAAGCCGGAGCAGAAGGGCAGAGGCTTTCCTCTTCCTCACAAGGACCAGCACAGAAGCCAGAGCAGAAGGGGAGACAAGGGCTGAGCCACTTACACAGACAGAAAGCTGAGGAGAGGAGGACATGTTATTACTCCAGGAGCCGCTCCATTCATTCCCTATGTGGCATTCAAGCGCTGAGCTCGGCTTTTCCGGAGCCCCATAGAGAATGAATGGAGCTGCAGTTGATCCCTGACTTTCCACTCCTTCCCGATCAGACGATGGCTCGCAGCGGTCAGACCCCACGATCAGTAAGTGATCACCGAGCCTGTGGATAAGTGATAACTTGTTTTCTTCAGACATCCCCTTTAAGTAATGGAGCATGCTAGCAGAGAAGGTGGGAGGAGGCGCTGGTTACGCAGGAGACTTTACCTCTGGAGGTCGCATATAGGGCATGTGAGGGGCGGACACTTCCCATATTCATCATTACTGAACCCCCGCTCTGTGCGGCTCTTATCTGAGCTGCAGGAGACGCAGCAGTTACTAATCAGCCGCTCTCCGTTCACTTGCAGCCGTCCGAGCTCTGCTGTGCCTGTTAGGGGTGAAGTTCGGGTCCTTGGAGGCATCTACTATGCAGCCTGCACAGCAGATCACAGCCCGAGCACAGCGTCTCCGGGTAAATCTCCACCTTGTGAGTTGCTTCTTGAGCAGCAGCCCCATGCAAGTTGCTCTGCTCTCCTCGGCCAGCTCCTGCTGAATACTGAGCTCCTCTGCCCAATCTAGGAGCTCAATAGCCCTGATCACGTCAGTGGTAGCCCAGCGCTGCTGGATCAGATTTACAAATGGCAAATTAATCAGCCCTAGGTATTTCTAATATGTGCAGAGCAGGCGACATAAGTCTGACCGGTGTCCTCATAGACCTTTCCTCAGCCGGGGTCTAATAGGAGCAGTAAGATGGCCGTCATGGGGTCCATTGTTAGATCTCAGCTGCCATAGAAACTCATTGGCACCATGATCATGCCTCCCTCTCCTGTCTAAAGTGCCTAAATGCTGTGGAAGCCCCCTACTGTGTCATACAATGGATTAAGCTGCCAGGATCAAGGTTGGCTCCACTGTGGGCAGCTGAGGCAGAAGCAGGACTGTGTTATACAGCCACACTTCTGCCGCAGATCTTGTAAGGACCTGCCTGATGATAATGTGTCCTATAGAGCAGGTCTTGGTACCGGACTGCCCTGTACATATTTACCACTAGCTGGGAACCAGTTACTTACAAGGTCTAGTTTCGGATGTGTTTCCAGGATCTGTAGTTATCAGCATTTTATCCTTAAGGCCGAGTTATAATATCACTGTAACACTCTCGCCCTGTACCTGTATACCTGCCCTGTGTGCTGCACAAAAATATATAACAAAATGTGTGTACACAGATATCTATCTCCTGAATGGTATTACTGCTAGATCTCCTGTACATAGAAATATGAGGTTCTTAGCGCACATTTTGAGCAAATTGTGCGAGCCCATCTGCCAACGTCAAGGCGACCTCTTCAGATGGGTCCCTACACTAACATTACACTAACTTACTAACTGGGACTAGTTTTTTGTATTATTATTATTACCACCATTTTTACTATTTATTATTATTGCATTAATGCAATTAATTGTAACTGTTATAAAACGAATTAAAAAAAATGTAATTCTAATTTTTTCTTATTATTCTTCTGATTCTAATAATGGTATTACTAAAATCCCCATGCCTAAAGCTGTTGATCCAGAAGAAGGCAAAAACCCCAGGACACCTTCAGCCAATTTGTGTCACAGGGGAAAAATTCCTTCTTGATCCCGGGAAAAGGCGATCAGTCCTAGGACCCTGGATCAAACCTAATAATGTTATTACAAGTTATATAATATTACACTAATTATTGTACTACTGGAGTTATTTTAATTTGTTTTTATAAATCTATTTGATATGGTTATTATTACATTGTGCTATCTTATTACAGTATTATTCTTCTTTCCTTTCACTACTAATACTGCCCTATACCTGCAGTGTTGATCCAGAAGAAGGCTAAAACCCCAGGACACCTTCAGCCAATTTGTGTCACAGGGGAAAAATTCCTTCTTGACCCCGGGAAAAGGCGATCAGTCCGAGGACCCTGGATCAAACCTAATAATGTTATTACAAGTTATATAATATTACACTAATTATTGTACTACTGGAGTTATTTTAATTTGTTTTTATAAATCTATTTGATATGGTTATTATTACATTGTGCTATCTTATTACAGTATTATTCTTCTTTCCTATCACTACTAATATTGCCCTATACCTACAGTGCTGATTCAGAAGAAGGCAAAAACCCCAGGACACCTTCAGCCAATTTGTGTCAAAGGGAAAAAATTCCTTCTTGACCCCGAGAAAAGGCGATCAGTCCTAGGACCCTGGATCACACTGCTATTCTACCTACTACTATTACTACTGTTATTTTATTACTTTCTTACTATTATCACTAGTATTATTATTCATATTACACTAATATGGATATACTACCACTATATTACTACCATCTCTTTCCCCCAAGGGATTTTAAGGTGCAGTTCTGTCCTCCTCCTCCTATTCTGTCCTCCTCCTCTTCCATCCTCCTCCACTTCCGTCCTCCTCCTCTTCCGTCCTCTTCCTCTTCCGTCCTCCTCCTCTTTCATCCTCCTCCTCTTCCGTCCTCCTCCTCTTACATTCTCCTTCTCTTCCGTCCTCCTCCTCTTCTGTCCTCCGCCTCTTCCGTCCTCCGCCTCTTCTGTCCTCTGCCTCTTCCGTCCTCCGCCTTTTCTGTCCTCCGCCTCTTCCGTCCTCCTTCTCTTCCGTCCTCTTCCTCTTACATCCTCCTCCTCTTACGTCCTCCTCATCTTCCATCCTCCTCCTCTTCCGTCCTCCTTCTCTTCCATCCTCCGCCTCTTCCGTCCTCCGCCTCTTCTGTCCTCCGCCTCTTCCATCCTCCGCCTCTTCCGTCCTCCGCCTCTTCCGTCCTCCTTCTCTTCCATCCTCCTCCTCTTCCGTCCTCCTCCTTTTCCATCCTCCTCCTCTTCTGTCCTCCTCCTCTTCCATCCTCCGCCTCTTCCGTCCTCCGTCTCTTCCGTCCTCCGCCTCTTCCGTCCTCTTCCTCTTCCGTCCTCCTCCTGAGACGTAATAAATAGCATTAAAGCTGCAGTAATTGTTTATATTATATATACACACTGCTCAAAAAAATAAAGGGAACACTCAAATAACACATCCTAGATCTGAATGAATGAAATATTCTCATTGAATACTTTGTTCTGTACAAAGTTGAATGTGTTGACAACAAAATCACACAAAAATCATCAATGGAAATCAAATTTATTAACCAATGGAGGCCTGGATTCGGAGTCACCTCCAAAATTAAAGTAGAAAAACACACTACAGGCTGATCCAACTTTGATGTAATGTCCTTAAAATAAGTCAAAATGAGGCTCAGTATTGTGTGTGGCCTCCACGTGCCTGTATAACCTCCCTACAACGCCTGGACATGCTCCTGATGAGGTTGCGGAAGTTCTCCTGTGGGATCTCCTCCCAGACCTGGACTAAAGCATCCACCAACTCCTGGACAGTCTGTGGTGCAACGTGACGTTGGTGGATGGAGTGAGGCATGATGTCCCAGATGTGCTCAATGGGATTCAGGTCTGGGGAACGGGCGGGCCAGTCCATAGCTTCAATGCCTTCATCTTGCAGGAACTGCTGACACACTACAGCCACATGAGGTCTGGCCCATCTGTGGACGTCTGGCCCTCATCCCACTCTCATGGAGTCGGTTTCTAACCGTTTATGCAGACACATGCACATTTGTGCCCTGCTGGAGGTCATTTTGCATGGCTATGGAAGTGCTCCTCCTGTTCCTCCTTGCACAAAGGCAGAGGTAGGGGTCCTGCTGCTGGGTTGTTGCCCTCCTATGGCTCCCTCCACGTCTTCTGGTGTACTGGCATGTCTACTGGTAGCGCCTCCAGCCTCTGGAAACTACGCTGACAGACGCAGCAAACCTTCTTGCCACAGCTCTCATTGATGTGCCATCCTGGATGAGCTGCACTACCTGAGCAACTTCTGTGGGTTGTAGAGTCCGTCTCATGCTACCATGAGTGTGAAAGCACAACCAACATTCAAAAGTGACCAAAACATCAGCCAGAAAGCATTGGTACTGAGATGTGGTCTGTGGTCTCCACCTGCATAACCACTCCTTTATTGAGTGTGTCTTGATAATTGGCAATAATTTCCATCTATTGTCTATTCCATTTGCACAACAGCATGTGACATTGATTGTCAATCAGTGTTGCTTCCTAAGTGGACAGTTTGATTTCACAGAAGTTTGATTTACTTGGAGTTATATTCTGTTGTTTAAGTGTTCCCTTTATTTTTTTGAGCAGTGTATATTTTCTCATGTCATGTATTTACTACTAAAAGTAATTTTTTACATTTAGGTTTCATTAAGTGTTTTTCACCGGCTATTACAGACTTATTGTTTCCCTGCACATTCAAGTTTTGTGTTTTCTTTGGGCATAGATCAGCTAATAGGCACTCAGGAAAAAAAACAGATGAAAGATCTACAAACTCTCCCTTAAGACTAAGGAGCTCACTGATAGATTCTCAGTTAGCTAATTTTGCAGCCAGCAATAGACAGTGCAGCACAGATGCTACAGAAGGCAACATTTTTAATGAAACTCAATTACAGAAATCGATTTTAGCCCCAAATACTTGCATTAAAGTAAAAAAAATGGCCCCAAAGCTGGACAACCGCTTTAACTCCTTACCAACATCTGCCGTACATGTATGGTATAAGTCAGTAGCGGGTGTATGGAGCAGGGTCAGCTCGCCCCGTACATGGCAGATAATGGCTGTGACAAACAACCAGGACCTGCCTCTAACAGCTGCGAGTGGAGCGAAGATCTGCCCACCACTGTTAACCTGTTCAGTGCTGCTGTCAATCTCTAACAGCAGCATTAACAGCGCGCCAGCATTGGGACGCGTCGTTCCATACGCCCACCGGCGCTCCTGTGACGCGATCATAGGGCGCCGATGGACTGCTATGACATCCGGGGGTCTGCTGAAGCCTCCGTGCCTGTCATCATAAAGCTTCATTTGGGCTGTAAAGAAGACCGTGGTTTTGCTATATGGAGCATTACTGTGGTATCGCTGTATATAGCACAAGCAATCAGATGATGTATACAAATACAGTGAAAAAAAGTATATATATATTTATTAAAACCCCACACGTTCAACTCACCTCCCACTAAAAATAAAGATAATAAAAATATACACATTTGTGGTGTGGTCTCTTTCAGAGAAATACAATCTATCAAAATATAAAAAAAAAAAACGATCAGTGAACACAGAAAAAAATTCAAAAAGACAAAATTGCATTTTTTCGTTCGCCTCAATACTGCAGAAAATCCTGTAAGAAGCGATGACCATGACATATGTGTCCCAAAATGTTATCAATAAAGTCCTCTTGCCCTTCAAAAAATAAGCCCCCACACAGCTCCATCAACCCGGAAACTGAAAATGTTTCGGGTCTCAGAAAAAATGGTGACAGCATCAAAAAAAAGTTTTTTTCTTTTGCCAAAACTATTGGAGAAGTTTGGTCTTGCTGTAATCACACTGAGGAGTAGGATCCTATTACCAGGTCATTTTTACCACACAATGTGCGCCGTTAAAACCGTTCCCAGAAAAACAATGTCAGGCTTTTTTTTTCGCACTTTTACTGCACTTGAAATGTTTTTCCCGTTTTCTAGGACTATGTGGTAAATGAATGGTGTCATTTATAAGGACAGCTCATCCTACAAAATAACAAGACCTCACACTATGTGGACAGATATCAAAAAGTTATAGCCCTTGGAAAAAGCGGAGGAAAAAACAGAAAAAAAACAAAAATTGGTTATGTCGGGAAGGGGTAAAGCTGAAGAAACGCATGTAAGAGCAGAATATGGAGGAAGGTCAGATATCACAGACTGGTGGATACTACCTGCTCCATCGCTGGCAGAATACTCCACCCCCATGGTGTCCGCTGATATCTTCTCTTGTAGCAACGTCTCCAAACTCTATAAAACATCGGGAACAGTCAGCAGAGGGTTTGATGATTGGCTCATATTGGCGATATACTCAGGGGCATTACTGGGGCCAGGGAAGAATGGGAATGAATAGCGTATTGACTGTTAGAGATGTGATCTCTTCCATTAAAGGGGATGTCTAGTTGGAACAAGTTATCACTGATCTCTGGATAGGTGATGACCTGTCCCAGTGGGAGCACCCCTTTATTATGTGGTATATATGGAGGATGTGATATCATGCAGAGTTCTAGCAGTATTACACTTCGGTCCGTTCTGCGTGCATCTGGGCCATTCCCTATGGAGGAGCGGAGCTGGGGGGAAATATCAGGATCTCGTCGCTGGATCCATCCAGATGGGAGATGTAACGAGTGCGGCGCCCCCCACTGGTGTCTCAGCGTATCATGTGTTGGGGAATAATAACTTATTGTCTGGTAAATGTGCTGATTCCTGTGAGTTGTGGTCGCTGAGTGCGTGTGATGGGATGTGGCTCCGTCCGTTATATTATATCACGTCTTATACCTATAATCTCTCGCTGATCGCAGGTGTCTGTCTTCACACTCAGATGAGAAGGAACAAACTGACGATATAGGACTTTTTTTTTTTTTTCCAAATTCAAACCGAGCAATCCTATTGGCTGAGTATGAATGCAGTTACCATGGTGACAGAAGTAGCAGCAGATTTAAAGGGACAAAACACTAATATTGTACTAAAGTGTATTTTATTATATATTTCACATAACTGACTGGGTACACCTTGGTGCGGGTGGGATGGCTTTTTTTAAATCAAAAACCATGTTTACTAAGTACCCTATATTATATATATTCACTATTGCTTTTTACTTACTTATAGCGGGGTATATGCTCATATTGTTTCTATCCTAAGTTTGTCTATTTTCTAATAGAGACATGACCAGTCCTCTTTAGAATTTTATAGTGACCCCATTGAGGTCATGGACTGATATTGGGGATTGCAGAGTTGGGGCAAGGTGACAGGTGACAGTAAGTGACATCAAATGAAGGCTATGGTGCATACACAGTAAATCAGTCGTGTTATTCCACAGAAATGCTGTTCTATAAAACACAAAATATCTTCATATGGTGAGGAGTTGTGTTGTGTTTTCATCATTTACATTCTAGCGTGGTGATCACATAAAATGTAAAATTCCTATTAAATAATTACTGAATGACAGTAGCCTGTATCCCTGGAGGACAAGTCATTTACCGCTTCACCAGGTTTGATGTTCTAATGCATTTAGATGTTTCAGTATTTGTATATATGTATATATATATTTTTTTCCCCTCTTAAGGGTATTCAAGCGCAGACAGTGACCAACTTCTTCCTCGCCTTTGAAGCACAGCTTTCAATTATTCCTGTCGTAAACAAGGTAAAAAGCTTAGAGCCGAACACTATCAGACTCCTTCAGTCCCGCAGCAGGTAAATCTGTGAACATCGCCGGCACTGCTGCTGTTCCTAGTACCGATCCCTCTATGAGCGGCTGTGCAGTAATGAAGGCAGGATTCACCCCAAACTTGCTCGTCTTTTTTTTCGATTTCCAGTTCTGGTAATTAGTTATACACATGTGTATATCCAGTGGTCAACTCAAAACCTGTGTATGGAAAATGAATTGTTTGCTGTATGCATCGCATTTGTAGCATGCACACTGTTCATTTCATTATGGAGCGGAGTAGGAGGAGACTTTCATTACTGTTCCCTTTACTTCCTCCCTGCTGATAGGAAATGCCATGCTGTTTGCTTGTGTCCTGTGATTACAGCAGCCTGCAACCGTTTTCAAGCGTGCACTTCCCGGCTCAGGCATCAAGCAGTAAATGATAAAATTAAAACGCTGCTATCCCTTTGTTAGTCACTTTTTTATCTTCTTCCCCCTTCTACGAATGCTGTAGTCCGTTATTCTAGAACTGCTCTGAAAATGGTTCTCTCTGGAGTGTTGGGATTTGGGTTTAGGGTGGGTTAGGGAATTGAAGTTCAGATACTTTGTTCATGTTTTATACTATGGAATTACTATGTCATGTATGTTATTTGAAAGATGGAAAATTTGTATTTGGAGTTTTTCAATAAAAATTATTTGATTACAAAAAATCATGAAATTAAAATTCCTCCCGTTCTTGAGAAAGAATAGGATTTTTACTAAGAGGTAAATTGCACGTTCCTTGTTTTACAGGCACTTTACATTTTTGCTAGTTTTGTGCGATTACACAATCCCTTTCAAAGGCCAGTGCCAGTTGTACATCTCTCCCTAAACTCTTGTTCAGCAATATATTTTATGCCAGTTTTATTATATGGTTTCTAGATTTTGTCCAGCTTTGATAAATAATTAGTATTTATACTTTTGCTTTTAGGCTGCGTGCCCACGTTGCGGATTACAAGCGTTTTTGATGCGGAATTTCCGCAGCGGAAACGCTTGTAAACTGCATGGTAATCCGCACCCCATGGTCCCCAAGGGGATTCCGCAAGTTCTATGCACATGCTGCGGATTTTTCCGCAGTTTTTATGCTGCGTTCAAAAATCCGCAGCATGTCAATTAATTTTGCGTTTCCGCAAGCGGAATTGCCTTGTGCAATGCATTAAAAACGCAAGGCAATTCCGCATGTGGAAAACGCGAGATAAACGCACGAAAAACGCGCGATAAACGCGTGCGGAATTCCGCATGCGTTTTTCCGGGAGAGGACTTGCAGAAATGAAGCAGAAATTTTCTGCTTCATTTCTGCAACGTGGGCACATAGCCTTAGATAGACTTGAAGAATGCAGATCCGGAGAGGGTGGAGAAACAAATTGAGAAGATGGTTGACATTCCCGCTAGTGACTGTATCCGGGTACAATGCGCTCCAGATCAAAATCATTCCTGTAGGCAAATTTAACTTCGCTGTCTGTACCTTGTCTTTTATTTTTTTTTCTACAAAATTTGGCTGGAAAAGGGGCAATGTAGCGAGGAATTTTTAACAATTTTTGGCGTTAAAAAAACACGAAACTATTTTGTAACGCATCATTTTTGCGCAAAAATGTGCAGCTTCCTATTTTACAGCACTCTTGCAACTTTTAGAAACTTGGCTTGGTAAGCTACACAGGTCTAAGAACGACTGGTGACGTTAAAAGTGGATAAATATACACGGTGGCTCAGTGGATAAAGATACACGGTGGCTCAGTGGATAAAGATACACGGTGGCTCAGTGGATAAAGATACACGGTGGCTCAGTGGTTAGCATTGTTGCTTTGCAGCACTGGGATCCTGGGTTCAAATCCCACCAAGGATAACATCTGCAAGAAGTTTGTATGTTCTCCCCGTGTTTGCATGGGTTTCCTCCAGGTTCTCTGGTTTCCTCCCACACTCCAAAGACATACTGATAGGGGATGTAGATTGTGAGCCCCAATGGGGACAGCGATGATAATGTCTGTAAAGCGCAGCGGAATAGGATGGTGCTATGTAAGTGAGTAAAATAAATAAATAAAGATGGAAGTGCTGCATAAACATTTATCAAACATCGTGCAACTCTTTGATACATTTGGCACAAATAATGGTAACACAACCACAAGCAAAACTGACCTGAGGAAGTCGCTTTATGATACATTTTTCGGAAAGAATTTGAAAGATTTAAAGCGTTAGAAATGAACAAGATTATCCAATATCACAGAAAAAGGAAAAGTCTCCAGATGTTTTTATGCCGGATGCCGGTATGTGTCCATACCTAAAGAAGAGCTGTCAGAAGAATGGGTAAGGAATCCTTTAGTAAACATAAATATCCATAGGGGTTTTGAGTGTTAAAAAAAAAAGATCATCTGAAAGATTTTGTGATCTGCATTTACATGATTGTAATAACATTACAGCCCCATTCAGACTTACAGGTTTTATCCATGAGAAACTGAGCAGAACGATATATAGGTTTGTGGGAGAAGATTCAGTATAAATTGTAATTCATTCATTAGATTTGAGAGTCCTCAGTGGTTGATACCTTTAATGGCTAACTGAAAAGATGGTAACAAATTGCAAGCTTTCCAGACTACCCAGGCCTCTTCATCAGGCAGACCTGAGACCTGAGTAGTCTGGAAAGCTTGCAATTTGTTACCATCTTTTCCGTTAGCCATTAAAAGGTATCAACCACTAAGGACTCTCAAATCTAAATACTCTTCTATCTACTGGCTAACACAGTACAAAGATAGATATTTTTCCTGTATCAATTTATTCAGTGGAATCCTGCTGTTTGTATAGATGAGTCCAGTGGGTGGTCATGCTGGTGATTGACAGCTATCTTTGCCTGCATGGTCATACAGGGAACTGTCAATCACTTAGGACCGCCCACTGGACTAGTATAAATACTGCAGGACTTTCTCTGCATAAAATGCAAGTCTTACTGACTCTCTTCCCACAGATATGTCTATCAGTCTGATCAACTTCTCTGCTCTACAACATCCCCCTACAGATCTTATACCATTTCAACATGACAGGTTCCTTTAATCACCTGCAGATGACATAAGTAGCCATGTTCTGTGTGGCTTACGGAGGGGCTTGATTGCTTGTCAGCTTCAAACAGGTTTCATTTCTTGTGATTCATTGGAGCCGAGGTCTAAACTGTATTAAGAAATTAATTTCTCTGTTTATTTCTATTAGATCTCGGCGAAGCTTGGAACAAATGTGGAAAGTGTTCTTCAAGAAGTTGTCAGGAGGCTTCCACCGTGAGTATGGACTAATGCGGCTCTATCCATCTTCTCTTTATTAAAGGGAACCTGTCACCTTGAAAAATGCTATGTACCTGCAGGTATAGGGTTAATCTGCAGATAAATATTGTTACAATGTTGCCCGGCCGCCTTATTGATAATGCAGGTACCGGGAGAAAATTAACTTCTTTCCTCCCTGCAGCTACCGGCCTTCACTCATCGTTGTGCACGGAGCGGCTACAGTCTTGGATCACAGCACCGCTCACTATATCGGAGGTGACGGCTGTAAACCTGGCCCGGATTTTGATTGACAGCTTGCTCTGCACAGATGCGCTGCAGAACCACTTACAATCTGAGTGAAGGAGAGTAGTATGTTCACAGATAGAGAATATGGCTCATCCACGTGCGGATCTGCTCCACGTCCGATTACATATTTGTGGGAGAAACCCTAGTGGCAGCCTCATATTTCTGACATGGATCCTCTAGCACTATTTGTGAAACTGCGGCTCCCAGCATAACTTGATGAGAGACCGTCAGCCTGCTGGGATCTGTAGTTTCACAAGCTGCGGACCTCCGCTCACTCCAGCACTGGTCGGCATTTTCAGCACATGAACGTACGCCATGCTTTCCGGAGACACAAGGGTGTAGATAACTTTATCAAACCCTTGACTGTAAGTTTGCTGAACCCTAAGTGGATTCGATTGTTCCCACAGTTTCAGTTTTGGACCATTTAAGGGGAATTTACAGGGTTCTGGCCACTGACCAGGGGGATCAGTATCCCTGTATGTCTTTGTATATACTTGATAAAGACCTATAACAGGTCGAAACGTTATGTGATGGCAGAATAAACTTTGTCTTTTGGAATTCATCACCCCGGACTGAACACGGTTTACTTACCTTTATAACCCTTAACAGGATGTCTTATTTTTGTGTTTTAGTCCCAAGATTGAAAAGGGCAGCCCTCTTAAAGCCCTGCTGTTTGACTCAACGTTTGATCACTACAGAGGCGTGGTAGCCAGCATCGCCCTGTGTGGAGGTGACGTGTATAAAGGCAATAAATCGTGTCTGCCCACTCTGGCAAGTGCTATGAAGTCAATGAGGTTGGCATACTGACCCCAGAGGAAGTACCAGCTGAAAAACTAAGTTTTTTTTAATAATGTTATTAGCCTTTCCCTCTGTCTTCACCAATCAGCCCTCTGTATTGATGATCAGATCAAAGATCTAGACAGGGATTGTCTCACGCTGCATCTCCTTCCTGATTGTATCACTGAGAAGACAGATGCTGCCCCATCCCATTCTCAAAGAAATGCAGAACCCAATGCATCTGCTGTCCGTGATCCGCTTATTGTCAGAGGACATCATTAGGGACTGCATTTTCTCATTGCTTAAGAAATTGTTGGGGGATCCTGCTAATCGCTGAATAATAAAACTGCAGCACCGCTCCATTTAAGGCAGTGTTTCCCAAACTCCAGTCCTCATGGCCGCCAACAGGTCAGGTTTTCCCCCCAACAGGTCATGTTTTCAGGATTTCCTCAGTATTACACATGTGATGAAAGCATCATCAAGGAATCAGGAATTCTCTCACCTGTGCAATACTATAGAAATCCTGAAGACATGACCTGTGGGGGGCCGTGGGGACTGGAGTTTGGGAAACACTGATTTTAAAGGGACTGTCAGCACAGAATGGCTGTTGAAACCAAGTACAAGCGCTCCATGGATCACGGCATGGGCCAATCATTTATATACACCTTCCAACCTGCTTGTTTTACTTCTGTCTCCTTCCTTCTCTGGTTCTATGAAGCCAGAGCTGTCAATCAAAGAAGAGGAGGGTGTGGATAGAGGGAAAACAAGCAGGTGGGAAGGTGTATATAAATGATTGGCCCCGAAGCACCGAGAGTTGGGACTTAGTTTGAACAGTCATTCTGTGCTGACAGTCCCTTTAGGTGGACGAGATCCAGATGCAGCTCATTTCACCACGTAAGGTTGTTTGCCCACTATGCGCTCTCCACGGCATCTCCAGACTCTGTCTCGTCTGTCGCACGAGCTCAGTCTGAACCTGCTTTCATCTATGAAGAGCACAGGGCGCCAGTGGCGACTTTGCCAATCCTGGTGTTCTGTGGAAAATGCCAAGTGTCCTGCACAGTGTTGGGCTGTGAGCACAACCCCCATCTATGGACGTCGGGCCCTCATACCACCCTCATGGAGTCTGTTTCAAACCGTTTGTGCAGACACATGCACATTTGTGGCCTGCTGGAGGTCATTTTGAAGGGCTCTGGCAGTGCTCCTCCTGTTCCTCCTTGCACAATGGCGGAGGTAGCGGTCCTGCTGCTGGGTTGTTGCCCTCCTACGGCCCCCTCCACGTCTCCTGGTGTACTGGCCTGTCTCCTGGCAGCGCCTCCAGCCTCTGGACACTACGCTGACAGATGCAGCAAACCTTCTTGCCACAGCTTGCATTGATGTGCCATGTTGGATGAGTTGCACTACCTGAGCAACTTCTGTGGGTTGTAGAGTCCGTCTCATGCTACCACGAGTGTGAAAGCACAACCAACATTCAAAAGTGACCAAAACATCAGCCAGAAAGCATTGGTACTGAGATGTGATCTGTGGTCCCCACCTGCAGAACCACTCCTTTATTGAGGGTGTCTTGATAATTGCCAATAATTTCCATCTATTGTGTATTCCATTTGCACAACAGCATGTGAAATTGATTGTCAGTCAGTGTTGCTTCCTAAGTGGACAGTTTGATTTCACAGAAGTTTGATTTACTTGGAGTTATATTCAGTTGTTTAAGTGCTCCCTTTATTTTTTTGAGCAGTTTACTTTTTTCCCCACTGTATATAGAGAAGATGCACAGCCCAAAAAGGGTGTTCTGTGTACCTATGTTCCCTGGAACTTGTAGGGTCTTATTTGTGGACCTAGGAAGGGGAAAATATTAAAAAATCCCCAAATCACCTCCCAAACCAGTGCCCTCTTATACTCATTGTTGTGTATCCCGCCATTATTCTGACATCCACATCAGGCAGGGGTGTCATGTGAGCACTACTTCTTCTGGCTTAGATGAAATATGAATGCTGCAACCAATCAGAAGCTGCAACACTCATGCGTTGCCCCCACCGGTTGTTAACCTCATGTAACCAGTGGGGTATGCAGCGCTGGTCTGGAGATATCAATTTCTTTTAGTTTTCTCACCTCCCTTGGCCCATCAATAGTTGGTGTCTAGTAGTGGATAACCCAATTAAAGGGTTATTTCCCTCTCAGATATATCCACCGAAGAAGCCATAAATGGCTAATAGATGTTGGCTCCACCTCAGTAGCCCCCCGCAGCTATCGAGATAAGGCTGTATCTCTAGTTAATATGAACATAGAAGTGGCTGTGCATGATAGGCTTTCTCCATTCACTTCTATGGAGGTTCAGAATAATACAAAGGGTTGTAGATGTGTTAATAAAGACTACAATGGAAGTCTACTAACAATACACGGGCACTGATTCCCTGTGGGCACCTGAGATCAGCCACTGAAGCTGTAGGGGGCAGTGTTAGCTTATATGTGCACATTTATATGGAGGGTGTTTGTACATATCCCTATGGACCTGTCCCACATCTATGGATTATTTTACATAAATGAACACTGTCCCATTGTGCAGCAAAGGTCTATACAATAAACTGTGTACACCGCTGTCTAATGAGGATAATAGAACTGTACTGGTTATTGTATCATTATGGGATCTAATTGATGGCTGTCGTAGCGCAGTGTTTTAATAATTAATTTACTACATCTTTTTACAGAAAACCACATTGGCAGCACGGCATATACAGTAAAATGTTACATGCATATCACATCAAGTGAAAAATCCCCATGGAAATGCCTCTACTAAAGCACGCTGCTATAAAAAACACTAAGTAAGTCCACGCTGCAGCATGAATATAACGTGCCAACTAGAAAACAGGTTTGGCAAAAAAATGTGTCCATCAGATAGATGTCAACTGTATACTTTTATAATATAGATCTGGACAGGGGTATATATAGCATAGTCAGGATTGGGTTTATTAAGGATTGCATTCATACGACAACCCTACAAGGGAACCAGTCACGTAAAAGAAAGGCTATTAACCTGCAGATATGCAGTTAATCTGCAGGTTAATGGTCAAATGTATATAGAGGTCTCAAAAAGTCAGAAATCATAAAGGGATCTAATAATAAAATGTAACCTTTATTTATACAATGCTAAAAAGACATAAATATGATCTAGGACATAAACAAAAACTGCACCCAAAACGTGAAAATATATGAAAGAAAAATATTATTTTTAAAACCAATTCAAATAGCTGTATGTGAACCTCTCTGATGACCCTCAAATGCTCCCATGAAGGGAGGAAAAAAAGCCCCATGTTTAGGAAGTTGGTGAAATGACGTTGAAGGGAAAGGATCTAGGCTGAGGTCCTGGACCCATGGATGAATGGCCTATGGAGTTTGAAGATCGGTTGATCACTGGGCTGGATAAATGTGCTACAGTTGTGGAATCTGTCATCTGGATTTGATGAACTTTCTTAAGGACTGTTGCTACTGGATACCTGTGTCTCTATTGTTTTATCTTGTCGTCTGGAGGAGCGAGGAATGGGAATACAAACTATACTGGTTGGCGATACGAAATCTGTGAGCCAACCAAAAGTTGGGAAACAGTGAGTATTGCCTGGTACAAAGGCAGTTGAACTACCACCCCAGGAAGAGTATCTTGTGCACTGGGGGCAATGTATTTTGGCCATTTACCTAGAGTTGTAGTAAAACCTTGGATGTAAGAGATAAACTATTGTTGCATCGTTAACTTGTCTAGGTGATTATTGCAACCCACAACCTCAGATCTTCACATACAGGATTAGAAAAACATTATTGTTTTCTTTCAAAAGCAATATCACATCTGTCCATAGATTGTGACTGGCACTGGACTTCAGCTCTACTGAAATAAATGGAGCTGAGCTGCAATACCACACTGAACCTGTAGACAGGTTGTGGTGCTGTTTTTAGACAAAAAAACACAAGTTTTTAATCATGGACAACACCTTTGAAGTGTTAGGCTGCGTGCTCACTATGCGTTTTTCAAGTGTTTTTGCCGCCGAATTTCCGCAGCGAAAACGCTTAAAAAAACGCTTGGTAATACGTGCCGCATGGTCCCCAATGATAATCCGCATGTGCTGTGCACATGCTGCGGAAATTTCCGCTGCGGATTATCATTGCTGAAAAATACGCAGCATGTCCATTAATTTTGCGGACACGCAGCGTAATTGCCGCCATTGACTTGCATTGAATCGCTTAATATCCGCATGACTACATGTGCACATGCGGATATTAAGCGATTCAATGTGCGGATGGTACCCGGGTCTGGGGAAGAGGGGACTCGGGTACCATAGAACGTCGCGTGACCTGTCACATGACTAAATGACATCATGAAAGGTCCTTTCACACCACCGCGAGCCGCACAAGAGACCGGACGCAGCGGAGAAATGACCGGGGGCCATCAGAAGGTGAGTATAATGTTTTTTTTATTTTTTACCATTGTTATTCTTTTTTTTTAACTATTAACTTGGTCACACTATATAAATCCATGCCGGTTGCATGGATTTATATAGTGTGACCAAATTGTCAAGCACTTTTATAAGCAATGCTAAAATCGCTTGGAAAAGCGCTTGATAACCCGCATGCAGAAATGCATGCAAAAACGCTTGACAAACGCTTCTACCTGGCAAGATAAACGCATGTAAAATCCGCATGCGTTCTTCCTGCCAGGGAGATGCAGCATTTCTGCATCGTGGGCACTTAGCCTTATGCAGTACTTCTCTCTTTTGTCAGATATTCAGGTGTAAAGAAACACTGCTGTACTCCCAGGAATAGCATTCACATTTTTACAACAGGTTCCCAGGGTCCGCCCGTGGTGTAGAGCTCCAGAGACATTTTTTCTCTCTATTATTAATTAACGCTTATAATATTCTAAATCCAGATGTAGCAGCCACTAATAAGACAGCTGTAGTCCACTACTAGCGCACAGTGATGTGGTGCGCTCCACTATTAACATAGCACAGCATATGGCGGCTGCTATATCAGTACTCTAGAATATAAAAAATTATTTCCATATTCTAAATAAACATGAGTGCAAATAATAATTATTTTATAGCGCCAACATATTCCGCAGCAATTTACAATACTTGTAAAAACAATATCAGACATTACATCGTAACACATAATTCAACAAAAACTAAAAGGAGTGAGGGCCCTGCTCGCAAGAGCTTACAATCTATTAGAAAATAGCGGGATGAGCAAAAGGGGCTTGTATTGTATAGTCCAGTCGTCATTGTAATAAATAGGGGTATTCACATAACGCTTCATGAACCAGTCATCAGCCAGTACCTGTATAAGGACAGATACAAAGTGCTACTGAGTGCACGGATTGTTGAGAATAGATGACAGAAGGTACAAGATTCTAAGAATTTAAGAAGAGAGAACAGGCAATGATTAGATTAGTGAGGTACTGTGATAGGCTAGTCTAAAGAAATGTGGTTTTGGAGCACACTTAAAACTGTGGATACTGGGAATTAACCAGATTGTTTGGGGTAATGCATTTCAGAGAACTGGAGCAGCATGAGAGAAGTTTTTGAGTGGGAGGTTTGGATTATAGAGAATGTCAGGGTACAGTCATTAGCAGAACAGAAAACGGAGATAGGGTGGTAGACAGAGGTGAGGGAGGAGATGCAGGGTGGTACAGAACTGTGGAGAATCTTGTGGGTGATATTGATAAGTTTATATTGTACTCTTTAGCAGATGCAACCAGTGCAATGACTGGAACAGGGTGGAAGCATCGGTGTAACAGCTGGACAGAAATATGAACCCCGCTGACGCATTTAGGATGGATTGGAGAGGAGAGTTTAGTAAGAGAGAGAATATTTAGTAGAGTTGCGGTAGTCCAGCTGAGAATGAATCAGAGCAAGGGTTCAAGCATACAACCTATTATATCGGACGAGTGTTATCCTTGGTTTTCACGGATAGCCCTCGTATCCATGTTATTATATGGGGCTGTGCACTTGACCCAGTCATCCGAGGGGAAAAAAAAAAAAAAAAATTGGTGACATGTCATATTTTCATCCGAGTGTTGGATCAAAATTGGCAATGCAAGTCTATGGGTCCGTGGAAAACATCTTACCTCACTCGGTAGACATCCGAGTGCAGTCCAATGTCCACGGACTGCAATAAATCGAGAAGGGTGAACAACATATTTTTTCCCACCTCTTAATGTGACTGGGAAGCCTAAATGGCAGTGGATCAGGCCTTCCCTTGGCCTCCGGCAGCTTATCGGTACCCCACAATCGCCTTAGCAGGAACTGCTCCATTTAAATGCCGATGTCAGAAATTGACAGCAGAATCTAAATGGTTAACAGCTGCATTTGATGCTTAGCTCCGGCAATTGCTGTTTGAGACAGATGCCAGCTGTGTGACAGTCAGCGTTTACTGTGTGTGAACCAGGCACAGCTCCTGATCCCGCTTCACACACTCGGTCCCATTCTAAGGCAGAATTTTTAGGCGGGCATCTCACAGGGCAATATTTTGCCACCCATTGAGATAAACTTCTGACCGTCACCTGAAGCGAGATGCTAATCTGCAGTATATATATACAGTTATATGAAAAAGTTTGGGCACCCCTATTAATCTTAAGCTTAATGTTTTATAAAAATTGGTGTTTTTGCAACAGCTATTTCAGTTTGATATATGTAATAACTGTTGGACACAGTAATGTTTCTGCCTTGAAATGAGGTTTATTGTACTAACAGAAAATGTGCAATCTGCATTCAAACAAAATTTGACAGGTGCATAAGTATGGGCACCTCACCAGAAAAGTGACATTAATATTTAGTAGATCCTCCTTTTGCAAAAATAACAGCCTCTCGTCGCTTCCTGTAGCTTTTAATGAGTTCCTGGATCCTGGATGAAGGTATTTTTGACCATTCCTCTTGACAAAACAATTCCAGTTCAGTTAAGTTTGATGGTCGCTGAGCATGGACAGCCCTCTTCAAATGATCCCCCAGATGTTCAATGATATTCATGTCTGGGGACTGGGATGGCGATTCCAGAACATTGTAATTGCTCCTCTGCATGAATGCCTGAGTAGATTTGGAGCGGTGTTTTGGATCATTGTCTCGCTGAAAGATCCATCCCCTGTGTAACTTCAACTTTATCACTGATTCTTGAACATTATTGTCAAGAATCTGCTGATACTGAGTGGAATCCATGCGTCCCTCAACTTTAACAAGATTCCCGGTGCCGGCATTGGCCACACAGCCCCAAAGCATGATGGAACCTCCACCAAATTTTACTGTGGGTAGCAAGTGTTTTTCTTGGAATGCTGTGTTTTTTTGCCGCCATGCATAACGCCTTTTTGTATGACCAAACAACTCAATCTTGGTTTCATCAGTCCACAGGACCTTCTTCCAAAAAGAAATTGGCTTCTCCAAATGTGCTTTTGCATACCTCAGCCGACTCTGTTTGTGGCATGCTTGCAGAAACGGCTTCTTTTGCATCACTCTCCCATACAGCTTCTCCTTGTGCAAAGTGCGTTGTATAGTTGACCGATGCACAGTGACACCATCTGCAGCAAGTTGATGCTGCAGCTCTCTGGAGGTGGTCTGAGGATTGTCCTTGACTGATCTCACCATTCTTCTTCTCTGCCTTTCTGATGTTTTTCTTGGCCTGCCACTTCTGGCCTTAACAAGAACTTTCCCTGTGTTCTTCCATTTCCTTACTATGTTCCTCACAGTGGAAACTGACAGGTTAAATCTCTGAGACAGCTTTTTGTATCCTTCCCCTGAACAACTATGTTGAATAATCTTTGTTTTCAGATCATTTGACAGTCGTTTTGAGGAGCCCATGATGCCACTCTTCAGAGGAGATTCAAACAGGAGAAAAACTTGCAAGTGGCCACTTTAAGTAGCTTTTCTCATGATTGCATACACCTGGCTATGAAGTTCAAAGCTCAATGAGGTTACAAAACCCAAAAAAGTGCTTTAGTAAGTCAGTAAAAAGTAGGTAGGAGTATTTAAAACAAGAAAATGATAAGGGTGCCCATACTTATGCACCTGTCAAATTTTGTTTGAATTCAGATTGCACATTTTCTGTTAGTACAATAAACCTCATTTCAAGGCAGAAACATTACTGTGTCC
Source organism: Phyllobates terribilis (assembly GCF_046119375.1). NCBI lineage: Eukaryota > Metazoa > Chordata > Amphibia > Anura > Dendrobatidae > Phyllobates > Phyllobates terribilis. Next base: position 388,044 of record NW_027363335.1, read on the forward strand.
AACAGTTATTACATATATCAAACTGAAATAGCTGTTGCAAAACCACCAATTTTTATAAAACATTAAGCTTAAGATTAATAGGGGTGCCCAAACTTTTTCATATAACTGTAGGACCAGCGACGGACAAATGATTGGTGCAACCTGTGCAGCTGCACAGGAGCCCAAATGATAAGGGGGCCACTACCACCTCCAAAGCAGCTTCTGTCAGGCACATTGAGCCATATACCTTTTGTTTGTGTTTGTGTGACAGTGATGGGGCATTGCCTCATTGGAGGCAGCAGAATGTATGGGCTCCTGTCGGGTATATATTATTGGAGGCAGCAGAATCTATGGGCTCCTGTCGGGTATATATTATTGGAGGCAGCAGAATGTAAGGGCTCCTGTCGGGTATATATTATTGGAGGCAGCAGAATGTATGGGCTCCTATCGGGTATATATTATTGGAGGCAGCAGAATGTATGGGCTCCTGTCGGGTATATATTATTGGAGGCAGCAGAATGTATGGGCTCCTGTCAGGTATATATTATTGGATGCAGCAGAATGTATGGGCTCCTGTCGGCTATATATTATTGGAGGCAGCAGAATGTATGGGCTTCTGTCGGGTATATATTATTGGAGGCAGCAGAATGTATGGGCTCCTGTCGGGTATATATTATTGGAGGCAGCAGAATGTATGGGCTCCTGTCGGGTATATATTATTGGAGGCAGCAGAATGTATGGGCTCCTGTCGGGTGTATATTATTGGAGACAGCAGAATGTATGGGCTCCTGTCGGGTATATATTATTGGAGGCAGCAGAATGTATGGACTCCTGTCGGGTATATATTATTGGAGGCAGCAGAATATATGGGCTCCTGTCGGGTATATATTATTGGAGGCAGCAGAATGTATGGGCTCCTTTCGGGTATATATTATTGGAGGCACCAGAATGTATGGGCTCCTTTCGGGTATATATTATTGGAGGCTGCAGAATGTAGGGGCTCCTACCAGGTCCTGACTACAGCCCTTATGTGGCGCCCTGCTACGCCTAGGTGCCACAGAACCCAGTAGGGTGCATGGATGGACTTCTCTATAAGAGGCCCTCACTACATTCATAGACCTCCACCCTTCCACCTCACACCAGCAGAGGGAGCCCGTTAGGGACATATATATAGGGAAGGTGGAGCCAGGAGCTGAGTTAGTTCAGAGTTGTGAGAGAGTGTGCTGGCACTTAGACCAGTGAAGAGTAGAGTTGAGCCACCCCCGTAGTGTTCGGGTTCGGTTTGGTTCATCGAACACCCATATGTTCGCCGAACTGTTCGTCGAACTGTTCGTCGAACACCGTCGAACACTGTTAAAACCAATGGCAGGCAAACAAAAACACATAGAAACACTTAGAAAACACCTTCAAAGGTGTCCAAAAGCTGACAAACTGCTCAGAAGACACAACTAACACATGGAAAAGTGACAAGTAAATATAGTCATGCGAAAAGAAAAGAGGTGGAGGAGTAAAAGGAGGGGGAGACACAGATATCGGCATGTCATGCCCTTCTAAAATCAAGAAAGGCTGGAGTAAAAATCTAAAATCAGCCTAACAACACCCAAAAAAGGAACCCAATACATTCGGACTAATCCACCATTTGTCATATCCAAGGGTTGGTCAGTAAACGACAACATCGACGCAGAACCAAGTACAGTAGTATATACTGTACATCCTTTGACAAGGCAATCAGGCGGATCAAGAAGTTGGGAAGGGTCACCCTAATGGCCAAAACAGACATTGATGCGGCGTTCCGGTTACTTACTACCTGTGCCTCCGAATAGTGTCCACCTATTGGGCTGCTTCTGGGAAGGAGCATACTATATAGATCGCTGTTTTGCCCATGGGGTGGTCCAGATCCTGCTCACTATTTGAGGCGTTTAGTTGCTTCCTCGAATGGGTTGTAATGGACGTTTCTAAGGGGACACATATTATCCATTACCTCGACAACTTCTTATGCCTGGGCCCAAAAGATTCGCCACAGTGAGAATACACGCGGTAGTCCGCCTGTGAGAAGGAGAGAGCTGGAGGGAGAGCGGACACCACAGAGCCGGGGGGTTAGATGGAGAACGGAAGAAGGAAAGAGGGCGAGGGAGGTAAGGGAGTACAGTGGAAGGCCGACCTGAGCTCCCCCACGTTCCTGCTGGGCGGGGAACAGCCCTGGGAAGAAAAGCCGCTTGCGCATCCCTTTGAGGTTACGGGCGCGAGCGGGCAGAGGGTCTGCGCTGGAGTGCGAAGCCGACACGGCCAGTCCGTTCCTGCCCGTGCGACATCCGTGTCACCGGGTTTGTGCCAGAGCCGCGGTGGACCCTGACGGCCAGCCCCCCCTCTCCCAATACTGGTGCCTGTCCGCTGGTGGGTCGAGCCCCCCCGCGGTGGGGGGGGGAGTAACATCTGCAGAAGAAAGACCATCTTTCAGCCAAACTAAGATGTCTACTTCTTTTCGTGGACAATGTGATACGATCCCTTTCTTACGGACACGCCCATCGCTACAAATTCCAGATGAGGCACAAAAACAGCAGGTGCTTCAACGGATATCAAGTGCTCCTTCAAGTGGGCTCTCCTCCACCTCAACTTCAATATCACAAATACTCCAGTCCTCAGAGGTGTCACCCCAATTGCACATGCTTCCTCACAGCTCCCAAGCCTCCAGCTGCCGGTCTGAGTATGGGGTAATACAGATGGTTGAGTCTGCAGAGCTGTTTACTCATACTATAGCCTGGGAAACGGAGGTCTGCTCCAGAGCTTCTGTTAATCCAGACGAGGAAATGATCTGCACTGATGCCCAGAATCTTTATGTGTCGGATCCAGGACCAGATGAAGAAGGTTCTGAGCATAATGTAGACCCTCGTTCCCAAACTGTAACTCTTGATGGTGGAGACAATGATGAAGACGATGATGAGACTCAAATACCTGATTGGAGCGACAACTTGATTTTTCGGTCAGGGCAGGAAGAGGTTGGCTCTGAGGACGACGGGTGTGAGAACACACAGGGTGATTATGACGAGGTTGGAGAACCCACTTACTGTCAACCCACAGTCAGCCAGTCGATGAGGTCAGAAGAGGAGGTGGAGGAGGATGCTATTGACGACGAAGTTAGGTTGCGCCTTCCTGGACAGAGACGTAGTACTGGAAGCACGTCAACAACTGCATCCTCCACCACAACTCTGCCTCTGACCACAAGTCGTGCTGGCTCTTCAGGTCGAATGGGCTCTAAGCCTTGTATAGCCTGGGCTTTTTTTCAGATCGATAAGGATGACCCAACTCGTGTTATCTGTAATATTTGTCACCAAAAGCTAAGTAGAGGCCAAAAAATCCATAGTTTGAGTACTTCATGCATGAACCGTCACATGGATATGAAGCATAAGTTGCAGTGGGAAGCTCACTGTGCTACAATGCAGCCTAGTGGGCCGGGCCAACCACCATCTGCCCCATCTTGTGCATCCGCGGCCTCTTCATCCTCTGTGACTGGGGGGACAGCAGTCACACATGTTTTTGGACGCAGACCTGCCACCTCTTTACCCGCAACAGCCAGTGTGATTGGCAGGTCATCATTTCATTTGGAAGTGGAAACACCAGCTGGTGTTGAGCACTCTCCGACATCGAGAGCACCACCTTTGGATCAAGGCAACCTAACTTTTCCGCCTGCATCTTCCTCACAGACCGGCAGTTTGCCGGGGACACCCTACTCAACCCCGTCTAAGCAGAACAGCCAGCCCTCGGTCCCTCAAATGTGGACAAGTAAAAGACCATTTCCTCCTAGCCATGACAAAGCTAAGAGGCTGAATTTCACCATCTGCAAGCTGTTGGCTCCAGAAATGCTGCCTTTCCGCCTGGTGGACACAGAGGATTTTCGAGACCTTATGTCCGTCGCAGTGCCCCAGTACCAGATGCCCAGTCGGCACTACTTCTCAAAGAAAGGTGTGCCTGCGCTCCACCAGCATGTCGCACACAACATCACCGCTTCTTTGAGAAACTCTGTGTGTGACAGGGTGCATTTCACCACAGACACTTGGACTACCTCTTGAAGCTCATCAAGAGAATGCCAAGAGTGTGCAAAGCAGTCATCAAAGCAAAAGGTGGCTACTTTGAAGAACCTGGAATATAAGACATATTTTCAGTTGTTTCACACTTTTTTGTTAAGTATATAATTCCACATGTATTAATTCATAGTTTTGATGCCTTCAGTGTGAATGTACAATTTTCATAGTCATGAAAATACAGAAAAATCTTTAAATGAGAAGGTGTGTCCAAACTTTTGGTCTGTACTGTATATATATATATATATATATATACATATATACATATATATATATATATATATATATATATATGAACTATTAGAAACCATGTAACTACAATTTTACTGTATAAGATTATAAATTAATAATGATACATTGTATTACATTTTGATACAACATTACAATTACAGTTTTTTCTTAGCCACTCCCTAAACCAAATCTTCTGTCTCTCTCAAATATCTCCATAAACGCCCTATTTAGGAAAGACATTTTTCTATCCTTCAAAACCTCAGAGAACTGCCTGTCCTTCTGTCCACATTCCATGATGTCACTGTGAGCTGGTCGTCTCACCTGACTCTGTCCATCAGCTTCAGCCATTTTCCTTTCCAGGGAGAAGTCATAGCTTTGAATTTTTAACTCTTTCTGTGAAGAGATGGACCTTATAACATATATGAAATCTTCTGCGTATTTGATAGAGTTCACTATGGGGATGACTCAGTCTAGGAGAGTTTGATATTGGCTTTTGGTAAGATTTTACCTTTTCTGGTTTTATAAATTTAACTTGATTTATTTTCTTTTCACGATTCTCATGTTTTCTAACAAAATCCAGCAACTGAGCACATTCAAATAATGATTTTGTTGTGATGCCATAACTTGGGACACTGGATTTAGGAATTTGAATTTTTGTACAAAAGTTGTTATCATTTGTTGTACTTTTCCATTTTTGATGAGAGCTTTGTACAACCGTTCAAATATGGACATGAATGTATATGTACATTCCTTCCTACCAATCCTTAGTTTCTGCAGATCTTCTATGTTGGGAAAATCCATTGTGACACAATAAATCAAATATTTTAACCTGTCCGAATCATTTTCCCATCCATTAGGAGAGTAACATCTGGACAATGTCACAGGAATCCATATTTTAAATAATTGATTCCTCTCCTCATTGGATAAATCAAACTTATCAGAAAAGCTCTCAAATGTCTCTGAATTTCTACAGGCATGGATTTTGACATCATATTTTGGCATGATTTTGTATAATTTCAGAAAATTTTTCCTCATTTTAATTTGTAGTTGAGCCTGGGTAATTCCTGAATTCTCTGATATTTTTAGTGGCTCTTGTACGTCCGTTCCTCCTACGTCACTCACGTCTTCTCCGACATCACCTAATATGTCAGTTTCTCGTATGTCAGTCATGTCTCCTCCCATGTCAGGTTTCTGTATGTCCGTCTCTTGGTCAGACCCAAGGTCACCTTCAGTTATATACACGTGTCTCAAATCTTGTTCATTTTCCACATTACAGTCAGAATCATTGTCACCATCTGACACTTCTTCTACACTATTGTCCTGCTTAGACCTCTCAAGTACAAAATTATGAAATACCTGTACAAGATGTAGAATATTCCGCAATTTGTGTTTCTCTCTATTTACCAATTTAGAAGTTAACTGTAAATTCTGCAATTCACATTCTTTGTATAAACTGAGCCACAAAACGTCTAAGTCATTTCCTACATTAACTTTGAAATTAATATTACTTTGTTTAGCAAAAGAAGAAATTATATCCATATTTTGCATACCTTAAGATTCCTTAGCTTCTCTTTATCAGCACGTCCTGTCTTCAGTTCGTCTGATTCTTTTCCTGTCTGATTCTGTTCCTTGTTGTCAACAGCTGTTCAACTCGTCAGGACTCCCCCTTTGTTCAGGGAAGAAATTCACTTACTCACTTAAATCAGGACTGGCTGGCTCACCATTGTTAAATAATACTTCTTTCTGTATTATTTTTCTCTTCTGAGGACTTCGCAAAGTATCAATTTCAAGATTTTCTTATAAAAAAATGTATCTATTTATTCTTGAATTGTCCATTAAAAAATAATTGAAACAGAATATAAAATAGATGAAGTAGTTACAAAGAGATTCAATCATGAGTGTCCATCTTTCCTTGGATCCTGGCTGGTAAATCATGTCTTTGTCCAACACGTGTCCAGGCCTACATGTCAGCTGCTTCTCAGCATGAAGATCCTTCTTCTGTGTCTTGTGGGGTGGGAAGAGCAAGAGAGCCCCCCCTTTCTGTACCATGGGCTTTTATAGCCAGTCGTATGGCACACCTGTTCTACATATGGTAGTGAACTAAAAATACACACACAAATAGCGCATGTCAACTAGACACGATGGCTGATGCATAGAACTCAGATTAAGAAAAATGAATATCCATAATTAACTATTTAACAAAGGGCCCAGAATTTGAGTGGGCCTCGGCTCCTCTCTGGTCTCCTGGGCGTCGACCAGAGCAGCGGCGACCTGGCTGAAATCGAGCTCCTCATCTCTGTCCCTCTTCGGCCCCGCCTGAGTAACCCGGGACAGGGCATCTGCATGAGTGTTCAGGGCCTTGGACCGATAGGCGATTTTATATTGGTATTTGGACATCCTTGCGACCCACCGCTGTTCTAACGTGCCCAGTTTGGCGTTCTCCATGTGGGCCAAAGGGTTGTTATCTGTACGCACTTGCACTTCTGACCCTGACAGGTACTCAGCAAATTTCTCGGTCATGGCCCACACCAGTGCCAGTAGCTCCAGCTTAAACGAACTGTAGTTGTCCGGATTCTTCTCCATGTCTCGGAGTGACCTGCTGGCATACGCGATCACTCACTCTTTTCCTCCTTGTACTTGAGCCAGCACTGCTCCCAGTCCATGCAAGCTTCCATCAGTGTACAACATAAAAGGCTGCGAAAAGTCAGCGTAGGCCAGAATTGGGGCATCCATTAGCGCCATTTTCAATGCTCGAAATGCCTCTTCTTGGCGTGGGCCCCACTGAATGGGCTGCCGCTTGGCTCCCCCAGCCGTTCCTCTCAGCAATTCATTGAGCGGGATCACAATCTTAGCGAAGTCTTTAATGAATCTGCGGTAGTATCCAGCAAGCCCCAGGAACGCCCTCAGTTCCCTTAGATTGGCGGGTGTGGGCCACTTCTGCACGGCAGCTACTTTCTCCGCAGTGGGGTGCACTCCTGCACTGGACACAGTGTGCCCCAGATATTCAATTTCTCGTTTGAAGAGACGACGCTTACGAGGCTTAATTTTCAGGCCGTGCCTTTGAAGCCGTTCTAACACTTGTTCCAATCGGCGGAGATGATCCTCAAACGTACCAGAATATAATTATATCGTCCAGATATATTAAAGTGGCTTCAAAGTTGAGGTCCCCCAAGCATCTCTCCATCAGTCTTTGGAAGGTTCCCGGCACATTTGTTAGCCCGAACGGCATCCGATTGAACTCAAACAGGCCCATAGGAAGAACAAAAGCTGTCTTCGGACGATCCTTCTCAGCTACTGGGACCTGCCAATAGCCACTGGCCAGGTCGAGGGAAGAGAAGAACTTGGCGCTCCCTAGTGCAGATAGAGACTCTTCAATTCAGGAGAGTGGATAGGAGTCCCGTACTGTACAGGCATTCAGCTTTCGATAGTCTACGCAGAATCTCAGGGTACCATCCTTCTTCAGGACCAGCACGATCGGAGCTGCCCAAGGACTCTGACTTTCACGGATCACACCGTTCCGCAAAATGTGGGCCAACAGCTCTTTCACCTCCTGGTACATTTGAGGTGGGATCTGCCAATATCTCTTTCTGATGGGAGCAGTATTTCCGGTGGGTATTTAGTGCTGAATGTCCCGAGTGCACCTGAAATCATCTTCATGCTGTGCAAACACTCCCTGATATCGCTGTAGAAGTTGTTCGATCTGCCTTACTTGTCCAGTAGAAAACTCAGTCAGATTAGCCTCCATTTCCTCCAAGAGGTGGCGCCCAGCCAACAGTTCTCTTCCATTCTCCTGGCTATTGAGGGACACCTCCAGGGTCCATGGCTTTCCTTCTACAGGTGCCAGCCCTATAGCGTCAGCTCTAGTAAGGGCTTCTGGCATTATACACACTCGCACCACCTCTTGTCAGGGCACCAACTGTAAACTTGTGCCACTTAAATTGATGCAACGCACGGGTACTCGACCGTGCCGCACGGTGGCCAGGGTCCGAGCAACCAGGAGTCCAGAGGGTGCTTCCTCTCCCTCCATTGGTTCAATTTGAATGTCCACGCCCTCTAAGGACACATGTGCCAGCACCGGTAGAGTGAGTACAGTCTGTCCCACTGGCAGTGTCATTGTGGCTTCGGGTGGTATCGATACCTTACCAAGGTACTGAGAGGTAGCGGGCAATTTTTGAATCTGACTGACCCGCACGAGATGCTGGAATACTCTCTTGTTAGCTGGATCTAGAGTGGCACGGGTCCAGTTGTTTTTGTTACAGCCCTCAGCCAGGAACTGTCCGACCTCTTTCAGCACATTCATGCCCAGGGTTACAATGGGCCCATTGCCTCCGGGCCCTGTGGTCAGTACGATCCCTTTCTGACCGAGGTCCTTTCCACATGCCCGAACGGACATCCATACTACTCCCGCTACTGGGATAAGTAGTTGATTAGCCACCACCAGTTTGACAGTGGGTTCCCGGCAGGAACGAGGGACTTCAGGAAAGTGACTTTGGAAATACGTCTCAGGCATAGTGGTCACTTGAGACCCAGTGTCCATTAAACAGCGGATCCGCTGCCCATTGAATTCAGCCCAGATAATGGGCCTCTCGGAGACAATGTCTTTAGAGCTCCCTCTTCCACTCTCTGAAGCTCGAGACCCCACGGTATGCTCCACAACCGTGGGGCATTTTAGTTTAACGGCTGTCCCCTCCTCCTCCTTTCTCGGTTGGGACAGTCTTTGGACATATGCCCCCTACCTCCGCAGGTCCAGCACTCTGGTCCTCGTTCTACCGATAGGTCGGGTACATGCTGTGCTGGGGCCGGGTAGGAACGTCTTTCTCGCTCTGGTCTCCGTCTGCGTTGGGCAGTACGGTCCGTAGGTAAGGGGGCAGTAGGGGTCTTTCTAATAGCATTCAACTCACCCCGAATGTCTCGAATTTCCTGACGTATTTTCCGTACCCAATCAGGCTCTTTGTTGGTGAATTCAGGGGCAATTGCCTCATGACTTCTAACTGTGGCTTTGACAACAGGAACTTCTCTCTTCAGGACTCTAGCTTCAGCCTCTACCTCCGGGAAGCCCAGATCAGGGCTCAATCGCAGCCGCTCCTTCAGGATCTGCCTCAGGGAAGGGTCTTTCAAGCCAGCAATCAGTTGGTCACGCAACACCTCATCCAATGGTCCCAGTCCTCGGTTCCCATCTCGAGCTTTCTTGGTGATATGGGCCGTCACTTCCTGTAATGCATTAACATACTGATTTACTGTCTCATTTTCCCCTTGGACCCGCTGAAACAACCGTAAGCGCAAGTGTCCCAGATCTGTGGTGTCACCGTGCATGTCCTCTAGAATTTTTATCACTTTGTCCACGGTGTCACGGTCCCCAGGTGTGCGGTACATCACAGTCTGCCGGGCCTCTCCATCAAGGGTTAGGAGGGCCAGCTCCGCCTGGGCTAGAGGATCGAGGGGATACATACGTAGCATACTTCTCAGTCTTTCTATCCAGTCCCACAGTGACATGCCATCCCCCGTAAACTTGGGTAGGTGGCTGAGCATAGCCCCCAAAGGTATATGGCTCCGGCCGGACCCAGTCACAGGCTGCTCCGCCATCTCTGCGTCTGAATGTTGCATCCTGCTGACTACGCCAAATGTAATGCAGGTGCCGGAATGCAACGCACAGAGACACAAGGCGAGAACAGTAAGAGTTGAATATAAACAGTTTATATATATATTTAACAGGTACGCTGAATAAGGGATTGCAACAAGGGTAATAAACAGTAATTTGAAGTATTAGCAAAATGCAAAGTCTCTCAAGGTAATGTGGTGCCCTAGATCATGGGAGACACCACGTGAGTTCCTTAACTGTGCATATGGCTCTAGCGGGGGTCAACGGTTATTCCCGCTAGGCCGTGAGTCTTTTTCCGGATAAATTCAATTAGGTCACGTTGAGCTTCTTTAGCCCCAACCGTTCCCCTCCCAACCTGAGTACCTAAACCCAATTGTCCCCGGTACCATGAGTGAACAGTAGAAGTGACGGCCCTGTTCACGTATGCAGCTCCTCTGCTTTCGCTGGCGTAACTTTCCTGGGGCAGCCGTCTCTCAAGTCCTCTCTGCTTGACCGTTGGAGGCAGTCTTTCAAGCCTTGGGTAGGGGGGTCCAGTCCTCGTCTGTCGGCGGGCGGTGTCGGGTTCCGCGAACTCACTCAGCACCACAAGCAGGTTCCGAGTCTCCTCAGCAGGCACAGCACTCGGGTCACATCTGTGAGGGATCCGGAGCTCTTCTACTGGTGCCCGGCTGTGGCACCTCACAGGCCTCTGGCTTAGGCCTGTCACGCGGGGCTTCTCAGCACGCTGGGAACACGTCTGCTCCTTTCTGCTGCTTGGCGCCAAAGACCCCTCAGGTTTGGCGCGCTGGCCTCTTATCTCCCGGAACTCCTTCCTGAAAGTTACCTGATTGGGTCCAGCATCTAAATCTGCTCTCCCTTCAACTTCCCTTGCATATCTTGGTTCCGCTTGACTGTGTCTGGCCAGCAGATGGCAGCCTCTCTCTATCTTTGAAACATCATGTAGGAATTCCCTTACAAGCTCTCTCGCCTTTGCTACAATAGTACAATGGTTGCATCAGCTTTGAGGCATCTGGAATCCCTTGGCGACAATATGTGTTAATTCCTAAGAAAGCTTGTAATTGCTTAGGTCCTTTTGGTAGAGGAACGGTCTCAATAGCAAGTTTCCTTTCACCCGTTAGGTGTTTCAGGTTTGGAGAGAGACAGTGGCCTAAAAACACAACTTTGGGCTGACACCACTGGATTTTGTTGAGGGACACCTTACAGTTTTGTTGTGCAAGATGAAAGAGAAGACTGAGACTCGACTCTTCAGCTGTCGCCTGATCCGGCCAACATAGTAGGAGATCATCCACTTACTGAAGAAGGACAACTTGATGGTTAGTCTCTTTCCATGGCCGTAAACAAAAGGCAAGAGCCTGAGAGAAATGACTTGGTGAGTTCTGTGCTCCTTGTGGTAAGACTGTCCAGGTGTATTGTGATCCTCTGTAAGTGAAGGCAAACAGATACCAATCTTCTGGATGCAGTGGTACACTGAAGAAAGCATTGGCCAGATCGATGACACGTTTTGCATCTGTTGGCATTTCTGACAATGTATGTGGATTGGGCACAATGGGACTTTCTAGTACGGTTGCCACGTTAACAGCTCGGAGCTTAAGTTTTTGGCAGAACTGAACATCAGAGTCCCATGTGGTGTCACTGACAAGTGAGGCATCATTAAATGCAGTGTCCATAACAGGCCAATATGCATCACCTGCTTTAAGATTTGCCAGGGAAATGAGATCTTGCCATGTGGCGGAGTAATTCCTTTGGATTTGAAGCATGCTTCTATAGAAAGGCATCGGCTGTTTTTCTGGATCTGGGAGTTGGTTCAGCAGAGTAGTAGCTTGCTGGGGTGTACGCACACTTTTCCGGACTATTGGAATTTGGTCTCAAAATTCCGGATTATCGGAATTTAGCTAAAATTTAAATTTTAAGCTTTCTGTGTATCCCACTTCTGACACCAAAATGTTTTGCCAAGTATTTAAAGGGCTCGGATACGGCTTTAAAGAAGGCAATTAATTTTTATTATAATTAAATCATTACAGAAAATAGGAAATGGTGTGATATTGCGTACACTTTTGCATCACAATATAAATCACAAAGGTAACGTAGTTACAGCGCACACTATACAGGAAAAACTTCACCAGGAGCAACATACATCATCTGTCCAGAAAAATATCAGCTGTGAGAAGCAAAACAGCGAAGACAGAGAAAAGTCCTGGGATGAATCCACACTGCGACGTCAGGGCGTCCCCTTTTAGTCCACAGGTCAACAGGCTTCTGTCTTAGCTGAAAACTTCACTAGCTTATATCTTGTTCAAAAACAAATGCTTGCGCAACCAAATGTTACACAAATTCTGACAGGTTCTATTTGTTCAATATAGTATCTTTCTTCTGAGTGGCCAGCTGTTCAGATGTCAATTAACTCCAACAAATATATCAAATATATCACCGGAGATGAAATATGCCAAATGCTCCTGGTACCAGATGTCTTACCATTCTATAAACACAGCATATTCTCACCAAATATTGCTAACGAATATAAACATGCATCGTTCTCACTAAACATTGATAATGGAGCTATATGGTACTGGGTGATACTATAAACTAAACAATGATAATGGAGCTATGCAGTCCAGGTGTTTGAGAAAATTACAGAAAGTACAAGGCTATCAAGTTGAATTGTTACTGTGAAATATCTTAAAGGGTTCTTTAAAGACAGGATACCAATATGAATTCCTGATGACCATTAACATCTTAGCACTACAGCATTACATTGCATCCTTTGGTATCTTCACATTTCATGATGCCTTGCACACAGTCAGGGCACCCAGTGCCAGAGGCAGCAAAACAACCCCGAAACATCTTTGAACCTCCACCATATTTGACTGTGGGTACTGTGTTCTTTTCTTTGTAGGCCTTCCAAACAGTAGAATGATGAGCCCCCACACCTTCCATGCTGTCCTATGCAATGAACTCCGGGAAAATGGCCGCCAGAGGCGGCGCATGCTCAGATTGAGATCTTGGCACCAAGATCTCAGGAGACGAGATCTCAGCGCAAAAATCTCAATCCGGTGGCCATTTTCCCGGAGTCCATCGCATAGGACAGCATGGAAGGTGTGGGGGCTCCGCCAACATCCGGCTGCCACAAGATGTCGGCGGATCCCCCTCACCACCGAACACCTCCAGCGCAGAACTTGGCAGACAGCATGGGGCCGGCAGCCACCTCCGAACACCCTGTCCTGACCCTGCAGCATCTCCGGCACACTGTCCGCATCTCTGGCACCCCGCAGCATCTCCGGGACCTGCTCCACTGCAGCCGGTAAGGTGATTTTGCTTTCTAAGACGCACCCCTATTTTCCCCCCAAATATGGGGGGGGGGGGGGGAGTGCGTCTTATAAATCGAAAAATACGGTACTTGATTATCTGGAACAATTTCAAGGGTGCCAACACTTTCGGCCATGAATGTACATACACCATAGGTGACGCACATATATACACACACATATGTATTCACACATGGAGCACATAGATAGATAGATAGACATGAGAGATTGATATATAAATAGATGATAGATAGATTCTGTAGATATTGTAGATAGACACTGTATATATTTTAGATATTGTATATAGATGGATAGATAGACGCTGTAAATATTTTAGATATATATTCAGTAACATTACTGATGTCATCACTGCTCTCGCTGGGTCTCGCAGAGCGCAGCTTGACCGGGAGTGACCTAAGAGGCTTTGTTCTCAGAACGAGAGTCCATCGGCTGTACTACAGAATCGGTGGATGTCGTGGGATCGCCATGGATTACATGGGCGGCTGGGGCTGGTATTGTTAGGCAGGGAAGAGGCCAATATCCATAGACCTTCCCAGCCTGATAATATCAGTAATATCAGCCTGTAGCTGTCTGCTTTACCTTGGCTGGTTATCAAAAATAGGGGGGACGCCACGTCATTTTTTTAAATTCATTACTTATTAAATAGGTCAGAAAATGTTAAAAACACCATGAAAGGTAGTAAAGGGTACAATTGTATAATATTTAGGGTGGGACGTAGAATAATATAAGCTCTCCCTTTCTAGGTCAACTCTCTCTGAACTGCTTCCAGAGGACAGTGTGGTAAGCTTCGCCTCACAGGGTCTTCTATAAACCCGATGACGCAATGCAGCCGGCCAATCACAGGAATGCCAATAACCAACATGGCTAAGGTCATGTGTATGGAAAACATTTCCTGCATGTTTGTCAGCTGTCACAGCCGCACAATATGCGGGCCGGGGACTTGAGCATGGCGCGTGAGCATAGTAGAATTCATTCTCAGCCTATTAGTTCAGCCACAACAGTCACAATTTCTTATGTGGCCCCTCAGGAAAATGAATTGCCAACCCCTGATCTCAATGATTTATAACTTCAGTCGCTTATCTTTAATTGCTCAATAGTTGTCACAGTTGTTAATAGTCATGTGCAACCAATGAGTTAAATGTTCTATGGTAAAAAAAGGCACATGAGAAATAAATCTACACAATGTTTCCTGTAACATAACTGAGTATATTTTTAAGGTATGTTCACAGTTGGCAGTTTTTTTTCAGCCTTTTTTTTTCTTCTGAGGAACAAAAAACACTGCATTTTACAGAGCCAGCTTAGAGAATGAGATTTCTAAACTCTCAATCACACGCTGCATTTTTTTCCTGTTCTTTTAAATCTGCAGCTTGTCAATTCTTTCAGTTTTGCAGCGCTTTTCACCCATTAAAATGAAAAAAAAACATTAAAAGAGCTGCAAAAACGCGAGTATTGTATGCAGCGTTGTTCCTCCTACCACTCAGGTTTTCGGGGTAGAAAAAAATGCTGTGAAAATGTAACGTGTGAACATCCCCTTATCCTGGTTGTGCTGTAATTGGAAATAAAATAAAACGTCCATAATAACATGGAGATGTAATTCATTCTATGGTGTTTGCACTTTCAGTATTGCTAGGTGGCATCTTTTTGTGCAGAGCCGCCAGTTTAACATTCTGTGACAAGATTCCATGATGACATCACTGGTGATGGTCGGCCATTATGACATCACAGCTCACAGCCATTACTTATAGAATGTACACAGGGTCACGGGTGCCTTTCTTGGCTTCATAGTGACTGATAGCATTTGCAGTTTTTCGCTATGGCTGAATTACTTTTGGATAATCTTCAGGTAGACGCACTATGGGAGATTATTATCAATAATAACCCAGACACTGCGCTTCTACCACCTGATGGCGTCCTCAGCTTCACTCACCGGATGGTGATAAAGCTAGTAAATGACTGCCTGACCAAACACTACCAAGGTCATCTAACGTCAGACTATCTGACGGATTTACCTCAGAACATCAGGACTTTACTACAGCAGGTAAGTGGCGGACGCTCCGCACAAATCTTCTCCATAATCATAGATAATAATAGCGGGACAGAAACTTCTTTAGAGGAGCAGATGTCACATACAATGGCCGCCTCCATTGTGCCCTTTCTCACTCAGGATTTTCATTTTTATTTCTTTTCTTTTTTATAGGCTGAAAAAAGATTTCAAAACGGCGATTTGGCTTTTATTAAAGAACTCGCCGAAAAAGTCCTGTCTGTACTGGAACGTCCGGCCCGCTCATCGGAACGCCTGGTAAGGAGCCGTCATCTTCTCTATCACACGTCCTTGTTTTCTGATCTTCTCCAGATCAGCAGTCAGATATCAGATCTGGTGGTAGATGTTACAGGCCTCCTGTCAGCTCCTGGCAGGCTCAGCATATGTATGGCCGCCAGTCTGTGCTGCTCCCTCGCCTGTGAGGACAGTCTGTATTCTGCTGATGTAGTCACAGCTCAGTGGTGGGAAGTCTGTATT
Organism: Phyllobates terribilis; assembly: GCF_046119375.1. Classification (NCBI taxonomy): domain Eukaryota; kingdom Metazoa; phylum Chordata; class Amphibia; order Anura; family Dendrobatidae; genus Phyllobates; species Phyllobates terribilis. Next base: position 403,773 of record NW_027363335.1, read on the forward strand.
ACCGCTTCTGTCTATCACTATTATCAGAGTCTTCCTGCTTGTAAATGCTGAAGCTGAGATAATAGGCGATAATAGTGCACACAAGTCTCTTCTACACTATATTAACATGGACTTGTGGAGAGGAACTGCAGTGTAAAGCAATTCCACCCAATACTGTAGGGAATGGAGTACAAGATGTACCCATGATATAAAGAATGCAGGTAACACAGCTCTGGGGTATCCCAGTGCAGAAAAGTCGAAGTTTACACTGAACGTTTGATTTTTCAATCTAAATTTATCTTAATCCACGTAAATCAGAGAACTTTCTGAGAAATATTATCAAGATGGCGCATTATTTGTATAGTTACAATTGCTGCATCTGTAAATGTGGGTTTAGTGCTTCCTGATTTATGTGTTTCGTGATTTGGTGAAATCTTCCACATATTAAATATATATATTATAATTATTAGGAAACAGCAAAAGGCAACACCAAAGATGGGCAAAATCTACACCCGGAAATAATCCCTGACCCTAATACGAGTCAGCCGGAACTGACCAGTGATCTGATTACAGGTAAGCCGATCATCCGACCTTCTACCTATAATATAATCAGGGATGTGACAGAGACAGAAAGACACATCCCAGACAGGGAGGGAGGAGGATGAGGATGGAGGAGGAGTGTGGTGACTGATAAAGCGGTATGCGTAGGCGCTTACCGTGTATTGCGATCTCCAGTGGGGACATACCCTGATCTTCAGAAAGGCCGGTGGAGGAGGAGACTGGTGCCAGAGGATTGGGGGGAGCATATACCATGATGGGGAAGCATATACCAGGATGGGGGACCAGGATGGGGGAGCATATACCCGGCTGGGGGGGAACATAAAACATGATGGAGGAACATATAACATGATGGAGGAGCATATACCAGGATGGGGGATCAGGATGAGGGAGCATATCCCAGGATGGGGGACCAGGATTGGGGAGCATATACCAGAATAGGGGACTACGATTTGGGAGCATATACCAGGATGGGGGGTAGCATATACCATGATGGGGGAGCATATACCAGGATGGGGGATCAGGATGGGGGACCAGGATTGGGGAGCGTATACCAGGATGGGGGAGCATGGACCAGGACGGGGGAGCATATTCCAGGATGGGGGACCGGGATGGGGGAACAAGGACCAGGATGGGGGAGCATATACCAGGATGGGGGAGCATGGAGCAGAATGGGGGAGCATATACCAGGATAGAGGACCAGGATGGTGGAGCATATACCAGGATAGGGAACCAGGATGGGGGAGCATGGACCAGGATAGGGGACCAGGATTGGGGAGCATATATCAGGATAGAGGAACAGTATTGGGGAGCGTATACCACTATAGGGGACCAGAATTGTGGAGCATATACCAGGATGAGGGAAAGCATATACCAGGATGAGGGAGCATGGACCAGGATGGGGGAGCATATACCAGTATAGAGGACCATGATGAGAGAGCATATACCAGGATGGGGGACCAGGATGGGGGAGCATATACCAGGATAGGGGACCAGTATGAGGGAGCGTATACCAGGATGGGGGGAGCATATACCAGGATGGGGGACGAGGATAGGGGAGCATATACCAGGATAGGGGATTAGGATGGGGGAGCATATACCAGTATAGGGGACCAGGATGTAGGGGAGCATATACCAGGATGGGGGACCATATACCAAGATGAGGAACAATATACCAGAATGGGGGACAATATACCAGGACTGGGGAGCATATACCGGGATAGGGGAGCATATTCCAGGATAAGGGAGCACATACTAGAATGGGGGCCCAAGATGGGGGAGCATATACCAGGATGGGGAAGCATATACCAGGATGGGGGATCAGGATCCAATGTCTTAGTCAGGAAAAATCTAATATAAATCTGGATGGAAGTTCACTGGGGGGGGTGTGAAAGTCAGAGTGCAGTAACATGCCCCCAGTGCACTTCCAGGCTAACTTGCATATGGCTGCTCTGCTTGAACTGTCTCTTCCCATCACTCACATGTACAGTGAGGGTGATGAGTTCCTCATTCATGTGATGATTGGGGATTCCTCCATCATTTATATTACATGTATCTGTCTATGGATGTGCTGTACGTTCTCATATTTAGAATCCCCATATAATTAGTAATAGCCCCATTTACAGACGTCCTGCCATTTCTCCATTATATTGCTGTATTGTGTATATAGGATTGATATCATCTAATACATTTTATTTCTTCATTGTTTTATCGCTATTTTAGATACAACTGTGCTGGCGGATGCTGACAGTGTAATCTGTGAGATCCCAGAGATCCAAGAACCTGCCGCTGTAAGTATCATAGAGGGAGATGTCAGTATATCACCAGATCATGGGGTGTGAATGACACGTCCAGTATTATCCCCATATAACCATGGGACATCTCTATTCTAAATGTAGATGACACTATTGTGTTAGATAATAGCACTTATACTAAAGGGAATCTGTCACCAGATTTTGCTACTCACCTGAGAGCAGCATGATGTAGGGTCAGGGACCCTGATTCCAGCAATGTCACTTACTGGGTGCAGCAGTTGTGATAAAATCTCTCTTTCTCTGCATGCTGGGCTATGTATAACTGCCCACAGCACTGATTGGCAGCTTTCTTGTACAGTACTCTGTGAATATGCAGAAATCCGCTAATCAGTGGTGGGGGCAGGGTTACACAGAGCAATAGGACTACATGGCACAAGACAACTAGTCCTGTAGTGATAATCTCTTGCTGATTAAACACTGATTTTAATAAAACAACGACACAGACCCTAGTAAGTGACACATAGCCGGAATCAGGATTTCGGCCCTTACTTCATGCAGTTCTTAGATTACATATAAAAAACAACTTGCTGACAGATTCCTTTTCAGTTCTCTTCTGTGATCTCCCATATTATTCTGCACTGTACAATGAAGCAAAACCTACAAAAGACAAAAATATATCTCATACCCTACCATCATTATATATAAATGTAAAGCAAAGTTGCATAATAAATATAGGGTACTTAGTGAACTATTTTTGATCAAAAAAAGAGTTGGGACCCGGTCCTATTTGTCTACCCTTTTATATGCATTACTTCAACTTTGATATACAGTAAGGTTTTTAATATAGACAGTATAGGTACCGTCCCAATTTAGGGTCACCTTGCCGCTGGTGGGACGGCTTGTATACTTTTTTTGATCAAAAATAGTTCACTAAGTACCCTATATTTATTATGCAACTTTGCTTTACATTTATATATAATGATGGTAGGGTATGAGATATATTTTTGTCTTTTGTAGGTTTTGCTTCTTTTTGCTAGTGTGAACATGCTCCTATTTCTTGCATGTCTACCATCTTAGACCTCAGTTCACATTGCTTGGTACAATGATTCCGGTGTATGGAGTATCCCCCTTAAATTACCCCCATGTCTGCGGGGCGTCCTGCATGTATCGCCCCCTACATACAATCAGTGTAAATCAGCTGGGACATAACAGAGGTGGAAGATGGTTTTGTATCCGGAGCTTTTTTCTTGCAGCTTTTTTATCTGAAAATCATTTCTTATTTTTTTATAGAGTGTGATCGAATCATTGATCCCGGCGAGAAAGCCGCATATGAGCGACTTCCAAACATCCAGACTGATCGGCAGCGGAGCTTTTGGGTGAGATTTCTGCTGGTATAATCCATATTTCTCAGGTTCCCTATGACAATGCTTCTGCCTCTGTGCTCTGCCATTCAGCGTTATCATAGGGAAATGATCTGAGTCCACATCACTGTTCTAATTCTCACTATTCAGGTCATTTATATACAGCTGAGCAAACTGATCTATAACAAATCAGACTGTAAGGGCCTGTGCACACATTGCAAATTTTTTGCATTTTTGCTGTGTTTTTTCTGCTCAGAATTGTCACAAAACCTGAGGAATTTCATGTTGCCAGCAAAGTGATGGAGATTCCTGAAATCTTATGCACACGATGCTTATTTTTCCTTGCAGATTTGCAGCACATCTGCATCATGTCATTTCTTTCAGTATTTTTTCTGCAGATTTCACACATAATAATAAGTGGGGAAAAATCTGCAACAAAAACGCAGGTAAAAACAGGACAAAACGCACCTCTTTTTTGCATAGTTTTTCCTGCCTAGGGATGCAGATTTGGTGGAAAACTTTCTGCTCCAAATACTTCATATGGACACATACCCTTAAGGAAAGAGATTAAAATAATAGATTCCATTCCCCTGTCCTAGCCCCTCACCTGTTCTTATGCTGCACCTCCACCAGGGCTTCCTTCTCCTCCTCAGCGGACTTTGTTTTTTTCGGGGCGGCTCCATTATGGAGCTGATAAGAGAGATTGGCTGCACACGGTCACGTGAGGATTGACACGATACTGACGTCAATGACATCTGCACCCACATCCTCCACCATGACAATGTGAGTCCAATCACTAGCCTCAGCACCAGAAGGGGGCGCCAGAACATCCAAAGACTGGCACAGAGGACGCAGGACTGCAGTGATGGACAGGTGAGAGCCAAGGATAGGTGGGTATAACATGTTTTATTATTTTTTTAACTACTTCCATCCCCTCCTTTTATTATGCCATAGGGTATGGGAGGAGCATAACAAATTTCTTCTTACAGCAATTGGAGGAATTTCAATTTGCACTAAATGTCACTTGGGCAGAATCGTATCTATTCACCAAATATAGAGAATCTGGCCAAGAAGAATTTGGGTAGATTGTCTCCCATGTCTCTAATGCGACATGGGTGAGGGCTCAGACAGACATGGCATTGTGCAGATCTCCCATAGTTGATCTAAGTGCTATTTTGTTAATTTCTTGAAATGAATATCCAGTGACGGCCAGATTTCAAGAATTGGTACAGAAGATCATGTAATGACTTCTATAGATGGACTATTAATAAGGATTCATTATAACCCATAGATTCTCCTTTTCTCCAGGGCCGTATACTTAGTGCACCATAAAGACTCACACCAGATCTTTGCAATGAAGAAAATGGCCAAGCAGAACCTGGATACTCCAAGAAAAGTGGAATTGGCCTTTCTGGAGAGGGACATCTTAACATTCGCTGATTGTCCCTTTGTGGTCTCCATGCTCTGCTCCTTTCCAACTAAATCTCACCTGTGTATGGTTATGGAGTATGTAGAAGGTAGGACATGTACATTACATTATATTCAATCCATGTCTGCTTACATCTTATCACCGCTCATATAATTAGGATTTGTCCAAGTGGTTGGCTACATCCCCTCAGAGAATTTACTATAGGTTATATATTACCAAGATACCTGGAAATTCATTGATCTGTGTGCACGGGTGCTATGGTGCCCATGAGTCGGAGGGGTCCCGCGCCACTTTGCTTTGTTTCCCATCCCTGTTCCTATCATCAAAATTTCAGCATAGCCACATCCTCAGAATGCGAATATGGCTGAACAGAATGGTGGATCAAGAAGCCAAAAGCTCCCTGATCCACCATTCAGCCTGTGGTGAGTCTGAGACTCTGTGCACTGAAGGTGAAAAGTCGCAATAGCATCACGCCTGTAGTGTGGCGACTCAGTACTCACACTGCACTGACCAGTATGCCTGGGGAATGGGGTGAGATGAGTAGTGCTTTTTATGTTAGTATTTGTAGGGGCCATAATACTAAATGGGTGTCTGGCAGTAGCCAATCATACTGTTTGGGGCACTGGTGGGGGTCATCATGCTGATTTCAGGGGGGCATAATACTGAGTGGTGGGGCTGGAGGGAGCCATAATAATGAGTTGGGGGGCTAGTGGGGACAATTATACTGAGTGGTGGCGACCATAATACTGAATAGGGGGCTGAAGGTAGCCAATCATACTAATTGGAGCATTGATGGGGGCCATCATACTGATTTGGAAGATGGGGGGGGGGGCATGATACTGATTGGAGGCTTGGTGAGGGCCATAATACTGAGAGTTGGTGGGTGCCATAAAACTGAGTAATGGGGCTGGAGGGGGCCATAATACTGAGTGGTGGGGCCATTATACTGATTGGATGGATGGTTAGGGCCATAATACTAAGTGGTGGGGCTCGTGGAGGCCATGATACTGATTGGAGGGCTGGTGAGGCCCATAATACTGATTGGTGGGGCTGGTGGGGGCCATGATACTGATTAGATGGCTGGTGAGGGCCATAATACTGAGTGGTGGGGCTGGTGAGGTCCATAATAATGAGTGATGGGGCTGATGGGGGCCATAATACTGAGTAGTGAGGCTTGTGTCAGCCATAATACTGAGTGGTGGGGCTGCTGGGAGTCATAATATTGAGTTAAGCGGCTCGTGGGAACAACTATACTGATTTGTATAAGTGGTGGGGCTGGAGGCGGCCATGATACTGAATGGAGGGCGGGTGAGGCCCATAATACTGATTGGTGGGGCTGGTGGGGGCCATGATACTGATTAGATGGCTGGTGAGGGCCATAATATGAAATAGTGAGGCTGGTAGGTGCCATAATACTGAGTGATGGGGCTGGTGGGGGGCATAATACTGAGTGGGGGACTGGTGAGGGCCATAATACTGAATTGGGGGCTGTGGGAGACATAATACTGTGCGAGAGGCTATGGGAGACTGTGAATTCTCCTATATTGAGTTGCTGACTGTGAATGCCCCTAAACTGAGTGGGGTCCTCATACTGAGTGGTGTGCTGTGGGAGTCCTTATTCTGTGTGGGGATCCTCATTCTGTGTTGTGGTCCAAATTATGTGTGAGGGGCCACTCATATTGAGTGGGACATGTATTTATGTAATTAGTTAAGGACCACATTTTACCACTACTTTTGTCTAATATTATGTGCACTATCCTTTACATCTGTATATATTCTCTCCTGCCAAATATATCTGCTGACTTCTCATTATTCGTCACAGGGATCTGATTTATAAACCCCTCACCTGTCATATTTCCTTTTTTTCTATAGGTGGAAACTGTCAGACCCTTCTAAACACCAGGGGTCATTTATCTGTCCCCTTGACCCGCTTGTACTTTGCAGAAGTGGTTGTAGCTGTGGAATACTTGCACAGCTGTGGTGTGGTGCACAGAGACCTGAAACCGGAGAAGTAAGTGCCCCTGTAGTATAATAAGGAGGGAAAGTTATTATTTATTATCATATAGTCTGTAAGGCTAAAATCATCTTTTTTTTCGCAGCCTCCTGATAACATCTGCTGGACACATTAAAGTTACCGATTTTGGGCTTTCAAAAGTTGGTGTCATGATACCGAATACCAACATCTACAAGCAATTAACAGAGGACATCACCAGAGAGTTCCGGGACCATGAGGTCAGCATCACTTACAGAAACCCAGCTTGTTCTTTACAAATCTCATCACACTATTGCTTCTTCTCTACGTTCTTCATTCCTAGAGAACTTTTCCACTGATATTTTATCTTCTGTCATTGTGTTTTTATGGTGAGAACTTGTCATATTAATGGTATCATCAATCTCATCTCTTTCTTCTATTGGTTTCCAGGTCTGTGGCACCCCATATTATGTAGCCCCAGAGGTCATCCTGAAAAAAGGCTATGGGAGACCTGTTGATTGGTGGTCAATGGGGATCATACTACATCAATTTCTTGTGGGATTGGTTCCATTTTATGGAAATTCCCCAACTGAGATTTATGAAAATGTTGTCACAGGTAAGTAGAATAATCCGATTATAGCTTTGATTGGTTACATTTGTTTACTTATTTCCTTTGCTTTGTCGTACAGTCCAATAAAGAGGTTTCATTTTCTGTCTTTTTCTATATAACAGGAGGCGTAATTTGGGATTGTAATCCCGTTCCTCCCTTTGTTGCTCAGAACCTCATCACTAAACTGCTCAGAAAAATTCCTGCACAAAGACTTGGGACAGGTAACAGTTTACTTATTACACCAAGGACATATCGCTCAAGTCCATGAGACTCAGCACTTCTCTATCAGCTCATCCATTTTTAGTTCGCCATAATATGACTTTCAGTATATTTCCTTCATGTTTGCTCAGTTATGTCATTAGTTCAGATTAAGTTAAACAGTTCAGATATGGAGCAGTCTCTGATAATATCCGCAATACTTTTGTTTTGTCTTCTACAGCAGGAGCATTTGAGATCAAAGGTCATCCATTCCTGAGTGATGTAGACTTTGACAACCTTTTAAGTCAGAAGCCTGAGTACGTTCCTCAGCTTTTGTCAGACGTAGACATAAGCTCCCCTATCAGTAAGTAGAAGGAGACGTCATCTAGACAAAGCAGCTATTTGTCTCGTCTACCATAATTTGAGACAATTGGCTCCCATTAATATTACGGATAAATGGTGACTGTGCTAAACTAACAATCTCTAATAATACTTCATTACTTATCTCTGGTAGATCACTCTGATATAAACAAACATCTCGTCTCAGAGGATGAGGAGGACAATGAGAGCTTTAACTTCCAGAATTTTACATCTTCTTCTGAAAAGCTTTCTAAAGTAAGTATGAGAACAATTAATCTAAAATATGTAAAAAAAGACCTGTAAAAGTAAAAAAAAAGTATTTAATATCTTCTTGTTGTCCACATTTAGCTCTGTACCACCGCTACTAGGAGGATGAACAATGAGGATCCCAAGTCCCCTCCAGAGTGTACCCCGGCATCCAGCACAAGCATCTCAGAAATGTGAGTAGATTCTAAGGTCATTACTGGGAGCTTCATACTAATATATATGCACAAACCCAAATATAGGACATAAATACCATAACAACAAATACAGCATGCATCGCCCGTGATTAGCAGTCATTGTGCTTTTAGCTTCAGAAACCTCTGGTGGTGACAGCCCATAATTGCAGCCAGTCATGCACTTTTAGTGATGCCCACACTGTAGGAGAGATGTAGTACTACATGCCAGCCATTCTTGGTAGTGGTTTTTCGCTCTGCTTTATAGAAGGTAGTTTTGAGTAGGAAACCTTCCCTACCATAACTCTTATATATCCTAATAGGCCTTATTGTTGATGTTAATCTAGTGAGACAACCCCTTCTATACCGAATTTACTTGTAATTTACACGTTTATTTTCTTCCAAACAGGCAGAAAGAATCTTTTCCTGTGTCTATTAGAGATGATGCTATTACCAGCTTGCCACCCTCGTCCCCATTGTCAGGTATGTACATGTCTACAGCACAAAAAATGAGAATGTTGATGTCAAGGCTCAAATACTTTCATATGGTATTTTTGTTAGTGGTCTTCTATGTTATACATGTTTCATGGATTCCAATTATGTTGCCCATAGGCCCATACTGTATCTCTATTTGCCTAATTTTGTAAAGTTTTTCCAGATTACCAGATGTATAGGGGACAGGAGTAGAACAATTCTACTATATACAGGAAAGATACAAAGCAGATCCTATAAGAATATATTGTTAATGAGGGCTTTTTTCTACTTTCTGATTAGAAACTCCAGCTGACGTCGAAAGAAAATCTTCGATATATCTGAGTATAGAGCAAGAAATCTCAGAAAATGAAGAAAAGGGGGAAAAGAGAGGAGGTAAGTGTGAGAGTCAGCTCCATGTTGTGTGATGTCATTCAGTGAGAATAATTCATGTGGAGCAGTTGTTATTAGGGATGGGCAGACCCGTGGATGTTCGGGTCCATCAGGCTCAAGAATGTTACCCTAACGTGATCCCGAACCCGAACGGGATGTGGTGAATATTCATGGGACTTTAATAGCGGGCACACAGACAGCTGAGCGCAGCAGGAGCCGCGCTGCGGCTACCACGTGCAAACTATTAGGGAAAATGAGTGGTCACTGCTCCCCACGCACGCAGTGAATATTCCGGCACAGAGGGGAACACAGCGCTGGAGGAGAGAGGAGGTGAGTATGATTGTTTATTTTTTTATGAGCAGCGTGACAGGGATCAGGGGGTGCCAAGCATACCAGGATGAGGGGGCCATACATACAGGGATGAAGGGGGCCATGCATATAAGGATGAGGGGGGCGATGCATACAAGGATGAGGGGGCCATGCATATAAGTGATGAGGGGGGCAATGCATACAAGGATGAGAGGGACTATACATACAGGGATGAGGCATGAGGGGGGGCCATACATACAGGGATGAAGGGGGGCCATACATACCGGGATGAGGGGGTCCATACATACAGGGATGAAGTATGAGGGGGGCCATACATACAGGGCTGAAGAGTGCCATACATACCAGGAAGAGGAATGAAGGTACCATACATACCAGGAAGAGGGTTGAAGGTGCCATACATACCAGGATTGGTGTGCGGGGGCGCCATACATAACAGGATGAAGGGTGCCATACATACCAGGAAGAGGGATGAGGGGGCCATGCATACCAGGATGGGGGATTGGGGTGCCATGCATACCAGAATGGTGGATTAGGGTGCCATTGCATATCAGGATGGGGATGAGGGCCACATATAACAGGAAGGAGGGGGCCATATATACCAGGATGGGGGATATTAACAGAAGTGGGGTACATTACCCCTATAACAGTGTCAGCAGCAGACCCCCTCCAGCTTAACAGGGCATCATGACAACATTTTTTGCTTACATTTTTTTTCTATTTTGCTCCTCTAAAACTTAGGTGCGTCTTATAGTCCGAAAAATACGGTATTCACCAGCCGGTGCCTATGCATAGTTAGAAATTTGTCAGTGAGATATATAATTTAGTGCAGTGTGTGTGTGTAGCTTACTGTACATGTATTTAGATAATAATTTAAAAAATAAAATAAAAAAATGCCAACATGAGGGAAAGCAGACAGCTCGGGACTGGTGTTATTATTCTGGGAAGAGGCCAATGTCCATGAAGCTTCCCAGGCTATTAATATCAGCTCACGGCTGTCTGCATAGCCTTCACTGATTATTAAAAGGGGGGGCACCCCCAAAAATGACGTGGGGTCCCCTTTATACTGCGCCGGCCAATCACAGGCATACCAATACTTGGCATGGCTGTGATGGGGCCTGAAGTGCCCACACCAGAAAAGTTTGTTGATTGGCTGTGCTGCATCCTTTCAACAAGCTTTGTTCGGACTGTTGAACCCGAACAGTAACACAGACCTCCGGGAGACACTAGATGTCCAGTACAGACCGTCACATATATGATGGCTAACAATGATCCCTGACCTCTTTATGAATAAGATTCCTCTGCCGTTCAGCCACAGTGACCGCACAGTGGTATCAAGTAATAAGTCGTCCCTTTACTTACATTATGGACACAAAGCAGATCCTATAAGAATATATTGTTAATGAGGGCTTTTTTTTACTTTCTGATTAGAAATTCCAGCTGACGTGGAAAGAAAATCTTCAATATATCTGAGTATAGAGCAAGAAATCTCAGAAAATGAAGAAAAGAGGGAAAAGAGACGAGGTAAGCGTGAGAGTCAGCTCCATGTTGTGTGATGTCATTCAGTGAGAATAATTAATGTGGAGCAGTTGTTATTAGGGATGTGCAGACCCGTGGATGTTCGGGGAACACAGCGCTGGAGGAGAGAGGAGGTGAGTATGATTGTTTATTTTTTTTATGAGCAGCGTGACAGGGAACAGGGGGTGCCAAGCATACCAGGATGAGGGGGCCATACATACAGGGATGAAGGGGGCCATGCATATAAGGATGAGGGGGGGCGACGCATACAAGGATGAGGGGGCCATGCATATAAGTGATGAGGAGGCAATGCATACAAGGATGAGGGGGGCTATACATACAGGGGTGAGGCATGAGGGGGGCCATACATACAGGGATGTGGCATGAGGGGGGCCATACATACAGGGATGAAAGGGGCCATATATACTGGGATGAGGGGGTCCATACATACAGGGATGAAGGATGAGGGGGACCATACATACAGGGATGCAAGAGGAATGAAGGTACCATACATACCAGGAAGAGGGATGAAGGTGCCATACATACCTGGATGGGTGTGCGGGGGAGCCATACATAACAGGATGAAGGGTGCCATACATACCAGGAAGAGGGATAAGGGGGCCATGCATACCAGGATGGGGGATTGGGGAGCCATGCATACCAGGATGGTGGATTGGGGTGCCATTGCATATCAGGATGGGGATGAGGGCCACATATAACAGGAAGGAGGGGGCCATATATACCAGGATGGGGGATATTAACGGAAGTAGGGTACATTACACATTGTCAGAAGCAGACCCCCTCCCCCTTAACAGGGCATCATGACAACATTTTTTGCTTACATTTTTTTTCTATTTTACTCTTCTAAAACCTAGGTGCGTCTTATAGACCGAAAAATACGGTATTCACCAGCCGGTGCCTGTGCATAGTTAGAAATTTGTCAGTGAGATATATAATTTAGTGCAGTATGTGTGTGTAGCTTACAGTACATGTATTTAGATAATAATTAAAAAAATAAAATAAAAAAATGCCCAGATGAGGGAAAGCAGACAGCTCGGGTCTGGTGTTATTATTCTGGGAAGAGGCCAATGTCCATGAAGCTTCCCAGGCTATTAATATCAGCTCACGGCTGTCTGCATAGCCTTCACTGATTATTAAAGGGAGGTGCACCCCCAAAAATGACATGGGGTCCCCTTTATACTGCGCCGGCCAATCACAGGCATACCAATACTTGGCATGGCTGTGATGGGGCCTGAAGTGCCCACACCAGAAAAGTTTGTTGATTGGCTGTGCTGCATCCTTTCAACAAGCTTTGTTCGGACTGCTGAACCAAAACAGTAACACAGACTTCCGGGAGACACTAGATGTCCAGTACGGACCATCACATATATGATGGCTAACAATGATCCCTGACCTCTTTATGAATAAGATTCCTCTGTCGTTCAGCCACAGTGACCGCACAGTAGTATCAAGTAATAAGTCGTCCCTTTACTTACATTATAGACACAAAGCAGATCTTATAAGAATATATTGTTACTGTTTTTTTTTTCTACTTTCTGATCAGAAATTCCAGCTCTCGAGAAAAGAAAATCTTCGCTGTATTTGCTTAGAGAGCAACAAAACTCAGAAAATAAAGAAAAGAGGCAAAAGAGACGAGGTAAGTGTGAGAATCAGCTCCTTTACTTACATTATAAATACAAAGCAGATCCTATAAGAATATATTGTTACTGAGGGTTTTTTTTACTTTCTGATCAGAATTTCCAGCTCAGAAAGAAAGGAAATCTGAAAAAAATCTGAGTACACCGGAACAAAACTCAGAAAATGAAGAAAAGAGAGGAAGGAGACGAGGTAAGTGTGAGAATCAGCTCTATGTTGTGTGATGTCAGTGAGAATAATTCATGTGGAGCAGATGTCATCTGTCAGTGATGGGATTGTCGCATGTATGATGGCTAACCATGATCCCTGACCTCTGTATGATAAGATTCCTCTGCCGTTTGGCCGCAGTGTCCACGCAGTGGTATCATGTAATACGAAGTCCCATTACTTACATTATATTTATTTCTCTGCTCATAGGTTCCCTCCTCCGCCGGATCTTATCATCCCTTATTGTCCAGGGCTGCTCGGATATGTGCATGTTGTCACTGTTCCCCCAGCATCATCTAAAAGACTGAAAACCTCCGCATCTAGCGCCCAGAAATGCAGCAGATCCCCCATCACTGCTGAACCTGTATAGAAGGACCTTCACCAGCTTCCTGTGGCCTTCTCACTGGAACATCTTTACCCGGATATGTTTTGCCTCTATCATCAGGCTCCGCGGTATTCATACTACTCGCCTGACTTGGCTTTTACTGATCACCTGGTATCTGACCCCAGCTGTGTTCATGACTATGATTTCATCTATTAATAATATTCATGGTTTTGTTCATGTCTTAACCTTCTATCCTATTATTAATAATAAAAAAATTAAAATAAAAGCTGTTACTGTTGCTCTGATTTTTTTTCATCTTGAGTTCACAACTAATTGTAACTCACTAATTGTGCTTCTTAACACTAACTGCATTTGTCATTATTCTGAATGCAGCAGCCAGGCTCATATTTCTGTCCAGCAGCTACACCGGCGCCTCCACAGTACCAGTCATTGCACTCTCCCACAAAGCTCTCCACAGTGCTGCACTGTTCTACAACTCCTCCCATATGTCAGTCTACTACCATATCTACACTCCAATGAGCCAAGACTAATATCCTCCATAATCAGGACCTCCCACTCTCACGTCCATGACTTTTTCTGTGCTGCACCAGTTCTCAGGAGTGCATCAGGTTCATTCCTACTGTCTATGGATTTAAGTGTTCACTAAAAACAGATAATTTTTAGCAAGACTATCAAGTCATGTCACTAATCTAAGTTTTGCCCCCAGCACTTAATATCTGTACATATGTACAGATATTGGCTGGTGACCTGTTCATTTAGTCCAGGGCCGGCTCCAGGTTTTTCTGGGCCCCGGGCGAAAGAGTCTCAGTGGGCCCCTTTAACACATACCACGATTCATGATGCAGAGACATGGCGGAGAAATATATATATATATATATATTAGTACAATGCAAAGATTTCACTTCTTACATTACATGAGTGATATCTATTATAAATTCCACAATAGCTCAGAAACCGGTGAATCGCTCCACACAGAATAGTGGCCCCCATATAAGGCTCCATACGGAATACTGGCCCCCATATAAGGCCCCATACAGAATACTGGCCCCCATATAAGGCCCCATACGGAATACTGACCCCCATATAAGGCTCCATGCGGAATACTGACCCCCATATAAGGCTCCATGCGGAATACTGACCCCCATATAAGGCTCCAGGCGGAATACTGGCCCCCATATAAGGCTCCATGCGGAATACTGACCCCCATATAAGGCTCCATGCGGAATACTGACCCCCATATAAGGCCCCATACGGAATACTGGCCCCCATATAAGGCTCCATGCGGAATACTGACCCCCATATAAGGCTCCATGCGGAATACTGACCCCCATATAAGGCTCCATGCGGAATACTGGCCCCCATATAAGGCTCCATGCGGAATACTGACCCCCATATAAGGCTCCATGCGGAATACTGACCCCCATATAAGGCTCCATGCGGAATACTGGCCCCCATATAAGGCTCCATGCGGAATACTGACCCCCATATAAGGCTCCATGCGGAATACTGGCCCCCATATAAGGCTCCATGCGGAATACTGGCTTCCATATAAGGCTCCATACGGAATACTGGCCCCCATATAAGGCTCCATACAGAATACTGGCCCCCATATAACGCTCCATACAGGATACTGGTCCCCTTATAAAACTCCATACAGGATACTGGCCCCCATATAACGCTCCATACAGGATACCGGTCCCCTTATAACGCTCCATACAGGATACTGGCCCCCATATAATGCTGCATGCAGGCTGTTACCCCCCACATAATGCCCCATACAGGTTGCCCCCCCTTATAATGCTCCATGCAGGCTGTTCCCCCCCACATAATGCCCCATACAGCCCCCCCCCTTTTAATGCTCCATGCAGGCTGTTACCCCCCCACATAATGCCCCATACAGGCTGCCCCCCCCTTTATAATGCCCCATGCAGGCTGTTCCCCACCTTATAATGCCCCATGCAGGCTGTCACCCTCCTCTTTATAATGCCCCATGCAGGATGTCCCCCCCCTCTTTATAATGCCCCATGCAGGCTGTTCCTCACCTTATAATGCCCCATGCAGGCTGTCACCACTCCTCTTTATAATGCCCCCTGCAGGAATCCCCCCCCCTCTTTATAATGCCCCATGCAGGCTGTCACCCCTCCTCTTTATAATGCCCCATGCAGGAATCCCCCCCCCCCTCTTTATAATGCCCCATGCCTCCATACATAAAAAAAAAAAATCAAATACTCACCTCCCTTCTCACCTGCTGCCGCTGCTCGGGTCCGGACTCCAGCGTTGTCGGCGTCTTCCCGCTCAGCGCTCCCTGTGACGGCTCAGGGGAGGGCGCGGTGTAAAGGTGTCACTGCGCCCTCTGACCTGAGACGTCACAGGGAGCGCAGAGCAGGAAGACAGCGGATCTGCGGAGGCACGGGGAGAGGTAAGTATCCAGCTGCCGGGGCCCTGAGCAAGCGGCGGAGAAGGGCGGGCGCTGACACCGCTCTCCTCCGCCCATAGCCCAGCGGGGTGCGTGACCGCCAGTGGGCCCCTCTGCCTGCTCAGGGCCCCGGCATTTGCCCGGGTGCGCCGGGTGCTGACGCCGGCCCTGATTTAGTCTTAACTCCTCGAAGATAGGTGCTCCCTAAAACCACATCTGTTTAGGGCGGCCTATCACGCTCCTTAATCAAAGTCCTTTTATATATTTATAGCCCATTCATTATTTCTCCAAACATAAGTCACTCCACCGCACCCAAAACCCCTACAAATCCTGGCTGGTGACAGCTCCTGCAGCCTTTATCTCTCCCTCATCCCCTCAAGATGGCGGACCATCATTGTAAATAAGCCCCTGCACTTTGTGTCCCCCCACCTCATTATAGATTGTAAGCTCTTACCAGCAGGGTCCTCATTAGTTTTGCTGTAATTATTGTATTATCTTTAGCTATGTTACTTATGACTGTTGTATATGGACCTGAATTGTAAAGCGCTGAGGAATATGTTGGCGCTATATGAATAAAGATTATTATTATTATTAAAGCAAAACAACAACATGTTTCATACCGCCAAATCTTCCTTAACTCCTTAGTGACCAAGCCAATTTTGACCTTAATGACCTGCCCAAATTTTTGAAGTTTGACCAATGTCAATTTATGTGGTAATAACTCTTTAACGCTTCAACGGATCCCACTGATTTTGAGACTGTTTTTTTCATGACATATTGTACTTCATAATAGTGGTAACATTTTTTCAATATGACTTTCATTTATTTGTGAAAATATCGGAAATTTGGCGAAAATTTTTAAAATTTCACAATTTTCAACCTTTTAGTTCTTACGCCCTTAAATCAGAGCGTCATGTCACACAAAATAGTTAATAAATAACATTTCCCACATGCTTACTATACATCTGCGTCCTCTTTGAAACATCGTTTTTTCTGTTAGGAAGTTATAAGGGTCAAGATTTGACCAGTGATTTCTCATTTTTACAACAAAATTTACTAAATATTTTTTTTAGGGACCACATCACATTTGAATTGACTTTGGGGGGCATATATGACACAAAATATCCAAAAGGGATACTATTCTAAAAATTGCACCCCTTAATTCCTCAAAACCACATTCAAGAAGTTTATTAACCTTTCAGGTGCTTCACAGGAACTAAAGCAATGGCAAGGAAAAAATAAACATTTTTTCCACAAAAATTTTACTTTAGCCCCATTTTTTTTATTTTCACAAGGGTAACAGGAGAAATGGACACCAAAAATTGTTGTGTAATTGGTCCTGAGTATGCCAATACCCTATATGTGGGATAAAACTACTGATTGGGCGCACGGCAGGGTTCGGAAGGGAAGGAGCATAATGTCTTTTTGAATGCAAAAATAGCTGGAATCGAGAGCAGACGCCATGTCGTTTGGAGAGCCCCATATGTGCCTAAACAGTGAAAACCCCTACAAGTGACACGATTTTGGAAACTAGACCTCTCAAGGAATGCATGTAGATGCCTGGTGAGCACCTTGAACGCCCAGGTGCTTCACAAAAGTTTATAACGCAGAGCCGTGAAAATAAAAAAAAATCTATTTTTTACCACAAAAATATACTTTTAGCCCCAAATTTTTTTCCCACAAGGGTAATGGGAGAAAATGGACCCAAAAATTTGTTGTGCAATTGCTCCTGAGTACGCCGATATCCCATATGTAGGGGAAAACTATTGTTTGGGCACATGGCAGGGTTCGGAAAGGAAGGAGTGACGTTTTGGAAAGCAGACTTTGATGGAATGGTCTGCGGGTGTCATGTCGCGTTTGGAGAGCCCCTGATGTGCCTAAGCAGTGGAAATCCCCCCTCAAGTTACCCCATTTTGAAAACTACCCCCCTCAAGGATTTTATCCAGGGTTATGTATAGTGAGCATTTGTAAACCACAGGTACTACACATAATTTGTTAACATTAGGTCGTCATATTGAAAATTGTCATTTATTTCACAAAAATGACGTTTTAGCCCCAAATTGATTATTTTCACAATGGACAATAGGTTAAAAAATAACGCGATGATCAAAAACTTCTATTTGGGCACATGGCAGGACTAGGAAAGGAAAGAGAGCTATTGGTCTGGAATATATTGTGAAGGCCATGTCGCATTTGGAAAGCCCCTGACATGCGAAAACAGCAGAAGCCACCACAAGGGACCCAATTTTGGAAACTAGTCCCCTCAAGGAATTTATCTAGGGATGTATTGAGTATTTTTAACTTACAGGTGATTCACAAAACTTTATAACTTCCAGACGTGAGAACAAAAAATTATTTTTTTATACTAAAATACTGTTTTAGCACCAAATTTATAATTTACACAAGTGGTAATAGGAGAAAATGGACCCCATAATCTGTTATGCAATTTTTACCGATCACAGTGATACCCCATATGTGGTTGTACACTAATGTTTGAGCACACAGCAGGGGTTGGATAGGAAGGAGCGCTACTTGGCTTTTAGAACACAGATTTCGTTTTAATACAGTAGTGTTCAAAACAATAGCAGTGTGTCCAAAAACATGAGTTAAGCACAAAATCTTTATACTAGTTTTTATTTCCAGCATTGGGAACATTACACACTGTTTTCTAATTCAAAACATGAAGAGAAATGTATATAATTTTTAACTACTTTACAGAAAATAACAAAAAAAGGAGGCCAAGTACTTAAGCTACGTAGTTGGGAGAGGCGAAATTAAGCCACAGGTCAATAAGAACGAGGCAATTCAGAACTGGCTGCAACCGCTCTCCAAGAAGCAGGTGAGAGCGTTTCTTGGAATCGTGGGATATTACCGGCGGTTTATCCCAAATTTTTCTATGATTGCCGCACCACTGACGGACCTTCTGAAAGGCACAAAATCAACGAGGGCGAAATGGACGGTTGAAACCGAGATGACGTTCCAACAGCTGAAGCTGGCACTCTGTAAGCAGCCGGTCCTGGTTGCACCAGACTTTACTAAAGAGTTTGTGCTCCAGACAGATGACTCAGAAGTTGGCCTAGGAGCCGTGCCGTCACAGGAGATAAATGGGGAAGAGCATCCCATCCTGTATATGAGCCGGAAGCTCTCATCCTGTGAGAAAAATTATGCCATTGTGAAGAAAGAATGCTTAGCCATAAAATCAGCCATACACACGCTAAGATATTACCTACTTGGCCAAAAGTTTAAATTGGTGTCAGACTATGCCCCTTTGAGATGGTTGAGGGAAAAGAAGGGTAAGAATGCCTGAGCAACTAGGTGGTTCTTAGGTCTCAAAGACTTTAATTTTCACATGGAGCATAGACCTGGGAAGTTACACGCTAATGCTACTGCCCTCTCCAGAATTCCCTGCTGGGTGACTGAAGGTGCCCCCCAGCTTTTGGCAGAGGGGGGGAATATGTGACAGAGTCACTGGTATTATATGCGAGGGGAGGTATGCGTCACTCAGGATTCTCTCCTGTGTGAACTGAGACCTACTGAATCTCTGCCAGCATGTTATATGCTGTGGGTTACCTCTTTTAAAGGGTGTGGTTTTATGGGAATGATGTAGAGATGGGAGGGAAGTCATTCCCCATATCTCCTCCTCAGGGTGTGGCTGAGCAAGCTTTAAATGTTCAGTCCTGTTTTTTTTTCTTTGTGTTGTGTTTGGAGAGGCAAGGTCTCCAGGCTGGACAGCCATAGCTCAGGACAGAGCTGAAGGGTGGACATAACCTGTGTGGGTGAATGGCACATACACATATGGACTGTGCTATTGTTTATCTTTTGTTATGTTGTTTTGCTAGTAAGGCTGTGTTTATCTTTGCTGGAGTTGCAGAGCTTTTGTCACGGGTGTGTCAGAGGTGACAGACAGTCGCCCTACAGTGGGTTGCAGGAGACATCTACGTTTGGCATTGCAGACAGCTTCTTAGATAAGAGGCTGTCTTTAGGACCAAGTAGCTACCTCTCTCTTGCTAATTAGCTCTCTGGCCTGGGTGTATATATACCTGGTGTGTCTGAGAGGGAGTCGCCGGCTATATTCATTTCTACTTGTGAGGCTTATCAGGAGCAGCACTTCATCCTTTCTGGAGCTTGAGGCCATGTGTATATTTGAAATCATCTAAAGCTAAGCAATTTTCCCCTGTTTTGTCTTCTCTTGTTGTCTATAGTGTTTAGTGGAGGTTGACTAGTTCTCATCTCCTTCCATCCCTAGCCGTAGCCGTACGCCAGGGAAAGTAGGGCGAGGCACGCATACGGTGATTGCTGAAGAGGCAATATAGGTACGGTAGTTAAGACAGGGTGACGTTAGACCATACTAGGAGGTCTCTACTTCCTCCTTTCCCTTTTCCCTTTGTGTTGCACTAACTCCTGGCGTGACATTATAGCCGGCCGAGCACGTTTTGAAAAGAAAAAAAAAAAAGCTGTAATTTTTTTTCCTTTGTCTGGAGAAGGGATATATCAGACCCTCATCTTCGCTAGTGGCGGCAGGGTTCTTCTTTGTGAAGAAAAAAGATGGCGGTCTACGTCCCTGTTTAGATTTCCGGGAATTACATCAAATTACCATCCATGATCCAAACCCTCTTCCTGATTCTTCCCTCCAGGCTTTTTCTTCCTTAAAGAACCATTTTGCCACTGCATGTATACTCAGTCAACCCGATGTTTCTCAACCCTTTAATGTGGAGGTTGATGCTTCTGATGTTGGGGTTGGGGCTGTGTTGTCTCAGGGTTCATCCCCTGGTAAATGGCATCCATGCGCCTTCTTTTCTAAAAAATTGTCTTCAG
Organism: Phyllobates terribilis; assembly: GCF_046119375.1. Classification (NCBI taxonomy): domain Eukaryota; kingdom Metazoa; phylum Chordata; class Amphibia; order Anura; family Dendrobatidae; genus Phyllobates; species Phyllobates terribilis. The sequence goes on from NW_027363335.1 coordinate 424,580, forward strand.
CAGAGAGAAATTAGGACATGGGTAATAGGGAACTTTTGGCGATCAAATTGGCGTTCAAGTAATGTCGACATTAGTTGGAGGAGGCTGTCCATCCTATTACTGTTATTACTGACCATAAGAACCCGTCATATCTCCAGTCAGCTAAATGTCTCAACCCTGGGTTCAATTTTGTTGTCACTCTTCGTCCAGGGGTCAAAAATGTCAAGGCTGATGCTTTGTCCCGGAGCTTCCCTGGTGGTGGTGACCATGAGAACCCTGCCCTGATATTACAGAAAGGGGTAGTCATTTTCGCTCTTTATCCTGAACTGGACGGTGAGGTGTTGGAGGCTCAGGGGGACGCCCCTGCCTTCTGCCCTTCAGGAAAGTTATTTGTACCATCTGACCTGCGCCGCAAAGTAATCAAGGAACATCATAACTCTGTGCTTGCTGAGCATCCAGGTGGTAAGGCAACTGCGGACCTCCTCTCTCATCGTTTTTGGTTGCATCGGGATCCAATTGAACACTTAGCTGCTTGTAGTATTTGCGCGCGTTCTAAGGTTTCGTATACCCCTCCGTCTGGTACTCTTCTTCCGCTACTTATCCCTAGTAGGTCATGGACACACTTGTCCATGCATTTTATTACTGACCTACCGGTTTCTGCAGGTGAAACAGTGGTTTTGGTGGTAGTAGATAGGTTCAGTAAAATGGTTCACTTTGTCGCATTACCTGCACTTCCCAATGCCAAGACACTTGCTCAGGTGTTCATAAATTATATTGTGAAGCTTCACGGGGTTCTCTCTGATGTGGTGTCTGATCAGGGGACCCAGTTTGTTTCCAAGTTCTGGAAGGCATTCTGTTCTCGACCGGGGGTGCAGCAGTCCTTTTCATCTGCCTTCTACCCTCAGTCGAATGGTCAGACCGAGCGTGTCAATCAGAACTTGGAGACATACCTCAGGTGTTTCGTTTCCGAAAATCAGGAGGATTGGACATCCTACTTACCGCCAGCAGAATTTGCCATCAATAATCATCGTCAAGAATCCACTGGCAGGTCACCGTTCTTCGGTACATATGGTTATCATCCACAGTTTGGTACCTTCAGTGGGGGAAGAGCTTCATGAGTTTCTGAGGAGGAACGGTTTACATCATTGCTCTCCTCCATATGGCAGGGTGTTCTTTGAAACTTAAAGACCATGTGAAACAGGTATAAACGTATGGCCGACAGAAAAAGCTTGCCAGGTCTGGACCTGAATGTGAATGATTTTGTGTGGTTGTCTACCACGAATATAAGATTAAAAGTTCCTTCTTGGAAGCTGGGACCTAGGCTAATAAGCCCTATAAAATAACCACCGTCATTAACTCAGCAGCGTTTCATCTTGAACTTCCTCAGGCCCTTAAAGGTCCACAATGTGTTCCACATATCCTTACTCAAAAGGTATGTGGAACCTCTTGAACCCTCAAGTCTACCACCGCCCCCAGTACTGGTTGATGGTAATCTGGAGTTCCAGATTTTGAGGATTGTAGATTCTCATCTCAAATGTTGTTCTTTACAATACTTGGTGCACTGAAAAGGCCATAGTCCAGAGGAGAGGATGTGAGTTTCAGCGTCAGAGGTGAACGTTCCCAGATTGGTTAGCTCATTCCACACCTCTTTTCCTGAGAAACCCGGTCCTGAGGCCACTCGTAGAGGGGGGGCTACTATCGCAAGTGTGTCAAAGGTGACAAACAGTCGCCCTGCAGTGGGTTGCAGGAGATCTCTACGTTTGGCATTACAGATAAGATAAGATTGTAGATAAGAAGCTGTCTTTAGGACCAAGTGGCTACCTCTCTCTTGCTAATTAGCTCTCTGGCCTGGGTGTATATGTAGCACCCCGAGGGCTCGGTTGCTACAGAGGTATTGCATCTCAGCCAGATGTGCGATATCTCACTCTCAGGTATGGATGCAGTGTGGATCAGGACCCTGACACCTGCATGCTTTACACCAGATTTCCAGGGGGCAGGGCGACCGATATGCTCCAAGTAGAGCACGACAGTCCCTGTCCCTGGCTGGAGTGGGGGGAGGGAACACCGAGGAAGTGGGAACCCTGTAGTGCAGGAGCAGGGAGGAGGTAGTTCCTGGGTGCACCTAGAGGGAGGTATAAAAGGTGGGCACCATCTTAGATCAGTGTTCAGTCTGAGAGAGGAAGTGACAGAGCAGGGCCTCTGTGGAGCTCTGCTCCGGAGGCGGGCCTAGCCTGTGAGGCCAAGCAAGCACTAAAAGAGAAGACAGTTCAGTGAGAGAAGAAGAGGGATCAGGAGGTGGGAGCAGAGGCTGGTGAGCACAGTACGACGTAGGCAGCCGTTACCTGCAGAAGTGGTCTGGATAATAAGAACTGTGAGTAAAGACCCTGGACTGCATCACTGACTCTGTGTCGTCACTGCTACTCCTGCACCATCACTCCCATCCTCCGCATACACTGCCCTGAGACTATACTCCTCCCATGGGGAGTTGTACTACACTCTGCTGCACTTACAACACCAGCCTCAGCGGTCTGCCCTGCAGCGGCGGTTCATCCTGACCGCAATCCACGGGTGGCGTAGTCGGACGTTTAATATCATAAAAACCACACAAATAGACTGCCATTTGAGTTGACCACCCTGAGCCACGGGACCGGGTCCCCGCCGCACGAAGACTACAACCCCCAGCATCCGCAATGAGTCCGGTTCCGGGTTTCCCCACACGCGCGCGGCCCAGGGGGCATGTCATATATATACCTGGTGTGTCTGAGAGGGAGTCGCCGGCTATATTCATTTCCACTTGTGAGGCTTATCAGGAGCAGCACTTAGTCCTTTCTGGAGCTTGAGGCCGTGTGTATATTTGAACTGATCTAAAGCTAAGCAATTTCCCCGTTTTGTCTTCCCTTGTTGTCTATAGTGTTTAGTGGCGGTTGACTAGTGCTCATCTCTTTCCATCCCTAGCCGTAGCCATACATGAGGGAAAGTAGGGCGAGGCACGCGTGCAGCGATTGCTGAAGAGTCAATATAGGGGCGGTAGTTGAGAAACAGTGATGCTAGACTAGACTAGGAGGTCTCCACTTCCCCCTTTCCCTAGTGTCTGGGCTCCCTTTCCCTTTTCCCTCTGTATTGCACTAATACCTGATGTGACAGCATTATGCCATATAATAAAGCCTGCAGAGAAAACCTGGTTCCTGAGTCTACTTCCGGAAGCGGCCGAGCAAGTCGACCTACCACACCATGTATAAAAAGGCTACCACACCATGTATATTTTTGCTGTCCCTATTCTAGTCCTATTAATTACTCTCATTTTTTTTAATTGTTTTATCACACACAAAAAAAATAAATAATCGGATGCCGATCAGCGCTCAATGGCTGTAGGACGCATACACAGATCTGGTGAAAAAAGAGGATAAAAAAAATAGAAAGGAAAGAAAAAAGTCCTAGCCAAATGTGAGCATTGGTTCCAATTAGTGATGCGCGTCTGATCAGCGGCTCGGCGGCTGCAGGACGCATGCACGGAAGTGGTGTAAAGGAAGGGTGGAGGTTGGGGATTAGAGGAAAAAAAATTACTGGAAAACAGCGAGCACGAGTGACGATTAGTGATTTGTGTCACTGATCAGTGCTCGGTGACTGCAGGACGCATGCACGAGTAACTAAAATGCTCCTTACTCGGACCAAACAATTCCTAATGCTCGGGTGCTCGTTTCGAGTAACGAGTATAATGGGAGTCAATGAGAAATCTGAGCATTTTTCCGGCAGACCCTACAAGGAGGTCTGGGGGGCAGAGAAAATGTGCAAATGGATGAGAAAGGTGCTGAATGGAAGGAGAACAGCATGGGGAAGACCCCTGGAAGCATCTCCGACTCCCAGATCACAGCTGAGAACAATGGTTTCACACTTTTACTCCACTTTAAGGACTGACAATAAAACATTCCAAATCAACGATAAATTGCATTTTAGATGAAAAAAAATGTTAAGAAATATGTTTCCTGTATAATAACTTGTATATAAGGCAAAATTTAAAAAGCATTTTAAAAAAATTATAATTTAAGTAAACCAAAATTGTTTTTTTTATGAAAAAATAGTAAACTTCAGTGTAATTTATGAAGGAAGCACGAACTGCCAAAAATTATCGACTCGGATACACCCTGTATTAGACATAAAGGAGGGTCTCATACACATTCTGTTCAAATTGTCATGTAGTGGTACTCCTAGACTCATAAAGGCTATGCACTAAGTGCAAATCCTGCCAAAAATTACAAGCAGGGTTATCCATACTCTCTTGAAGGCACCAACTGTAGTGCCTCATTCAAATATTGTGAACAAAGTGTAGTTGTGGTACTCCTACATTCATAAAGGCTTTGCACAAGTACAAAGGCAGGAACAAATTATAAGTAAGGTCATCCATAGACCCTAGAAGGCAACAACTGGCAGGCCTCATTCAAATATAGAACATTAAAAACACTTTATATGCTGCTGTCATCAGGTGGTGTGTAAAAGCCTGGTATAATCCATGCTTTGTTCATTGTTATCAGTCAGCCTTTCTGTTGCAGGAGAAAGCGCCTGTCCGTTATGACCCCCCTTTGGCACTAAAAATCTGCTGAGACAAGACCCTAGCGGCAGTGCAGCACAACACCTCCAAGGCATAGAGGGACAGCTCATGCCAGGTGTCCAGCTTTGAGACCCAATAGCTGAAGGTCGCAGAGGAATTAACAAATAAGCTGGTTTGGTCGGCCAGGTATTGCTTGACCATCTTTGAAAACTTTTCCTTCCTTGTCAAAAATACCTGGCCATGATGACGCGCCCCCTGAGCCATGGGGATACCCGGAGCCGGGCCTTGTAGATGCTGGGGGTTGTAGTCACCGTGGTGGTGACCCGGTCCGTGACCCAGGGCGGTCAAACCAAAGGGGTAGTCTATATGTACAAATGTTAATGTCCGACTAAGCCACCTGTGGATTGCGGTCATTGGTAACCGCCACTGCGGAGCAGTCCGCTGAAGCTGGTGGTATGTGCAGCAAGGTGATGTGACTCCCCACAGGAAGAGTGTAGCTTCAGGGCAGCGTGCTTGGATGATGGTGGTGATTGTGCAGGGCGTTCTAGTGCTATGAGTGCTGGCGCCACAAGGAACACAGAGACAGGATAGTGCAGTCCCAGGGTCTTTACTCACTGTTGTTGTAGTTCAGATTACAGGTACCAAGCAATCTTCCCCCGTCGTGCTGTGCGTACTCAGTGAGGGGTTCAGTCCACCCTCAGGTATTTCCAGAGCACTTATCAGGACCCCGTTCTGTGTACCTTCCTCTGGCCTCTTCCTGCACCTCACACCCAGCGCCACTTCTATCCGGTACCCTCGGGCCTTGGCGGGTGACGTGTGTTCTGTCCCCTGGGTCCTGTGCTGATACCTTCTTAGTGTACTGGTGTGGACTTGTGGTCTTCAGTACTTGAAATGCTGCAGCCTCCGGTTCCTAGTTAAGCATTTGCTGTTTCTCTACTAGTTGAAGGACCCGGTTCCCTGTTCTAGCCTGACCCCTCTACCTCCTGGTACGGGTGGCTTGCTGCACGGCCCGTACCCCTAGGGTCCCTTCACTCCTCATTCCTGGAGCCGTCCTGCTCCCTCTCCTCTCTCTCAGGCTCAGGCCTCCTGACTTGGCCCGCCTTTGGAGCAGAGCTCATACAGAGCCTCTGCTCCCTGACTTCTCCTCAGTCTGTCTGACTGGAACTCCACCTGCTCTTCTGTCTGAACCAAGATGGTTCCTTACTTTTATACCTCCTACACATGTGCTCCCAGTATCTATGTCCTCCACCCCATCCACTACATAGTTCCCCCTCTCTAGGTGGTTCCCCCCACTCCAGCCAGGGACCAGGGACTGTGCTCTCCTGTAGGAGCAATCTCGCCCTGTCCCCCGGAAATGTGGTGTAGTGAATGCTGGTGTTAGGGTCCTGAGCTGTACTCTTTCCTTACATGGGAGTGAGATACCACACCTCTGGGTGAGATGCAATACCTCTGTGGCGACCGAACCCTCAGGGGCGCCACACACCCCCCTGGTAAAACACAGCACATCCACGGGCTGGAACAGAGCAAAAGACAGGGTAAATTAGGACATGCAAATTTTTGGATGCATCACATTATATAACATTATGGATACTTTTTAAAGGACATTTCTCTTCACACTTATAAAATATTTCTTCACACATATAAGACATTTTTAATATAAACATTCTTCATATCAACACATTTTCAAGTAAAACTTTTGGTCAACCGGTCACAGTAATGACTGCAACCAGGTGTCCATTTTTCGATAAAGTACAAACTTGCAAACATGAATATGACGGACCCGTTCCAAACCCTCAACGGAGGCCCTGGGGTGGCTGCAGGGCTTAGACGATCCAGATGCTGGACCTCGTCTTCGGTCACCTACAACGGGTTTTTGTTCTGAGGTCACTCGTTGTAGTTCTTATAAAACCAATAAGGGGCACCTCAAGAGGTGCAACTATTTACAAGAAGCGGCTGCTCCCAGTCCTCAGCCAGTTAGTCTCTGGACCCTTTACGGGTAACTAAACAACCTAGTAAAAACACAAACGGTGAACCTGCAGCGTCTATGCTGCTGTACGGGTACTGATTACTACTGGCAGTCCTTAGTAGTATTGCTCCCTCCAGGGAGGCTCTAGTTCATCACAAGCTGACCCAGCCGGGTCTTCAGCTTCATACTGGTAGAAGCCGTGCTCTTCTACCACCTTGTGGACATTTAAGGCATACCAGCCTCTGACTCCTTTGTGATGGGTATAGGTCACGATGTCTCCGGGGTAGAGGTCCCTATCAGGGTGACCTGCTATTAGGTGGGACTCCACGTCCCTCCTGTTGACGAACAGATCAATGTCTGTGTATGGGTCCCGGATGAATCCCCACCCGGCATCCAAATTGAATTTAACTACGGTCCCTTCTTCCTTGGGACCGTGGGTGGCTTTGTTGGCCTGGCAGGCCCGGGTCTTTTCCTGCATATTCTGGGCCTCTAATTTCTCCCACCGCACGCGCCGTGAGCTGCGCTCTTTTTCCTTTTTGAAATTGGACCAGCTGCTGGTGGCAGAACTCTTTGCGACGGGCTGCGGCTGCCCTGGTCTCCTGGGACAACCCCATCAGGTCCTCCCCAGAGTGATCCCACTCAAACTGGGCCTCGTCTTCCGGCAACCGGGAGATGGCGGCAGGCTGCGGAGCGGGTAGGAGCGAGGGCCGCTGGTCCTCCACCTCCGTGGACCAGTCCCACCGGCGACGTCTGTATACCCACTTGGCTGGTGGGGGAGTTGGTTCCTGCAGGGGACCCAGAAGCTGGCTGGCTGTGCCGGTGCCCGGAGGTGGCGGTGTCTGGGCTTGCGGGGCGTGCAGGGCAGGCGCGCCCGGGACTTGTGGACCTTGCGGCGGGGTCAGGTGCGGGCCGCTGCTGGTGGCGCCTGGGGTCAGCAGCTCCACCAGCGGGCCCAGGAGCAGGTCGACGCTGGCGGCGCCCGGGGCTGGAGGGCTTGGCTGGGGGCCTAGGAGCGGGCCGCCGCTGGTGGCGCCCGGGGCTGGAGGGCTTGGCTGGGAGCCTTGCTGCGGGGTCAGGAGCGGGCTGGTGTTGGTAGCGCCCGGGGTCAGCGGCTCCACCAGGGGGCCCAGGAGCAGGTCGACGCTGGCAGCGCCCGGGACAGGGAAACTCCTCCTACCTGCTCCCGCGGCCGCTCCTGCGTCACGTGTCGCCTCCTGGCGCTGGTCGGGCTCCGCTAAGGCTGGGGCACCGCCGGTGCTTGGTAGCGTCGTCGGCTGCCGGTTCGCCATCCGCTGTTCCATCTCCCGTCTCCACCCGGTGATGGCGTCTCGCTAGGCCCTCTCCATCCTCCGGCCCTGGTCTTCCATCCCAGAGCGGAGGAACTCCGAGTCCTCCTGGGGCAGCTTAGCCACTAGCTCCTCCAAGGTGTAGGGTGCTGCGGCCTGCAGCAGGCCGCTGACTGGGGCTCTTGTGCTGCCGTCCTCCATCTTCCCTACAGGGTGCGGTCTGTCTAGACTGATCCAGACCACGCCCTGTCTCCCAGTTTTCTTCTGTCCTCTCCCCTTTTGGGGGCGGTCCCAGGGCAGTTTGTTGTGGTCCCATGGCAATCTGCTGTCGGTTACTTTCAGGGTCAGCCCCCCCAACTTGATGGACACACTTGCATACATGACCACTGCTGTTTGGGGCGGGCTCCGCTTCTGGCACCATTCTGGGACCTGGCCCACGATGGGAGGTGGTTTCTTGTCGTCTTTTAGCACGCACATAATGGCGCCCATTCTTCTGGGGCGGGCGCCACATTTAGTAGAAAACAGTCTTTAGGCGCGCGATACCCAGTGATAACGGGTGGGCTCATATCCTGCCGACTACGCCAAAGTTGACGTGCCCCCTGGGCCGTGGGGTACCCGGAGCCGGGCCGGTAGACGCTGGGGGTTGTAGTCACTGTGGCGGTGACCCGGTCCGTGACCCAGGGCGGTCAATCTAAGGGTAGTATTTGTGTGTAGGGGTTTTATAATGTCCGACTACGCCACCTGTGGAGTGCGGGCAATGAGGCCGCCGCTGCGGAACAGTCCTCTGAAGCTGATGGTTTGGCAGCACATGTGGTATAACTCCCCACAGGAAGAGTGTAGCTTCAGGGCAGTGTGAGTGGATGATGGTGATTGTAGGGCAAGGAGTCAGTAATGAAAACAGAGTCCGTGTGATGCAGTCCCAAGGTCTTTACTCACAGTTATTGCAGTTCTGGTTACAGGGACCCATGTAACGGCCCTCGTCGTTCTGTGCTCACTCAGTGAGGGGTTCAACCGACCCCCAGGTAACTCCGGAGTATTTAGCAGGATCCTCCTCTGTGTGTCTTTTCTCTGGCCTTCTCCCTGCACCTCACACTCAGTGACACTTCTATCCGGTACCCTCGGGCCTTGGCGGGCGACGTGTGTTCCGTCCCCTGGGTCCTATGTGGCTACCTTCTTAGTGAGACTGGTGTGGACTTTTGGCTTACGGTACATAAAGTGCTGCAGCTTCCGGTTTCTAGTTGAGCCTTGCTGTTTCTCTGCTAGTTGAGGGACCGGTTCCCCTTATCTGGCCTGACCCCTCTACCTCCTGGTAGCAGCGGGCGTACGGGTGGCCTTCTGCATGGCCCGTACCCCTAGGGTCCCTTCAGTTCCTGGAGCCTTCCTGCTCCCACTCCTCTCTTCTCTCCTTCAGTCCTGGGCCTCACAGGCTAGGCCCACCTCTGGAGCAGAGCTCATACAGAGCCTCTGCTCCTTCACTTCTCCTCCTCTGACTGAACTCTCTAAGATGGTGTCCCTATTTTATACTGCTCCCACTCAAGTGTTCCCAGGATCTGCGTCCTTCACCCCATCCACTACATGGTTCCCCCTCTCTAGGTGGTTCCCCCCACTCCAGCCAGGGATCAGGGACTGTGCTCTCCCGTAGGAGCAATCTTGCCTTGTCCCCCGGAAATGTGGTGTAGCGAATGCTGGTGTTAGGATCCTGAGCCATACTCCTTCCTTACCTGAGAGTGAAGTACCACACATCTGGATGAGATGCAATACCTCTGTGGCGACCGAACCCTCAGGGGCGCCACAGCCCCAACAGTGCAAACAACTCTGTACGATGCCCCTGAAACCCCCCACATATAGTATACAGCTCCAACTTTGCCCACAACACTTTATGATGCCCCCTCAGCCCTCCACACATAGTATATGGCCCCAATAGTGCCCACAACACTGCATGATACCCAACAGCCTCTCACACATAGTATACAGCCCTAACAATGCCCACACACTGTATGATGCCCCACAGACCCCAATCACAACATAGTATTATGTTCCATAAAGTGTACACACACTCAGCTGTCACACACAGACACAGATAGACACACTGTGTATATACACTGCTCAAAAAAATAAAGGGAACACTCAAATAGCACATCCTAGATCTGAATGAATGAAATATTCTCATTGAATACTTTGTTCTGTACAAAGTTGAATGTGCTGACAACAAAATCACACAAAAATCATCAATGGAAATCAAATTTATTAACCAATGGAGGCCTGGATTTGGAGTCACCCCCAAAATTAAAGTGGAAAAACACACAACAGGCTGATCGTACTTTTATGTAATGTCCTTAAAACAAGTCAAAATGAGGCTCAGTATTGTGTGTGGCCTCCACGTGCCTGTATGACCTCCCTACAACGCCTGGGCATGCTACTGATGAGGTTGTGGATGGTCTCCTGTGGGATCTCCTCCCAGACCTGGACTAAAGCATCCGCCAACTCCTGGACAGTTTGTGGTGCAATGTGTAGTATTGAGCGAGCATGCTCGACACTGCTCGGTACTCGCCCGAGCATCACGCTACTCGAGATGTTCGGCGAGCACCGAGCATTTCCGGGTTACTCGGGCGGGAGCTCGGGTCTCCGCCCTGCATGTTTGGCGCTCTTTACAGAGCCAATGAACATGCAGGGATTGCCAGCCAGTCACTTTAATGCCGCAGCCATGTTGTTTGTGGGCATTACAGTGATTGGCTGGCCGCACAGCGTCACCTCGAGTATTTAAAACGGGGCGCCGCCATCTTGGACACAGTCGCTCCAGAACAGACAGTGTAGGGACAGCGCTGTTGATTTAGGGAGAGATATAAACTGCGAAATAGTTAGTGTAGGGTCTGTAAAGGCTGCCAGATCAAACAAACAGTCCTTCTAAGGACTAATATCCATCCCAGATATCAGGCAGGCAGGCTGTATAGGAGACGCAGTGGTTATACCAGCAAACGCTGCATTACAGTCCTGTGTGCTCCTGTTGCTGAAATTGCTGGACTTAGCTCCAGGTCTCGGGGGCCAGGAAAAGTCCCTTTTTTTCATCTAAATGCTTTTGGCATTTTTTGCCGTAAAAAAAAAATAATAGTGTCTCCCTGATTTTTCAGACACAAATATATCTGTTGAAAATAGTCTGGTGTAGGCCAGAGAGACAGAAGTGTGGTTTTGCTGTTCCACGGTAAAAAATCTCTATTATCCTGCTTTTGGCATTTTTTGCCGTAAAAAAAAAAAATAATAGTGTCTCCCTGATTTTTCAGACACAAATATATCTGTTGAAAATAGTCTGGTGTAGGCCAGAGAGACAGCAGTGTGGTTTTGCTGTTCCACGGTAAAAAATCTCTATTATCCTGCTTTTGGCATTTTTGCCGTAAAAAAAAAAATAATAGTGTCTCCCTGATTTTTCATGAACAAATAAAGTAGCACACTGTAACACTGAGTATATAGATGTGAAATATGAAATATGAATAGCATAACTGCTATGAAAAATAGAAATAAATGAAAAATTTTTTGAAAATTTTTTTTATAGCGCATGAAATATGAAGTATGGAAAATGAATAGCATTACTGCTGTAAATAAATGAGAAATCTTAGCGCATAAATTGGCCAATTCATGTGTACCTGACAGCCGCGGTAAGGCGTTTCTCGATGTCAGGACCTACCAATGTGAATACCTCTCTAAGACACCTCCGTCTGCTTATGTGTGGGAAAGACAGATCCTGGTAGGTCCTGACATCGAGAAACGCCTTACCGCGGCTGTCAGATACACATGAATTGGCCAATTTATGCGCTAAGATTTCTCATTTATTTACAGCAGTAATGCTATTCATTTTCCATACTTCATATTTCATGCGCTATAAAAAAAATTTTCAAAAAATTTTTCATTTATTTCTATTTTTCATAGCAGTTATGCTATTCATATTTCATATTTCACATCTATATACTCAGTGTTACAGTGTGCTACTTTATTTGTTCATTATATATGGAGGTAGCTGCTCTTAGTAAGCACCTGTTCACACCTAGTTTTTGTAGTGGAAGTGCCGTCATTCTCTTTGTTACTAGATTTAGCGTTGACTGAGCACTCCACCCCCACCCCCATGCCGCAGGTGGTTTTAAATGCATCAGGATCTGTCTTTCCCACACATAAGCAGACGGAGGTCTCTTAGAGAGGTATTCACATTGGTAGGTCCTGAAATCGAGAAACGCCTTACCGCGGCTGTCAGGTACACATGAATTGGCCAATTTATGCGCTAAGATTTCTCATTTATTTACAGCAGTAATGCTATTCATTTTCCATACTTCATATTTCATGCGCTATAAAAAAAATTTTCAAAAAATTTTTCATTTATTTCTATTTTTCATAGCAGTTATGCTATTCATATTTCATATTTCACATCTATATACTCAGTGTTACAGTGTGCTACTTTATTTGTTCATTATATATGGAGGTAGCTGCTCTTAGTAAGCACCTGTTCACACCTAGTTTTTGTAGTGGAAGTGCCGTCATTCTCTTTGTTACTAGATTTAGCGTTGACTGAGCACTCCACCCCCACCCCCATGCCGCAGGTGGTTTTAAATGCATCAGGATCTGTCTTTCCCACACATAAGCAGACGGAGGTCTCTTAGAGAGGTATTCACATTGGTAGGTCCTGACATCGAGAAACGCCTTACCGCGGCTGTCAGGTACACATGAATTGGCCAATTTATGCGCTAAGATTTCTCATTTATTTACAGCAGTAATGCTATTCATTTTCCATACTTCATATTTCATGCGCTATAAAAAAAATTTTCAAAAAATTTTTCATTTATTTCTATTTTTCATAGCAGTTATGCTATTCATATTTCATATTTCACATCTATATACTCAGTGTTACAGTGTGCTACTTTATTTGTTCATTATATATGGAGGTAGCTGCTCTTAGTAAGCACCTGTTCACACCTAGTTTTTGTAGTGGAAGTGCCGTCATTCTCTTTGTCCCTGATTTTTCAGACACAAATATATCTGTTGAAAATAGTCTGGTGTAGGCCAGAGAGACAGAAGTGTGGTTTTGCTGTTCCACGGTAAAAAATCTCTATTATCCTGCTTTTGGCATTTTTTGCCGTAAAAAAAAAAATAATAGTGTCTCCCTGATTTTTCAGACACAAATATATCTGTTGAAAATATTCTGGTGTAGGCCAGAGAGACAGAAGTGTGGTTTTGCTGTTCCACGGTAAAAAATCTCTATTATCCTGCTTTTGGCATTTTTTGCCGTAAAAAATAAATAATAGTGTCTCCTGATTGTTCAGACACAAATATATCTGTTGAAAATAGTCTGGTGTAGGCCCGAGAAATACAAGTGTGGTTTTGCAGTTCCACAGGTCAAATCTCTGTATTATCCTGCTTTTCGCAATTTTTGCCGGAAAAAATAAATAATAGTGTCTCCTGATTGTTCAGACACAAATATATCTGTTGAAAATAGTTTGGTGTAGGCCCGAGAAATACAAGTGTGGTTTTGCAGTTCCACGGTTCAAACCTCTGTATTATCCACTTTTGGGCCATTTGTATCTAAAAAAAACAGTTTGAGTGTATCGCTCACTGTTCAGCCGCAAATATATGTATTTAAAAAAGTCTGGTATACACCAGTAAATTATAACTGTGGTTTTGCTGTTCCACGGTAAGAAATCTCTATTATTCAGCTTTTGGTATTTTTTCCGTAAAGAAAAACAGTAATAGTTTCTCCCTGATTGTTCAGATTGTTTAAAAGAGTCGGGTGTAGGCCAGAGAAAGAACTGTGGTTTTCCACTTCCCCGGTTCTAATCTACTTTTTATTACCCTTGTTCCATTGATAGTGCGAGTGTAAGCTATTTTGCTTCCTTTACAATGGGCAAGGCACGTGGCAAGGGACGTGGAAGTGGACGTTCTGGTGATGGTGCGTGCAGAGGACGGGGCCGTGGCCAAGGTGAAAATGTGCCACAACCAACAGCCACATCTTCTTGCTCCCACTTCTTGACCGAATTACTAGGGAAGCACAGAACAACACCAGTATTGCGAACTGATCAGTGTGAACAGGTTATTAATTGGATAACAGATAATACTTCCAATTACCTGGGCACCACCACCTCCGGCCTGTCTTCCACACGGTCGACTCTTAGTAGCCGTGAGTCTCGACCGCATACTCCTCCTCACGCTGATGCTCCTTCCCCCCACCATGCCGAGTGTCGTCAGACAGTAACTGATCCCACACTTGGACACTCTGAAGAGCTGTTCACTGGTCATTTCCAGATTTGTGCCCCTCGCCTGCTCCGCTTGAAGTGGTGGAAGAGGAGATCCCATGTAGCGATGCCCAAATATTTGAACAGCCACGGCCACAGGAAGTCGACGCTGGCAATTTGTCACAAGAGGTGGACGATGATGAGACACAATTGCCAGGAAGTGAGGAGGAGGATCATGGTGCGCAAGTGGAAGAGGAGGAGGTGGTGGATGATCTAGTAACTGACCCAACGTGGCAGGAGGACATGCAGAGTGACGCCAGCAGCACTAAGGGGGAAGGAGGCAGAGTACCCCAACAGACAGGAAGAAGCAATGTGGTGGCCGCAGACTGAAGGCGGGCAACAGTTCCTCGTAACACCAACACGAGGGACGTTGGCAGTACAAGCGGTAGGTCTTCCAGAGTCTGGAATTTTTTTAAAGACTCTGCTGATAACCCCAAAAGGGCCATTTGTGCCACCTGCCATGCCAGCATCAGCAGGGGTGACAAAACTACCAGCCTGACCACCACCAGCATGATCAGGCACATGGCAGCAAAGCACCCGACTTTGTGGGGCGAACCCCAGGGTCCACGACCAGTGTCAGCGGGTGTCACCACTGCTTCTTCCGCTGTTGTGCATCCAATAGAACCCCCTGTTGTGTGTGCAAGGCAATCCCCTGTCCATACTGCATGTAAAGATGCCCCCTCCTCTCAGTCTTCACTTGTTATGGCAGTTTCTCAAGAAACAGCATCAACGTCCACGTCCCACCGCAGCGTTCAATTGTCCATATCCCAGACCTTTGAATGAAAGCGGAAATTCGCAGCTAACGCCCCACAGGCCACAGTCCTAAATTCGCACATTTCACGACTGCTTGCATTGGAAATGCTGCCTTTTAGGCTGGTGGAGACGGAATCCTTCCGCAACCTTATGGCGGTGGCCGTCCCTCGGTACTCGGTCCCCAGCCGACACTATTTTGCCCGGTGTGCCATCCCCGGACTACACAAGCACGTGTCCCAAAACAACTGCCGTGTCCTCAACAAAGCAGTTACTGGGAGAGTCCACCTGACAACGGACACGTGGACAAGTGCTTGTGGCCAGGGACGGTACATCTCCCTGACGGCACACTGGGTAAACATAGTGGAAGCCGGGACCCAGTCGGACCTTGGGACGGAACACATCCTCCCCACACCGAGGATTGCGGGCCCTATGTCAGTCAGAGTTGCCCCCACAGTGTACAGCTCCTGCGCATCATCTTCCTCCTCCTCATGTTCAGCCTCCATCTCAGATATCTCCACATCAGTTACAAGCTGGAAGCACTGCAGTACTGCCTCCCCCAAGCGGCAACAGGCTGTGCTGAAACTCATAAGCTTAGGTGAGAAACCTCACACTGCTTGTGAGTTGTGGACAGCTGTGAAAGAGCAGGCAGATCTGTGGCTGAGACTGCTGAACCTACATCCAGGCATGGTTGGGTGTGACAATGGCCGTAACCTGGTGGCGGCTCTGAGGCGAGATCACACACGTACCATGCCTGGCTCATGTGCTTAACCTCGTGGTTCAGCAGTTTCTTAAATCGTACACCGAGTTGCCAGATCTGCTCATCAAAGTACGCCGCCTGTCAGCTCATTTTCTCAAGTCGGCTACAGCTTCCGCCGCCCTTGCTGTGTTGCAGCAGCGATTGCAGCTTCCCTCACACCGATGGTGTGTGATGTCCCCACACGTTGGAACTCTACCCTCCACATGTTGCAAAGGATTTGTGAGCAGAAGAGAGCAGTTGTGGAGTACCAGCTGCAACAAGGCAGTCGATATTCAGGTCAGACTCCACACATAAGACCTCAGGAGTGGACCTAGATGTCTGACATCTGTACCATCTTGACAAACTTTGAGGAGTCCACCCAGATGGTGAGTGGCGATGACGCCATCATTAGTGTCAGCATTCCACTTGTCTGTCTTTTGCAACGCTCTCTGCAGAGAATTAAAGAGGAGGCATTGCAGCCAGAGTATGATGAGATGGATCAAGAAGCCGTAGTGGTCGATTACACACAGCCCAGCCTCATCTCATCCCAACGTGCATTGGGGGACAATGAGGGAGAGGAGGAGGAGGAGGAAGAACAGGAGCTTGTATCATGCGCTGTAGACGGTAGTACCTGTACAACTGTCATACAGTCGAGTCAGCGTGGGTGGCCTGAGAACAGAGGGGAGGAGGAGGAGGGAATAATGTTTGTAATATGCTGTACTGCATGGCTCTTGTAAGGGGCATTGCTTGTTCCTCCATCCTAATTTTTGGCAGCTTTTGCTTGGAAGGCATAAGCAAATACTATGGGAGACACACTCCCCAATCATGGGAATAATGTTTTTAAGATGCTGTACTGTATGGCTCTTGTAAGGGGCATTAAAACAGTCTTGTTAAGCTACTGCGACCTCCACCACTTTTCCGAGGGGCATTAAAACCGTCTTGTTAAGCTACTGTGACCTCCATGTCTCTTCCAAGGGGCATTCAAACCGTCTTGTTAAGCTACTGGGACCTCCACATCTTTTCCGAGGGGCATTAAAACCATCTTGTTAAGCTACTGTGACCTCCACGTCTCTTCAAAGGGGCATTAAAAGCGTCTTCTTAAGCCACTCTGAACTCCACAGCTCTTCCAAGGGGCATTGAAATGTTGTTTTTAATTACCTCTAACCTCCACCACTCTTCCAACGGGCATTGCATTTCCTCCTAATTTTAGTCAGCTTTTGCTTTTCAATGCAAAGGCGAAAACTAAGGGAGACCCACTCCCCAATAATGGGTAGAAAGTTTTTAGTACGCTGTAATCCACGTCTGTTTCAAGGGGCATTGCAGTTCCTCATAATTTTTGGAAAGCCTTCCATTCACTGCTTAGGCCAACAGTGTACAGGAGACCCAGTTGCTATAAATGGAAAAAAAGGTTTAGTTAAAGCCCTCTGACCTCCATGTCATTTCCAAGGGGCATTGGAGTGCCTCAAAATTTTTGGTAGGCATTGCACTCACTGTATGCCATATAACTGTGTAGCCGAACCGCTCCTTTTGTTACAGAAACATATCCTACAAGACATATGTGGTTGACTGGCCTGATATTGATGTGAATGGTCCCTGTTCCTCCTGCTCTTTCTCCTTTGCCACTACCTCATCCATTATTTATCACCTGAAGCTTTGTTTTAACGGGAGTCATAGAACTGGAATAGTAGCAGGAAAACATCCAGCAATTCACGGAGGAGGTAGGATATGCACCAAAATGCTGACCACCTCAGGCCTAGCCGCTACTACATACATGCGCTTGCATTCCAAGAAAACAAAGCAGATGCTGACTTCTATCATCATCATCATGGTCCTCACCTTGGCACTCTCAACTCCCCTGATGGAGAAGCCAGGGCCCACCGGAGGAGTCTGGTTCTCTGGTGGGCTCGTCCAATGCTGCCCTAAAGCAGGCCGGGCTAAGAAAAGTGTGTGTGGGGATGTTCCAAGGAGAAATAGGGGCGGCTGGGGACCATTTATGGACACCCGGCTGCCCCCAGGCGGCTGGGGACCGTGTGTGGACACCCGGCCACCCCCTTGCGGCTGGGGACCGAGTGTGGACACCCGGCCGCCGGGCGGCTGGGGACTGAGTATGGATACCAGGCAGCCAACGCAGCCATGACGTGGTGGCCAGATTCCGCCTCCACATGCCTAAAAGGCCCAATTTCAAGTGCAAGCAAGCAGTATGGTATTGCAGCCTGGGGGTGGGTGGGTGGCAGGCTGCACACTTACGCTTGCATTCCAAGAAAACAAAGCAGATGCTAACTTCTATCATCATCATCATGCTCCTCACCTTGGCACTCTCAACTCCCCTGATGGAAAAGCCAGGGCCCACCGGAGAAAAGTGTGTGGGGGATGTTCCAAGGAGAAATAGGAGCGGCTGGGGACTGTTTATGGACACCCGGCTGCCCCCAGGCGGCTGGGGACCGTGTGTGGACACCTGGCCGCGGGGCGGCTGGGGACCGAGCATGGACACCCGGCCGCCCCCTTACGGCTGGGGACCGAGTGTGGACACCCGGCCGCCGGGCGGCTGGGGACTGAGTATGGATACCAGGCCGCCAACGCAGCCATGACGTGGTGGCCAGATTCCGCCTCCACATGCCTAAAAGGCCCAATTTCAAGTGCAAGCAAGCAGTATGGTATTGCAGCCTGGGGGTGGGTGGGTAGTTGGCTGCATATTTGTGCTTGCATCGCAAGGAATGGGGGAGGTACAATTGAGCACTGCCCTGGGACAAGAACTTGCACGGGGATAGCTGCAAGTCTGTATCTTCTGATGCGGCAAGGATGACTTCTGATGGGCACACATTTAGGCAGTGACCTGGGTGTCAGAGATGCTTTCAGGGGTCTTCCCCATGCTGTTCCCATGTCTTTTCAGCACTGTATGCATGTGTCACACAGCACATGGCCAGATAAGGTTGTAAAATGTTAAAATGACATTTCCCGGTGAATGCATTTGTCACGGTTGAAGGCAATACAAAAGTGTAAAAACGCATAAAAAATGCTACTTGTGAACATAGCCCAAGGTGTGGAGGAGTATTTTTTTTGGGTTATTTATTTTACCTTATACACAAGTCTTTACCCTGGAAAGGAACTTCCTTAACATATTTCACAGGAAAGCACTTCAGTTTCGTTTTTGAACATTTTATTGTGAGCCCTTAACAGTGGCTTAATATCTCTGACCACGTTGCTGACAGCAGTGACCTGGGGGTCAGAAATGCTTCCTGGGGCGATCCCCATGCTGTCCCCATGTCATTTCAGCACTGTCACTATCGTTTTGGGCACTTGTTAGGCTTTTAAAAGACTGCCGGGGGAGCCGCCGCAAAAATGCTCGGGTCTCCCATAGACTAACATTGGGCTAGTTGCTCGGGTCGAGCACCCGAGTATCACGGCGAGCTCGGCCCGAGCTTCAAGCACCCGAGCATTTTAGTGCTCGCTCAACACTAGCAATGTGACGTTGGTGGATGGAGCGAGACATGATGTCCCAGATGTGCTCAATCGGATTCAGGTCTGGGGAACGGGCGGGCCAGTCCATAGCTTCAATGCCTTCATCTTGCAGGAACTGCTGACACACTCCAGCCACATGAGGTCTGGTATTGTCCTGCATTAGGAGGAACCCAGGGCCAACCACACCAGCATATGGTCTCACAAGGGGTCTAAGGATCTCATCTCGGTACCTAATGGCAGTCAGGCTACCTCTGGCGAGAACATGGAGGGCTCTGCGGCCCTCCAAAGAAATGCCACCCCACACCATTACTAACCCACTGCCAAACCGGTCATGCTGAAGGATGTTGCAGGCAGCAGATCGCTCTCCACGGCGTCTCCAGACTCTGTCACGTCTGTCACATGTGCTCAGTGTGAACCTGCTTTCATCTGTGAAGAGCACATGGCACTAGTGGCGACTTTGCCAATCCTGTTGTTCTGTGGCAAATGCCAAGCGTCCTGCACGGTGTTGGGCTGTGAGCACAACCCCCATCCGTGGACGTTGGGCCCCCATACCACCCTCATAGAGTCGGTTTTTAACAGCTTGTGCAGACACATGCACATTTGTGGCCTGCTGGAGGTCATTTTGCAGGGCTCTTGCAGTGCTCCTCCTGTTCCTCCTTGCACAAAGGTGGAGGTAGCGATCCTGCTGCTGGTTTGTTGCCCTCCTACGGCCCCCTCCACGTCTCCTGGTGTACTGGCCTGTCTCCTGATAGCGCCTCCAGCCTCTGGACACTACGCTGACAGACACAGCAAACCTTCTTGCCACATCTCGCATTGATGTGCCATCCTCGATGAGCAGCACTATCTGAGCAACTTCTGTGGGTTGTAGAGTCCGTCTCATGCTACCATGAGTGTGAAAGTACAACCAACATTCAAAAGTGACCAAAACATCAGCCAGAAAGCATTGGTACTGAGATGTGGTCTGTGGTCCCCACCTGTAGAACCACTCCTTTATTGAGTGTGTCTTGATAATTGCCAATAATTTCCATCTATTGTCTATTCCATTTGCACAACAGCATGTGAAATTGATTGTCAATCAGTGTTGCTTCCTAAGTGGACAGTTTGCTTTCACAGAAGTTTGATTTACTTGGAGTTATATTCTGTTGCTTAAGTGTTCCCTTTATTTTTTTGAGCAGTGTATATACATACACAGTGGGGGAAATAAGTATTTGATACCTTGCTGTTTTTGTAAGTTTGCCCACTTACAAAGACATGAACAGTCTATAATTTTAAGGGTAGGGTAATTTTAACATTGAGAGATAGAATATCCAAAAAATGTGTTCCTTTGGAGGTGATCAGTCTCCGTATCAAGCCTCGCCGATGTGTCCCGCGGCATCTCCTTCGGTTGCTGGAGTTGGGGCGCCTCCTGCTGGTGGCCCCACGTTGGGCACCAAGAATGTTAGGGTGGTCCTATATCAGAACGCTCGATTGCCTGCTCCTGACCTAATGGTTTAAATCAAGTGCATGCGCAGAAGAAATAAAACCAGACACAGTCAGGTGCAGCTCCTCTCTTGACAGAGTAGGTGCGTCAAATCTTTATTGCGACACAAGCAAGGGGCATTTTATTTCATCGCATACTAAGGCGTAGCTAGCTGATTGTCATGTCCTTTTCCATTGGATAGTCCATATATGGTCTTTGCATTGCGTAGACTTCCAGCACGAGATATCTTGCTTTCCAGGGCTTGGTCCTGAGTGCAGGCGCCATCTTGTCTCACAGCACTTTCTAGCATCTCTACTGACTCATATAAAGGCAATAATTAATTTCATAAACAACTTAATTTATTCATCTTAACACCTGTGTCTACAAAAAATCAGTTTTGCAGAAGATTACTAACTACATTGTTTCTTTCTTCCAGACCCTCTCCCAATGCTGCACTGAGATTTGTGAAGTAAGTATAATAGGATCTGCAATTATCAAGTGAGAAAACCTTACAAGGTCCAGCACAGAAGGTGGGTGTGTATGCATTTTCCTGAGTATGCATGTCCCTGTGTCTGCAAAATATAATTTTTGTTGATGATTATTAACTGCATTATTTCTTTCTTCCTGGCCCTCCCGAAATGTTGCCCTGAGATTTGTGAAATAAATATCGTAGGACTTGCAATTATCAAGTGAGAAAACCTTTTAAGGTCAAGCACAGAATGTGTAAATTCACACATGCACACCCACCTTCTGTGCTGAAATTTGAAATGTTTTCTCACTGGATAATTGCAGGTCCTATGATACTCACTACACAAATCTCTGTGCATCATTGGGGGAGGGTAAGGAAGAAAGAAACAATGCAATTAATAATCATGTGCAAAGATGATTTTTTGCAGACACAGGCACATGCATGCACAGGCAAATGCATGCACACCCACCTTCTGAGCTGGACCTTGAAATGTTTTCTAACTTGATAATTGCAGGTCCTACGATACTTCACAAGTTTCAGTACAGCATTGGGGGAGGATCAGGAAGAAAGAAAAAATGCAGTTAACAATCATCAGCAAAAATTATTTATTGCAGACACAGGCACATGCATACACAGGCAAATGCATGCACACCCACCTTCTGTGCTGGACCTTGAAATGTTTTCTCACTTGATAATTGCAGGTCCTATGATACTTAGTCCACAAATCTCAGTGCAGTCTTGGGGGAGGGGCAGGAAGACAGAAAAAATGCAGTTAATAATCTTCTGCAAAACTGATTTTTTGCAGACACAGGCACATTTACGCACACCCTCCTTCTGAGCTGGAATTTGAAAAGTTTTCTTACTTGATTATTGCAGGTCCTATGGTACTTAGTCCATCATTGGGGGAGGGTAAGAAAGAAAGAAACAATGCAGTTAATAATCATGCACAAAGATGATTTTTTGCAGACACAGGTACATGCATGCACAAGCAAATGCATGAACACCCACCTTCTGTGCAGGACCTTCAAATGTATTCTCACTTGATATTTGCAGGTCCAATGATACTTACTACACAAATCTCAGTGCAGCATTGGGAGAGGGTCAGGAAGAAAGAAAAATTTAGTTAAAAATCTTCTGTAAAAATGATTTTTTGCAGACTCAGGCATATGCATACACAAGCAGAGGCATGCACACACACCTTCTGTGCAGAACGTTGAAAGGTTTTCTCACTTGATAATTACAGGTCCTATGATACTTAGTCCACATATCTCAGTGAAGCATTGGGGGAGGGTCAGGAAGAAAGAAACAAAGCAGTTAATAATCTCCTGCAAAACTGATTTTTTGCAGACACAGGCACATGCATACAAAGGCAAAAGCATGCACACCCACCTTCTGTGATGGATCCTAAAAGGTTTTCTCACTTGATGATTGAGGGTCCCATGAAATTTACGCCACAAATCTCAGTGCAGCATTGGGAGATGGTCAGGAAGAAAGAAACAATGCAGTTAATAATCATCAGCAAAACTGATTGTTTACGGACACAGGCACATGCATACACAGGCAAATGCACGCATGCACACCCACCTTCTGTGCTGGAATTTGAAAAGTTTTCTCACTTGATGATTGCAGGTCCCATGATATTTACGCCACAAATCTCAGTGCAGCATTGGGGGATGACCAGGAAGAAAGAAACAATGCAGTTAATAAATCATCAGCAAAAGTCATTTTTGCACACACAGGAACATGCATACATAGGCAAATGCACGCACACCCACCTTCTGTGCTAGACCTTGAAAGGTTTTCTCACTGGATAATTGCAGGTCCTATGATACTTACTACACAAATCTCCATGCATCATTGGGGAAGGGTAAGGAAGAAAGAAACAATGCAGTTAATAATCATGTGCAAAGATGATTTTTTGCAGACACAGGCACATGCATGCACACCCACCTTCTGAGCTGGACCTTGAAATGTTTTCTAACTTGATAACTGCAGGTACTACGATACTTCACAAGTTTCAGTACAGCATTGAGGCAGGATCAGGAAGATAGAAAAAATGCAGTTAATAATCATCCGCAAAAATGATTTCTGCAGACACAGGCACACGTATACAAAGGCAAAAGCATGCACACCCACCTGCTGTGATGGATCTTGAAAGGTTTTCTCACTTGATGATTGCAGGTCCCATGAAATTTACGCCACAAATCTCCATGAAGCATTGGGGGATGGCCAGGAACCAAGAAACATTGCAGTTCAATCATCAGCAAAACTGATTTTTTGCAGACACAGGCACATTCATACATAGACAAATGCACGCATGCACACCCACCTTCTGTGCTGGAATTTGAAAAGTTTTCTCTCTTGATGATTGCAGGTCACATATTTACGCCACAAATCTCAGTGCAGCATTGGGGGATGACCAGGAAGAAAGAAACAATGCAGTTAATAATCATCAGCAAAAATTATTTATTGCACACACAGGCACATGCATGCACAGGCAAATGCATGCACACCCACCTTCTGTGCTGGACCTTGAAATGTTTTCTCACTTGATAATTGCAGGTCCTATGATACTTACGCCACAAATTTCAGTGCAGCAATGGGAGATAGTAAGGAAGAAAGAATAATTCAGTTAATAATCATCAGCAAAACTGATTTTTTGCAGACACAGGCACATGCATACATAGGCAAATGCACGCATGCACACCCACCTTCTGTGCTAGACCTTGAAAGTTTTTTTCACTTGATAATTGCAGGTCCTATGATACTTTGTCCACAAATCTCCGTGCAGCATTGGGGGAGGGTCAGAAAAAAAAGAAAAATTCAGTTAATAATCATCTACAAAACTAATTTTTTTGCAGACACAGGCACATGCATACACAGGCAAATGCACGCATGAACACACACCTTCAGTGTTGGACCATAAAAGGTTTTCTCACTTGATAATTGCAGGTCCTATGATATTTACTCCACAAATCTCAGTGCAGCATTAGAGAAGGGTCAGGAATAAACAAGGCAGTTAATAATCATCTGAAAAAAAATTTTTTTTGCAGACAAAGGCACATGAATACACAGGCAAAGGCACGCACACCCACCTTCTGTGCTGGACCTTTAAAGTTTTTTTCACTTGATAATTGCAGTTCCTACGATACTTCACAAGTTTCAGTACAGCATTGAGGCAGGATCAGGAAGAAAGAAAAAATGCAGTTAATAATCATCAGCAAAAAAGATTTTTGTAGACACAGGCACACGCATACAAAGGCAAATGCACACATGAACACCCACCTTCTGTGATGGATCTTAAAAGGTTTTCTCACTTGATGACTGCAGGTCCCATGAAATTTACGCCACAAAGTGCAGCTTTGGGGGATGGCCAGGAAGAAAGAAACAATGCAGTTAATAATCATCAGCAAAAATTATTTATTGCAGACACAGGCACATGCATACACAGGCAAATGCATGCACACCCACCTTCTGTCCTGGACCTTGAAATGTTTTCTCACTTGATAATTGCAGGTCTTATGATACGCGACAAATCTCAGTGAAGCATTGGGGGATGGTCAGGAAAAAAGAAAAATTAAGTTAATAATCATCTGCAAAACTGATTTTTTTTGCAGACACAGGCACGCATGCACACCCACCTTCTGTACTAGACCTTGAAAGGTTTTTTCACTTGATAATTGCACGTCCTATGATAATTCGTCCACAAATCTCAGTGCAGCATTGGGGGAGGGTCAGGAAAAAAGAAAAATGAAGCTAATAATCATCTGCAAAACTGATTGTTTACAGACACAGGCACATGCATACACAGGCAAATGCATGCATCCACACCCTCCTTCTGAGCTGGAATTTTAAAAGTTTTCTTACTTGATTATTGCAGGTCCTATGGTACTTAGTCCATCATTGGGGGAGGGTAAGAAAGAAAGAAACAATGCAGTTAATAATCATGTGCAAAGATGATTTTTTGCAGACACAGGTACATGCATGCACAAGCAAATGCATGCACACCCACCTTCTGTGCAGGACCTTCAAATGTTTTCTCATTTGATAATTGCAGGTCCAATGATACTTACTACACAAATCTCAGTGCAGCATTGGGAGGGGGTCAGGAAGAAAGAAAAATGTAGTTAAAAATCTTCTGTAAAAATGATTTTTTGCAGACACAGGCATATGCATACACAAGCAGAGGCATGCAGACACACCTTCTGTGCAGAACGTTGAAAGGTTTTCTCACTTGATAATTACAGGTCGTATGATACTTAGTCCACATATCTCAGTGAAGCATTGGGGGAGGGTCAGGAAGAAAGAAACAAAGCAGTTAATAATCTCCTGCAAAACTGATTTTTTGCAGACACAGGCACATGCATACATAGACAAATGCATGCATGCATGCATGCATGCACACCCACCTTCTGTGCTGGAATTTGAAAAGTTTTCTCACTTGATGATTGCAGGTCCCATGAAATTTACGCCACAAATCTCAGTGCAGCATTGGGGGATGACCAGGAAGAAAGAGACAATGCAGTTAATAATCATCAGCAAAAATTATTTTTGCACACACAGGCACATGCATACACAGGCAAATGCATGTACACCCACCTTCTGTGCTGGACCTTGAAATGTTTTCTCACTTGATAATTGCAGGTCCTATGTTACTTTGTCTAAAAATCTCTGTGCAGCATTGGGGGAGGATCAGGAAAAAAGAAAGATTTAGTTAAAAATCATTTGTAAAAATTATTTTTTGCTGACACAAGCATATGCATACACAAGCAAAGGCACGCACACCCACCTTCTGTGCTGGACCTTGAAAGATTTTCTCACTTGATAATTGCAGGTCCTATGATACTTAGTCCACAAATCTCAGTGCAGTCTTGGGGGAGGGTCAGGAAGAAAGAAACAATGCAGTTAATAATCTTCTGCAAAACTGATTTTTTGCAGACACAGGCACCTTTACACACACCCTCCTTCTGAGCTGGAATTTGAAAAGTTTTCTTACTTGATTATTGCAGGTCCTATGATACTTAGTCCACAAATCTCCGTTCACCATTGGGGGGAGGGTAAGGAAGAAAGAAACAATGCAGTTAATAATGATGCGCAAAGATGATTTTTTGCAGACACAGGTACATGCATGCACAGGCAAATGTATGCACACCCACCTTCTGTCTGGACCTTCAAATGTTTTCTCACTTGTTAATTGCAGTTCTTATGATACTTCACAACTTTCAGTACAGAATTGAGGCAGGATCAGGAAGAAAGAAAAAATGCAGTTAATAATCATCCGCAAAAATGATTTTTGCAGACACAGGCACACGTATACAAAGGCAAAACGATGTACACCCACCTTCTGTGATGGATCTTAAAAGGTTTTCTCCCTATGATACTTATGCGACAAATCTCAGTGCAGCATTGGGAGATGGTCAGGAAGAAAGAAACAATGCAGTTAATATTCATCAACAAAACTGATTTTTTGCAGACACAGGCACATGCATACATAGACAAATGCACGCATGCACACCCACCTTCTGTGCTAGACCTTGAAAGGGTTTTTCACTTGATGATTGCGGGTCCTATGATACTTACTCCACAAATCTCAGTGCAGCATTGGGGGAGGGATAAGAAGAAAGAAACAATGCAGTTAATAATCAATTGAAAAGCTGATTTTTTGCTGACTTCTATCATCATCATCATGGTCCTCACCTTGGCACTCTCAACTCCCCTGATGGAGAAGCCAGGGCCCACCGGAGGAGTCTGGTTCTCTGGTGGGCTCGTCCAATGCTGCCCTAAAGCAGGCCGGGCTAAGAAAAGTGTGTGTGGGGATGTTCCAAGGAGAAATAGGGGCGGCTGGGGACCATTTATGGACACCCGGCTGCCCCCAGGCGGCTGGGGACCGTGTGTGGACACCCGGCCACCCCCTTGCGGCTGGGGACCGAGTGTGGACACCCGGCCGCCGGGCGGCTGGGGACTGAGTATGGATACCAGGCAGCCAACGCAGCCATGACGTGGTGGCCAGATTCCGCCTCCACATGCCTAAAAGGCCCAATTTCAAGTGCAAGCAAGCAGTATGGTATTGCAGCCTGGGGGTGGGTGGGTGGCAGGCTGCACACTTACGCTTGCATTCCAAGAAAACAAAGCAGATGCTAACTTCTATCATCATCATCATGCTCCTCACCTTGGCACTCTCAACTCCCCTGATGGAAAAGCCAGGGCCCACCGGAGAAAAGTGTGTGGGGGATGTTCCAAGGAGAAATAGGAGCGGCTGGGGACTGTTTATGGACACCCGGCTGCCCCCAGGCGGCTGGGGACCGTGTGTGGACACCTGGCCGCGGGGCGGCTGGGGACCGAGCATGGACACCCGGCCGCCCCCTTACGGCTGGGGACCGAGTGTGGACACCCGGCCGCCGGGCGGCTGGGGACTGAGTATGGATACCAGGCCGCCAACGCAGCCATGACGTGGTGGCCAGATTCCGCCTCCACATGCCTAAAAGGCCCAATTTCAAGTGCAAGCAAGCAGTATGGTATTGCAGCCTGGGGGTGGGTGGGTAGTTGGCTGCATATTTGTGCTTGCATCGCAAGGAATGGGGGAGGTACAATTGAGCACTGCCCTGGGACAAGAACTTGCACGGGGATAGCTGCAAGTCTGTATCTTCTGATGCGGCAAGGATGACTTCTGATGGGCACACATTTAGGCAGTGACCTGGGTGTCAGAGATGCTTTCAGGGGTCTTCCCCATGCTGTTCCCATGTCTTTTCAGCACTGTATGCATGTGTCACACAGCACATGGCCAGATAAGGTTGTAAAATGTTAAAATGACATTTCCCGGTGAATGCATTTGTCACGGTTGAAGGCAATACAAAAGTGTAAAAACGCATAAAAAATGCTACTTGTGAACATAGCCCAAGGTGTGGAGGAGTATTTTTTTTGGGTTATTTATTTTACCTTATACACAAGTCTTTACCCTGGAAAGGAACTTCCTTAACATATTTCACAGGAAAGCACTTCAGTTTCGTTTTTGAACATTTTATTGTGAGCCCTTAACAGTGGCTTAATATCTCTGACCACGTTGCTGACAGCAGTGACCTGGGGGTCAGAAATGCTTCCTGGGGCGATCCCCATGCTGTCCCCATGTCATTTCAGCACTGTCACTATCGTTTTGGGCACTTGTTAGGCTTTTAAAAGACTGCCGGGGGAGCCGCCGCAAAAATGCTCGGGTCTCCCATAGACTAACATTGGGCTAGTTGCTCGGGTCGAGCATCCGAGTATCACGGCGAGCTCGGCCCGAGCTTCAAGCACCCGAGCATTTTAGTGCTCGCTCAACACTAGCAATGTGACGTTGGTGGATGGAGCGAGACATGATGTCCCAGATGTGCTCAATCGGATTCAGGTCTGGGGAACGGGCGGGCCAGTCCATAGCTTCAATGCCTTCATCTTGCAGGAACTGCTGACACACTCCAGCCACATGAGGTCTGGTATTGTCCTGCATTAGGAGGAACCCAGGGCCAACCACACCAGCATATGGTCTCACAAGGGGTCTAAGGATCTCATCTCGGTACCTAATGGCAGTCAGGCTACCTCTGGCGAGAACATGGAGGGCTCTGCGGCCCTCCAAAGAAATGCCACCCCACACCATTACTAACCCACTGCCAAACCGGTCATGCTGAAGGATGTTGCAGGCAGCAGATCGCTCTCCACGGCGTCTCCAGACTCTGTCACGTCTGTCACATGTGCTCAGTGTGAACCTGCTTTCATCTGTGAAGAGCACATGGCACTAGTGGCGACTTTGCCAATCCTGTTGTTCTGTGGCAAATGCCAAGCGTCCTGCACGGTGTTGGGCTGTGAGCACAACCCCCATCCGTGGACGTTGGGCCCCCATACCACCCTCATAGAGTCGGTTTTTAACAGCTTGTGCAGACACATGCACATTTGTGGCCTGCTGGAGGTCATTTTGCAGGGCTCTTGCAGTGCTCCTCCTGTTCCTCCTTGCACAAAGGTGGAGGTAGCGATCCTGCTGCTGGTTTGTTGCCCTCCTACGGCCCCCTCCATGTCTCCTGGTGTACTGGCCTGTCTCCTGATAGCGCCTCCAGCCTCTGGACACTACGCTGACAGACACAGCAAACCTTCTTGCCACATCTCGCATTGATGTGCCATCCTCGATGAGCAGCACTATCTGAGCAACTTCTGTGGGTTGTAGAGTCCGTCTCATGCTACCATGAGTGTGAAAGTACAACCAACATTCAAAAGTGACCAAAACATCAGCCAGAAAGCATTGGTACTGAGATGTGGTCTGTGGTCCTCACCTGTAGAACCACTCCTTTATTGAGTGTGTCTTGATAATTGCCAATAATTTCCATCTATTGTCTATTCCATTTGCACAACAGCATGTGAAATTGATTGTCAATCAGTGTTGCTTCCTAAGTGGACAGTTTGCTTTCACAGAAGTTTGATTTACTTGGAGTTATATTCTGTTGCTTAAGTGTTCCCTTTATTTTTTTGAGCAGTGTATATACATACACAGTGGGGGAAATAAGTATTTGATACCTTGCTGTTTTTGTAAGTTTGCCCACTTACAAAGACATGAACAGTCTATAATTTTAAGGGTAGGGTAATTTTAACATTGAGAGATAGAATATCCAAAAAATGTGTTCCTTTGGAGGTGATCAGTCTCCGTATCAAGCCTCGCCGATGTGTCCCGCGGCATCTCCTTCGGTTGCTGGAGTTGGGGCGCCTCCTGCTGGTGGCCCCACGTTGGGCACCAAGAATGTTAGGGTGGTCCTATATCAGAACGCTCGATTGCCTGCTCCTGACCTAATGGTTTAAATCAAGTGCATGCGCAGAAGAAATAAAACCAGACACAGTCAGGTGCAGCTCCTCTCTTGACAGAGTAGGTGCGTCAAATCTTTATTGCGACACAAGCAAGGGGCATTTTATTTCATCGCATACTAAGGCGTAGCTAGCTGATTGTCATGTCCTTTTCCATTGGATAGTCCATATATGGTCTTTGCATTGCGTAGACTTCCAGCACGAGATATCTTGCTTTCCAGGGCTTGGTCCTGAGTGCAGGCGCCATCTTGTCTCACAGCACTTTCTAGCATCTCTACTGACTCATATAAAGGCAATAATTAATTTCATAAACAACTTAATTTATTCATCTTAACACCTGTGTCTACAAAAAATCAGTTTTGCAGAAGATTACTAACTACATTGTTTCTTTCTTCCAGACCCTCTCCCAATGCTGCACTGAGATTTGTGAAGTAAGTATAATAGGATCTGCAATTATCAAGTGAGAAAACCTTACAAGGTCCAGCACAGAAGGTGGGTGTGTATGCATTTTCCTGAGTATGCATGTCCCTGTGTCTGCAAAATATAATTTTTGTTGATGATTATTAACTGCATTATTTCTTTCTTCCTGGCCCTCCCGAAATGTTGCCCTGAGATTTGTGAAATAAATATCGTAGGACTTGCAATTATCAAGTGAGAAAACCTTTTAAGGTCAAGCACAGAATGTGTAAATTCACACATGCACACCCACCTTCTGTGCTGAAATTTGAAATGTTTTCTCACTGGATAATTGCAGGTCCTATGATACTCACTACACAAATCTCTGTGCATCATTGGGGGAGGGTAAGGAAGAAAGAAACAATGCAATTAATAATCATGTGCAAAGATGATTTTTTGCAGACACAGGCACATGCATGCACAGGCAAATGCATGCACACCCACCTTCTGAGCTGGACCTTGAAATGTTTTCTAACTTGATAATTGCAGGTCCTACGATACTTCACAAGTTTCAGTACAGCATTGGGGGAGGATCAGGAAGAAAGAAAAAATGCAGTTAACAATCATCAGCAAAAATTATTTATTGCAGACACAGGCACATGCATACACAGGCAAATGCATGCACACCCACCTTCTGTGCTGGACCTTGAAATGTTTTCTCACTTGATAATTGCAGGTCCTATGATACTTAGTCCACAAATCTCAGTGCAGTCTTGGGGGAGGGGCAGGAAGACAGAAAAAATGCAGTTAATAATCTTCTGCAAAACTGATTTTTTGCAGACACAGGCACATTTACGCACACCCTCCTTCTGAGCTGGAATTTGAAAAGTTTTCTTACTTGATTATTGCAGGTCCTATGGTACTTAGTCCATCATTGGGGGAGGGTAAGAAAGAAAGAAACAATGCAGTTAATAATCATGCACAAAGATGATTTTTTGCAGACACAGGTACATGCATGCACAAGCAAATGCATGAACACCCACCTTCTGTGCAGGACCTTCAAATGTATTCTCACTTGATATTTGCAGGTCCAATGATACTTACTACACAAATCTCAGTGCAGCATTGGGAGAGGGTCAGGAAGAAAGAAAAATTTAGTTAAAAATCTTCTGTAAAAATGATTTTTTGCAGACTCAGGCATATGCATACACAAGCAGAGGCATGCACACACACCTTCTGTGCAGAACGTTGAAAGGTTTTCTCACTTGATAATTACAGGTCCTATGATACTTAGTCCACATATCTCAGTGAAGCATTGGGGGAGGGTCAGGAAGAAAGAAACAAAGCAGTTAATAATCTCCTGCAAAACTGATTTTTTGCAGACACAGGCACATGCATACAAAGGCAAAAGCATGCACACCCACCTTCTGTGATGGATCCTAAAAGGTTTTCTCACTTGATGATTGAGGGTCCCATGAAATTTACGCCACAAATCTCAGTGCAGCATTGGGAGATGGTCAGGAAGAAAGAAACAATGCAGTTAATAATCATCAGCAAAACTGATTGTTTACGGACACAGGCACATGCATACACAGGCAAATGCACGCATGCACACCCACCTTCTGTGCTGGAATTTGAAAAGTTTTCTCACTTGATGATTGCAGGTCCCATGATATTTACGCCACAAATCTCAGTGCAGCATTGGGGGATGACCAGGAAGAAAGAAACAATGCAGTTAATAAATCATCAGCAAAAGTCATTTTTGCACACACAGGAACATGCATACATAGGCAAATGCACGCACACCCACCTTCTGTGCTAGACCTTGAAAGGTTTTCTCACTGGATAATTGCAGGTCCTATGATACTTACTACACAAATCTCCATGCATCATTGGGGAAGGGTAAGGAAGAAAGAAACAAT
The DNA here is from genome assembly GCF_046119375.1 of Phyllobates terribilis. Classification (NCBI taxonomy): domain Eukaryota; kingdom Metazoa; phylum Chordata; class Amphibia; order Anura; family Dendrobatidae; genus Phyllobates; species Phyllobates terribilis. Next base: position 456,637 of record NW_027363335.1, read on the forward strand.
GCAGTTAATAATCATGTGCAAAGATGATTTTTTGCAGACACAGGCACATGCATGCACACCCACCTTCTGAGCTGGACCTTGAAATGTTTTCTAACTTGATAACTGCAGGTACTACGATACTTCACAAGTTTCAGTACAGCATTGAGGCAGGATCAGGAAGATAGAAAAAATGCAGTTAATAATCATCCGCAAAAATGATTTCTGCAGACACAGGCACACGTATACAAAGGCAAAAGCATGCACACCCACCTGCTGTGATGGATCTTGAAAGGTTTTCTCACTTGATGATTGCAGGTCCCATGAAATTTACGCCACAAATCTCCATGAAGCATTGGGGGATGGCCAGGAACCAAGAAACATTGCAGTTCAATCATCAGCAAAACTGATTTTTTGCAGACACAGGCACATTCATACATAGACAAATGCACGCATGCACACCCACCTTCTGTGCTGGAATTTGAAAAGTTTTCTCTCTTGATGATTGCAGGTCACATATTTACGCCACAAATCTCAGTGCAGCATTGGGGGATGACCAGGAAGAAAGAAACAATGCAGTTAATAATCATCAGCAAAAATTATTTATTGCACACACAGGCACATGCATGCACAGGCAAATGCATGCACACCCACCTTCTGTGCTGGACCTTGAAATGTTTTCTCACTTGATAATTGCAGGTCCTATGATACTTACGCCACAAATTTCAGTGCAGCAATGGGAGATAGTAAGGAAGAAAGAATAATTCAGTTAATAATCATCAGCAAAACTGATTTTTTGCAGACACAGGCACATGCATACATAGGCAAATGCACGCATGCACACCCACCTTCTGTGCTAGACCTTGAAAGTTTTTTTCACTTGATAATTGCAGGTCCTATGATACTTTGTCCACAAATCTCCGTGCAGCATTGGGGGAGGGTCAGAAAAAAAAGAAAAATTCAGTTAATAATCATCTACAAAACTAATTTTTTTGCAGACACAGGCACATGCATACACAGGCAAATGCACGCATGAACACACACCTTCAGTGTTGGACCATAAAAGGTTTTCTCACTTGATAATTGCAGGTCCTATGATATTTACTCCACAAATCTCAGTGCAGCATTAGAGAAGGGTCAGGAATAAACAAGGCAGTTAATAATCATCTGAAAAAAAATTTTTTTTGCAGACAAAGGCACATGAATACACAGGCAAAGGCACGCACACCCACCTTCTGTGCTGGACCTTTAAAGTTTTTTTCACTTGATAATTGCAGTTCCTACGATACTTCACAAGTTTCAGTACAGCATTGAGGCAGGATCAGGAAGAAAGAAAAAATGCAGTTAATAATCATCCGCAAAAAAGATTTTTGTAGACACAGGCACACGCATACAAAGGCAAATGCACACATGAACACCCACCTTCTGTGATGGATCTTAAAAGGTTTTCTCACTTGATGACTGCAGGTCCCATGAAATTTACGCCACAAAGTGCAGCTTTGGGGGATGGCCAGGAAGAAAGAAACAATGCAGTTAATAATCATCAGCAAAAATTATTTATTGCAGACACAGGCACATGCATACACAGGCAAATGCATGCACACCCACCTTCTGTCCTGGACCTTGAAATGTTTTCTCACTTGATAATTGCAGGTCTTATGATACGCGACAAATCTCAGTGAAGCATTGGGGGATGGTCAGGAAAAAAGAAAAATTAAGTTAATAATCATCTGCAAAACTGATTTTTTTTGCAGACACAGGCACGCATGCACACCCACCTTCTGTACTAGACCTTGAAAGGTTTTTTCACTTGATAATTGCACGTCCTATGATAATTCGTCCACAAATCTCAGTGCAGCATTGGGGGAGGGTCAGGAAAAAAGAAAAATGAAGCTAATAATCATCTGCAAAACTGATTGTTTACAGACACAGGCACATGCATACACAGGCAAATGCATGCATCCACACCCTCCTTCTGAGCTGGAATTTTAAAAGTTTTCTTACTTGATTATTGCAGGTCCTATGGTACTTAGTCCATCATTGGGGGAGGGTAAGAAAGAAAGAAACAATGCAGTTAATAATCATGTGCAAAGATGATTTTTTGCAGACACAGGTACATGCATGCACAAGCAAATGCATGCACACCCACCTTCTGTGCAGGACCTTCAAATGTTTTCTCATTTGATAATTGCAGGTCCAATGATACTTACTACACAAATCTCAGTGCAGCATTGGGAGGGGGTCAGGAAGAAAGAAAAATGTAGTTAAAAATCTTCTGTAAAAATGATTTTTTGCAGACACAGGCATATGCATACACAAGCAGAGGCATGCAGACACACCTTCTGTGCAGAACGTTGAAAGGTTTTCTCACTTGATAATTACAGGTCGTATGATACTTAGTCCACATATCTCAGTGAAGCATTGGGGGAGGGTCAGGAAGAAAGAAACAAAGCAGTTAATAATCTCCTGCAAAACTGATTTTTTGCAGACACAGGCACATGCATACATAGACAAATGCATGCATGCATGCATGCATGCACACCCACCTTCTGTGCTGGAATTTGAAAAGTTTTCTCACTTGATGATTGCAGGTCCCATGAAATTTACGCCACAAATCTCAGTGCAGCATTGGGGGATGACCAGGAAGAAAGAGACAATGCAGTTAATAATCATCAGCAAAAATTATTTTTGCACACACAGGCACATGCATACACAGGCAAATGCATGTACACCCACCTTCTGTGCTGGACCTTGAAATGTTTTCTCACTTGATAATTGCAGGTCCTATGTTACTTTGTCTAAAAATCTCTGTGCAGCATTGGGGGAGGATCAGGAAAAAAGAAAGATTTAGTTAAAAATCATTTGTAAAAATTATTTTTTGCTGACACAAGCATATGCATACACAAGCAAAGGCACGCACACCCACCTTCTGTGCTGGACCTTGAAAGATTTTCTCACTTGATAATTGCAGGTCCTATGATACTTAGTCCACAAATCTCAGTGCAGTCTTGGGGGAGGGTCAGGAAGAAAGAAACAATGCAGTTAATAATCTTCTGCAAAACTGATTTTTTGCAGACACAGGCACCTTTACACACACCCTCCTTCTGAGCTGGAATTTGAAAAGTTTTCTTACTTGATTATTGCAGGTCCTATGATACTTAGTCCACAAATCTCCGTTCACCATTGGGGGGAGGGTAAGGAAGAAAGAAACAATGCAGTTAATAATGATGCGCAAAGATGATTTTTTGCAGACACAGGTACATGCATGCACAGGCAAATGTATGCACACCCACCTTCTGTCTGGACCTTCAAATGTTTTCTCACTTGTTAATTGCAGTTCTTATGATACTTCACAACTTTCAGTACAGAATTGAGGCAGGATCAGGAAGAAAGAAAAAATGCAGTTAATAATCATCCGCAAAAATGATTTTTGCAGACACAGGCACACGTATACAAAGGCAAAACGATGTACACCCACCTTCTGTGATGGATCTTAAAAGGTTTTCTCCCTATGATACTTATGCGACAAATCTCAGTGCAGCATTGGGAGATGGTCAGGAAGAAAGAAACAATGCAGTTAATATTCATCAACAAAACTGATTTTTTGCAGACACAGGCACATGCATACATAGACAAATGCACGCATGCACACCCACCTTCTGTGCTAGACCTTGAAAGGGTTTTTCACTTGATGATTGCGGGTCCTATGATACTTACTCCACAAATCTCAGTGCAGCATTGGGGGAGGGATAAGAAGAAAGAAACAATGCAGTTAATAATCAATTGAAAAGCTGATTTTTTGCAGACACAGGCACATGCATAAACAGGCAAATGCACGCACGCACACAAACCTTCTGTGCTGGACCCTGAAAAGTTTTCTAATTTGATAATTACATGTCCTATGATACTTACTCCACAAATATCAGTGCAGCATTTAGGGATGGTCAGGAAGAAAAAAAAATGCAGCTAATAATCATCCGCAAAAATGATTTCTTGCAAACAAATGCATACACAGGCAAATGCATACACACCCACCTTCTCTGCTGGACCTTGAAATTTTTTTCACTTGATAATTGCGGGTCCTATGATACTTACTCCACAAATCTGAGTGCAGGATTGGGAGAGGGTCAGGAAGAAAGAAACAATGCAGTTAATAATCATCAGCAAAAATCATTTTATGCAGACACAGGCACACGCATGCACACCCACCTACTATGCTGGACCTTGAAAGGTTTTCTCTCTTGATAATTGCAGGTCCTATGATACTTACTCCACAAATCTCAGTGCAGCATTGGGGGATGGCCAAGAAGAAAGAAACAATGCAGTTAATAGTCATCAGCAAAAATTATTTTTTGAAGACACAGGCACATGTATAGACAGGCAAATGCATGCACACCCACCTCCTGTGCTGGACCTTGAAAGGTTTTCTCACTTGATAATTGCAGGTCCTATGATACTTACTCCACAAATCTCAGTGCAGCAATAGGAGAGGGTCAGGAAGAAAGAAATAATACAGTTAATAATTATCTGTGAAAATAATATTTTGCAGACACAGGCACATGTACGCACACCCACCTTCTGTGCTGGACCTTCAAATATTTTCTCACTTGATAATTGCAGGTGCTATGATACTTAGTCCACAAATCTCCATGCAGCATTGGGGGAGGGTCAGGAAGGAAAAAATAATGGAGTTAATAATCATGCGCAAAATTGATTTTTTGCAGACAGAGGCACATGCATACACTGGCAAATGCACGCACACCCACCTTCTGTGCTGGACTGGGAAAGGTTTTGTCACCTGATAATTGCAGGTTCTATGATACTTCTTCCACAAATCTCTGCGCAGCATTGGGGGATGGTCAGGAAGAAATAAACAAAGCAGTTAATAATCATGCGAAAAATGATTTTGTCACATGGTTACCACGACAGTTTGGAGCCAGGAGACCTAAGCGTCATATTGCTCCTACTCCGGCTCTGAGACAAAGCACTTCTCTGTCATTTTAATTGTGTGTATTTATTCTGGCTGAACAGGGGTTAAGCGGCCATGTTGGATTTCCCTGTGCTCACAGCTGAGCTCGGTTAGCCACTTCTTTTCCCTTTATAATCTGGGCTCTGATACTAATCTATGTCAGAGGAGGGAGAGGAGTTTCTTATGAGAAGGAGTGTTGGAGGAATTACTTGTGACTGGTGTCTGGTTTGTATGCGTGTAATTCCTTATCCTTCTCCATTTTGGTTTATTCCCCCTACCTTCACACCCTGGTGTTTCCCTCTGTAATATGTGAGTGAATATTTCGTATGCCTGGAGTTTTCTATTAACCCCTGTCTTTGTAGCCCTGTTTGTCGGGTTGGTGTAGTACAGTGCACAGTAGCGCCACTCTTCCCCAGGTGGCGGAGAACAGAAGGAGGGCTAAGGCAGGAGTTAGGGCGAAGGCGGAGGCCAGCGCCGGACTGGAGTGTCTGGGGCCCACCAGGGAAATTGACTCCAGGGGCCCACCCACCCAGGCCAACCCACCCTTCAGCTATTTGCAAATACCGGTTAGCCGTTATACCCATTATATTGGCGGCTCCTGCCCATCACTGTGCCCTCACCAGAACTGTGATGTTCAATTACTGTAGTTTGCATTAAAGGGTTTTTATTGGTGAAAACAAGTTCTCAGCGATGCACAGGTTGGGAAGGTGATCACTTATTTATTGGTGGAATCCGCACTGTCAGAAGATTGTGGCACTTTGAGTATTTGGTGAGATTTTTACCTCTGTATTTATAAGACAAAACCAGGAGTGGAGCAATCCGAGGTAATGTTTTATGCATTTCTCACAAACTTCTGTTTTTTTCTTATAAATACAAAGGTGAAAATCTCACCAAATGCCAACTTGCTTTCTCTGGTGAACCTCTGTAACTGCATCTCTGCTGCTGTGTAATAGTTACAGGACAGGGAGGGGTTAAACATCCAAGTATTTAATATCTGTTGGAAATAAAGAGGTTTCCCCTAATTGATATCAGATAAAACAAATGACCAACCACAATCCACTCTACCAAGACCAATATTACCAGATAGAAGGCAGAAGTACTACCACACCGTGACCAGATCACATATTACCACCACATAGTGCCCAAATAATGCCACATACAAGGCACAAATACCGCCACACCATGACCAAAGCACATAATGCCACCACATAGTGACAAATAATGCTAAAATAATAAAAATGTAAAAAAGCTCTGTATATTGGGTCAGTGTACAGGTTATACAGTGATCACCAGTGACATTATACACAGGAGCTCTGTATATAGTGTACAGGTTATACAGTCATCACCAGTGACATTACACACAGGATCTCTGTATATAGTGTCAGTGTGTGTGTATAGGTAATACAGTGATCACCAGTGACATTACACACAGGAGCTCTGTATATAGTGTCAGTGTGTGTGTATAGGTAATACAGTGATCACCAGTGACATTATACACAGGAGCTCTGTATATAGTGTCAGTGTGTGTGTATAGGTAATACAGTGATCACCAGTGTAATTACACACAGGAGCTCTGTATATAGTGTCAGTGTACAGTTAATACAGTGATCACCAGTGACAGTACACACAGGATCTCTGTATAGTGTCAGTGTGTGTGTATAGGTAATACAGTGATCACCAGTGACATTACACACAGGAGCTCTGTATATAGTGTCAGTGTGTGTGTATAGGTAATACAGTGATCACCAGTGACATTATACACAGGAGCTCTGTATATAGTGTCAGTGTGTGTGTATAGGTAATACAGTGATCACCAGTGTAATTACACACAGGAGCTCTGTATATAGTGTCAGTGTACAGTTAATACAGTGATCACCAGTGACATTACACACAGGAGCTCTGTATATAGTGTCAGTGTGCGTGTATAGGTAATACACATACTCACCAGTGACATTACACACAGGATCTCTGTATATAGTGTCAGTGTGTGTGTATAGGTAATACAGTGATCACCAGTGACATTACACACAGGAGCTCTGTATATAGTGTCAGTGTGCGTGTATAGGTAATACACATACTCACAAGTTCTTTATCTGCCGCAGACCAATATATCACATCTTCTATGCAGGACTTATCTCTGCAGAAAATAACTATAGCTATAACTGATCACTTCCAGAGCACAATCCACACTTTTCCCAAGATTTCTACACTGCATGAAATGACAAAAAAAGCAACCTAGTGCCGCACTACACAGTAACAGAGCTCCAGTGTCATTCTGTGCCTGCTCATCTCTGTCAGCAGACATATTTGTCTGATGGCAAAGATGTAGCAGAGCTGAAGACAGAAGACCTATGGATTACGTTAGAGTGAGGATTTTTCTTTATTAAAGATGGAGTCCCTAAATGTGTTTTATTTTTAATAAAAAAAAAAATCTGTCTTTTTTTTTTTCTGTTTACTAGAAATTCATGGTGGCTATGTCTAATTTGGCGTGACACCATGAATTTTGGGCTTAGTACCAGCTGATAATACAAAGCTGGCCTGGTACTAACCCTATTATTACCCAGGGTGCCACTCCCACCAGGGCCGCTGGAATAGCCAGGTAAAGCATGTGGAAATGGTGCTAGGATGAATGCGCCATTTTCAGGGGTGGCTGCGGGCTGCGATTTTCAGCGTGGGGGGCCAAGAACGCTTGGGCCTTACCATGCCATGCTGCGAATCCCAGCCCCCAGCTGCCTTGTTTTATCTGGCTGGCGATCAACATATGGCGGGAGCCCACGCATTTTTTTTTTTTAAAATGTTAAATACGTTTAAAACAAATATTCGGCTTCTCTGTCTTTTGATCGCCAGCCAAGGTAAAGCCAGGCAGCTGGGGGTGGCAGGCCGTAGTTGTCTGCTTTATCTGCGGTGAGAATCAAAAATTCTGCGGAGCACTACATCGTTTTTAAAAATTTCTTTTCACACTTCTATATGAGACAGACCCAACAGCCAATCGCAGATGCTGTCAAAGAGGATGGGCCTCTGTGATTGACTGTTCGACTAATGTACAATTAGCCCATATATTCTAGTATGGTACTATGTATGGGCTGCTTTCAGGTTACTCAAGCAGCCAATCACGATGCCCATTCTCTGTGTCAGCGGCTGTTGGGACTGTCACACATATAGAAGTGTGAAAATAAATAAATAATAAAACAAAAATGACATAGCGCTCCGCAGAATTTTTGATTCTCAGCGCAGATAAAGCAGACAGCTAAGGGCTGCCACCTCTGGCTGCCTGGCTTTACCGTGGCTGCTGATCAAAAGTCTGGAAAGGCCAATGTTTTTTTTTTTTAATTATTTAAAAAAATAACAATAAAAAAAATGCGTGGGCGCCCACCATATTTTGATCGCCAGCCAGGTAAAACCAGGCAGCTGGGGGCTGGGATTCTCAGCATGGTAAGGCCCAAGCATTCTGGGCCCCCATGCTGAAAACGGCAGCCCGCAGCCACCCCTGGAATTGGCGCATTCATCGTAGCGCCATTTCCAGGCACTTTATCCAGCTCTTCCAACAGCCTGAAATTCATGGCGTCAAGCCAAATTAGACATGGCCACAATGAATTTCTAGTAAACAGAAAAAAAACACAGAGAAAAAAATGTTTTAATAAAAATAAAACACATGTAGGAACTCCATCTTTAATAAAAAACAAAATGGGCAATGGGCATGCATGATGGTACCACCAGTGGCTGGCAGGACATGCTGGGCATGATAGTACCACAGAGGCTGACAGGACATACTAGGCATGATTCATGCCTAGTATGTCCTGTCAGCCTCCGTGGTACTATCATGCCCACCCAGCATGTTCTGCCAGCCACTGGTGGTAGTACATGCTGCTGGGCATAGTACCAGTAACCAGAGGCTGGCAGCAGGACATGCTGGGCAATGGGCATGATGATAATCATGCCCATTGCCCAGTAGTATTTACTGCCAGCCTCGGCCAGGGGTCCTCGGCCAGGGGTTCTCCATACTTCATACTCGCGTGCCGAGTTGCCTGGGGCGACGCCGGGTCCGTCCTCCACAGGAAGCAGTCCCAGGGCGATGACATCATCGCACAGGAAGCAGTCCCAGGGCGATGACGTCATCGCCCTGAGACTGACCTCCTGTGCACGCGCTGGCAGTGTCGCGCTGCGCAGAGGAGGCAGAGGGGCACTGCGGCAGCAGGCAGAGCAGGGAGATCGCTCTCCCTGCTTTGCCGCTGTAGAGAGCCCATCACTAATCATATCGGCAGTGCTACCGATATAATTAGCGAACCGGGGGGCCCTCTGTTCAGGGCCCATGAAGGATAGGGGGTGGAGCTTGGGGGCATGGCCATCGGGACTCGGGGCCCACCGGGGGTTTTCCCGATCCTCCGGTGGGCCAGTCCGCCCCTGGCGGAGGCCCTGGCATCCTCACCTTTAGAAGTATCCCGGGGAATATGGTGAGCTAGAGCACCCTGTAGTGTTAGGGTCAGGGTAGGAGCCCCTGATCTCTAGTCACTCGACAGCTGTGTTGTGACATTATCTCTGACCATAACCGTTTTTTCTGCTCCATTATGGATCCTTTTACTGCTCTGACGGGGCAATTGCAGCAGCTCAGTCTGGAGGTGGCGGATTTAAGCACAGTGGTTTTGTGGTCCCTTAATACATCGGGTGTGGGTGTCTCATCTCTCAGACAAACCATAGTGGAGCCCAAGGTTGCATTGCCTGACAGGTTCTCTGGGGGGCGGGACAACTTTGTGGTCTTTAGAGAGGCCTGTGAACTGTACTTCAGGCTACATTCCGTTTCCTCAGATTCAGAGGAGCAACATGTGGGCATAATAATCTCGCTCCTGATTCACCGTCGCTCCAGACGGTGGAGGGGTTTTTGCGGACTCTAGGCCATATATATTATGACCCCGATCGTGTCTCCTTAGCGGAGTCCACACTGCACCAACTTCAGCAAGGAGATCGGCCGGCGGAGGAATATTGCTCCAAGTTTCGGAAGTGGGCCACGGATACCATGTGGAACGACCCCCACTTGGTAGTCTCTTTTGTGAGGGGCTTTCAGTAAGTGTGAAGGATGCCTTGGCCCTGTATGAGACTCCAGACTTCCTTGAGACAGCCATGTCTCTGGCGATCCAGGTTGACTGCCGTCTTCGCAAGAGACATAGGGAGTCCGTGTGTGGGGGATCCGGGGTCACGGGAAGTCAGCGTTGAGCCAACTGTGAATCTCATGCAGGTGGGAGCGGCATCCTCCGCTGGCAAATTGACTGTAGTCCGTCGTAAGGGGGAGTGTGTTCCTTTTGTGGGAAAAGGGGTCATTTCGTAGGCATGTGTCCTTCCCAGTGTAAGCAACCACCGGAGAAGCCTGATAGCCCAGGTTGCTGGGAGGTTAGCAACCTGGGTGTATTCATCACCTCCATGGGTAAGACACAATTTTTTCTACCAGCCGTGGTTCATGTGGGTGGAGCTAAGGCGGAGGTGTGGGCCTTTCTGGACAGTGGGGCCGTGTTAAATTTGATCGACTCTAGGTTCGTCCAGGTCCAAGTCCCCGTCCCACATCCACTGTCCAGACCCATTCACATTGTCGCCATCGACTCCACCCCCTTGAGACAAGGGCACTTTACTCAAGTCATCTGTGACGTGTGGCTTCAGGTGGGGGCTATGCACACTGACGTGTTAGACTGCTATGTGCTAGAGGGTCTGCCCTCACTTGTAGTACTGGGACTCCCTTGGCTCACCGTGCACAAACCTGTTGTTGATTGGCAGACTCAGGAGATTGTTAAATGGAGTGGGTATTGTCAAGAGCACTGCTTGGGTACCCGGTTGGCAAGGGTGGATACCCGGTCTGTGCCTAATTACCTGTCAGATTTTGGAGAAGAGTTCTCGGAGCAGGGGTGCCAAAAACTCCCTCCCCATCGTCCTTATGATAGCACTATAAATCTCATTCCGGGGGCCAAGCTGCCAAAGAGCAGACTCTATAACATATCTGGTTCGGAGAGGCAGGCCATGAAAAACTAAATCACGGAAAGCCTGACTAAAGGTCATATCAGACCATCCTCTTCCCCATTGCGCTGGTTTCTTTTTTGTAAAGAAAAAAGATGGGGGGGTTACGCCCTTACCTGGATTTCCTTGAACTTGTCAGTGATCCTTATCCGCTTCCTCTCATTCCTGACCTCTTCAATCAAATTGAAGGGGCAAAATGGTTCTCTAAGATGGGCCTTAGGGGGGCGTATAATCTTGTCCGAATTAAAGAGGGGGATGAGTGGAAAAAAGTGTTTAACACGCCTGAGGGACACTATGAGAATCTGGTGATGCCCTTTGGGTTGACAAAGGCACAAGCTGTCTTTCAAAACTTCATAAACTACATTTTTAGTCATCTGATAGATAACCACGAATCTGCCTATCTGGATGACATACTAATTTATTCTCCTGACCTTGAGTCGCACCAGGTTCACGTCAGGCAGGTTTTACATATTCTTCGAGACAAAAAATTATATATTAAGCCTGAGAAGTGTAAGTTCTCAGTTGAGGAGATGCCTTTCCTAGGATATGTGTTGTCCTCCACCGGTTTTCGCATGGATCCAGCAAAAGTCCGGGCGGTATTGGAATGGGATCATCTGGAGGATTTGAAGGCATTACAAAAGGCACTACATAAGTACATGCACACCTCCAATAGAAAAACCGCAAAAAAGTTTATTGAACATAAGCACACTATTAAAAGCATTTAAAAACCATAGACATGGTATACAACTGTTTCCCACATGACAATAGTCATCAATAATAGTAAATAATAAGCATACAGACCCCAAGATGCACAATCTATAGCCAAATCCACACTAGCAATGGTAAATCCCAAATACAATACAGAAACCCAGACAGTTAATGAACAAGGGAAAGAAGGCCATCATAAAAGTGGGAAGATACTACACAAGGTAGTGTCATCATATACAGTTCCCAATACGTACAAATATCTATTGTATGTAGAATAAAGTCAGTACATACAAGTATAACAAAAAGACGTCCTAAATATATTCCTAGCAGATAACCAAAGGCAGGAGGCAATAGCATACATGAACATGCAAAAATGGGTTGCTCTGGGAGAGGTATATAGAAATGCCTATGATGTCAAACACTTTACACAGTTGAATGTAGCTGTTCTAGTGGGTCATAATAAAAAAAAGAACGGTAAAATCCAAGCATAGAGCCATCTCACGCCAGAGACTGCATGAAAAGGTGCATGTAATGAGGTGGTAGAATATTACCCATTGCTGTCAGTATGTGCAAAGAGGGGTTGTGGTGTCAGAGGGGATGCAGGGAGAACCCTACGCGTATTGCCGTGACCCACAAGACTTCGTGGGGAATATGCTTCTCCATGAATGTTCAATGTATTTTATCATAACCATAATTAGAGGTAAACGGTTGCCGGTGATGATCAGTGTTCCACAGCCAGTCCGGACCGGAAGTCATGAGACCAGAAATGACGATGTAAGTGATGTATCAGTGTGTTATACCCATACACGGGGAGAGGAGGAGAGGGACATGTCTATCGCATGAGTTGTATCCCGAGGGCGGATACATACACGCCCACATTGAGAGAGGCAGTGAGAAAAAAACTACCTGAACTGTGGCGATCGGGGGACTGGCATCATCATGATAACGCGCCTTCCCACACAGCGCAGAAAATCAACCAGGATTTAGCAAAAACGGCATGACAATGACTTCTCACCCGACATACCCCCCTGCGACTTCTTCTTATTCCCAAAGATGAAGAAAAACTAAAAGGGAAGCGTTTTCAGGACAAAAAAGAGGTTAACAGAAAATAGCTGGAGGCATTTAACAGCATTAGTTCAGAAGAAGATAAAAAATGTTTGGAACTCTGGAAAACCCGTTGGAACAAGTGAAAATCATCTAATGGACAGGATTTTTGAAGAGGACTAATGTTTTCAAGATGTTATGTTAAATAAAAAATAAATAATTCTCATTTTTTGGTGTACCTATATATATATATATATATGTGTGTATGTATATATATAAGTATGTGACGTGTCGTGATGGGATGGCTTTTACGTTTTTTATTTAGCCAGTGGCAGCTAAGCACCCTATGCCCTATGTTATTTACATGTACTATTCTTATTTACTTACTTACTATAGGATATTTGCTCATTTTGTTTTTATCTCACGTTCTGCTTGTCAAATGGCCACAGTGTCACTGCACATCTATGCATTGCACGTATGACAACATATGCCCTGTCTCAATTTTTGGAGTTTTTGGTATGTATATATATATATATATATATATATATACACAGTATATATACACACACATGCATATATGTACACACACACATACATACATATGTAACGCATTGCAAACACAAGAAAACTTGTGTCACTGGATATCTGAACTTGCTACATGATGACGTGTTGCCCTCTTTATGCACTGAAGATGGCACGTTCTCTGAGTTTTCCCAACAAGATGGTCACCACCACATTATGGGTGTCAGGTGCGAGCATTCCTACATGAACAGTTTCCTGGAAAGTGGATTGGTCGGCGTGGGCCAGTTGAATGGCCACCAAGGTCTCCCAATCTGACCCCCTTAGAATTTTATCTTTGGGGTCATCTGAAGCCAATTGTCTATGCTGTGAGGATACGAGATGTGCAGCATCTGAAACAACGGATACTGGAAGCCTGTGCTGGCATTTCTTCTGCGGTGTTGCTGTCAGTGTGTCAAAAGTGGGAGAAGAGGGTTGCATTGACAATCCAACACAATGGGCAGCACTTTGAACACATTTTATCAGTGGTCATAAACTTGTAAAAAGCTCATGAAAGAATAAAGTTACGTTAAAAACAAATACACCATTGTTTTTCTTATGAAATTCTGAATAAGTTTGATGTGTTACATGACCCTATTCCCATTGAAAAAAATAAAGTTGGATTAAATATGGCCGACTTCAAAATGGCCGCCATGGTCACCACCCATCTGGAAAAGTTTTCCCCCTCCCATATACTAATGTGCCAAAAACAGGAAGTTGACATCACCAAGCATTCCCATTTTATATAGGTGTTTCCATATAAATGGCCCATCCTATACTTTGCACGTGCACCCCTTCCTTGTTATGCGAATGTTACCTCCCTGATTTTACAATAAACTTTACACTATATTTGTACTTTGTATCTAGACTTTTTTGGTCGGTTTTCTTTCTCCCCTTTTTTCTGAACTTCTCAGACTGTCTAGGCTGCCATCATCATCATCCCACATAAATTACACAGATTACAGTGTGACATTTTTACTCTAGGCTATACAAATACCTTATACTCCGTTACTTCTATACCACACTTTTATGTGTTCCCTTGGTTGCATTTAAATATATGTGTTAGATATATACTGCATATATACAGTGCAGACCAAAAGTTTGGACACACCTTCTCATTTAAAGATTTTTCTGCATTTTCATGACTACGAAAATTGTACATTCACACTGAAGACATCAAAACTATGAATTATCACATGTGGAATTATATACTTAACAAAAAAGTGTGAAACAACAGAAAATATGTCTTATATTCTAGGTTCTTCAAAGTAACCACCTTTGGCTTTGATGACTGCTTTGCACACTCTTGGCATTCTCTTGAGCTTTTTTGTTAAGTATATAATTCCACATGTGTTAATTCACAGTTTTGATGCCTTCAGTGTGAATGTACAATTTTCATAGTCATGAAAATACAGAAAAATCTTTAAATGAGAAGGTGTGTCCAAACTTTTGGTCTGTACTGTGTATCTGATTTAAGGGCATGGAAATTAAAATTTTGAAAATTGTGAAATTTTCAAAATTTTCATCAAATTTCTGATTTTTTTCACAAATAAATGCAAGTGATATCGAAGAAATTTTATCACTAACATGGAGTGCAATATGTCACGAAAGGACAGTCTCAGAATCAGGGGGATCTGTTGAAGCGTTCCAGAGTTATTACCTCATAAAGTGACAGTGGACAGAATTGTAAAAATTGGCCTGATCATTAAGGACATAATTGTCTCCGTCCTTAAGGGGTTAATGTAGTTTTGAAAAAAATACTGTTTTATTAGCAGCAGATTATCAGGACTACTTGGCCTGATGCTAGGTAGTCCAACCCCGCCTCCATCACTGATTGGCAGCTCAGTGGTGTGAGGGCGGAGCTATCTAGATCTCAGAATTCAGAGATCTCTTAGATCTGTGGCAGATAAAACTGTTTTTAATCAATACTGCAGCCCCCAGTAAAGTAAGTGATACATCGCTGTAATCATGGTCTCTGCCTCTACATCATGCTGGTGGTTACAGATTCTCTTTAATAAATTTTAGTGTGATTAATATAACTCAACTAAAAATAGCAATAAAATACCGCAGTAATATACAACCATGATGAATGCAAGCAGAAAGAACTTCAATACTACTCCTTTTTGTAAGGTAATAACATTATTCCAGCCATTAATTCACTGAGAGAAAATCTAATAACGCTCAGTTTCCAGCCTATCGAGAAATTTCAAAAACACAAGTCTCTAAGTAAAAAGGATTATACATTCAGATAACTCCTACTCCTCCATTCTCATCAGTCAGACTGATGAGCAGAAATTGTCAAGAACTCGAAGTACGGCTCACTGCGCTTTTATTTCGTGTCTGCTCTGAAGTTATCTATTACTTGCAGCCCAGCCCCTTGGGGAACCTGAATATATATTTTATTCCATCTGCTCCAAACTCAGAATTCAGTAGAAGAAATAAACTGCAACACAGGAGACAATGAGAAGCAATGAGCCAATGCATCGGGAAATAGTGAGATTCCAAGCTGCGGGAAAAGATTTTATGATAAAGGTAAATTATCAACATTATAGATGATGAGCCCAGATGGGGGCTGGAAAAAAAAGATTCCTGGAGCAGGCATTTATGAAGACTCTGAACTGACATGTTGTCATGTTAAAGGGAAGCTGTCACATCCTAGTTACTATGTAAACTGCCCTCATAGCGTTGATAGTGATGCAATGTACATCACTAACACTTTTTTCATTATAATTGGTGCAACTATAATGAGTGTATAGCACTTTATATACTTATACCCTACCTGCTCGTTCAGTCATAGGGGTGTGATCCTCACATTCAGTCATGGGTGGCACCGCCCAGGTGTTTGAATTTTGCTCCCGATGAGCGCTGAAGTTATGGGACGCTTGTGCAGTATGACACAGCTGACAGCAAAGCTTGTAGCGCTGGGAGCCGCGCATGCGCTGTAACGATTGGGGGTGAGGGGTACCACGCATACCAGGATTGAGGGGTACCACGCATACCAGGATTGGGGGGTGAGGGGTGCCACGCATACCGGGATTGGGGGTGAGGGGTGCCAGGCATACTGGGATTGGGGATGAGGGGTGCCATGCATACCGAGATTGGGGATGAGGGGTGCCACGCATACCGGGATTGGGAATGAGGGATGGGGTGCCATGCATACCAGGATGAGGGATACCATACACACCAGGATAAGGATGAGGGGTGCCATGAATACCGGGATTGGGGGTGAGGGGTTCCACGCATACCGGGATTGGGGGTGAGGGGAGCCACGCATACCGGGATGAGGGGTGCCACGCATAACGGGAATGGGGGTGAGGGGTGCCACGCATACCGGATTGGGAGTGAGGGATAGGGTGCCATGCATACCAGGATGAGGGATACCATACACACCAGGAAAGGGATGAGGGGTGCCACGCATACCGGGATTGGGGGGATGAGGGGTGCCAGGCATACTAGGATTGGGGATGAGGGGTGCCACGCATACCGGGATTGGGGATGAGGGGTGCCACGCATACCGGGATTGGGAATGAGGGATGGGGTGCCATGCATACCAGGATGAGGGATACCATACACACCAGGATAGGGATGGGGTACCATGCACACCAGGATAAGAATGAGGGGTGCCACGCATACCGGGATTGGGGATGAGGGGTGCCACGCATACCGGGATTGGGGGTGAGGGGAGCCACACATACCGGGATGAGGGGTGACACGCACACCGGGATTGGGGGTGAGGGGTGCCACGCATACCGGGATTGGGAGTGAGGGATAGGGTGCCACGCATACTAGGATGAGGGATACCATACACACCAGGATAGGGATGAGGGGTGCCACGCATACTGGGATTGGGGGGATTAGGGGTGCCAGGCATACTGGGACTGGGGATGAGGGGTGCCATGCATACCGGGATTGGGGATGAGGGGTGCCACGCATACCGGGATTGGGAATGAGGGATGGGGTGCCATGCATACAAGGATGAGGGACACCATACACACCAGGATAGGGATGGGGTACCATGCATACCAGGATGAGGGATACCATACACACCAGGATAAGGATGAGGGGTGCCATGCATACCGGGATTGGGGGTGCCACGCATACCGGGATTGGGGATGAGGGGAGCCACACATACCGGGATAAGGGGTGACACGCACACCGGGATTGGGGGTGAGGGGTGCCACGCATACCAGGATTGGGAGTGAGGGATAGGGTGCCATGCATACCAGGATGAGGGATACCATACACACCAGGATAGGGGTGAGGGGTGCCACGCATACCAGGATTGGGGGTGAGGGGTGCCATGCATACCAGGATTGGGGGTGAGGGGTACCACGCATACCAGGATTGGGGGTGAGGGGGGCCCACGCATACCAGGATTGGGGGTGAGGGGGGCCACGCATACCAGGATTGGATGGTGGGGACAGGATGGGGGCAGCACAAATACAAGGAGGGGGGCAGCACATACCAGCATGGGAGACCATATACCAATAAAAATGCTCGCCACCTGGACGTAGAACGGGTTCAATAGCTAGTAAGTATGTAAAGTGCTATACACTCATTATAGTTGCACCAATTATAATGAAAAAAGTGTGTTAGTGATGTACATTGCATCACTACCAACGCTATAGGGGCAGTTTACATAGCAGCTAGGACGTTTCCCTTTAAGGAAATAGATGGCATTTAGATGAGTTTAATGATGCTTGGACACATCGCACAATATTGATCTGTGCTCTCCATTCATCTCCACCTTTTATCGCACAGCTGGGAAGTTAGAATGACAGGGGGCAATGCTCTTTCCAGGATTAATCTGTTTTTTTTTCTAGGCTTTAACATCAAAATGACACTGAAAAAAATCACATTGAGATATCTATTCTAAGGTGGGGGCATGGACCGGTAGTGGGGTGGAGGTGGGGGCATGGACCGGGGGTGGGGCAGAGGTGGGGGCATAGACCGAGGATGGGGTAGAGGTGGGGGCATGGACCGGGGGTGGGGCAGAAGTGGGGGCATAGACCGAGAGTGGGGTAGAGGTGGGGGCATGGACCGGTAGTGGGGTGGAGGTGGGGGCATGGCCGGGGTGCGGGGTGGAGGTGGGGGCATGGACCGGGGGTGGGGGTATGGACCGGGGGTGGGGGCATGGACCGGGGGGTGGGGCATGGACCGGGAGTGGGGTAGAGGTGGGGGCATGGACCTGGGGTGGGGCATGGACCGGGGGTGGGGTAGAGGTGGGGCATGGACTGGGGGGGGTGGGGTATAGGTGGGGCATGGACCGGGGGTGGGGCATGGACTGGGAGTGGGGCAGAGGTGGGGCATAGGAGGGGCATGGACCGGGGGTGGGGCATGGACCAGGGGTGGGGCATGGACCGAGGGTGGGGCAGAGGTGGGGCATGGACTAGGGGTGGAGCATGGACAGGGGGTGGGGCAGAGGTGGGGCATGGACCGGGGGTGGGGCAGAGGTGGGGGCATGGACCGGGGGTGAGGCATGGACCGGGGGTGGGGGAGAGGTGGGGCATGGACCAGGGGTGGGGCATGGACCGGGGGTGGGGCAGAGGTGGGGGCATGGACCGGGGGTGAGGCATGGACCGGGGGTGGGGGAGAGGTGGGGCATGGACCGGGGGTGGGGCATGGACCGAGGGTGGGGCATGGACTGGGGGTGGAGCATGGACAGGGGGTGGGGCAGAGGTGGGGCATGGACCGGGGGTGGGGCAGAGGTGGGGGCATGGACCGGGGGTGAGGCATGGACCGGGGGTGGGGGAGAGGTGGGGCATGGACCAGGGGTGGGGCATGGACCGGGGGTGGGGCAGAGGTGGGGGCATGGACCGAGGGTGGGGGCATGGACCGGGGGTGGGGCAGAGGTGGGGCATGGACCGGGGGTGGGGCAGAGGTGGGGCATGGACCGGGGGTGGGGCAGAGGGGGGGCATGGACCGGGGGTGGGGCAGAGGTGGGGCATGGACCGGGGGTGGGGCAGAGGTGGGGGCATGGACCGGGGGTGGGGCAGAGGTGGGGCATGGACCGGGGGTGGGGCAGAGGTGGGGCATGGACCGGGGGTGGGGCAGAGGTGGGGCATGGACCGGGGGTGGGGTAGAGGTGGGGCATGGACCGGGGGTGGAGCTTGTGCCTTGAGCACTGTTAGCCGGGAGAGCTGTCACTGTGTGGTCAGTGTTGTGGCACCAGTCACCTGCCATCACCTTCCCCAGCAGCTCACCCATCACACCTGTCCCTGTGCTGTAGCTGCTCTGTGTCCGGCCGCAGCTGACAATCCTCTCCTGCTCCTCACAGACCTGTATAATGGAGCAGCTCTTCTGAGGGATAACGTCACCAGGCGGCAGAGCTTCCCACAGTGCGGAGCTCATACACGGAGGCCGCAGCACAGTCCGCAGGTCACTACGAGGAGCCCGGTCCTGCAGGCTGAAGTGATGTAGTAGCGCAGCTACCGGGGGCAAAGACTGTGACCGCCCCGGGCCCCGCGCTCTGAGGGGCCACCCGGAGCTGAAAAGGTTAAACTGTGCGGCTTTGCCTCTATTGGGCCCTTTGAGCTGGGGGCCCCTCCGCAGGGTCACTGTATAGGCGACATCTGCAGATACACTTGAAAGCGATGGAGGACGAAACGTCACAGCTGACGCTCCCTCCCCCATCGTTCTATCTCAGCGTCTAACGTCTCAGCACGATGACGTCACTACGTAGCGTCCTCTACGCTGGGAGGTGCGACGCATAGAACACAAGCTGCGGCGACCGCGGAGGAGAGGTGAGTATAGTATTTTATTTTTTTAGGACATTGTTGTGGCCATTAAATTACATTTAAGACTATGGGGCTGCATTATACTATATGGGAGTGCTTTACACTGAATGGGCAATAGGGGTGCATTATACTATATGGGGCTGCATTATACAGAGCTATATAGAGGGTCTGAGAGGGGGGATATACTGCAGGATGGGGCTGTATATAGGTGAGAGGGGGGATATACTGCAGGATGGGGCTGTATATAGGTGAGAGGTGGGATATACTACAGGATGGGGCTGTATATAGGTGAGAGGTGGGATATACTACAGGATGGGGCTGTATATAGGTGAGAGGTGGGATATACTGCAGGATGGGGCTGTATATAGGTGAGAGGTGGGATATACTACAGGATGGGGTTGTATATAGGTGAGAGGTGGGATATACTGCAGGATGGGGCTGTATATAGGTGAGAGGTATGATATACTACAGGATGGGGCTGTATATAGGTGAGAGGTGGGATATACTACAGGATGGGGCTGTATATAGGTGAGAGGTGGGATATACTGCAGGATGGGGCTGTATCACTATTCTGCTGTTACATCGTGTCTTATCCTCCATTCACCTCCAGAGCTGCACTCACTATTCTGCTGTTACATCGTGTCTTATCCTCCAGTCACCTCCAGAGCTGCAGTCACTATTCTGCTGTTAAATCAGGTCTTATCCTCCAGTCACCTCCAGAGCTGCACTCACTATTCTGCTGTTACATCGTGTCTTATCCTCCAGTCACCTCCTGAGCTGCACTCACCATTCTGCTGTTACATTGTGTCTCATCCTCCAGTCACCTCCAGAGCTGTAGTCACTATTTTGCTGTTACATCATGTCTTACACTCCAGCCACCTCCAGAGCTGCAGTCACTATTCTGCTGTTACATCATGTCTTATCCTCCAGTCACCTCCAGAGCTGCAGTCACTCTTCTGCTGTTACATTATGACCTATCTTCCAGTCACCTCCAGAGCTGCAATCACTATTCTGCTGTTAAATCATGTCCTATCTTCCAGTCACCTCCAGAGCTGCAGTCACTATTCTGGTGTTACATCAATTCTTATCCTCCATTCATTTCCAGAGCTGCAGTCACTATTCTGCTGTAATATCGTGTCTTATCCTCAAGAGCTGCACTCACTATTCTGCTGTTACATCATGTCTTATCCTCCAGTCTCCTCCAGAGCTGCAATCACTATTCTGCTGTTACATCGTGTCTTATCCTCCAGTCACCTCCCAAGCTGTAGTCCCTATTCTGCCGTTACATCATGTCTTATCCTCCTGTCACCTCCAGAGCTGCACTCACTCTTCTGCTGTTACATCGTGTCTTATCCTCCAGTCACCTCAAGAGCTGCAGTCACTATTCTGCTATTACATCGTGTCTTATCCTCCAGTCACCTCAAGAGCTGCAGTCACTATTCTGCTGTTACATCGTGTCTTGTCCTCCAGTCACCTCCAGATCTGCACTCACTATTATGCTATTGCTTCATGTCTTATCCTCCAGTCACCTCCAGAGCTGCAGTCACTATTCTGCTGTTACATCGTGTCTTATCCTCCAGCCACCTTCAGAGCTGCACTCACTATTCTGCTGTTACATCGTGTCTTATCCTCCAGTAAACTCCAGAGCTGCAGTCACTATTCTGCTGTTACATCGTGTCTTATCCTACAGTCACCTCCAGAGCTGCAGTCACTATTCTGCTGTTACATCAGGTCTTATCCTCCAATCACCTCCAGAGCTACACTCACTATTCTGCTGTTACATCGTGTCTTATCCTCCAGTCACCTCCAAAGCTGCACTCACCATTCTGCTGTTACACTGTGTCTTATCCTCCAGAGCTGTAGTCACTATTCTGCTGTTACATCATGTCTTATCCTCCAGCCACCTCCCGAGCTGCAGTCACTATTCTGCTGTTACATCATGTCTTATCCTCCAGTCACCTCCAGAGCTGCAGTCACTATTCTACTCTTACATCATGTCCTATCTTCCAGTGACCTCCACAGCTGCAGTCATTATTCTGCTTTTACATCATGTCTTATCCTCCAGTGCTGCAGTCACTATTCTACTCTTACATCATGTCCTATCTTCCAGTGACCTCCACAGCTGCAGTCATTATTCTGCTGTTACATCAGGTCTTATCCCCCAGTCACCTCCAGAGCTGCACTCACTATTCTGCTGTAATATCGTGACTTATCCTCCAGTGACCTCAAGAGCTGCACTCACTATTCTGCTGTTACATCATGTCTTATCCTCCAGTCGCCTCCAGAGCTGCAATTACTATTCTGCTGTTACATCGTGTCTTATCCTCCAGTCACCTCCCGAGCTGTAATCTCAATTTTGCTGTTACATCTTGTCTTATCCTCCAGTCACCTCCAGAGCTGCGTCACTATTCTGCTGTTACATCAGGTCTTATCCTCCAGTCACCTCCAGATCTGCACTCACTATTCTGATGTTACATCGTGTCTTATTCTCCAGACACCTCCAGAGCTGCAGTCACTATTCTGCTGTTACATCGTGTCTTATCCTCTAGCCACCTCCAGAGCTGCACTCACTATTCTGCTGTTACATCGTGTCTTATACTCCAGACACCTCCAGAGCTGCAGACGCTATTCTGCTGTTACATCGTGTCTTATCCTCCAGTCACCTCAAGAGCTGCACTCACTATTCTGCTGTTACATCGTGTCTTATCCTCCAGTCACCTCAAGAGCTGTGGTCTCTATTCTGCTGTTTCATAAGGTCTTATCCTCCAGTCATCTCCAGAGCTGCACTCACTATTCTGCTGTTACATCGTGTCTTATCCTCCAGTCACCTCCAGAGCTGCAGTCACTATTCTGCTGTTACATCGTGTCTTATCCTCCAGCCACCTCCAGAGCTGCACTCACTATTCTGCTGTTACATCGTGTCTTATCCTCCAGACACCTCCAGAGCTGCAGACACTATTCTGCTGTTACATCGTGTATTATCCTCCAGTCACCTCCAGAGCTGCGTCTCTATTCTGCTGTTACATCAGTTCTTATCCTCCAGTCACCTCCAGATCTGCACTCACTATTCTGCTGTTACATCGTGTCTTATCCTCCAGACACCTCCAGAGCTGCACTCACTATTCTGCTGTTACATCGTGTCTTATCCTCCAGTCACCTCAAGAGCTGCACTCACTATTATTTTGTTACATCGTATCTTATCCTCCATTCACCTTCAGAGCTGCAGTCACTATTCTGCTGTTACATCGTGTCTTATCCTCCGTTCACCTCCAGAGCTGCAGTCACTATTCTGCTGTTACATCGTGTCTTATCCTCCAGACACCTCCAGAGCTGCAGACACTATTCTGCTGTTACATCGTGTCTTATCCTCCAGTCACCTCCAGAGCTGCAATCACTATTCTGCTGTTACATCGTGTCTTATCCTCCAGTCACCTCCAGAGCTGCAGTGACTATTCTGCTGTTACATCGTGTCTTATCCTCCAGCCACCTCCAGAGCTGCACTCACTATTCTGCTGTTACATCGTGTCTTATCCTCCAGACACCTCCAGAGCTGCAGACACTATTCTGCTGTTACATCGTGTCTTATCCTCCAGTCACCTCCAGACCTGCGTCTCTATTCTGCTGTTACATCAGGTCTTATCCTCCAGTCACCTCCAGATCTGCACTCACTATTCTGCTGTTACATCGTGTCTTATCCTCCAGTCACCTCCACAGCTGCAGTCACTATTCTGCTGTTACATCGTGTCTTATCCTCCAGCCACCTCCAGAGCTGCACTCACTATTCTGCTGTTACATCGTGTCTTATCCTCCAGACACCTCCAGAGCTGCAGACACTATTCTGCTGTTACATCGTGTCTTATCCTCCAGCCACCTCCAGAGCTGCACTCACTATTCTGCTGTTACATCGTGTCTTATCTTCCAGACACCTCCAGAGCTGCAGACACTATTCTGCTGTTACATCGTGTCTTATCCTCCAGTCACCTCCAGATCTGCACTCACTATTCTGCTGTTACATCGTGTCTTATCCTCCAGACACGTCCAGAGCTGCACTCACTATTCTGCTGTTACATCGTGTCTTATCCTCCAGTCACCTCAAGAGCTGCACTCAATATTATTTTGTTACATCGTATCTTATCCTCCATTCACCTCCAGAGCTCCAGTCTCTATTCTGCTGTTACATCGTGTCTTATCCTCCGTTCACCTCCAGAGCTGCACTCACTATTCTGCTGTTACATCGTGTCTTATACTCCAGTGATCTCCAGAGCTCCTGTCTCTATTCTGCTGTTACATCGTGTCTTATCCTCCAGTCACCTGCAGAGCTGCAGTCACTATTCTGCTGTTACATCGTATCTTATCCTCTGTTCACCTCCAGAGCTGCACTCACTATTCTGCTGTTACATCGTGTCTTATCCTCCAGAGCTGCAGACACTATTCTGTTGTTACATCGTGTCTTATCCTCCAGTCACCTCCAGAGCTGCAATCACTATTCTGCTGTTACATCGTGTCTTATCCTCCGTTCACTTCCAGAGCTGCACTCAATATTCTGCTGTTACATCGTGTCTTATCCTCCAGACACCTCCAGAGCTGCAGTCACTATTCTGCTGTTACATCGTGTCTTATCCTTCAGTCACGTCAAGAGCTGAACTCACTATTATTTTGTTACATCGTATCTTATCCTCCAGTCACCTCCAGAGCTGCAGTCACTATTCTGCTGTTACATCGTGTCTTATACTCCAGTCATCTCCAGAGCTGCAGTCTATATTCTGCTGTTACATCACGTCTTATCCTCCAGTCACCTCCATAGCTGCACTCACTATTCTGCTGTTACATCGTATCTTATCCTCCAGTCACCTCCAGAGCTGCAGTCACTATTCTGCTGTTACATCATGTCATATCCTCCAGTCACCTCCAGAGCTGCACTCTCTATTCTGCTGTTACATCATGTTTTATCCTCCAGTCACCTCCAGAGCTGCACCCACTATTCTGCTGTTACATCACGTCTTATCCTCCAGTCACCTCCAGAGCTGCTCTCACTATTCTGCTGTTACATCGTGTCTTATCCTCCAGTCACCTCCAGAGCTGCGTCACTATTCTGCTGTTACATCAGGTCTTATCCCCCAGTCACCTCCAGATCTGCACTCACTATTCTGCTGTTACATCGCCTCTTATCCTCCAGTCACCTCCAGAGCTGCACTCATCATTCTGCTGTTACATTTTGTCTTATCCTCCAGTCACCTCCAGAGCTGTAGTCACTATTCTGCTGTTACATCATGTCTTATCCTCCAGCCACCTCCAGAGCTGTAGTCTCTTTTCTGCTGTTACATCATTTCTTATCCTCCAGCCACCTCCAGAGCTGCAGTCACTATTCTGCTGTTTCATCGTGTCTTATCCTCCAGTCACCTCCTGAGCTGTAGTCACTATTCTGCTGTTTCATCGTGTCTCATCCTCCTGTCACTTCCAGAGCTGCACTCACTATTCTGCTGTTACATCGTGTCTTATACTCCCGACACCTCCAGAGCTGCAGACACTATTCTGCTGTTACATCGTGTCTTAACCTCCAGTCACCTCAAGAGCTGCACTCACTATTCTGCTGTTACATCGTGTCTTATCCTCCAGTCACCTCAAGAGCTGTGGTCTCTATTCTGCTGTTTCATAAGGTCTTATCCTCCAGTCACCTCCAGAGCTGCACTCACTATTCTGCTGTTACATCGTGTCTTATCCTCCAGACACCTCCAGAGCTGCACTCACTATTCTGCTGTTACATCGTGTCTTATCCTCCAGTCACCTCAAGAGCTGCATTCACTATTATTTTGTTACATCGTATCTTATCCTCCATTCACCTCCAGAGCTGCAGTCACTATTCTGCTGTTACATCGTGTCTTATACTCCAGTCATCTCCAGAGCTCCAGTCTCTATTCTGCTGTTACATCGTGTCTTATCCTCCAGTCACCTCCAGAGCTGCAGTCATTATTCTGCTGTTACATCGTGTCTTATCCTCCGTTCACCTCCAGAGCTGCAGTCACTATTCTGCTGTTACATCGTGTCTTATCCTCCAGACACCTCCAGAGCTGCAGACACTATTCTGCTGTTACATCGTGTATTATCCTCCAGTCACCTCCAGAGCTGCGTCTCTATACTGCTGTTACATCAGGTCTTATCCTCCAGTCACCTCCAGATCTGCACTCACTATTCTGCTGTTACATCGTGTCTTATCCTCCAGACACCTCCAGAGCTGCACTCACTATTCTGCTGTTACATCGTGTCTTATCCTCCAGTCACCTCAAGAGCTGCACTCACTATTATTTTGTTACATCGTATCTTATCCTCCATTCACCTCCAGAGCTGCAGTCACTATTCTGCTGTTACATCGTGTCTTATCCTCCAGTCACCTCAAGAGCTGCACTCACTATTAATTTGTTACATCGTATCTTATCCTCCAGACACCTCCAGAGCTGCAGACACTATTCTGCTGTTACATCGTGTCTTATCCTCCAGTCACCTCCAGAGCTGCAATCACTATTCTGCTGTTACATCGTGTCTTATCCTCCAGTCACCTCCAGAGCTGCAGTCACTATTCTGCTGCTACATCGTATCTTATCCTCCAGACACCTCCAGAGCTGCAGACACTATTCTGCTGTTACATCGTGTCTTATCCTCCAGTCACCTCCAGAGCTGCGTCTCTATTCTGCTGTTACATCAGGTCTTATCCTCCAGTCACCTCCAGAGCTGCAGACACTATTCTGCTGTTACATCGTGTCTTATCCTCCAGTCACCTCCAGAGCTGCTTCTCTATTCTGCTGTTACATCAGTTCTTATCCTCCAGTCACCTCCAGATCTGCACTCCCTATTCTGCTGTTACATCGTGTCTTATCCTCCAGTCACCTCCAGAGCTGCAGTCACTGTTCTGCTGTTACATCGTGTCTTATCCTCCAGCCACCTCCAGAGCTGCACTGACTATTCTGCTGTTACATCGTGTCATATCCTCCAGACACCTCCAGAGCTGCAGACACTATTCTGCTGTTACATCGTGTCTTATCCTCCAGCCACCTCCAGAGCTGCACTCACTATTCTGCTGTTACATCGTGTCTTATCCTCCAGACACCTCCAGAGCTGCAGACACTATTCTGCTGTTACATCGTGTCTTATCCTCCAGTCACCTCCAGATCTGCACTCACTATTCTGCTGTTACATCGTGTCTTATCCTCCAGACACCTCCAGAACTGCACTCACTATTCTGCTGTTACATTGTGTCTTATCCTCCAGTCACCTCAAGAGCTGCACTCACTATTCTGCTGTTACATCGTGTTGTATACTCCAGTCATCTCCAGAGCTCCAGTCTCTATTCTGCTGTTACATCGTATCTTATCCTCCAGTCACCTCCAGAGCTGCAGTCACTATTCTGCTGTTACATCGTGTCTTATCCTCCGTTCACCTCCAGAGCTGCACTCACTATTCTGCTGTTACATCGTGTCTTATCCTCCAGTCACCTCAAGAGCTGCACTCAATATTATTTTGTTACATCGTATCTTATCCTCCATTCACCTCCAGAGCTGCAGTCACTATTCTGCTGTTACATCGTGTCTTATACTCCAGTCATCTCCAGAGCTCCAGTCTCTATTCTGCTGTTACATCGTGTCTTATCCTCCAGTCACCTCCAGAGCTGCAGTCACTATTCTGCTGTTACATCGTGTCTTATACTCCCTTCACCTCCAGAGCTGCACTCACTATTCTGCTGTTACATCGTGTCTTATCCTCCAGACACCTCCAGAGCTGCAGACACTATTCTGTTGTTACATCATGTCTTATCCTCCAGTCACCTCCAGAGCTGCAATCACTATTCTGCTGTTACATCGTGTCTTATCCTCCGTTCACTTCCAGAGCTGCACTCACTATTCTGCTGTTACATCGTGTCTTATCCTCCAGACACCTCCAGAGCTGCAGTCACTATTCTGCTGTTATATCGTGTCTTATCCTTCAGTCACGTCAAGAGCTGAACTCACTATTATTTTGTTACATCGTATCTTATCCTCCAGTCACCTCCAGAGCTGCAGTCAATATTGTGCTGTTACATCGTGTCTTATACTCCAGTCATCTCCAGAGCTGCAGTCTATATTCTGCTGTTACATCACGTCTTATCCTCCAGTCACCTCCATAGCTGCACTCACTATTCTGCTGTTACATCGTATCTTATCCTCCAGTCACCTCCAGAGCTGCACTCACTATTCTGCTGTTACATCATGATTTTTCCTCCAGTCACCTCCAGAGCTGCACTCTCTATTCTGCTGTTACATCATGTTTTATCCTCCAGTCACCTCCAGAGCTGCACTCACTATTCTGCTTTTACATCACGTCTTATCCTCCAGTCACCTCCAGAGCTGCTCTCACTATTCTGCTGTTACATCGTGTCTTATCCTCCAGTCACCTCCAGAGCTGCGTCACTATTCTGCTGTTACATCAGGTCTTATCCTCCAGTCACCTCCAGATCTGCACTCACTATTCTGCTGTTACATCAGGCCTTATCCTCCAGTTACCTCCAGATATGCACTCACTATTCTGCTGTTACATCGCCTCTTATCCTCCAGTCACCTCCAGAGCTGCACTCATCATTCTGCTGTTACATTGTGTCTTATCCTCCAGTCACCTCCAGAGCTGTAGTCACTATTCTGCTGTTACATCATTTCTTATCCTCCAGCCACCTCCAGAGCTGCAGTCACTAATCTGCTGTTTCATCGTGTCTTATCCTCCAGTCACCTCCTGAGCTGTAGTCACTATTCTGCTGTTTCATCCTGTCTTATCCTCCTGTCACCTCCAGAGCTGAAGTCACCATTCTGCTGTTACATCATGTCTTATCCTCCAGTCACCTCCAGAGCTACACTAACTATTCTGCTGTTACATAGTGTATTATCCTCCAGTCACCTCCAGAGCTGCACTCACTATTCTGCTGTTACATCATGTCTTATCCTCCTGTCACCTCCAGAGCTGCAGTCACTATTCTGCTGTTACATCATCTATTATCCTCCAGCCACCTCCAGAGCTACAGTCACTATTCTACTGTTACATCGTGTATTATCCTCCAGTTACCTCCAGAGCTGAATTCACCATTCTGCTTTTACATCATGTCTTATCTTCCAGTCACCTCCAGAGCTGCAGTCACTATTCTGCTGTTACATCAGGTCTTATCCTCTAGTCACCTCCAGAGCTGCAATCATTATTCTTCTGTTACATCGTGTCTTATCCTCCTGTCACCTCCAGAGCTGCAATCACTATTCTACTGTTACATCCTGTCTTATCCTCCAGTCACCTCCAGAGCTGCAGTCACTATTCTGCTGTTACATCATCTATATTCCTCCAGTCACCTCAAGAGCTGCACTCTCTATTCTGCTGTTACATCGTATCTTATCGTCCAGTCAACTCCAGAGCTGCACTCACTATTCTGCTGTTACTTCATGTTTTATCCTTCAGTCACCTCCAGAGCTGCAGTCACTGTTCTGCTGTTACATCATGTCTTATCCTCCAGCCACCTCCAGAACTGCACTCACTATTCTGCTGTTACATCATGTCTTATCCTCCAGTCACCTCCAGAGCTGCAGTCACTATTCTGCTGTTACATCAGGTCTTATCCTCCACTCACCTCCAGAGCTGCAGTCACTATTCTGCTGTTACATCATGTCTTATCCTCCAGTCACCTCCAGAGCTGCTGTCACTATTCTGCTGTTAGATCAGGTCTTATCCTCCATTCACCTCCAGAGATGGACTCACTATTCTACTGTTACATCGTGTCTTATCCTCCAGTTACCTCCAGAGCTGAATTCATCATTCTGCTGTTACATCATGTCTTATCCTCCAGTCACCTACAGAGCTGCACTCACCATTCTGCTGTTAAATCATGTCTTATCTTCCACTCACCTCCAGAGCTGCAGTCACTATTCTACTGTTACATCAGGTCTTATCCTCCAGTCACCTCCAGAGCTGCAATCATTATTCTGCTGTTACATCGTGTCTTATCCTCCTGTTACCTCCAGAGCTGCAATCACTATTCCACTGTTACATCATGTCTTATCCTCCAGTCACCTCCAGAGCTGCACTCACTATTCTGCTGTTACATCGTATCTTATCCTCCAGTCAACTCCAGAGCTGCACTCACTATTCTGCTGTTAAATCATGTCTTATCCTCCAGCCACCTCCAGAGCTGCACTCACTATTCTGCTGTTAAATCATGTCTTATCCTCCAGTCTCCTCCAGAGCTGCAGTCACTATTCTGCCGTTACATCGTGTCTTATCCTCCAGTCACCTCCAGAGCTGCAGTCACTAGTCTGCTGTTACATCGTGTCTTATCCTCCAGCCACCTCCAGAGCTGCAGTCACTATTCTGCTGTTACATTAGGTCTTATCCTCCACTCACCTCCAGAGCTGCAGTCACTATTCTGATGTTACATCAGGTCTTATCCTCCGTTCACCTCCAGAGATGCACTCACTATTCTGCTGTTACATCTTGTCTTATCCTCCAGTCACCTCCAGAGCTGCAGTCACTATTCTGCTGTTACATCGTGTCTTGTCCTCCAGTCACCTCCAGAGCTGCACTCACTATTATACTGTTACTTCATGTCTTATCCTCCAGTCACCTCCAGAGCTGCAGTCACTATTCTGCTGTTACATCGTGTCTTATCCTCCGTTCACCTCCAGAGCTGCACTCACTATTCTGCTGTTACATCGTGTCTTATCCTCCAGACACCTCCAGAGCTGCACTCGCTATTCTGCTGTTACATCGTGTCTTATCCTCCAGTCACCTCAAGAGCTGCACTCAATATTATTTTGTTACATCGTATCTTATCCTCCATTCACCTCCAGAGCTGCAGTCACTATTCTGCTGTTACATCGTGTCTTCTCCTCCAGTCATCTCCAGAGCTCCAGTCTCTATTCTGCTGTTACATCGTATCTTATCCTCCAGTCACCTCCAAAGCTGCAGTCACTATTCTGCTGTTACATCGTGTCTTATCCTCCGTTCACCTCCAGAGCTGCACTCACTATTCTGCTGTTACATCGTGTCTTATCCTCCAGTCACCTCAAGAGCTGCACTCAATATTATTTTGTTACATCGTATCTTATCCTCCATTCACCTCCAGAGCTGCAGTCACTATTCTGCTGTTACATCGTGTCTTATACTCCAGTCATCTCCAGAGCTCCAGTCTCTATTCTGCTGTTACATCGTGTCTTATCCTCCAGTCACCTCCAGAGCTGCAGTCACTATTCTGCTGTTACATCGTGTCTTATACTCCCTTCACCTCCAGAGCTGCACTCACTATTCTGCTGTTACATCGTGTCTTATCCTCCAGACACCTCCAGAGCTGCAGACACTATTCTGTTGTTACATCATGTCTTATCCTCCAGTCACCTCCAGAGCTGCAATCACTATTCTGCTGTTACATCGTGTCTTATCCTCCGTTCACTTCCAGAGCTGCACTCACTATTCTGCTGTTACATCGTGTCTTATCCTCCAGACACCTCCAGAGCTGCAGTCACTATTCTGCTGTTATATCGTGTCTTATCCTTCAGTCACGTCAAGAGCTGAACTCACTATTATTTTGTTACATCGTATCTTATCCTCCAGTCACCTCCAGAGCTGCAGTCAATATTGTGCTGTTACATCGTGTCTTATACTCCAGTCATCTCCAGAGCTGCAGTCTATATTCTGCTGTTACATCACGTCTTATCCTCCAGTCACCTCCATAGCTGCACTCACTATTCTGCTGTTACATCGTATCTTATCCTCCAGTCACCTCCAGAGCTGCACTCACTATTCTGCTGTTACATCATGATTTTTCCTCCAGTCACCTCCAGAGCTGCACTCTCTATTCTGCTGTTACATCATGTTTTATCCTCCAGTCACCTCCAGAGCTGCACTCACTATTCTGCTTTTACATCACGTCTTATCCTCCAGTCACCTCCAGAGCTGCTCTCACTATTCTGCTGTTACATCGTGTCTTATCCTCCAGTCACCTCCAGAGCTGCGTCACTATTCTGCTGTTACATCAGGTCTTATCCTCCAGTCACCTCCAGATCTGCACTCACTATTCTGCTGTTACATCAGGCCTTATCCTCCAGTTACCTCCAGATATGCACTCACTATTCTGCTGTTACATCGCCTCTTATCCTCCAGTCACCTCCAGAGCTGCACTCATCATTCTGCTGTTACATTGTGTCTTATCCTCCAGTCACCTCCAGAGCTGTAGTCACTATTCTGCTGTTACATCATTTCTTATCCTCCAGCCACCTCCAGAGCTGCAGTCACTAATCTGCTGTTTCATCGTGTCTTATCCTCCAGTCACCTCCTGAGCTGTAGTCACTATTCTGCTGTTTCATCCTGTCTTATCCTCCTGTCACCTCCAGAGCTGAAGTCACCATTCTGCTGTTACATCATGTCTTATCCTCCAGTCACCTCCAGAGCTACACTAACTATTCTGCTGTTACATAGTGTATTATCCTCCAGTCACCTCCAGAGCTGCACTCACTATTCTGCTGTTACATCATGTCTTATCCTCCTGTCACCTCCAGAGCTGCAGTCACTATTCTGCTGTTACATCATCTATTATCCTCCAGCCACCTCCAGAGCTACAGTCACTATTCTACTGTTACATCGTGTATTATCCTCCAGTTACCTCCAGAGCTGAATTCACCATTCTGCTTTTACATCATGTCTTATCTTCCAGTCACCTCCAGAGCTGCAGTCACTATTCTGCTGTTACATCAGGTATTATCCTCTAGTCACCTCCAGAGCTGCAATCATTATTCTTCTGTTACATCGTGTCTTATCCTCCTGTCACCTCCAGAGCTGCAATCACTATTCTACTGTTACATCCTGTCTTATCCTCCAGTCACCTCCAGAGCTGCAATCACTATTCTGCTGTTACATCATCTATATTCCTCCAGTCACCTCAAGAGCTGCACTCTCTATTCTGCTGTTACATCGTATCTTATCGTCCAGTCAACTCCAGAGCTGCACTCACTATTCTGCTGTTACTTCATGTTTTATCCTTCAGTCACCTCCAGAGCTGCAGTCACTGTTCTGCTGTTACATCATGTCTTATCCTCCAGCCACCTCCAGAACTGCACTCACTATTCTGCTGTTACATCATGTCTTATCCTCCAGTCACCTCCAGAGCTGCAGTCACTATTCTGCTGTTACATCAGGTCTTATCCTCCACTCACCTCCAGAGCTGCAGTCACTATTCTGCTGTTACATCATGTCTTATCCTCCAGTCACCTCCAGAGCTGCTGTCACTATTCTGCTGTTACATCAGGTCTTATCCTCCATTCACCTCCAGAGATGGACTCACTATTCTACTGTTACATCGTGTCTTATCCTCCAGTTACCTCCAGAGCTGAATTCATCATTCTGCTGTTACATCATGTCTTATCCTCCAGTCACCTACAGAGCTGCACTCACCATTCTGCTGTTAAATCATGTCTTATCTTCCACTCACCTCCAGAGCTGCAGTCACTATTCTACTGTTACATCAGGTCTTATCCTCCAGTCACCTCCAGAGCTGCAATCATTATTCTGCTGTTACATCGTGTCTTATCCTCCTGTTACCTCCAGAGCTGCAATCACTATTCCACTGTTACATCATGTCTTATCCTCCAGTCACCTCCAGAGCTGCACTCACTATTCTGCTGTTACATCGTATCTTATCCTCCAGTCAACTCCAGAGCTGCACTCACTATTCTGCTGTTAAATCATGTCTTATCCTCCAGCCACCTCCAGAGCTGCACTCACTATTCTGCTGTTAAATCATGTCTTATCCTCCAGTCTCCTCCAGAGCTGCAGTCACTATTCTGCCGTTACATCGTGTCTTATCCTCCAGTCACCTCCAGAGCTGCAGTCACTAGTCTGCTGTTACATCGTGTCTTATCCTCCAGCCACCTCCAGAGCTGCAGTCACTATTCTGCTGTTACATTAGGTCTTATCCTCCACTCACCTCCAGAGCTGCAGTCACTATTCTGATGTTACATCAGGTCTTATCCTCCGTTCACCTCCAGAGATGCACTCACTATTCTGCTGTTACATCTTGTCTTATCCTCCAGTCACCTCCAGAGCTGCAGTCACTATTCTGCTGTTACATCGTGTCTTGTCCTCCAGTCACCTCCAGAGCTGCACTCACTATTATACTGTTACTTCATGTCTTATCCTCCAGTCACCTCCAGAGCTGCAGTCACTATTCTGCTGTTACATCGTGTCTTATCCTCCGTTCACCTCCAGAGCTGCACTCACTATTCTGCTGTTACATCGTGTCTTATCCTCCAGACACCTCCAGAGCTGCACTCACTATTCTGCTGTTACATCGTGTCTTATCCTCCAGTCACCTCAAGAGCTGCACTCAATATTATTTTGTTACATCGTATCTTATCCTCCATTCACCTCCAGAGCTGCAGTCACTATTCTGCTGTTACATCGTGTCTTATCCTCCGTTCACCTCCAGAGCTGCACTCACTATTCTGCTGTTACATCGTGTCTTATCCTCCAGTCACCTCAAGAGCTGCACTCAATATTATTTTGTTACATCGTATCTTATCCTCCATTCACCTCCAGAGCTGCAGTCACTATTCTGCTGTTACATCGTGTCTTATACTCCAGTCATCTCCAGATCTCCAGTCTCTATTCTGCTGTTACATCGTGTCTTATCCTCCAGTCACCTCCAGAGCTGCAGTCACTATTCTGCTGTTACATCATGTCTTATCCTCCGTTCACCTCCAGAGCTGCACTCACTATTCTGCTGTTACATCGTGTCTTATCCTCCAGACACCTCCAGAGCTGCAGACACTATTCTGTTGTTACATCATGTCTTATCCTTCAGTCACGTCAAGAGCTGAACTCACTATTATTTTGTTACATCGTATCTTATCCTCCAGTCACCTCCAGATCTGCAGTCAATATTGTGCTGTTACATCGTGTCTTATACTCCAGTCATCTCCAGAGCTGCAGTCTATATTCTGCTGTTACATCACGTCTTATCCTCCAGTCACCTCCATAGCTGCACTCACTATTCTGCTGTTACATCGTATCATATCCTTCAGTCACCTCCAGAGCTGCAGTCACTATTCTGCTGTTACATCATGTCATATCCTCCAGTCACCTTCAGAGCTGCACTCTCTATTCTGCTGTTACATCATGTTTTATCCTCCAGTCACCTCCAGAGCTGCACTCACTATTCTGCTTTTACATCACGTCTTATCCTCCAGTCACCTTCAGAGCTGCTCTCACTATTCTGCTGTTACATCGTGTCTTATCCTCCAGTCACCTCCAGAGCTGCGTCACTATTCTGCTGTTACATCAGGTCTTATCCTCCAGTCACCTCCAGATCTGCACTCACTATTCTGCTGTTACATCAGGCCTTATCCTCCAGTCACCTCCAGATATGCACTCACTATTCTGCTGTTACATCGCCTCTTATCCTCCAGTCACCTCCAGAGCTGCACTCATCATTCTGCTGTTACATTGTGTCTTATCCTCCAGTCACCTCCAGAGCTGTAGTCACTATTCTGCTGTTACATCATGTCTTATCCTCCAGCCACCTCCAGAGCTGTAGTCTCTTTTCTGCTGTTACATCATTTCTTATCCTCCAGCCACCTCCAGAGCTGCAGTCACTAATCTGCTGTTTCATCGTGTCTTATCCTCCAGTCACCTCCTGAGCTGTAGTCACTATTCTGCTGTTTCATCGTGTCTTATCCTCCTGTCACCTCCAGAGCTGAAGTCACCATTCTGCTGTTACATCATGTCTTATCCTCCAGTCACCTCCAGAGCTGCAGTCACTATTCTGCTGTTACATCATCTATTATCCTCCAGCCACCTCCAGAGCTACAGTCACTATTCTACTGTTACATCGTGTATTATCCTCCAGTTACCTCCAGAGCTGAATTCACCATTCTGCTGTTACATCATGTCTTATCTTCCAGTCACCTCCAGAGCTGCAGTCACTATTCTGCTGTTACATCAGGTCTTATCCTCTAGTCACCTCCAGAGCTGCAATCATTATTCTTCTGTTACATCGTGTCTTATCCTCCTGTCACCTCCAGAGCTGCAATCACTATTCTACTGTTACATCCTGTCTTATCCTCCAGTCACCTCCAGAGCTGCAGTCACTATTCTGCTGTTACATCATCTATATTCCTCCAGTCACCTCAAGAGCTGCACTCTCTATTCTGCTGTTACATCGTATCTTATCGTCCAGTCAACTCCAGAGCTGCACTCACTATTCTGCTGTTACTTCATGTTTTATCCTTCAGTCACCTCCAGAGCTGCAGTCACTGTTCTGCTGTTACATCATGTCTTATACTCCAGCCAACTCCAGAACTGCACTCACTATTCTGCTGTTACATCATGTCTTATCCTCCAGTCACCTCCAGAGCTGCAGTCACTATTCTGCTGTTACATCAGGTCTTATCCTCCACTCACCTCCAGAGCTGCAGTCACTATTCTGCTGTTACATCATGTCTTATCCTCCAGTCACCTCCAGAGCTGCTGTCACTATTCTGCTGTTACATCAGGTCTTATCCTCCATTCACCTCCAGAGATGGACTCACTATTCTGCTGTTACATCATGTCTTATCCTCCAGTTACCTCCAGAGCTGAATTCATCATTCTGCTGTTACTTCATGTCTTATCCTCCAGTCACCTACAGAGCTGCACTCACCATTTTGCTGTTAAATCATGTCTTATCTTCCACTCACCTCCAGAGCTGCAGTCACTATTCTACTGTTACATCAGGTCTTATCCTCCAGTCACCTCCAGAGATGCAATCATTATTCTGCTGTTACATCGTGTCTTATCCTCCTGTTACCTCCAGAGCTGCAATCACTATTCTACTGTTACATCATGTCTTATCCTCCAGTCACCTCCAGAGCTGCACTCACTATTCTGCTGTTACATCGTATCTTATCCTCCAGTCAACTCCAGAGCTGCACTCACTATTCTGCTGATAAATCATGTCTTATCCTCCAGCCACCTCCAGAGCTGCACTCACTATTCTGCTGTTAAATCATGTCTTATCCTCCAGTCTCCTCCAGAGCTGCAGTCACTATTCTGCCGTTACATCGTGTCTTATCCTCCAGTCACCTCCAGAGCTGCAGTCACTATTCTGCTGTTACATCGTGTCTTATCATCCAGCCACCTCCAGAGCTGCAGTCACTATTCTGCTGTTACATTAGGTCTTATCCTCCACTCACCTCCAGAGCT
The DNA here is from genome assembly GCF_046119375.1 of Phyllobates terribilis. Classification (NCBI taxonomy): domain Eukaryota; kingdom Metazoa; phylum Chordata; class Amphibia; order Anura; family Dendrobatidae; genus Phyllobates; species Phyllobates terribilis. The sequence continues at coordinate 493,855 of NW_027363335.1, forward strand.
GCAGTCACTATTCTGATGTTACATCAGGTCTTATCCTCCGTTCACCTCCAGAGATGCACTCACTATTCTGCTGTTACATCGTGTCTTATCCTCCTGTCACCTTCAGAGCTGCACTCTCTATTCTGCTGTTACATCATGTTTTATCCTCCAGTCACCTCAAGAGCTGCAGTCACTATTCTGCTGTTACATCATGTCTTATCCTCCTGTCACCTTCAGAGCTGCACTCTCTATTCTGCTGTTACATCATGTTTTATCCTCCAGTCACCTCCAGAGCTGCACTCACTATTCTGCTTTTACATCACGTCTTATCCTCCAGTCACCTCCAGAGCTGCAGTCACTATTCTGCTGTTACATCGTGTCTTATCCTCCAGTCACCTCCAGAGCTGCGTCACTATTCTGCTGTTACATCAGGTCTTATCCTCCAGTCACCTCCAGATCTGCACTCACTATTCTGCTGTTACATCAGGCCTTATCCTCCAGTCACCTCCAGATATGCACTCACTATTCTGCTGTTACATCGCCTCTTATCCTCCAGTCACCTCCAGAGCTGCAGTCACTATTCTGCTGTTACATCATGTCTTATCCTCCAGCCACCTCCAGAGCTGTAGTCTCTTTTCTGCTGTTACATCATTTCTTATCCTCCAGCCACCTCCAGAGCTGCAGTCACTAATCTGCTGTTTCATCGTGTCTTATCCTCCAGTCACCTCCTGAGCTGTAGTCACTATTCTGCTGTTTCATCGTGTCTTATCCTCCTGTCACCTCCAGAGCTGAAGTCACCATTCTGCTGTTACATCATGTCTTATCCTCCAGTCACCTCCAGAGCTACACTAACTATTCTGCTGTTACATAGTGTATTATCCTCCAGTCACCTCCAGAGCTGCACTCACTATTCTGCTGTTACATCATGTCTTATCCTCCTGTCACCTCCAGAGCTGCAGTCACTATTCTGCTGTTACATCATCTATTATCCTCCAGCCACCTCCAGAGCTACAGTCACTATTCTACTGTTCCATCGTGTATTATCCTCCAGTTACCTCCAGAGCTGAATTCACCATTCTGCTGTTACATCATGTCTTATCTTCCAGTCACCTCCAGAGCTGCAGTCACTATTCTGCTGTTACATCAGGTCTTATCCTCTAGTCACCTCCAGAGCTGCAATCATTATTCTTCTGTTACATCGTGTCTTATCCTCCTGTCACCTCCAGAGCTGCAATCACTATTCTACTGTTACATCCTGTCTTATCCTCCAGTCACCTCCAGAGCTGCAGTCACTATTCTGCTGTTACATCATCTATATTCCTCCAGTCACCTCAAGAGCTGCACTCTCTATTCTGCTGTTACATCGTATCTTATCGTCCAGTCAACTCCAGAGCTGCACTCACTATTCTGCTGTTACTTCATGTTTTATCCTTCAGTCACCTCCAGAGCTGCAGTCACTGTTCTGCTGTTACATCATGTCTTATCCTCCAGCCACCTCCAGAACTGCACTCACTATTCTGCTGTTACATCATGTCTTATCCTCCAGTCACCTCCAGAGCTGCAGTCACTATTCTGCTGTTACATCAGGTCTTATCCTCCACTCACCTCCAGAGCTGCAGTCAGTATTCTGCTGTTACATCATGTCTTATCCTCCAGTCACCTCCAGAGCTGCTGTCACTATTCTGCTGTTACATCAGGTCTTATCCTCCAGTTACCTCCAGAGCTGAATTCATCATTCTGCTGTTACATCATGTCTTATCCTCCAGTCACCTACAGAGCTGCACTCACCATTCTGCTGTTAAATCATGTCTTATCTTCCACTCACCTCCAGAGCTGCAGTCACTATTCTACTGTTACATCAGGTCTTATCCTCCAGTCACCTCCAGAGCTGCAATCATTATTCTGCTTTTACATCGTGTCTTATCCTCCTGTTACCTCCAGAGCTGCAATCACTATTCCACTGTTACATCATGTCTTATCCTCCAGTCACCTCCAGAGCTGCACTCACTATTCTGCTGTTACATCGTATCTTATCCTCCAGTCAACTCCAGAGCTGCACTCACTATTCTGCTGTTAAATCATGTCTTATCCTCCAGCCACCTCCAGAGCTGCACTCACTATTCTGCTGTTAAATCATGTCTTATCCTCCAGTCTCCTCCAGAGCTGCAGTCACTATTCTGCCGTTACATCATGTCTTATCCTCCAGTCACCTCCAGAGCTGCAATCACTATTCTGCTGTTACATCGTGTCTTATCCTCCGTTCACTTCCAGAGCTGCACTCACTATTCTGCTGTTACATCGTGTCTTATCCTCCAGACACCTCCAGAGCTGCAGTCACTATTCTGCTGTTATATCGTGTCTTATCCTTCAGTCACGTCAAGAGCTGAACTCACTATTATTTTGTTACATCGTATCTTATCCTCCAGTCACCTCCAGAGCTGCAGTCAATATTGTGCTGTTACATCGTGTCTTATACTCCAGTCATCTCCAGAGCTGCAGTCTATATTCTGCTGTTACATCACGTCTTATCCTCCAGTCACCTCCATAGCTGCACTCACTATTCTGCTGTTACATCGTATCTTATCCTCCAGTCACCTCCAGAGCTGCACTCACTATTCTGCTGTTACATCATGATTTTTCCTCCAGTCACCTCCAGAGCTGCACTCTCTATTCTGCTGTTACATCATGTTTTATCCTCCAGTCACCTCCAGAGCTGCACTCACTATTCTGCTTTTACATCACGTCTTATCCTCCAGTCACCTCCAGAGCTGCTCTCACTATTCTGCTGTTACATCGTGTCTTATCCTCCAGTCACCTCCAGAGCTGCGTCACTATTCTGCTGTTACATCAGGTCTTATCCTCCAGTCACCTCCAGATCTGCACTCACTATTCTGCTGTTACATCAGGCCTTATCCTCCAGTTACCTCCAGATATGCACTCACTATTCTGCTGTTACATCGCCTCTTATCCTCCAGTCACCTCCAGAGCTGCACTCATCATTCTGCTGTTACATTGTGTCTTATCCTCCAGTCACCTCCAGAGCTGTAGTCACTATTCTGCTGTTACATCATTTCTTATCCTCCAGCCACCTCCAGAGCTGCAGTCACTAATCTGCTGTTTCATCGTGTCTTATCCTCCAGTCACCTCCTGAGCTGTAGTCACTATTCTGCTGTTTCATCCTGTCTTATCCTCCTGTCACCTCCAGAGCTGAAGTCACCATTCTGCTGTTACATCATGTCTTATCCTCCAGTCACCTCCAGAGCTACACTAACTATTCTGCTGTTACATAGTGTATTATCCTCCAGTCACCTCCAGAGCTGCACTCACTATTCTGCTGTTACATCATGTCTTATCCTCCTGTCACCTCCAGAGCTGCAGTCACTATTCTGCTGTTACATCATCTATTATCCTCCAGCCACCTCCAGAGCTACAGTCACTATTCTACTGTTACATCGTGTATTATCCTCCAGTTACCTCCAGAGCTGAATTCACCATTCTGCTTTTACATCATGTCTTATCTTCCAGTCACCTCCAGAGCTGCAGTCACTATTCTGCTGTTACATCAGGTATTATCCTCTAGTCACCTCCAGAGCTGCAATCATTATTCTTCTGTTACATCGTGTCTTATCCTCCTGTCACCTCCAGAGCTGCAATCACTATTCTACTGTTACATCCTGTCTTATCCTCCAGTCACCTCCAGAGCTGCAATCACTATTCTGCTGTTACATCATCTATATTCCTCCAGTCACCTCAAGAGCTGCACTCTCTATTCTGCTGTTACATCGTATCTTATCGTCCAGTCAACTCCAGAGCTGCACTCACTATTCTGCTGTTACTTCATGTTTTATCCTTCAGTCACCTCCAGAGCTGCAGTCACTGTTCTGCTGTTACATCATGTCTTATCCTCCAGCCACCTCCAGAACTGCACTCACTATTCTGCTGTTACATCATGTCTTATCCTCCAGTCACCTCCAGAGCTGCAGTCACTATTCTGCTGTTACATCAGGTCTTATCCTCCACTCACCTCCAGAGCTGCAGTCACTATTCTGCTGTTACATCATGTCTTATCCTCCAGTCACCTCCAGAGCTGCTGTCACTATTCTGCTGTTACATCAGGTCTTATCCTCCATTCACCTCCAGAGATGGACTCACTATTCTACTGTTACATCGTGTCTTATCCTCCAGTTACCTCCAGAGCTGAATTCATCATTCTGCTGTTACATCATGTCTTATCCTCCAGTCACCTACAGAGCTGCACTCACCATTCTGCTGTTAAATCATGTCTTATCTTCCACTCACCTCCAGAGCTGCAGTCACTATTCTACTGTTACATCAGGTCTTATCCTCCAGTCACCTCCAGAGCTGCAATCATTATTCTGCTGTTACATCGTGTCTTATCCTCCTGTTACCTCCAGAGCTGCAATCACTATTCCACTGTTACATCATGTCTTATCCTCCAGTCACCTCCAGAGCTGCACTCACTATTCTGCTGTTACATCGTATCTTATCCTCCAGTCAACTCCAGAGCTGCACTCACTATTCTGCTGTTAAATCATGTCTTATCCTCCAGCCACCTCCAGAGCTGCACTCACTATTCTGCTGTTAAATCATGTCTTATCCTCCAGTCTCCTCCAGAGCTGCAGTCACTATTCTGCCGTTACATCGTGTCTTATCCTCCAGTCACCTCCAGAGCTGCAGTCACTAGTCTGCTGTTACATCGTGTCTTATCCTCCAGCCACCTCCAGAGCTGCAGTCACTATTCTGCTGTTACATTAGGTCTTATCCTCCACTCACCTCCAGAGCTGCAGTCACTATTCTGATGTTACATCAGGTCTTATCCTCCGTTCACCTCCAGAGATGCAGTCACTATTCTGCTGTTACATCTTGTCTTATCCTCCAGTCACCTCCAGAGCTGCAGTCACTATTCTGCTGTTACATCGTGTCTTGTCCTCCAGTCACCTCCAGAGCTGCACTCACTATTATACTGTTACTTCATGTCTTATCCTCCAGTCACCTCCAGAGCTGCAGTCACTATTCTGCTGTTACATCGTGTCTTATCCTCCGTTCACCTCCAGAGCTGCACTCACTATTCTGCTGTTACATCGTGTCTTATCCTCCAGACACCTCCAGAGCTGCACTCACTATTCTGCTGTTACATCGTGTCTTATCCTCCAGTCACCTCAAGAGCTGCACTCAATATTATTTTGTTACATCGTATCTTATCCTCCATTCACCTCCAGAGCTGCAGTCACTATTCTGCTGTTACATCGTGTCTTATCCTCCGTTCACCTCCAGAGCTGCACTCACTATTCTGCTGTTACATCGTGTCTTATCCTCCAGTCACCTCAAGAGCTGCACTCAATATTATTTTGTTACATCGTATCTTATCCTCCATTCACCTCCAGAGCTGCAGTCACTATTCTGCTGTTACATCGTGTCTTATACTCCAGTCATCTCCAGATCTCCAGTCTCTATTCTGCTGTTACATCGTGTCTTATCCTCCAGTCACCTCCAGAGCTGCACTCACTATTCTGCTGTTACATCGTGTCTTATCCTCCAGACACCTCCAGAGCTGCAGACACTATTCTGTTGTTACATCATGTCTTATCCTTCAGTCACGTCAAGAGCTGAACTCACTATTATTTTGTTACATCGTATCTTATCCTCCAGTCACCTCCAGATCTGCAGTCAATATTGTGCTGTTACATCGTGTCTTATACTCCAGTCATCTCCAGAGCTGCAGTCTATATTCTGCTGTTACATCACGTCTTATCCTCCAGTCACCTCCATAGCTGCACTCACTATTCTGCTGTTACATCGTATCATATCCTTCAGTCACCTCCAGAGCTGCAGTCACTATTCTGCTGTTACATCATGTCATATCCTCCAGTCACCTTCAGAGCTGCACTCTCTATTCTGCTGTTACATCATGTTTTATCCTCCAGTCACCTCCAGAGCTGCACTCACTATTCTGCTTTTACATCACGTCTTATCCTCCAGTCACCTTCAGAGCTGCTCTCACTATTCTGCTGTTACATCGTGTCTTATCCTCCAGTCACCTCCAGAGCTGCGTCACTATTCTGCTGTTACATCAGGTCTTATCCTCCAGTCACCTCCAGATCTGCACTCACTATTCTGCTGTTACATCAGGCCTTATCCTCCAGTCACCTCCAGATATGCACTCACTATTCTGCTGTTACATCGCCTCTTATCCTCCAGTCACCTCCAGAGCTGCACTCATCATTCTGCTGTTACATTGTGTCTTATCCTCCAGTCACCTCCAGAGCTGTAGTCACTATTCTGCTGTTACATCATGTCTTATCCTCCAGCCACCTCCAGAGCTGTAGTCTCTTTTCTGCTGTTACATCATTTCTTATCCTCCAGCCACCTCCAGAGCTGCAGTCACTAATCTGCTGTTTCATCGTGTCTTATCCTCCAGTCACCTCCTGAGCTGTAGTCACTATTCTGCTGTTTCATCGTGTCTTATCCTCCTGTCACCTCCAGAGCTGAAGTCACCATTCTGCTGTTACATCATGTCTTATCCTCCAGTCACCTCCAGAGCTGCAGTCACTATTCTGCTGTTACATCATCTATTATCCTCCAGCCACCTCCAGAGCTACAGTCACTATTCTACTGTTACATCGTGTATTATCCTCCAGTTACCTCCAGAGCTGAATTCACCATTCTGCTGTTACATCATGTCTTATCTTCCAGTCACCTCCAGAGCTGCAGTCACTATTCTGCTGTTACATCAGGTCTTATCCTCTAGTCACCTCCAGAGCTGCAATCATTATTCTTCTGTTACATCGTGTCTTATCCTCCTGTCACCTCCAGAGCTGCAATCACTATTCTACTGTTACATCCTGTCTTATCCTCCAGTCACCTCCAGAGCTGCAGTCACTATTCTGCTGTTACATCATCTATATTCCTCCAGTCACCTCAAGAGCTGCACTCTCTATTCTGCTGTTACATCGTATCTTATCGTCCAGTCAACTCCAGAGCTGCACTCACTATTCTGCTGTTACGTCATGTTTTATCCTTCAGTCACCTCCAGAGCTGCAGTCACTGTTCTGCTGTTACATCATGTCTTATCCTCCAGCCAACTCCAGAACTGCACTCACTATTCTGCTGTTACATCATGTCTTATCCTCCAGTCACCTCCAGAGCTGCAGTCACTATTCTGCTGTTACATCAGGTCTTATCCTCCACTCACCTCCAGAGCTGCAGTCACTATTCTGCTGTTACATCATGTCTTATCCTCCAGTCACCTCCAGAGCTGCTGTCACTATTCTGCTGTTACATCAGGTCTTATCCTCCATTCACCTCCAGAGATGGACTCACTATTCTGCTGTTACATCATGTCTTATCCTCCAGTTACCTCCAGAGCTGAATTCATCATTCTGCTGTTACTTCATGTCTTATCCTCCAGTCACCTACAGAGCTGCACTCACCATTTTGCTGTTAAATCATGTCTTATCTTCCACTCACCTCCAGAGCTGCAGTCACTATTCTACTGTTACATCAGGTCTTATCCTCCAGTCACCTCCAGAGATGCAATCATTATTCTGCTGTTACATCGTGTCTTATCCTCCTGTTACCTCCAGAGCTGCAATCACTATTCTACTGTTACATCATGTCTTATCCTCCAGTCACCTCCAGAGCTGCACTCACTATTCTGCTGTTACATCGTATCTTATCCTCCAGTCAACTCCAGAGCTGCACTCACTATTCTGCTGATAAATCATGTCTTATCCTCCAGCCACCTCCAGAGCTGCACTCACTATTCTGCTGTTAAATCATGTCTTATCCTCCAGTCTCCTCCAGAGCTGCACTCACTATTCTGCCGTTACATCGTGTCTTATCCTCCAGTCACCTCCAGAGCTGCAGTCACTATTCTGCTGTTACATCGTGTCTTATCCTCCAGCCACCTCCAGAGCTGCAGTCACTATTCTGCTGTTACATTAGGTCTTATCCTCCACTCACCTCCAGAGCTGCAGTCACTATTCTGATGTTACATCAGGTCTTATCCTCCGTTCACCTCCAGAGATGCACTCACTATTCTGCTGTTACATCGTGTCTTATCCTCCAGTCACCTCAAGAGCTGCAGTCACTATTCTGCTGTTACATCATGTCTTATCCTCCTGTCACCTTCAGAGCTGCACTCTCTATTCTGCTGTTACATCATGTTTTATCCTCCAGTCACCTCCAGAGCTGCACTCACTATTCTGCTTTTACATCACGTCTTATCCTCCAGTCACCTCCAGAGCTGCAGTCACTATTCTGCTGTTACATCGTGTCTTATCCTCCAGTCACCTCCAGAGCTGCGTCACTATTCTGCTGTTACATCAGGTCTTATCCTCCAGTCACCTCCAGATCTGCACTCACTATTCTGCTGTTACATCAGGCCTTATCCTCCAGTCACCTCCAGATATGCACTCACTATTCTGCTGTTACATCGCCTCTTATCCTCCAGTCACCTCCAGAGCTGCACTCATCATTCTGCTGTTACATTGTGTCTTATCCTCCACTCACCTCCAGAGCTGTAGTCACTATTCTGCTGTTACATCATGTCTTATCCTCCAGCCACCTCCAGAGCTGTAGTCTCTTTTCTGCTGTTACATCATTTCTTATCCTCCAGCCACCTCCAGAGCTGCAGTCACTAATCTGCTGTTTCATCGTGTCTTATCCTCCAGTCACCTCCTGAGCTGTAGTCACTATTCTGCTGTTTCATCGTGTCTTATCCTCCTGTCACCTCCAGAGCTGAAGTCACCATTCTGCTGTTACATCATGTCTTATCCTCCAGTCACCTCCAGAGCTACACTAACTATTCTGCTGTTACATAGTGTATTATCCTCCAGTCACCTCCAGAGCTGCACTCACTATTCTGCTGTTACATCATGTCTTATCCTCCTGTCACCTCCAGAGCTGCAGTCACTATTCTGCTGTTACATCATCTATTATCCTCCAGCCACCTCCAGAGCTACAGTCACTATTCTACTGTTCCATCGTGTATTATCCTCCAGTTACCTCCAGAGCTGAATTCACCATTCTGCTGTTACATCATGTCTTATCTTCCAGTCACCTCCAGAGCTGCAGTCACTATTCTGCTGTTACATCAGGTCTTATCCTCTAGTCACCTCCAGAGCTGCAATCATTATTCTTCTGTTACATCGTGTCTTATCCTCCTGTCACCTCCAGAGCTGCAATCACTATTCTACTGTTACATCCTGTCTTATCCTCCAGTCACCTCCAGAGCTGCAGTCACTATTCTGCTGTTACATCATCTATATTCCTCCAGTCACCTCAAGAGCTGCACTCTCTATTCTGCTGTTACATCGTATCTTATCGTCCAGTCAACTCCAGAGCTGCACTCACTATTCTGCTGTTACTTCATGTTTTATCCTTCAGTCACCTACAGAGCTGCAGTCACTGTTCTGCTGTTACATCATGTCTTATCCTCCAGCCACCTCCAGAACTGCACTCACTATTCTGCTGTTACATCATGTCTTATCCTCCAGTCACCTCCAGAGCTGCAGTCACTATTCTGCTGTTACATCAGGTCTTATCCTCCACTCACCTCCAGAGCTGCAGTCAGTATTCTGCTGTTACATCATGTCTTATCCTCCAGTCACCTCCAGAGCTGCTGTCACTATTCTGCTGTTACATCAGGTCTTATCCTCCAGTTACCTCCAGAGCTGAATTCATCATTCTGCTGTTACATCATGTCTTATCCTCCAGTCACCTACAGAGCTGCACTCACCATTCTGCTGTTAAATCATGTCTTATCTTCCACTCACCTCCAGAGCTGCAGTCACTATTCTACTGTTACATCAGGTCTTATCCTCCAGTCACCTCCAGAGCTGCAATCATTATTCTGCTGTTACATCGTGTCTTATCCTCCTGTTACCTCCAGAGCTGCAATCACTATTCCACTGTTACATCATGTCTTATCCTCCAGTCACCTCCAGAGCTGCACTCACTATTCTGCTGTTACATCGTATCTTATCCTCCAGTCAACTCCAGAGCTGCACTCACTATTCTGCTGTTAAATCATGTCTTATCCTCCAGCCACCTCCAGAGCTGCACTCACTATTCTGCTGTTAAATCATGTCTTATCCTCCAGTCTCCTCCAGAGCTGCAGTCACTATTCTGCCGTTACATCGTGTCTTATCCTCCAGTCACCTCCAGAGCTGCAGTCACTATTCTGCTGTTACATCGTGTCTTATCCTCCAGCCACCTCCATAGCTGCAGTCACTATTCTGCTGTTACATTAGGTCTTATCCTCCACTCACCTCCAGAGCTGCAGTCACTATTCTGATGTTACATCAGGTCTTATCCTCCGTTCACCTCCAGAGATGCACTCACTATTCTGCTGTTACATCTTGTCTTATCCTCCAGTCACCTCCAGAGCTGCAGTCACTATTCTGCTGTTACATCGTGTCTTATCCTCCAGTCACCTCAAGAGCTGCAGTCACTATTCTGCTGTTACATAATGTCTTATCCTCCAGTCACCTCATGAGCTGCAGTCACTATTCTGCTGTTACATCGTGTCTTGTCCTCCAGTCACCTCCAGAGCTGCACTCACTATTAGGCTGTTACTTCATGTCTTATCCTCCAGTCACCTCCAGAGCTGCAGTCACTATTCTGCTGTTACATCGTGTCTTATCCTCCGTTCACCTCCAGAGCTGCACTCACTATTCTGCTGTTACATCGTGTCTTATCCTCCAGACACCTCCAGAGCTGCAGTCACTATTCTGCTGTTACATCGTGTCTTATCCTTCAGTCACGTCAAGAGCTGCACTCACTATTATTTTGTTACATCGTATCTTATCCTCCAGTCACCTCCAGAGCTTCAGTCACTATTCTGCTGTTACATCGTGTCTTATACTCCAGTCATCTCCAGAGCTGCAGTCTATATTCTGCTGTTACATCACGTCTTATCCTCCAGTCACCTCCATAGCTGCACTCACTATTCTGCTGTTACATCGTATCTTATCCTCCAGTCACCTCCAGAGCTGCACTCACTATTCTGCTGTTACATCATGATTTTTCCTCCAGTCACCTCCAGAGCTGCACTCACTATTCTGCTGTTACATCACGTCTTATACTCCAGTCACCTCCAGAGCTGCTCTCACTATTCTGCTGTTACATCGTGTCTTATCCTCCAGTCACCTCCAGAGCGCCACTCGCTATTCTGCTGTTACATCATGTTTTATCCGCCAGTCACCTCCAGAGCTGCACTCACTATTCTGCTGTTACATCGTGTCTTATCCTCCAGTCACCTCCAGAGCTGCGTCACTATTCTGCTGTTACATCAGGTCTTATCCTCCAGTCACCTCCAGATCTGCACTCACTATTCTGCTGTTACATCAGGTCTTATCCTCCAGTCACCTCCAGATGTGCCCTCACTATTCTGCTGTTACATCGCCTCTTATCCTCCAGAGCTGCACTCATCATTCTGCTGTTACATTGTGTCTTATCCTCCAGTCACCTCCAGAGCTGTAGTCACTATTCTGCTGTTACATCATGTCTTATCCTCCAGCCACCTCCAGAGCTGTAGTCTCTTTTCTGCTGTTACATCGTGTCTTATCCTCCAGTCACCTCCTGAGCTGTAGTCACTATTCTGCTGTTACATCAGGTCTTATCCTCCTGTCACCTCCAGAGCTGAAGTCACCATTCTGCTGTTACATCATGTGTTATCCTCCAGTCACCTTCAGAGCTACACTATTCTGCTGTTACATAGTGTATTATCCTCCAGCCACCTCCAGAGCTGCAGTCACTATTCTGCTGTTACATCAGGTCTTATCCTCTAGTCACCTCCAGAGCGGCTATCATTATTCGGCTATTACATCATGTCTTATCCTCCAGTCACCTCCAGAGCTGCAGTCACTATTCTGCCGTTACATCGTGTCTTCTCCTCCAGTCACCTCCAGAGCTGCAGTCACTATTCTGCTGTTACATGGTGTCTTATCCTCCAGCCACCTCCAGAGCTGCAGTCACTATTCTGCTGTCACATCAGGTCTTATCCTCCACTCACCTCGTGAGCTGCAGTCACTATTCTGCTGTTACATCATGTCTTATCCTCCAGTCACCTCCAGAGCTGCTGTCACTATTCTGCTGTTACATCAGGTCTTATCCTCCATTCACCTCCAGAGATGCACTCACTATTCTCTGTTACATGGTGTCTTATCCTCCAGCCACCTCCAGAGCTGCAATCATTATTCTGCTGTTACATCGTGTCTTATCCTCCTGTCACCTCCAGAGCTGCAATCACTATTCCACTGTTACATCATGTCTTATCCTCCAGTCACCTCCAGAGCTGCACTCACTATTCTGCTGTTACATCATGTGTTATCCTCCAGTCTCCTCCAGAGCTGCAGTCACTATTCTGCCGTTACATCGTGTCTTATCCTCCAGTCACATCCAGAGCTGCAGTCACTATTCTGCTGTTACATCGTGTCTTATCCTCCAGCCACCTCCAGAGCTGCAGTCACTATTCTGCTGTTACATCAGGTCTTATCCTCCACTCACCTCCAGAGCTGCAGTCACTATTCTGATGTTACATCAGGTCTTATCCTCCAGTCACCTCCAGAGCTGCTGTCACTATTCTGTTGTTACATCAGGTCTTATCCTCCAGTCACCTCAAGAGATGCACTGACTATTCTGCTGTTACATCATGTCTTATCCTCCAGTCACCTCATGAGCTGCAGTCACTATTCTGCTGTTACATCGTGTCTTGTCCTCCAGTCACCTCCAGAGCTGCACTCACTATTATGCTGTTACTTCATGTCTTATCCTCCACTCATCTCCAGAGCTGCAGTCACTATTCTGCTGTTACATCATGTCTTATCCTCCAGTCACCTCCAGAGCTGCACTCACTATTATGCTGTTACTTCATGTCTTATCCTCCAGTCACCTCAAGAGCTGCACTCACTTTTCTGCTGTTACATTGTGTCTTATCCTCCAGTCACCTCAAGAACTGCACTCACTATTTTGCTGTTACATCATGTCTTATCCTCCAGTCACCTCCAGAGCTGCACTCACTATTCTGCTGTTACCTCATGTCCTATCTACCAGTCACCTGCAGAGCTGCACTGACTATTCTGCTGTTACATCGTGTCTTATCCTCCAGTCACCTCCAGAGCTGCACTCACTATTCTGCTGTTACATCGTGTCTTATACTCCAGTTACCTCCAGAGCTCCTGTCACTATTCTGCTGTTACATCATGTCTTATCCTCCAGTCACCTCCAGAGCTGCACTCACTATTCTGCTGTTACATCATGTCTTATCCTCCAGTCACCTCCAGAGCTACAGTTACTATTCTGCTGTTACATCATCTATTATCCTCCAGCCACCTCCAGAGCTACAGTCACTATTCTACTGTTACATCGTGTATTATCCTCCAGAGCTGAATTCACCATTCTGCTGTTACATCCTGTCTTATCCTCCAGTCACCTCCAGAGCTGCAGTCACTATTCTGCTGTTACATCCTGTCTTATCCTCCAGTCACCTCCAGAGCTGCAGTCACTATTCTGCTGTTACATCATCTATATACCTCCAATCACCTCAAGAGCTGCACTCTCTATTCTGCTGTTACATCGTATCTTATCGTCCAGTCAACTCCAGAGCTGCACTCACTATTCTGCTGTTATTTCATGTCTTATCCTTCAGTCACCTCCAGAGCTGCAGTCACTGTTCTGCTGTTACATCATGTCTTATCCTCCAGCCACCTCCAGAGCTGCACTCACTATTCTGCTGTTACATCATGTCTTATCCTCCAATCACGTCCAGAGCTGCAGTCACTATTCTGCCGTTACATCGTGTCTTATCCTCCAGTCATCTCCAGAGCTGCAGTCACTATTCTGCTGTTACATCGTGTCTTATCCTCCAGCCACCTCCAGAGCTGCAGTCACTATTCTGCTGTTACATCAGGTCTTATTCTCCACTCACCTCCAGAACTGCACTCACTATTCTGCTGTTACATCATGTCTTTTCCTCCAGTCAACTCCAGAGCTGCTGTCACTATTCTGCTGTTATATCAGGTCTTATCCTCCATTCACCTCCAGAGATGCACTCTCTATTCTACTGTTACATCGTGTCTTATCCTCCAGTTACCTCCAGAGCTGAATTCACCATTCTGCTGTTACATCATGTCTTATCCTCCACTCATCTCCAGAGCTGCAGTCACTATTCTGCTGTTACATCATGTCTTATCCTCCAGTCACCTCCAGAGCTGCACTCACTATTCTGCTGTTACATCGTGTCCTATCCTCCAGTCACCTCCAGAGCTGCAGTCACTATTCTGCTGTTACATCAGGTCTTATCCTCCACTCACCTCCAGAGCTGCAGTCACTATTCTGCTGTTACATCATGTCTTATCCTCCAGTCACCTCCAGAGCTGCTGTCACTATTCTGCTGTTACATCAGGTCTTATCTTCCAGTTACCTCCAGAGCTGCAGTCACTATTCTGCTGTTACATCGTGTCTTATCCTCCAGTCACCTCCAGAGCTGCACTCACTATTCTGCTGTTAAATCATGTCTTATCCTCCAGCCACCTCCAGAGCTGCACTCACTATTCTGCTGTTACATCATGTCTTATCCTCCAGTCTCCTCCAGAGCTGCAGTCACTATTCTGCCGTTACATCGTGTCTTATCCTCCAGTCACATACAGAGCTGCAGTCACTATTCTGCTGTTACATCGTGTCTTATCCTCCACTCACCTCCAGAGCTGCAGTCACTATTCTGATGTTACATCAGGTCTTATCCTCCAGTCACCTCCAGAGCTGCTGTCACTATTCTGTTGTTACATCAGGTCTTATCCTCCGTTCACCTTCAGAGATGCACTCACTATTCTGCTGTTACATCTTGTCTTATCCTCCAGTCACCTCCAGAGCTGCAGTCACTATTCTGCTGTTACATCGTGTCTTATCCTCCAGTCACCTCAAGAGCTGCAGTCACTATTCTGCTGTTACATCGTGTCTTATCCTCCAGTCACCTCAAGAGCTGCAGTCACTATTCTGCTGTTACATCGTGTCTTATCCTCCAGTCACCTCATGAGCTGCAGTCACTATTCTGCTGTTACATCGTGTCTTGTCCTCCAGTCACCTCCAGAGCTGCACTCACTATTATGCTCTTACTTCATGTCTTATCCTCCACTCATCTCCAGAGCTGCAGTCACTATTCTGCTGTTACATTATGTCTTATCCTCCAGTCACCTCCAGAGCTGCACTCACTATTCTGCTGTTACATCCTGTCCTATCCTCCAGTCACCTCCAGAGCTGCAGTCACTATTCTGCTGTTACATCATGTCTTATCCTCCAGTCACCTCCAGAGCTGCTGTCACTATTCTGTTGTTACATCGTTCCTTATCCTCCATTCACCTCCAGAGATGCAATCGCTGTTCTGCTGTTACATGGTGTCTTATCCTCCAGTCACCTCCAGAGCTGCAGTCACTATTCTGCTGTTACATCGTGTCTTGTCCTCCAGTCACCTCCAGAGCAGCACTCACTATTATGCTGTTACTTTATGTCTTATCCTCCAGTCACCTCAAGAGCTGCACTCACTTTTCTGCTGTTACATCATGTCTTATCCTCCAGTCACCTCCAGAGCTGCACTGACTATTCTGCTGTTACATCATGTCTTATCCTCCAGTCACCTCCAGAGCTGCAGTTACTATTCTGCTGTTACATCATCTATTATCCTCCAGCCACCTCCAGAGCTACAGTCACTATTCTACTGTTACATCGTGTATTATCCTCCAGAGCTGAATTCACCATTCTGCTGTTACATCATGTCTTATCTTCCTGTCACCTCCAGAGCTGCAGTCACTATTCTGCTGTTACATCAGGTCTTATCCTCCAGTCACCTCCAGAGCTGCAATCATTATTCTGCTGTTACATCGTGTCCTATCCTCCTGTCACCTCCAGAGCTGCAATCACTTTTCTACTGTTACATCCTGTCTTATCCTCCAGTCACCTCCACAGCTGCCGCCACTATTCTGATGTTACATCATCTATATTCCTCCAATCACCTCAAGAGCTGCACTCTCTATTCTGCTGTTACTTCATGTCTTATCCTTCAGTCTCCTCCAGAGCTGCAGTCACTGTTCTGCTGTTACATCATGTCTTATCCTCCAGCCACCTCCAGAGCTGCACTCACTATTCTGCTGTTACATCATGTCTTATCCTCCAGTCAAGTCCAAAGCTGCAGTCACTATTCTGCCGTTACATCGTGTCTTATCCTCCAGTCACCTCCAGAGCTGCAGTCACTATTCTGCTGTTACATCGTGTCTTATCCTCCAGCCACCTCCAGAGCTGCAGTCACTATTCTGCTGTTACATCAGGTCTTATCCTCCACTCACCTCCAGAGCTGCACTCACTATTCTGCTGTTACATCATGTCTTTTCCTCCAGTCACCTCCAGAGCTGCTGTCACTATTCTGCTGTTACATCAGGTCTTATCCTCCATTCACCTCCAGAGATGCACTCACTATTCTACTGTTACATCGTGTCTTATCCTCCAGTTACCTCCAGAGCTGAATTCACCATTCTGCTGTTACATCGTGTCTTATCTTCCAGTCACCTCCAGAGCTGCAGTCACTATTCTGCTGTTACATCATGTCTTATCCTCCACTCATCTCCAGAGCTGCAGTCACTATTCTGCTGTTACATCATGTCTTATCCTCCAGTCACCTCCAGAGCTGCACTCACTATTCTGCTGTTACATCGTGTCCTATCCTCCAGTCACCTCCAGAGCTGCACTCACTATTCTGCTGTTACATCAGGTCTTATCCTCCACTCACCTCCAGAGCTGCAGTCACTATTCTGCTGTTACATCATGTCTTATCCTCCAGTCACCTCCAGAGCTGCTGTCACTATTCTGCTGTTACATCAGGTCTTATCCTCCATTCACCTCCAGAGATGCACTCACTATTCTACTGTTACATCGTGTCTTATCCTCCAGTTACCTCCAGAGCTGAATTCACCATTCTGCTGTTACATCATGTCTTATCCTCCAGTCACCTACAGGGCTGCACTCACCATTCTGCTGTTAAATCATGTCTTATCCTCCAGTCACCTCCAGAGCTGCAGTCACTACTCTGCTGTTACATCGTGTCTTATCCTCCTGTCACCTCCAGAGCTGCAATCACTATTCCACTGTTACATCATGTCTTATCCTCCAGTCACCTCCAGAGCTGCACTCACTATTCTGCTGTTACATCGTATCTTATCCTCCAGTCAACTCCAGAGCTGCACTCACTATTCTGCTGTTAAATCATGTCTTATCCTCCAGAGCTGCACTCACTATTCTGCTGTTACATCATGCCTTATCCTCCAGTCTCCTCCAGAGCTGCAGTCACTATTCTGCCGTTACATCGTGTCTTATCCTCCAGTCACCTCCAGAGCTGCAGTCACTATTCTGCTGTTACATCATGTCTTATCCTCCAGCCACCTCCAGAGCTGCAGTCACTATTCTGCTGTTACATCAGGTCTTATCCTCCACTCACCTCCAGAGCTGCAGTCACTATTCTGCTGTTACATCACGTCTTATCCTCCAGTGACCTCCAGAGCTGCTCTCACTATTCTGCTGTTACATCATGTTTTATCCGCCAGTCACCTCCAGAGCTGCACTCACTATTCTGCTGTTACATCATGTCTTATCCTCCAGTCACTTCCTGAAGTGCAGTCACTATTCTGCTGTTACATCGTGTCTTATCCTCCAGTCACCTCCAGAGCTGCGTCACTATTCTGCTGTTATATCAGGTCTTATCCTCCAGTCACCTCCAGATCTGCACTCACTATTCTGCTGTTACATCAGGTCTTATCCTCCAGTCACCTCCAGATGTGCACTCACTATTCTGCTGTTACATCGCCTCTTATCCTCCAGTCACCTCCAGAGCTGCACTCATCATTCTGGTGTTACATTGTGTCTTATCCTCCAGTCACCTCCAGAGCTGTAGTCACTATTCTGCTGTTACATCATGTCTTATCCTCCAGCCACCTCCAGAGCTGTAGACTCTTTTCTGCTGTTACATAATTTCTTATCCTCCAGCCACCGCCAGAGCTGCAGTCACTATTCTGCTGTTTCATCGTGTCTTATCCTCCAGACACCTCCAGAGCTGTAGTCACTATTCTGCTGTTACATCGTGTCTAATCCTCCAGTCACTTCCTGAGTTGTAGTCACTATTCTGCTGTTTCATCGTGTCTTATCCTCCTGTCACCTCCAGAGCTGAAGTCACCATTCTGCTGTTAAATCATGTCTTATCCTCCAGTCACCTCCAGAGCTACACTAACTATTCTGCTGTTACATAGTGTATTATCCTCCAGTCACCTCCAGAGCTGCACTCACTATTCTTCTGTTACATCATGTCTTATCTTCCAGTCACCTCTAGAGCTGCAGTCACTATTCTGCTGTTACATCATCTATTATCATCCAGTCACCTCCAGAGCTGCACTCACTATTCTGCTGTTACATCATGTCTTATCCTCCAGTTACCTCCAGAGCTGCACTCACTATTCTGCTGTTACATCATGTCTTATCCTCCTGTCACCTCCAGAGCTGCAGTCACTATTCTGCTGTTACATCATATATTATCCTCCAGCCACCTCCAGAACTGCAGTCACTATTCTACTGTTACATCGTGTATTATCCTCCAGTTACCTCCAGAGCTGAATTCACCATTCTGCTGTTACATCATGTCTTATCTTCCAGTCACCTCCAGAGCTGCAGTCACTATTCTGCTGTTACATCAGGTCTTATCCTCTAGTCACCTCCAGAGCGGCAATCATTATTCTGCTGTTACATCGTGTCTTATCCTCCTGTCACCTCCAGAGCTGCAATCACTATTCTACTGTTACATCCTGTCTTATCCTCCAGTCACCTCCAGAGCTGCAGTCACTATTCTGCTGTTACATCATCTATATTCCTCCAGTCACCTCAAGAGCTGCACTCTCTATTCTGCTGTTACTTCATGTCTTATCCTTCAGTCACCTCCAGAGCTGCAGTCACTGTTCTGCTGTTACATCATGTCTTATCCTCCAGCCACCTCCAGAGCTGCACTCACTATTCTGCTATTACATCATGTCTTATCCTCCAGTCACCTCCAGAGCTGCAGTCACTATTCTGCCGTTACATCGTGTCTTATCCTCCAGTCACCTCCAGAGCTGCAGTCACTATTCTGCTGTTACATGGTGTCTTATCCTCCAGCCACCTCCAGAGCTGCAGTCACTATTCTGCTGTCACATCAGGTCTTATCCTCCACTCACCTCCAGAGCTGCAGTCACTATTCTGCTGTTACATCATGTCTTATCCTCCAGCCACCTCCAGAGCTGCACTCACTATTCTGCTATTACATCATGTCTTATCCTCCAGTCACCTCCAGAGCTGCAGTCACTATTCTGCCATTACATCGTGTCTTATCCTCCAGTCACCTCCAGAGCTGCAGTCACTATTCTGCTGTTACATGGTGTCTTATCCTCCAGCCACCTCCAGAGCTGCAGTCACTATTCTGCTGTCACATCAGGTCTTATCCTCCACTCACCTCCAGAGCTGCAGTCACTATTCTGCTGTTACATCATGTCTTATCCTCCAGTCACCTCCAGAGCTGCTGTCACTCTTCTGCTGTTACATCAGGTCTTATCCTCCATTCACCTCCAGAGATGCACTCACTATTCTCTGTTATATGGTGTCTTATCCTCCAGCCACCTCCAGAGCTGCAATCACTATTCTGCTGTTACATCGTGTCTTATCCTCCTGTCACCTCCAGAGCTGCAATCACTCTTCCACTGTTACATCATGTCTTATCCTCCAGTCACCTCCAGAGCTACACTCACTATTCTGTTGTTACATCGTATCTTATCCTCCAGTCAACTCCAGAGCTGCACTCACTATTCTGCTGTTAAATCATGTCTTATTTTCCAGCCACCTTCAGAGCTGCACTCACTATTCTGCTGTTACATCATGTCTTATCCTCCAGTCTCCTCCAGAGCTGCAGTCACTATTCTGCCGTTACATCGTGTCTTATCCTCCAGTCACCTCCAGAGCTGCAGTCACTATTCTGCTGTTACATCGTGTCTTATCCTCCAGCCACCTCCAGAGCTGCAGTCAATATTCTGCTGTTACATCAGGTCTTATCCTCCACTCACCTCCAGAGCTGCAGTCACTATTCTGATGTTACATCAGGTCTTATCCTCCAGTCACCTCCAGAGCTGCTGTCACTATTCTGTTGTTACATCAGGTCTTATACTCCGTTCACCTCCAGAGATGCACTCACTATTCTGCTGTTACATCTTGTCTTATCCTCCAGTCACCTCCAGAGCTGCAGTCACTATTCTGCTGTTACATCGTGTCTTATCCTCCAGTCACCTCAAGAGCTGCAGTCACTATTCTGCTGTTACATCATGTCTTATCCTCCAGTCACCTCATGAGCTGCAGTCACTATTCTGCTGTTACATCGTGTCTTGTCCTCCAGTCATCTCCAGAGCTGCAGTCACTATTCTGCTGTTACATCATGTCTTTTCCTCCAGTCACCTACAGAGCTGCACTCACTATTCTGCTGTTACATCGTGTCCTATCCTCCAGTCACCTCCAGAGCTGCAGTCACTATTCTGCTGTTACAAGGTGTATTATCCTCCAGCCACCTCCAGAGCTGCAGTCACTATTCTGCTGTTACATCAGGCCTTATCCTCCACTCACCTCCAGAGCTGCAGTCACTATTCTGCTGCTACATCATGTCTTATCCTCCAGTCACTTCCAGAGCTGCTGTCACTATTCTGCTGTTACATCAGGTCTTATCCTCCAGTTACCTCCAGAGCTGAATTCACCATTCTGCTGTTACATCATGTCTTATCCTCCAGTCACCTACAGAGCTGCACTCACCATTCTGCTGTTAAGTCATGTCTTATCTTCCAGTTACCTCCAGAGCTGCAGTCACTATTCTGCTGTTACATCAGATCTTATCCTCCAGTCACCTCCAGAGCTGCAATCATTATTCTGCTGTTACATCGTGTCTTATACTCCTGTCACCTCCAGAGCTGCAATCACTATTCCACTGTTACATCATGTCTTATCCTCCAGTCACTTCCAGAGCTGCACTCACTATTCTGCTGTTACATCATGTCTTATCCTCCAGTCTCCTCCAGAGCTGCTGTCACTATTCTGTTGTTACATCAGGTCTTATCCTCCGTTCACCTCCAGAGATGCACTCACTATTCTGCTGTTACATCGTGTCTTATCCTCCAGTCACCTCAAGAGCTGCAGTCACTATTCTGCTGTTACATCATGTCTTATCCTCCAGTCACCTCATGAGCTGCAGTCACTATTCTGCTGTTACATCATGTCTTGTCCTCCAGTCACCTCCAGAGCTGCACTCACTATTCTGTTATATTGTGTCTTATCCTCCAGTCACCTCCAGAGCTGCAGTCACTATTCTGCTGTTACATCGTGTCTTGTCCTCCAGTCACCTCCAGAGCTGCACTCACTATTATGCTGTTACTTCATGTCTTATCCTCCAGTCACCTCAAGAGCTGCACTCACTTTTCTGCTGTTGCATTGTGTCTTGTCCTCCAGTCACCTCAAGAACTGCACTCACTATTCTGCTGTTACATCATGTCTTATCCTCCATTCACCTCCAGAGCTGCACTCACTATTCTGCTGTTACATCGTGTCCTATCCTCCAGTCACCTCCAGAGCTGCAGTCACTATTCTGCTGTTACATCATGTCTTATCCTCCAGTCACCTCCAGAGCTGCTGTCACTATTCTGTTGTTACATCGTTTCTTAGCCTCCATTCACCTCCAGAGCTGCACTCACTATTCTGCTGTTACATCATGTCTTATCCTCCAGTCACCTCCAGAGCTGCAGTCACTATTCTGCTGTTACATCATGTCTTATCCTCCAGTCACCTCCAGAGCTGCAGTCACTATTCTGCTGTTACATCATGTCTTATCCTCCAGTCACCTCCAGAGCTACAGTCACTATTCTACTGTTACATCGTGTATTATCTTCCAGAGCTGAATTCACCATTCTGCTGTTACATTGTGTCTTATCTTCCTTTCACCTCCAGAGCTGCAGTCACTATTCTGCTGTTACATCGTGTCTTATCCTCCTGTCACCTCCAGAGCTGCAATCACTATTCTACTGTTCCATCCTGTCTTATCCTCCAGTCACCTCCAGAGCTGCAGTCACTATTCTGCTGTTACATCATCTATATTCCTCCAATCACCTCAAAAGCTGCACTCTCTATTCTGCTGTTACATCGTATCTTATTGTCCAGTCAACTCCAGAGCTGCACTCACTATTCTGCTGTTATTTCATGTCTTATCCTTCAGTCACCTCCAGAGCTGCAGTCACTGTTCTGCTGTTACATCATGTCTTATCCTCCAGCCACCTCCAGAGCTGCACTCACTATTCTGCTGTTACATCATGTCTTATCCTCCAGTCATGTCCAGAGCTGCAGTCCCTATTCTGCCGTTACATCGTGTCTTATCCTCCAGTCACCTCCAGAGCTGCAGTCACTATTCTGCTGTTACATCGTGTCTTATCCTCCACTCATCTCCAGAGCTGCAGTCACTATTCTGCTGTTACATCATGTCTTATCCTCCAGTCACCTCCAGAGCTGCACTCACTATTCTGCTGTTACATCGTGTCCTATCCTTCAGTCACCTCATGAGCTGCAGTCACTATTCTGCTGTTACATCATGTCTTATCCTCCAGTCACCTCCAGAGCTGCTGTCACTATTCTGTTGTTACATTGTTTCTTATCCTCCATTCACCTCCAGAGATGCAATCACTGTTCTGCTGTTACATGGTGTCTTATCCTCCAGTCACCTCCAGAGCTGCAGTCACTATTCTGCTGTTACATCGTGTCTTGTCCTCCAGTCACCTCCAGAGCTGCACTCACTATTATGCTGTTACTTCATGTCTTATCCTCCAGTCACCTCAAGAGCTGCACTCACTTTTCTGCTGTTGCATTGTGTCTTATCCTCCAGTCACCTCAAGAACTGCACTCACTATTCTGCTGTTACATCATGTCTTATTCTCCAGTCACCTCCAGAGCTGCACTCACTATTCTGCTGTTACATCGTGTCCTATCCTCCAGTCACCTCCAGAGCTGCAGTCACTATTCTGCTGTTACATCATGTCTTATCCTCCAGTCACCTCCAGAGCTGCTGTCACTATTGTGTTGTTACATCGTTTCTTATCCTCCATTCACCTCCAGAGCTGCACTCACTATTCTGCTGTTACATCATGTCTTATCCTCCAGTCACCTCCAGAGCTGCACTCACTATTCTGCTGTTACATCATGTCTTATCCTCCAGTCACCTCCAGAGCTGCAGTCACTATTCTGCTGTTACATCATCTATTATCCTCCAGCCACCTCCAGAGCTACAGTCACTATTCTACTGTTACATCGTGTATTATCTTCCAGAGCTGAATTCACCATTCTGCTGTTACATTGTGTCTTATCTTTCTGTCACCTCCAGAGCTGCAGTCACTATTCTGCTGTTACATCATGTCTTATCCTCCAGTCTCCTCCAGAGCTGCACTAAGTATTCTGCTGTTACCTCATGTCTTATCCTCCAGTCACCTCCAGAGCTGCACTGACTATTCTGTTGTTACATCGTGTCTTATCATCCAGTCACCTCCAGAGCTGCAATCACTATTCTACTGTTACATCCTGTCTTATCCTCCAGTCACCTCCAGAGCTGCAGTCACTATTCTGCTGTTACATCATCTATATTCCTCCAATCACCTCAAAAGCTGCACTCTCTATTCTGCTGTTACATCGTATCTTATTGTCCAGTCAACTCCAGAGCTGCACTCACTATTCTGCTGTTATTTCATGTCTTATCCTTCAGTCACCTCCAGAGCTGCAGTCACTGTTCTGCTGTTACATCATGTCTTATCCTCCAGCCACCTCCAGAGCTGCACTCACTATTCTGCTGTTACATCATGTCTTATCCTCCAGTCATGTCCAGAGCTGCAGTCACTATTCTGCCGTTACATCGTGTCTTATCCTCCAGTCACCTCCAGAGCTGCAGTCACTATTCTGCTGTTACATCGTGTCTTATCCTCCAGCCACCTCCAGAGCTGCAGTCACTATTCTGCTGTTACATCAGGTCTTATCCTCCACTCACCTCCAGAGCTGCACTCACTATTCTGCTGTTACATCATGTCTTATCCTCCAGTCACCTCCAGAGCTGCTGTCACTATTCTGCTGTTACATCAGGTCTTATCCTCCATTAACCTCCAGAGATGCACTCACTGTTCTACTGTTACATCGTGTCTTATCCTCCAGTTACCTCCAGAGCTGAATTCACCATTCTGCTGTTAAATCATGTCTTATCTTCCAGTCACCTCCAGAGCTGCAGTCACTATTCTGCTGTTACATCATGTCTTATCCTCCAGTCACCAGGTGAGCTGCAGTCACTATTCTGCTGTTACATCGTGTCTCCTCCTCCAGTCACCTCCAGAGCTGCACTCACTATTATGCTGTTACTTCATGTCTTATCCTCCACTCATCTCCAGAGCTGCAGTCACTATTCTGCTGTTACATCATGTCTTATCCTCCAGTCACCTCCAGAGCTGCTGTCACTATTCTGTTGTTACATCGTTTCTTATCCTCCATTCACCTCCAGAGATGCAATCACTGTTCTGCTGTTACATGGTGTCTTATCCTCCAGTCACCTCCAGAGCTGCAGTCACTATTCTGCTGTTACATCGTGTCTTGTCCTCCAGTCACCTCCAGAGCTGCACTCACTATTATGCTGTTACTTCATGTCTTATCCTCCAGTCACCTCCAGAGCTGCAGTCACTATTCTGCTGTTACATCATGTCTTATCCTCCAGTCACCTCAAGAGCTGCACTGACTATTCTGCTGTTACATCATGTCTTATCCTCCAGTCACCTCCAGAGCTGCACTCACTATTATGCTGTTACTTCATGTCTTATCCTCCAGTCACCTCAAGAGCTGCACTCACTTTTCTGCTGTTGCATTGTGTCTTATCCTCCAGTCACCTCAAGAACTGCACTCACTATTCTGCTGTTACATCATGTCTTATCCTCCAGTCACCTCCAGAGCTGCACTCACTATTCTGCTGTTACCTCATGTCTTATCCTCCAGTCACCTCCAGAGCTGCACTGACTATTCTGCTGTTACATCGTGTCTTATCCTCCAGTCACCTCCAGAGCTGCACTCACTATTCTGCTGTTACATCGTGTCTTATACTCCAGTTACCTCCAGAGCTGCTGTCACTATTCTGCTGTTACATCATGTCTTATCCTCCAGTCACCTCCAGAGCTGCACTCACTATTCTGCTGTTACATCATGTCTTATCCTCCAGTCACCTCCAGAGCTGCAGTCACTATTCTGCTGTTACATCATCTATTATCCTCCAGCCACCTCCAGAGCTACAGTCACTATTCTACTGTTACATCGTGTCTTATCCTCCTGTCACCTCCAGAGCTGCAATCACTATTCTACTGTTACATCCTGTCTTATCCTCCAGTCACCTCCAGAGCTGCAGTCACTATTCTGCTGTTACATCATCTATATTCCTCCAATCACCTCAAAAGCTGCACTCTCTATTCTGCTGTTACATCGTATCTTATTGTCCAGTCAACTCCAGAGCTGCACTCACTATTCTGCTGTTATTTCATGTCTTATCCTCCAGTCACCTCCAGAGCTGCAGTCACTATTCTGCTGTTACATCATGTCTTATCCTCCAGCCACCTCCAGAGCTGCAGTCACTATTCTGCTGTTACATCAGGTCTTATCCTCCACTCACCTCCAGAGCTGCACTCACTATTCTGCTGTTACATCATGTCTTATCCTCCAGTCACCTCCAGAGCTGCTGTCACTATTCTGCTGTTACATCAGATCTTATCCTCCATTCACCTCCAGAGATGCACTCACTATTCTACTGTTACATCGTGTCTTATCCTCCAGTTACCTCCAGAGCTGAATTCACCATTCTGCTGTTAAATCATGTCTTATCTTCCAGTCACCTCCAGAGCTGCAGTCACTATTCTGCTGTTACATCATGTCTTATCCTCCAGTCACCTCATGAGCTGCAGTCACTATTCTGCTGTTACATCGTGTCTTGTCCTCCAGTCACCTCCAGAGCTGCACTCACTATTATGCTGTTACTTCATGTCTTATCCTCCACTCATCTCCAGAGCTGCAGTCACTATTCTGCTGTTACATCATGTCTTATCCTCCAGTCACCTCATGAGCTGCACTCACTATTCTGCTGTTACATCGTGTCCTATCCTCCAGTCACCTCCAGAGCTGCAATCATTATTCTGCTGTTACATCGTGTCTTATCCTCCTGTCACCTCCAGAGCTGCAATCACTATTCCACTGTTACATCATGTCTTATCCTCCAGTCTCCTCCAGAGCTGCACTCACTATTCTGCTGTTACATCGTATCTTCTCCTCCAGTCAACTGCAGAGCTGCACTCATTATTCTGCTGTTAAATCATGTCTTATCCTCCAGCCACCTCCAGAGCTGCACTCACTATTCTGCTGTTACATCATGTCTTATCCTCCAGTCTCCTCCAGAGCTGCAGTCACTATTCTGCCGTTACATCGTGTCTTATCCTCCAGTCACCTCCAGAGCTGCAGTCACTATTCTGCTGTTACATCGTGTCTTATCCTCCAGCCACCTCCAGAGCTGCAGTCACTATTCTGCTGTTACATCAGGTCTTATCCTCCACTCACCTCCAGAGCTGCAGTCACTATTCTGATGTTACATCAGGTCTTATCCTCCAGTCACCTCCAGAGCTGCTGTCACTATTCTGTTGTTCCATCAGGTCTTATCCTCCGTTCACCTCCAGAGCTGCACTCACTATTCTGCTGTTACCTCATGTCTTATCCTCCAGTCACCTCCAGAGCTGCACTGACTATTCTGCTGTTACATCGTGTCTTATCCTCCAGTCACCTCCAGAGCTGCACTCACTATTCTGCTGTTACATCGTGTCTTATACTCCAGTTACCTCCAGAGCTGCTGTCACTATTCTGCTGTTACATCATGTCTTATCCTCCAGTCACCTCCAGAGCTGCACTCACTATTCTGCTGTTACATCATGTCTTATCCTCCAGTCACCTCCAGAGCTGCAGTCACTATTCTGCTGTTACATCATCTATTATCCTCCAGCCACCTCCAGAGCTACAGTCACTATTCTACTGTTACATCGTGTATTATCCTCCAGAGCTGAATTCACCATTCTGCTGTTACATTGTGTCTTATCTTCCTGTCACCTCCAGAGCTGCAGTCACTATTCTGCTGTTACATCGTGTCTTATCCTCCTGTCACCTCCAGAGCTGCAATCACTATTCTACTGTTACATCCTGTCTTATCCTCCAGTCACCTCCAGAGCTGCAGTCACTATTCTGCTGTTACATCATCTATATTCCTCCAATCACCTCAAAAGCTGCACTCTCTATTCTGCTGTTACATCGTATCTTATTGTCCAGTCAACTCCAGAGCTGCACTCACTATTCTGCTGTTATTTCATGTCTTATCCTTCAGTCACCTCCAGAGCTGCAGTCACTGTTCTGCTGTTACATCATGTCTTATCCTCCAGCCACCTTCAGAGCTGCACTCACTATTCTGCTGTTACATCATGTCTTATCCTCCAGTCATGTTCAGAGCTGCAGTCACTATTCTGCCGTTACATCGTGTCTTATCCTCCAGTCACCTCCAGAGCTGCAGTCACTATTCTGCTGTTACATCGTGTCTTATCCTCCAGCCACCTCCAGAGCTGCAGTCACTATTCTGTTGTTACATCAGGTCTTATCCTCCACTCACCTCCAGAGCTGCACTCACTATTCTGCTGTTACATCATGTCTTATCCTCCAGTCACCTCCAGAGCTGCTGTCACTATTCTGCTTTTACATCAGGTCTTATCCTCCATTCACCTCCAGAGATGCACTCACTATTCTACTGTTACATCGTGTCTTATCCTCCAGTTACCTCCAGAGCTGAATTCACCATTCTGCTGTTAAATCATGTCTCATCTTCCAGTCACCTCCAGAGCTGCAGTCACTATTCTGCTGTTACATCATGTCTTATCCTCCAGTCACCTCATGAGCTGCAGTCACTATTCTGCTGTTACATCGTGTCTTGTCCTCCAGTCACCTCCAGAGCTGCACTCACTATTATGCTGTTACTTCATGTCTTATCCTCCACTCATCTCCAGAGCTGCAGTCACTATTCTGCTGTTACATCATGTCTTATCCTCCAGTCACCTCCAGAGCTGCACTCACTATTCTGCTGTTACATCATGTCCTATCCTCCAGTCACCTCCAGAGCTGCAATCATTATTCTGCTGTTACATCGTGTCTTATCCTCCTGTCACCTCCAGAGCTGCAATCACTATTCCACTGTTACATCATGTCTTATCCTCCAGTCACCTCCAGAGCTGCACTCACTATTCTGCTGTTACATCGTATCTTATCCTCCAGTCAACTCCAGAGCTGCACTCATTATTCTGCTGTTAAATCATGTCTTATCCTCCAGCCACCTCCAGAGCTGCACTCACTATTCTGCTGTTACATCATGTCTTATCCTCCAGTCTCCTCCAGAGCTGCAGTCACTATTCTGCCGTTACATCGTGTCTTATCCTCCAGTCACCTCCAGAGCTGCAGTCACTATTCTGCTGTTACATCGTGTCTTATCCTCCAGCCACCTCCAGAGCTGCAGTCACTATTCTGCTGTTACATCAGGTCTTATCCTCCACTCACCTCCAGAGCTGCAGTCACTATTCTGATGTTACATCAGGTCTTATCCTCCAGTCACCTCCAGAGCTGCTGTCACTATTCTGTTGTTACATCAGGTCTTATCCTCCGTTCACCTCCAGAGATGCACTCACTATTCTGCTGTTACATCTTGTCTTATCCTCCAGTCACCTCCAGAGCTGCAGTCACTATTCTGCTGTTACATCGTGTCTTATCCTCCAGTCACCTCAAGAGCTGCAGTCACTGTTCTGCTGTTACATGGTGTCTTATCCTCCATTCCCCTCCAGAGCTGCAGTCACTATTCTGCTGTTACATCGTGTCTTGTCCTCCAGTCACCGCCAGAGCTGCACTCACTATTATGCTGTTACTTCATGTCTTATCCTCCAGTCACCTCAAGAGCTGCACTCACTTTTCTGCTGTTGCATTGTGTCTTATCCTCCAGTCACCTCAAGAACTGCACTCGCTATTCTGCTGTTACATCATGTCTTATCCTCCAGTCACCTCCAGAGCTGCACTCACTATTCTGCTGTTACCTCATGTCTTATCCTCCAGTCACCTCCAGAGCTGCACTCACTATTCTGCTGTTACATCGTGTCTTATACTCCAGTTACCTCGAGAGCTGTTGTCACTATTCTGCTGTTACATCATGTCTTATCCTCCAGTCACCTCCAGAGCTGCACTCACTATTCTGCTGTTACATCATGTCTTATCCTCCAGTCACCTCCAGAGCTGCAGTCACTATTCTGCTGTTACATCATCTATTATCCTCCAGCCACCTCCAGAGCTACAGTCACTATTCTACTGTTACATCGTGTATTATGCTCCAGAGCTGAATTCACCATTCTGCTGTTACATTGTGTCTTATCTTCCTGTCACCTCCAGAGCTGCAGTCACTATTCTGCTGTTACATCGTGTCTTATCCTCCTGTCACCTCCAGAGCTGCAATCACTATTCTACTGTTACATCCTGTCTTATCCTCCAGTCACCTCCAGAGCTGCAGTCACTATTCTGCTGTTACATCATCTATATTCCTCCAATCACCTCAAAAGCTGGACTCTCTATTCTGCTGTTACATCATATCTTATTGTCCAGTCAACTCCAGAGCTGCACTCACTATTCTGCTGTTATTTCATGTCTTATCCTTCAGTCACCTCCAGAGCTGCAGTCACTATTATGCTGTTACTTCATGTCTTATCCTCCACTCATCTCCAGAGCTGCAGTCACTATTCTGCTGTTACATCATGTCTTATCCTCCAGTCACCTCCAGAGCTGCACTCACTATTCTGCTGTTACATCATGTCCTATCCTCCAGTCACCTCCAGAGCTGCAATCATTATTCTGCTGTTACATCGTGTCTTATCCTCCTGTCACCTCCAGAGCTGCAATCACTATTCCACTGTTACATCATGTCTTATCCTCCAGTCACCTCCAGAGCTGCACTCACTATTCTGCTGTTACATCGTATCTTATCCTCCAGTCAACTCCAGAGCTGCACTCATTATTCTGCTGTTAAATCATGTCTTATCCTCCAGCCACCTCCAGAGCTGCACTCACTATTCTGCTGTTACATCATGTCTTATCCTCCAGTCTCCTCCAGAGCTGCAGTCACTATTCTGCCGTTACATCGTGTCTTATCCTCCAGTCACCTCCAGAGCTGCAGTCACTATTCTGCTGTTACATCGTGTCTTATCCTCCAGCCACCTCCAGAGCTGCAGTCACTATTCTGCTGTTACATCAGGTCTTATCCTCCACTCACCTCCAGAGCTGCAGTCACTATTCTGATGTTACATCAGGTCTTATCCTCCAGTCACCTCCAGAGCTGCTGTCACTATTCTGCTGTTACATCGTGTCTTATCCTCCAGTCACCTCAAGAGCTGCAGTCACTATTCTGCTGTTACATCATGTCTTATCCTCCAGTCACCTCATGAGCTGCAGTCACTATTCTGCTGTTACATCGTGTCTTGTCCTCCAGTCACCTCCAGAGCTGCACTCACTATTATGCTGTTACTTCATGTCTTTTCCTCCAGTCACCTCAAGAACTGCACTCACTATTCTGCTGTTACATCATGTCTTATCCTCCAGTCTCCTCCAGAGCTGCAGTCACTATTCTGCTGTTACATCGTGTCTTATCCTCCAGTCACCTCCAGAGCTGCAATCACTATTCTGCTGTTACATCGTGTCTTATCCTCCAGTCACCTCCAGAGCTGCACTCACTATTCTGCTGTTACATCATGTCTTATCCTCCAGTCACCTCCAGAGCTGCACTCACTATTCTGCTGTTACATCGTGTCCTATCCTCCAGTCACCTCCAGAGCTGCAGTCACTATTCTGCTGTTACATCATGTCTTATCCTCCAGTCACCTCCAGAGCTGCTGTCATTATTCTGTTGTTACATCGTTTCTTATCCTCCATTCACCTCCAGAGATGCAATCACTGTTCTGCTGTTACATGGTGTCTTATCCTCCAGTCCCCTCCAGAGCTGCAGTCACTATTCTGCTGTTACATCGTGTCTTGTCCTCCAGTCACCGCCAGAGCTGCACTCACTATTATGCTGTTACTTCATGTCTTATCCTCCAGTCACCTCAAGAGCTGCACTCACTTTTCTGCTGTTGCATTGTGTCTTATCCTCCAGTCACCTCAAGAACTGCACTCACTATTCTGCTGTTACATCATGTCTTATCCTCCAGTCACCTCCAGAGCTGCACTCACTATTCTGCTGTTACCTCATGTCTTATCCTCCAGTCACCTCCAGAGCTGCACTCACTATTCTGCTGTTACATCGTGTCTTATACTCCAGTTACCTCGAGAGCTGTTGTCACTATTCTGCTGTTACATCATGTCTTATCCTCCAGTCACCTCCAGAGCTGCACTCACTATTCTGCTGTTACATCATGTCTTATCCTCCAGTCACCTCCAGAGCTGCAGTCACTATTCTGCTGTTACATCATCTATTATCCTCCAGCCACCTCCAGAGCTACAGTCACTATTCTACTGTTACATCGTGTATTATGCTCCAGAGCTGAATTCACCATTCTGCTGTTACATTGTGTCTTATCTTCCTGTCACCTCCAGAGCTGCAGTCACTATTCTGCTGTTACATCGTGTCTTATCCTCCTGTCACCTCCAGAGCTGCAATCACTATTCTACTGTTACATCCTGTCTTATCCTCCAGTCACCTCCAGAGCTGCAGTCACTATTCTGCTGTTACATCATCTATATTCCTCCAATCACCTCAAAAGCTGGACTCTCTATTCTGCTGTTACATCATATCTTATTGTCCAGTCAACTCCAGAGCTGCACTCACTATTCTGCTGTTATTTCATGTCTTATCCTTCAGTCACCTCCAGAGCTGCAGTCACTGTTCTGCTGTTACATCATGTCTTATCCTCCAGCCACCTCCAGAGCTGCACTCACTATTCTGCTGTTACATCATGTCTTATCCTCCAGTCATGTCCAGAGCTGCAGTCACTATTCTGCAGTTACATCGTGTCTTATCCTCCAGTCACCTCCAGAGCTGCACTCACTATTCTGCTGTTACATCGTGTCCTATCCTCCAGTCACCTCCAGAGCTGCAGTCACTATTCTGCTGTTACATCATGTCTTATCCTCCAGTCACCTCCAGAGCTGCTGTCATTTTTCTGTTGTTACATCGTTTCTTATCCTCCATTCACCTCCAGAGATGCAATCACTGTTCTGCTGTTACATGGTGTCTTATCCTCCAGTCCCCTCCAGAGCTGCAGTCACTATTCTGCTGTTACATCGTGTCTTGTCCTCCAGTCACCGCCAGAGCTGCACTCACTATTATGCTGTTACTTCATGTCTTATCCTCCAGTCACCTCAAGAGCTGCACTCACTTTTCTGCTGTTGCATTGTGTCTTATCCTCCAGTCAACTCCAGAACTGCACTCACTATTCTGCTGTTACATCATGTCTTATCCTCCAGTCACCTCCAGAGCTGCACTGACTATTCTGCTGTTACATCGTGTCTTATCCTCCAGTCACCTCCAGAGCTGCACTCACTATTCTGCTGTTACATCGTGTCTTATACTCCAGTTACCTCGAGAGCTGTTGTCACTATTCTGCTGTTACATCATGTCTTATCCTCCAGTCACCTCCAGAGCTGCACTCACTATTCTGCTGTTACATCATGTCTTATCCTCCAGTCACCTCCAGAGCTGCAGTCACTATTCTGCTGTTACATCATCTATTATCCTCCAGCCACCTCCAGAGCTACAGTCACTATTCTACTGTTACATCGTGTATTATGCTCCAGAGCTGAATTCACCATTCTGCTGTTACATTGTGTCTTATCTTCCTGTCACCTCCAGAGCTGCAGTCACTATTCTGCTGTTACATCGTGTCTTATCCTCCTGTCACCTCCAGAGCTGCAATTACTATTCTACTGTTACATCCTGTCTTATCCTCCAGTCACCTCCAGAGCTGCAGTCACTATTCTGCTGTTACATCATCTATATTCCTCCAATCACCTCAAAAGCTGCACTCTCTATTCTGCTGTTACATCATATCTTATTGTCCAGTCAACTCCAGAGCTGCACTCACTATTCTGCTGTTATTTCATGTCTTATCCTTCAGTCACCTCCAGAGCTGCAGTCACTGTTCTGCTGTTACATCATGTCTTATCCTCCAGCCACCTCCAGAGCTGCACTCACTATTCTGCTGTTACATCATGTCTTATCCTCCAGTCATGTCCAGAGCTGCAGTCACTATTCTGCCGTTACATCGTGTCTTATCCTCCAGTCACCTCCAGAGCTGCAGTCACTATTCTGCTGTTACATCGTGTCTTATCCTCCAGCCACCTCCAGAGCTGCAGTCACTATTCTGCTGTTACATCAGGTCTTATCCTCCACTCACCTCCAGAGCTGCACTCACTATTCTGCTGTTACATCATGTCTTATCCTCCAGTCACCTCCAGAGCTGCTGTCACTATTCTGCTGTTACATCAGGTCTTATCCTCCATTCACCTCCAGAGATGCACTCACTATTCTACTGTTACATCGTGTCTTATCCTCCAGTTACCTCCAGAGCTGAATTCACCATTCTGCTGTTAAATCATGTCTTATCTTCCAGTCACCTCCAGAGCTGCAGTCACTATTCTGCTGTCACATCATGTCTTATCCTCCAGTCACCTCATGAGCTGCAGTCACTATTCTGCTGTTACATCGTGTCTTGTCCTCCAGTCACCTCCAGAGCTGCACTCACTATTATGCTGTTACTTCATGTCTTATCCTCCACTCATCTCCAGAGCTGCAGTCACTATTCTGCTGTTACATCATGTCTTATCCTCCAGTCACCTCCAGAGCTGCACTCACTATTCTGCTGTTACATCGTGTCCTATCCTTCAGTCACCTCCAGAGCTGCAGTCACTATTCTGCTGTTACATGGTGTCTTATCCTCCAGCCACCTCCAGAGCTGCAGTCACTATTCTGCTGTTACATCAGGTCTTATCCTCCACTCACCTCCAGAGCTGCACTCACTATTCTGCTGTTACATCATGTCTTATCCTCCAGCCACCTCCAGAGCTGCACTCACTATTCTGCTATTACATCATGTCTTATCCTCCAGTCACCTCCAGAGCTGCAGTCACTATTCTGCCATTACATCGTGTCTTATCCTCCAGTCACCTCCAGAGCTGCTGTCACTATTCTGCTGTTACATCAGGTCTTATCCTCCAGCCACCTCCAGAGCTGCAGTCACTATTCTGCTGTCACATCAGGTCTTATCCTCCACTCACCTCCAGAGCTGCAGTCACTATTCTGCTGTTACATCATGTCTTATCCTCCAGTCACCTCCAGAGCTGCTGTCACTATTCTGCTGTTACATCAGGTCTTATCCTCCATTCACCTCCAGAGATGCACTCACTATTCTACTGTTACATCGTGTCTTATCCTCCAGTTACCTCCAGAGCTGAATTCACCATTCTGCTGTTAAATCATGTCTTATCTTCCAGTCACCTCCAGAGCTGCAGTCACTATTCTGCTGTCACATCATGTCTTATCCTCCAGTCACCTCATGAGCTGCAGTCACTATTCTGCTGTTACATCGTGTCTTGTCCTCCAGTCACCTCCAGAGCTGCACTCACTATTATGCTGTTACTTCATGTCTTATCCTCCACTCATCTCCAGAGCTGCAGTCACTATTCTGCTGTTACATCATGTCTTATCCTCCAGTCACCTCCAGAGCTGCACTCACTATTCTGCTGTTACATCGTGTCCTATCCTTCAGTCACCTCCAGAGCTGCAGTCACTATTCTGCTGTTACATGGTGTCTTATCCTCCAGCCACCTCCAGAGCTGCAGTCACTATTCTGCTGTTACATCAGGTCTTATCCTCCACTCACCTCCAGAGCTGCACTCACTATTCTGCTGTTACATCATGTCTTATCCTCCAGCCACCTCCAGAGCTGCACTCACTATTCTGCTATTACATCATGTCTTATCCTCCAGTCACCTCCAGAGCTGCAGTCACTATTCTGCCATTACATCGTGTCTTATCCTCCAGTCACCTCCAGAGCTGCTGTCACTATTCTGCTGTTACATCAGGTCTTATCCTCCAGCCACCTCCAGAGCTGCAGTCACTATTCTGCTGTCACATCAGGTCTTATCCTCCACTCACCTCCAGAGCTGCAGTCACTATTCTGCTGTTACATCATGTCTTATCCTCCAGTCACCTCTAGAGCTGCTGTCACTATTCTGCTGTTACATCAGGTCTTATCCTCCATTCACCTCCAGAGATGCACTCACTATTCTCTGTTACATGGTGTCTTATCCTCCAGCCACCTCCAGAGCTGCAATCATTATTCTG
The DNA here is from genome assembly GCF_046119375.1 of Phyllobates terribilis. Classification (NCBI taxonomy): domain Eukaryota; kingdom Metazoa; phylum Chordata; class Amphibia; order Anura; family Dendrobatidae; genus Phyllobates; species Phyllobates terribilis. Next base: position 529,394 of record NW_027363335.1, read on the forward strand.
CTGTTACATCGTGTCTTATCCTCCTGTCACCTCCAGAGCTGCAATCACTATTCCACTGTTACATCATGTCTTATCCTCCAGTCACCTCCAGAGCTGCACTCACTATTCTGCTGTTACATCGTATCTTATCCTCCAGTCAACTCCAGAGCTGCACTCACTATTCTGCTGTTAAATCCTGTCTTATCCTCCAGCCACCTTCAGAGCTGCAGTCACTATTCTGCTGTTACATCATGTCTTATCCTCCAGTCTCCTCCAGAGCTGCAGTCACTATTCTGCCGTTACATCGTGTCTTATCCTCCAGTCACCTCCAGAGCTGCAGTCACTATTCTGCTGTTACATCGTGTCTTATCCTCCAGCCACCTCCAGAGCTGCAGTCAATATTCTGCTGTTACATCAGGTCTTATCCTCCACTCACCTCCAGAGCTGCAGTCACTATTCTGATGTTACATCAGGTCTTATCCTCCAGTCACCTCCAGAGCTGCTGTCACTATTCTGTTGTTACATCAGGTCTTATCCTCCGTTCACCTCCAGAGATGCACTCACTATTCTGCTGTTACATCTTGTCTTATCCTCCAGTCACCTCCAGAGCTGCAGTCACTATTCTGCTGTTACATCGTGTCTTATCCTCCAGTCAACTCAAGAGCTGCAGTCACTATTCTGCTGTTACATCGTGTCTTGTCCTCCAGTCACCTACAGAGCTGCAGTCACTATTCTGCTGTTACATCATGTCTTATCCTCCAGTCATCTCCAGAGCTGCAGTCACTATTCTGCTGTTACATCATGTCTTATCCTCCAGTCACCTACAGAGCTGCACTCACTATTCTGCTGTTACATCGTGTCCTATCCTCCAGTCTCCTCCAGAGCTGCAGTCACTATTCTGCTGTTACATGTTGTCTTATCCTCCAGCCACCTCCAGAGCTGCAGTCACTATTCTGCTGTTACATCAGGCCTTATCCTCCACTCACCTCCAGAGCTGCAGTCACTATTCTGCTGCTACATCATTTCTTATCCTCCAGTCACCTCCACAGCTGCAGTCACTATTCTGCTGCTACATCAGGTCTTATCCTCCATTCACCTCCAGAGATGCACTCAATATTCTACTGTTAAATCGTGTCTTATCCTCCAGTTACCTCCAGAGCTGAATTCACCATTCTGCTGTTACATCATGTCTTATCCTCCAGTCACCTCCAGAGCTGCGCTCACTATTATGCTGTTACTTCATGTCTTATCCTCCACTCATCTCCAGAGCTGCAGTCACTATTCTGCTGTTACATCATGTCTTATCCTCCAGTCACCTCCAGAGCTGCACTCACTATTCTGCTGTTACATCGTGTCCTATCCTTCAGTCACCTCCAGAGCTGCAGTCACTATTCTGCTGTCACATCAGGTCTTATCCTCCACTCACCTCCAGAGCTGCAGTCACTATTCTGCTGTTACATCATGTCTTATCCTCCAGTCACCTCTAGAGCTGCTGTCACTATTCTGCTGTTACATCAGGTCTTATCCTCCAGTCAACTCCAGAGCTGCACTCACTATTCTGCTGTTAAATCATGTCTTATCCTCCAGCCACCTTCAGAGCTGCAGTCACTATTCTGCTGTTACATCACGTCTTATCCTCCAGTCTCCTCCAGAGCTGCAGTCACTATTCTGCCGTTACATCGTGTCTTATCCTCCAGTCACCTCCAGAGCTGCAGTCAATATTCTGCTGTTACATCAGGTCTTATCCTCCACTCACCTCCAGAGCTGCAGTCACTATTCTGATGTTACATCAGGTCTTATCCTCCAGTCACCTCCAGAGCTGCTGTCACTATTCTGTTGTTACATCAGGTCTTATCCTCCGTTCACCTCCAGAGATGCACTCACTATTCTGCTGTTACATCTTGTCTTATCCTCCAGTCACCTCCAAAGCTGCAGTCACTATTCTGCTGTTACATCGTGTCTTATCCTCCAGTCAACTCAAGAGCTGCAGTCACTATTCTGCTGTTACATCATGTCTTATCCTCCAGTCACCTCATGAGCTGCAGTCACTATTCTGCTGTTACATCGTGTCTTGTCCTCCAGTCATCTACAGAGCTGCAGTCACTATTCTGCTGTTACATCATGTCTTATCCTCCAGTCACCTACAGAGCTGCACTCACTATTCTGCTGTTACATCGTGTCCTATCCTCCAGTCTCCTCCAGAGCTGCAGTCACTATTCTGCTGTTACATCGTGTCTTATCCTCCAGTCACCTACAGAGCTGCAGTCACTATTCTGCTGTTACATCAGGCCTTATCCTCCACTCACCTCCAGAGCTGCAGTCACTATTCTGCTGCTACATCATGTCTTATCCTCCAGTCACCTCCAGAGCTGCAGTCACTATTCTGCTGCTACATCAGGTCTTATCCTCCATTCACCTCCAGAGATGCACTCAATATTCTACTGTTAAATCGTGTCTTATCCTCCAGTTACCTCCAGAGCTGAATTCACCATTCTGCTGTTACATCATGTCTTATCCTCCAGTCACCTCCAGAGCTGCACTCACTATTATGCTGTTACTTCATGTCTTATCCTCCACTCATCTCCAGAGCTGCAGTCACTATTCTGCTGTTACATCATGTCTTATCCTCCAGTCACCTCCAGAGCTGCACTCACTATTCTGCTATTACATCATGTCTTATCCTCCAGTCACCTCCAGAGCTGCAGTCACTATTCTGCCATTACATCGTGTCTTATCCTCCAGTGACCTCCAGAGCTGCAGTCACTATTCTGCTGTTACATGGTGTCTTATCCTCCAGCCACCTCCAGAGCTGCAGTCACTATTCTGCTGTCACATCATGTCTTATCCTCCAGTCACCTCCAGAGCTGCTGTCACTATTCTGCTGTTACATCAGGTCTTATCCTCCATTCACCTCCAGAGATGCACTCACTATTCTCTGTTACATGGTGTCTTATCCTCCAGCCACCTCCAGAGCTGCAATCATTATTCTGCTGTTACATCGTGTCTTATCCTCCAGTCACCTCAAGAGCTGCAGTCACTATTCTGCTGTTACATCATGTCTTATCCTCCAGTCACCTCATGAGCTGCAGTCACTATTCTGCTGTTACATCGTGTCTTGTCCTCCAGTCACCTCCAGAGCTGCACTCACTATTATGCTGTTACTTCATGTCTTATCCTCCACTCATCTCCAGAGCTGCAGTCACTATTCTGCTGTTACATCATGTCTTATCCTCCAGTCACCTCCAGAGCTGCACTCACTATTCTGCTGTTACATCATGTCTTATCCTCCAGTCACCTCCAGAGCTGCTGTCACTATTCTGTTGTTACATCGTTTCTTATCCTCCATTCACCTCCAGAGATGCAATCACTGTTCTGCTGTTACATGGTGTCTTATCCTCCAGTCACCTCCAGAGCTGCAGTCACTATTCTGCTGTTACATCGTGTCTTGTCCTCCAGTCACCTCCAGAGCTGCACTCACTATTATGCTGTTACTTCATGTCTTATCCTCCAGTCACCTCAAGAGCTGCACTCACTTTTCTGCTGTTGCATTGTGTCTTATCCTCCAGTCACCTCAAAAACTGCACTCACTATTCTGCTGTTACATCATGTCTTATCCTCCAGTCTCCTCCAGAGCTGCAGTCACTATTCTGCTGTTACATCGTGTCTTATCCTCCAGTCTCCTCCAGAGCTGCAGTCACTATTCTGCTGTTACATCATGTCTTATCCTCCAGTCTCCTCCAGAGCTGCAGTCACTATTCTGCTGTTACATCGTGTCTTATCCTCCAGTCACCTCCAGAGCTGCAATCACTATTCTGCTGTTACATCGTGTCTTATCCTCCAGTCACCTCCAGAGCTGCACTCACTATTCTGCTGTTACATCATGTCTTATCCTCCAGTCACCTCCAGAGCTGCACTCACTATTCTGCTGTTACATCGTGTCCTATCCTCCAGTCACCTCCAGAGCTGCAGTCACTATTCTGCTGTTACATCGTGTCTTATCCTCCAGTCACCTCATGAGCTGCAGTCACTATTCTGCTGTTACATCGTGTCTTGTCCTCCAGTCACCTACAGAGCTGCAGTCACTATTCTGCTGTTACATCATGTCTTATCCTCCAGTCATCTCCAGAGCTGCAGTCACTATTCTGCTGTTACATCATGTCTTATCCTCCAGTCACCTACAGAGCTGCACTCACTATTCTGCTGTTACATCGTGTCCTATCCTCCAGTCTCCTCCAGAGCTGCAGTCACTATTCTGCTGTTACATGGTGTCTTATCCTCCAGCCACCTCCAGAGCTGCAGTCACTATTCTGCTGTTACATCAGGCCTTATCCTCCACTCACCTCCAGAGCTGCAGTCACTATTCTGCTGCTACATCATGTCTCATCCTCCAGTCACCTCCAGAGCTGCAGTCACTATTCTGCTGCTACATCAGGTCTTATCCTCCATTCACCTCCAGAGATGCACTCAATATTCTACTGTTAAATCGTGTCTTATCCTCCAGTTACCTCCAGAGCTGAATTCACCATTCTGCTGTTACATCATGTCTTATCCTCCAGTCACCTCCAGAGCTGCACTCACTATTATGCTGTTACTTCATGTCTTATCCTCCACTCATCTCCAGAGCTGCAGTCACTATTCTGCTGTTACATCATGTCTTTTCCTCCAGTCACCTCCAGAGCTGCACTCACTATTCTGCTGTTACATCGTGTCCTATCCTTCAGTCATCTCCAGAGCTGCAGTCACTATTCTGCTGTTACATGGTGTCTTATCCTCCAGCCACCTCCAGAGCTGCACTCACTATTCTGCTATTACATCATGTCTTATCCTCCAGTCACCTCCAGAGCTGCAGTCACTATTCTGCCATTACATCGTGTCTTATCCTCCAGTCACCTCCAGAGCTGCAGTCACTATTCTGCTGTTACATGGTGTCTTATCCTCCAGCCACCTCCAGAGCTGCAGTCACTATTCTGCTGTCACATCAGGTCTTATCCTCCACTCACCTCCAGAGCTGCAGTCACTATTCTGCTGTTACATCATGTCTTATCCTCCAGTCACCTCTAGAGCTGCTGTCACTATTCTGCTGTTACATCAGGTCTTATCCTCCATTCACCTCCAGAGATGCACTCACTATTCTCTGTTACATGGTGTCTTATCCTCCAGCCACCTCCAGAGCTGCAATCATTATTCTGCTGTTACATCGTGTCTTATCCTCCTGTCACCTCCAGAGCTGCAATCACTATTCCACTGTTACATCATGTCTTAACCTCCAGTCACCTCCAGAGCTGCACTCACTATTCTGCTGTTACATCGTATCTTATCCTCCAGTCAACTCCAGAGCTGCACTCACTATTCTGCTGTTAAATCATGTCTTACCCTCCAGCCACCTTCAGAGCTGCAGTCACTATTCTGCTGTTACATCATGTCTTATCCTCCAGTCTCCTCCAGAGCTGCAGTCACTATTCTGCCGTTACATCGTGTCTTATCCTCCAGTCACCTCCAGAGCTGCAGTCACTATTCTGCTGTTACATCGTGTCTTATCCTCCAGTCACCTACAGAGCTGCAGTCACTATTCTGCTGTTACATCATGTCTTATCCTCCAGTCATCTCCAGAGCTGCTGTCACTATTCTGCTGTTACATCATGTCTTATCCTCCAGTCACCTACAGAGCTGCACTCACTATTCTGCTGTTACATCGTGTCCTATCCTCCAGTCTCCTCCAGAGCTGCAGTCACTATTCTGCTGTTACATCGTGTCTTATCCTCCAGTCACCTCATGAGCTGCAGTCACTATTCTGCTGTTACATCGTGTCTTGTCCTCCAGTCACCTACAGAGCTGCAGTCACTATTCTGCTGTTACATCATGTCTTATCCTCCAGTCATCTCCAGAGCTGCAGTCACTATTCTGCTGTTACATCATGTCTTATCCTCCAGTCACCTACAGAGCTGCACTCACTATTCTGCTGTTACATCGTGTCCTATCCTCCAGTCTCCTCCAGAGCTGCAGTCACTATTCTGCTGTTACATGGCGTCTTATCCTCCAGCCACCTCCAGAGCTGCAGTCACTATTCTGCTGTTACATCAGGCCTTATCCTCCACTCACCTCCAGAGCTGCAGTCACTATTCTGCTGCTACATCATGTCTCATCCTCCAGTCACCTCCAGAGCTGCAGTCACTATTCTGCTGCTACATCAGGTCTTATCCTCCATTCACCTCCAGAGATGCACTCAATATTCTACTGTTAAATCGTGTCTTATCCTCCAGTTACCTCCAGAGCTGAATTCACCATTCTGCTGTTACATCATGTCTTATCCTCCAGTCACCTCCAGAGCTGCACTCACTATTATGCTGTTACTTCATGTCTTATCCTCCACTCATCTCCAGAGCTGCAGTCACTATTCTCTGTTACATGGTGTCTTATCCTCCAGCCACCTCCAGAGCTGCAATCATTATTCTGCTGTTACATCGTGTCTTATCCTCCTGTCACCTCCAGAGCTGCAATCACTATTCCACTGTTACATCATGTCTTAACCTCCAGTCACCTCCAGAGCTGCACTCACTATTCTGCTGTTACATCGTATCTTATCCTCCAGTCAACTCCAGAGCTGCACTCACTATTCTGCTGTTAAATCATGTCTTACCCTCCAGCCACCTTCAGAGCTGCAGTCACTATTCTGCTGTTACATCATGTCTTATCCTCCAGTCTCCTCCAGAGCTGCAGTCACTATTCTGCCGTTACATCGTGTCTTATCCTCCAGTCACCTCCAGAGCTGCAGTCACTATTCTGCTGTTACATCGTGTCTTATCCTCCAGTCACCTACAGAGCTGCAGTCACTATTCTGCTGTTACATCATGTCTTATCCTCCAGTCACCTCCAGAGCTGCAGTCACTATTCTGCTGTTACATCGTGTCTTATCCTCCAGTCACCTACAGAGCTGCAGTCACTATTCTGCTGTTACATCATGTCTTATCCTCCAGTCATCTCCAGAGCTGCTGTCACTATTCTGCTGTTACATCATGTCTTATCCTCCAGTCACCTACAGAGCTGCACTCACTATTCTGCTGTTACATCGTGTCCTATCCTCCAGTCTCCTCCAGAGCTGCAGTCACTATTCTGCTGTTACATGGTGTCTTATCCTCCAGCCACCTCCAGAGCTGCAGTCACTATTCTGCTGTTACCTCAGGCCTTATCCTCCACTCACCTCCAGAGCTGCAGTCACTATTCTGCTGCTACATCATGTCTTATCCTCCAGTCACCTCCAGAGCTGCAGTCACTATTCTGCTGCTACATTAGGTCTTATCCTCCATTCACCTCCAGAGCTGCAATCACTATTCCACTGTTACATCATGTCTTATCCTCCAGTCACCTCCAGAGCTGCACTCACTATTCTGCTGTTACATCGTATCTTATCCTCCAGTCAACTCCAGAGCTGCACTCACTATTCTGCTGTTAAATCATGTCTTATCCTCCAGCCACCTCCAGTGCTGCACTCACTATTCTGCTGTTACATCATGTCTTATCCTCCAGTCTCCTCCAGAGCTGCAGTCACTATTCTGCCGTTACATCGTGTCTTATCCTCCAGTCACCTCCAGAGCTGCAGTCACTATTCTGCTGTTACATCGTGTCTTATCCTCCAGCCACCTCCAGAGCTGCAGTCACTATTCTGCTGTTACATCAGGTCTTATCCTCCACTCACCTCCAGAGCTGCAGTCACTATTCTGATGTTACATCAGGTCTTATCCTCCAGTCACCGCCAGAGCTGCTGTCACTATTCTGTTGTTACATCAGGTCTTATCCTCCGTTCACCTCCAGAGATGCACTCACTATTCTGCTGTTACATCTTGTCTTATCCTCCAGTCACCTCCAGAGCTGCAGTCACTATTCTGCTGTTACATCGTGTCTTATCCTCCAGTCACCTCAAGAGCTGCAGTCACTATTCTGCTGTTACATCATGTCTTATCCTCCAGTCACCTCCAGAGCTGCAGTCACTATTCTGCTCTTACATCGTGTCCTATCCTCCAGTCACCTCCAGAGCTGCAGTCACTATTCTGCTGTTACATCATGTCTTATCCGCCAGTCACCTCCAGAGCTGCTGTCACTATTCTGTTGTTACATCGTTTCTTATCCTCCATTCACCTCCACAGCTGCACTCACTATTATGCTGTTACATCGTGTCTTATACTCCAGTTACCTCCAGAGCTGCTGTCACTATTCTGCTGTTACATGGTGTCTTATCCTCCAGTCACCTCCAGAGCTGCAGTCACTATTCTGCTGTTACATCGTGTCTTGTCCTCCAGTCACCTCCAGAGCTGCACTCACTATTATGCTGTTACTTCATGTCTTATCCTCCAGTCACCTCAAGAGCTGCACTCTCTTTTCTGCTGTTGCATTGTGTCTTATCCTCCAGTCACCTCAAGAGATGCAGTCACTATTCTGCTGTTACATCAGGTCTTATCCTCCACTCACCTCCAGATCTGCACTCACTATTCTGCTGTTACATCATGTCTTATCCTCCAGTCACCTCCAGAGCTGCACTCACTATTCTGCTGTTACCTCATGTCCTATCTACCAGTCACCTCCAGAGCTGCACTGACTATTCTGCTGTTACATCGTGTCTTATCCTCCAGTCACCTCCAGAGCTGCACTCACTATTCTGCTGTTACATCGTGTCTTATACTCCAGTTACCTCCAGAGCTGCTGTCACTATTCTGCTGTTATATCATGTCTTATCCTCCAGTCACCTCCAGAGCTGCACTCACTATTCTGCTGTTACATCATGTCTTATCCTCCAGTCACCTCCAGAGCTGCAGTCACTATTCTGCTGTTACATCATCTATTATCCTCCAGCCACCTCCAGAGCTACAGTCACTATTCTACTGTTACATCGTGTATTGTCCTCCAGAGCTGAATTCACCATTCTGCTGTTACATCGTGTCTTATCTTCCTGTCACCTCCAGAGCTGCAGTCACTATTCTGCTGTTACATCAGGTCTTATCCTCCAGTCACCTCCAGAGCTGCAATCATTATTCTGCTGTTACATCGTGACTTATCCTCCTGTCACCTCCAGAGCTGCAATCACTATTCTACTGTTACATCCTGTCTTATCCTCCAGTCACCTCCAGAGCTGCAGTCACTATTCTGCTGTTACATCATCTTTATTCCTCCAATCACCTCAAGAGCTGCACTCTCTATTCTGCTGTTACATCGTATCTTATTGTCCAGTCAACTCCAGAGCTGCACTCACTATTCTGCTGTTATTTCATGTCTTATCCTTCTGTCACCTCCAGAGCTGCAGACACTGTTCTGCTGTTACATCATGTCTTATCCTCCAGCCACCTCCAGAGCTGCACTCACTATTCTGCTGTTACATCATATCTTATCCTCCAGTCATGTCCAGAGCTGCAGTCACTATTCTGCCGTTACATCGTGTCTTATCCTCCAGTCACCTCCAGAGCTGCAGTCACTATTCTGCTGTTACATCGTGTCTTATCCTCCAGCCACCTCCAGAGCTGCAGTCACTATTCTGCTGTTATATCAGGTCTTATCCTCCACTCACCTCCAGAGCTGCACTCACTATTCTGCTGTTACATCATGTCTTATCCTCCAGTCACCTCCAGAGCTGCTGTCACTATTCTGCTGTTACATCAGGTCTTATCCTCCATTCACCTCCAGAGATGCACTCACTATTCTACTGTTACATCGTGTCTTATCCTCCAGTTACCTCCAGAGCTGAATTCACCATTCTGCTGTTACATCATGTCTTATCCTCCAGTCACCTACAGAGCTGCACTCACCATTCTTCTGTTAAATCATGTCTTATCTTCCAGTCACCTCCAGAGCTGCAGTCACTATTCTGGTGTTACATCGTGTCTTGTCCTCCAGTCACCTCCAGAGCTGCACTCACTATTATGCTGTTACTTCATGTCTTATCCTCCACTCATCTCCAGAGCTGCAGTCACTATTCTGCTGTTACATCATGTCTTATCCTCCAGTCACCTCCAGAGCTGCACTCACTATTCTGCTGTTACATCGTGTCCTATCCTCCAGTCACCTCCAGAGCTGCAGTCACTATTCTGCTGTTACATGGTGTCTTATCCTCCAGCCACCTCCAGAGCTGCAGTCACTATTCTGCTGTTACATCAGGTCTTATCCTCCATTCACCTCCAGAGATGCACTCACTATTCTACTGTTACATCGTGTCTTGTCCTCCAGTTACCTCCAGAGCTGCACTCACTATTATGCTGTTACTTCATGTCTTATCCTCCACTCATCTCCAGAGCTGCAGTCACTATTCTGCTGTTACATCATGTCTTATCCTCCAGTCACCTACAGAGCTGCACTCACCATTCTGCTGTTAGGTCATGTCTTATCTTCCAGTCACCTCCAGAGCTGCAGTCACTATTCTGTTGTTACATCAGGTCTTATCCTCCAGTCACCTCCAGAGCTGCAATCATTATTCTGCTGTTACATCGTGTCTTATCGTCCTGTCACCTCTAGAGCTGCAATCACTATTCCGCTGTTACATCATGTCTTATCCTCCAGTCACCTCCAGAGCTGCACTCACTATTCTGCTGTTACATCGTATCTTATCCTCCGGTCAACTCCAGAGCTGCACTCACTATTTTGCTGTTAAATCATGTCTTATCCTCTAGCCACCTCCAGAGCTGCACTCACTATTCTTCTGTTACATCATGTCTTATCCTCCAGTCTCCTCCAGAGCTGCAGTCACTATTCTGCCGTTACATCGTGTCTTATCCTCCAGTCACTTCCAGATCTGCAGTCACTATTCTGCTGTTACATCGTGTCTTATCCTCCAGCCACCTGCAGAGCTGCAGTCACTATTCTGCTGTTACATCAGGTCTTATCTTCCAGTCACCTCCAGAGCTGCTGTCACTATTCTGCTGTTACATCAGGTCTTATCCTCCAGTCACCTCCAGAGCTGCTGTCTCTATTCTGTTGTTACATCAGGTCTTATCCTCCGTTCACCTCCAGAGATGCACTCACTATTCTGCTGTTACATCTTGTCTTATCCTCCAGTCACCTCCAGATCTGCAGTCACTATTCTGCTGTTACATCGTGTCTTATCCTCCAGTCACCTCAAGAGCTGCAGTCACTATTCTGCTGTTACATCATGTCTTATCCTCCAGTCACCTCATGAGCTGCAGTCACTATTCTGCTGTTACATCGTGTCTTGTCCTCCAGTCACCTCCAGAGCTGCACTCACTATTATGCTGTTACTTCATGTCTTATCCTCCACTCATCTCCAGAGCTGCAGTCACTATTCTGCTGTTACATCATGTCTTATCCTCCATTCACCTCCAGAGATGCAATCACTGTTCTGCTGTTACATGGTGTCTTATCCTCCAGTCACTTCCAGAGCTGCAGTCACTATTCTGCTGTTACATCGTGTCTTGTCCTCCAGTCACCTCCAGAGCTGCACTCACTATTATGCTGCTACTTCATGTCTTATCCTCCAGTCACCTCAAGAGCTGCACTCACTTTTCTGCTGTTACATTGTGTCTTATCCTCCAGTCACCTCAAGAACTGCACTCACTATTCTGCTGTTACCTCATGTCCTATCTACCAGTCACCTCCAGAGCTGCACTGACTATTCTGCTGTTACATCGTGTCTTATGCTCCAGTCACCTCCAGAGCTGCACTCACTATTCTGCTGTTACATCGTGTCTTATCCCCTTGTCACCTCCAGAGCTGCAATCACTATTCCACTGTTACATCATGTCTTATCCTCCAGTCACCTCCAGAGCTGCAGTCACTATTCTGCTGTTACATCATGTCTTATCCTCCAGTCACCTCCAGAGCTGCTGTCACTATTCTGCTGTTACATCAGGTCTTATCCTCCATTCACTTCCAGAGATGCACTCACTCTTCTACTGTTACATCGTGTCTTATCCTCCAGTTACCTCCAGAGCTGAATTCACCATTCTGCTGTTACATCATGTCTTATCCTCCAGTCACCTACAGAGCTGCCCTCACCATTCTGCTGTTAAATCATGTCTTATCTTCCAGTCACCTCCAGAGCTGCAGTCACTATTCTGCTGTTACATCAGGTCTTATCCTCCAGTCACCTCCAGAGCTGCAATCATTATTCTGCTGTTAGATCGTGTCTTATCCCCTTGTCACCTCCAGAGCTGCAATCATTATTCTGCTGTTACATCGTGTCTTATCCCCTTGTCACCTCCAGAGCTGCAATCACTATTCCACTGTTACATCATGTCTTATCCTCCAGTCACCTCCAGAGCTGCACTCACTATTCTGCTGTTACATCGTATCTTATCCTCCAGTCAACTCCAGAGCTGCACTCACTATTCTGCTTTTAAATCATGTCTTATCCTCCAGCCACCTCCAGAGCTGCACTCACTATTCTGCTGTTACATCATGTCTTATCCTCCACTCACCTCCAGAGCTGCAGTCACTATTCTGATGTTACATTAGGTCTTATCCTCCAGTCACCTCCAGAGCTGCTGTCACTATTCTGTTGTTACATCAGGTCTTATCCTCCGTTCACCTCCAGAGATGCACTCACTATTCTGCTGTTACATCTTGTCTTATCTTCCAGTCACCTCCAGAGCTGCAGTCACTATTCTGCTGTTACATCACGTCTTATCCTCCATTCCCCTCCAGAGCTGCAGTCACTATTCTGCTGTTACATCATGTCCTATCCTCCAGCCACCTCCAGAGCTGCACTCACTATTCTGCTGTTACATCATGTCTTATCCTCCAGTCACCTCATGAGCTGCACTCACTATTCTCCTGTTACATCGGGTCTTGTCCTCCAGTCACCTCCAGAGCTGCACTCACTATTATGCTGTTACTTCATGTCTTATCCTCCACTCATCTCCAGAGCTGCAGTCACTATTCTGCTGTTACATCATGTCCTATCCTCCAGCCACCTCCAGAGCTGCACTCACTATTCTGCTGTTACATCATGTCTTATCCTCCAGTCACCTCCAGAGCTGCAGTCATTATTCTGCCGTTACATCGTGTCTTATCCTCCAGTCACCTCCAGAGCTGCAGTCACTATTCTGCTGTTACATCGTGTCTTATCCTCCAGCCACCTCCAGAGCTGCAGTCACTATTCCACTGTTACATCATGTCTTATCCTCCAGTCACCTCCAGAGCTGCACTCACTATTCTGCTGTTACATCGTATCTTGTCCTCCAGTCAACTCCAGAGCTGCACTCACTATTCTGCTTTTAAATCATGTCTTATCCTCCAGCCACCTCCAGAGCTGCACTCACTATTCTGATGTTACATCAGGTCTTATCCTCCGTTCACCTCCAGAGATGCACTCACTATTCTGCTGTTACATCTTGTCTTATCCTCCAGTCACCTCCAGAGCTGCAGTCACTATTCTGCTGCTACATCGTGTGTTATCCTCCAGTCACCTCAAGAGATGCAGTCACTATTCTGCTGTTACATCATGTCTTATCCTCCAGTCACCTCATGAGCTGCAGTCACTATTCTCCTGTTACATCGTGTCTTGTTCTCCAGTCACCTCCAGAGCTGCACTCACTATTATGCTGTTACTTCATGTCTTATCCTCCACTCATCTCCAGAGCTGCAGTCACTATTCTGCTGTTACATCATGTCCTATCCTCCAGTCAACTCCAGAGCTGAAGTCACTATTCTGCTGTTACATCATGTCTTATCCTCCAGTCACCTCCAGAGCTGCTGTCACTATTCTGTTGTTACATCATGTCTTATCCTCCATTCACCTCCAGAGATGCAATCACTGTTCTGCTGTTACATGGTGTCTTATCCTCCAGTCACCTCCAGAGCTGCAGTCACTATTCTGCTGTTACATCGTGTCTTGTCCTCCAGTCACCTCCAGAGCTGCAGTCACTATTCTGCTGTTACATCATGTCTTATCCTCCAGTCACCTCCAGAGCTGAACTCACTATTCTGCTGTTACCTCATGTCCTATCTACCAGTCACCTCCAGAGCTGCACTGACTATTCTGCTGTTACATCGTGTCTTATGCTCCAGTCACCTCCAGAGCTGCATTCACTATTCTGCTGTTACATCGTGTCTTATACTCCAGTTACCTCCAGAGCTGCTGTCACTATTCTGCTGTTACATCATGTCTTATCCTCCAGTCACCTCCAGAGCTGCACTCACTATTCTGCTGTTACATCATGTCTTATCCTCCAGTCACCTCCAGAGCTGCAATCACTATTCTGCTGTTACATCATCTATTATCCTCCAGCCACCTCCAGAGCTACAGTCACTATTCTACTGTTACATCGTGTATTATCCTCCAGTTACCTCCAGAGCTGAATTCACCATTCTGCTGTTACATCATGTCTTATCTTCCTGTCACCTCCAGAGCTGCAGTCACTATTCTGCTGTTACATCAGGTCTTATCCTCCAGTCACCTCCAGAGCTGCAGTCACTATTCTGCTGTTACATCATCTATATTCCTCCAATCACCTCAAGAGCTGCACTCTCTATTCTGCTGTTACATCGTATCTTATCGTCCAGTCAACTCCAGAGCTGCACTCACTATTCTGCTGTTACTTCATGTCTTATCCTTCAGTCACCTCCAGAGCTGCAGTCACTGTTCTGCTGTAACATCATGTCTTATCCTCCAGCCACCTCCAGAGCTGCACTCACTATTCTGCTGTTACATCATGTCTTATCCTCCAGCCACCTCCAGAGCTGCACTCACTATTCTGCTGTTACATCGTGTCTTATCCTCCAGTCACCTCCAGAGCTGCAGTCACTAGTCTGCCGTTACATCGTGTCTTATCCTCCAGTCACCTCCAGAGCTGCAGTCACTATTCTGCTGTTACATCGTGTCTTATCCTCCAGCCACCTCCAGAGCTGCAGTCACTATTCTGCTGTTACATCAGGTCTTATCCTCCACTCACTTCCAGAGCTGCACTCACTATTCTGCTGTTACATCATGTCTTATCCTCCAGTCACCTCCAGAGCTGCTGTCACTATTCTGCTGTTACATCAGGTCTTATCCTCCATTCACTTCCAGAGATGCACTCACTCTTCTACTGTTACATCGTGTCTTATCCTCCAGTTACCTCCAGAGCTGAATTCACCATTCTGCTGTTACATCATGTCTTATCCTCCAGTCACCTACAGAGCTGCACTCACCATTCTGCTGTTAAATCATGTCTTATCTTCCAGTCACCTCCAGAGCTGCAGTCACTATTCCGCTGTTACATCAGGTCTTATCCTCCAGTCACCTCCAGAGCTGCAATCATTATTCTGCTGTTAGATCGTGTCTTATCCCCTTGTCACCTCCAGAGCTGCAATCATTATTCTGCTGTTACATCGTGTCTTATCCCCTTGTCACCTCCAGAGCTGCAATCACTATTCCACTGTTACATCATGTCTTATCCTCCAGTCACCTCCAGAGCTGCACTCACTATTCTGCTGTTACATCGTATCTTATCCTCCAGTCAACTCCAGAGCTGCACTCACTATTCTGCTTTTAAATCATGTCTTATCCTCCAGCCACCTCCAGAGCTGCACTCCCTATTCTGCTGTTACATCATGTCTTATCCTCCACTCACCTCCAGAGCTGCAGTCACTATTCTGATGTTACATTAGGTCTTATCCTCCAGTCACCTCCAGAGCTGCTGTCACTATTCTGTTGTTACATCAGGTCTTATCCTCCGTTCACCTCCAGAGATGCACTCACTATTCTGCTGTTACATCTTGTCTTATCCTCCAGTCACCTCCAGAGCTGCAGTCACTATTCTGCTGTTACATCATGTCTTATCCTCCAGTCACCTCATGAGCTGCACTCACTATTCTCCTGTTACATCGGGTCTTGTCCTCCAGTCACCTCCAGAGCTGCACTCACTATTATGCTGTTACTTCATGTCTTATCCTCCACTCATCTCCAGAGCTGCAGTCACTATTCTGCTGTTACATCATGTCCTATCCTCCAGCCACCTCCAGAGCTGCACTCACTATTCTGCTGTTACATCATGTCTTATCCTCCAGTCACCTCCAGAGCTGCACTCACTATTCTGCTGTTACATCATGTCTTATCCTCCAGTCACCTCCAGAGCTGCAGTCACTATTCTGCCGTTACATCGTGTCTTATCCTCCAGTCACCTCCAGAGCTGCAGTCACTATTCTGCTGTTACATCGTGTCTTATCCTCCAGCCACCTCCAGAGCTGCAGTCAATATTCCACTGTTACATCATGTCTTATCCTCCAGTCACCTCCAGAGCTGCACTCACTATTCTGCTGTTACATCGTATCTTGTCCTCCAGTCAACTCCAGAGCTGCACTCACTATTCTGCTTTTAAATCATGTCTTATCCTCCAGCCACCTCCAGAGCTGCACTCACTATTCTGCTGTTACATCATGTCTTATCCTCCACTCACCTCCAGAGCTGCAGTCACTATTCTGATGTTACATCAGGTCTTATCCTCCAGTCACCTCCAGAGCTGCTGTCACTATTCTGTTGTTACATCAGGTCTTATCCTCCGTTCACCTCCAGAGATGCACTCACTATTCTGCTGTTACATCTTGTCTTATCCTCCAGTCACCTCCAGAGCTGCAGTCACTATTCTGCTGCTACATCGTGTGTTATCCTCCAGTCACCTCAAGAGATGCAGTCACTATTCTGCTGTTACATCATGTCTTATCCTCCAGTCACCTCATGAGCTGCAGTCACTATTCTCCTGTTACATCGTGTCTTGTCCTCCAGTCACCTCCAGAGCTGCACTCACTATTATGCTGTTACTTCATGTCTTATCCTCCACTCATCTCCAGAGCTGCAGTCACTATTCTGCTGTTACATCATGTCCTATCCTCCAGTCAACTCCAGAGCTGAAGTCACTATTCTGCTGTTACATCATGTCTTATCCTCCAGTCACCTCCAGAGCTGCTGTCACTATTCTGTTGTTACATCATGTCTTATCCTCCAGTCACTTCCAGAGCTGCTGTCACTATTCTGTTGTTACATCATGTCTTATCCTCCAGTCACCTCCAGAGATGCAGTCACTATTCTGCTGTTACATGGTGTCTTATCCTCCAGTCACTTCCAGAGCTGCAGTCACTATTCTGCTGTTACATCGTGTCTTGTCCTCCAGTCACCTCCAGAGCTGCACTCACTAGTATGCTGCTACTTCATGTCTTATCCTCCAGTCACCTCAAGAGCTGCACTCACTTTTCTGCTGTTACATTGTGTCTTATCCTCCAGTCACCTCAAGAACTGCACTCACTATTCTGCTGTTACATCATGTCTTATCCTCCAGTCACCTCCAGAGCTGAACTCACTATTCTGCTGTTACCTCATGTCCTATCTACCAGTCACCTCCAGAGCTGCACTGACTATTCTGCTGTTACATCGTGTCTTATGCTCCAGTCACCTCCAGAGCTGCACTCACTATTCTGCTGTTACATCGTGTCTTATACTCCAGTTACCTCCAGAGCTGCTGTCACTATTCTGCTGTTACATCATGTCTTATCCTCCAGTCACCTCCAGAGCTGCACTCACTATTCTGCTGTTACATCGTGTCTTATACTCCAGTTACCTCCAGAGCTGCTGTCACTATTCTGCTGTTACATCATGTCTTATCCTCCAGTCACCTCCAGAACTGCACTCACTATTCTGCTGTTACATCATGTCTTATCCTCCAGTCACCTCCAGAGCTGCAATCACTATTCTGCTGTTACATCATCTATTATCCTCCAGCCACCTCCAGAGCTACAGTCACTATTCTACTGTTACATCGTGTATTATCCTCCAGTTACCTCCAGAGCTGAATTCACCATTCTGCTGTTACATCATGTCTTATCTTCCTGTCACCTCCAGAGCTGCAGTCACTATTCTGCTGTTACATCAGGTCTTATCCTCCAGTCACCTCCAGAGCTGCAGTCACTATTCTGCTGTTACATCATCTATATTCCTCCAATCACCTCAAGAGCTGCACTCTCTATTCTGCTGTTACATCGTATCTTATCGTCCAGTCAACTCCAGAGCTGCACTCACTATTCTGCTGTTACTTCATGTCTTATCCTTCAGTCACCTCCAGAGCTGCAGTCACTGTTCTGCTGTAACATCATGTCTTATCCTCCAGCCACCTCCAGAGCTGCACTCACTATTCTGCTGTTACATCATGTCTTATCCTCCAGCCACCTCCAGAGCTGCACTCACTATTCTGCTGTTACATCGTGTCTTATCCTCCAGTCACCTCCAGAGCTGCAGTCACTAGTCTGCCGTTACATCGTGTCTTATCCTCCAGTCACCTCCAGAGCTGCAGTCACTATTCTGCTGTTACATCAGGTCTTATCCTCCACTCACTTCCAGAGCTGCACTCACTATTCTGCTGTTACATCATGTCTTATCCTCCAGTCACCTCCAGAGCTGCTGTCACTATTCTGCTGTTACATCAGGTCTTATCCTCCATTCACTTCCAGAGATGCACTCACTCTTCTACTGTTACATCGTGTCTTATCCTCCAGTTACCTCCAGAGCTGAATTCACCATTCTGCTGTTACATCATGTCTTATCCTCCAGTCACCTACAGAGCTGCACTCACCATTCTGCTGTTAAATCATGTCTTATCTTCCAGTCACCTCCAGAGCTGCAGTCACTATTCTGCTGTTACATCAGGTCTTATCCTCCAGCCACCTCCAGAGCTGCAATCATTATTCTGCTGTTAGATCGTGTCTTATCCCCTTGTCACCTCCAGAGCTGCAATCATTATTCTGCTGTTACATCGTGTCTTATCCCCTTGTCACCTCCAGAGCTGCAATCACTATTCCACTGTTACATCATGTCTTATCCTCCAGTCACCTCCAGAGCTGCACTCACTATTCTGCTGTTACATCGTATCTTATCCTCCAGTCAACTCCAGAGCTGCACTCACTATTCTGCTTTTAAATCATGTCTTATCCTCCAGCCACCTCCAGAGCTGCACTCACTATTCTGCTGTTACATCATGTCTTATCCTCCACTCACCTCCAGAGCTGCAGTCACTATTCTGATGTTACATTAGGTCTTATCCTCCAGTCACCTCCAGAGCTGCTGTCACTATTCTGTTGTTACATCAGGTCTTATCCTCCGTTCACCTCCAGAGATGCACTCACTATTCTGCTGTTACATCTTGTCTTATCCTCCAGTCACCTCCAGAGCTGCAGTCACTATTCTGCTGTTACATCATGTCTTATCCTCCAGTCACCTCATGAGCTGCAGTCACTATTCTCCTGTTACATCGTGTCTTGTCCTCCAGTCACCTCCAGAGCTGCACTCACTATTATGCTGTTACTTCATGTCTTATCCTCCACTCATCTCCAGAGCTGCAGTCACTATTCTGCTGTTACATCATGTCCTATCCTCCAGTCACCTCCAGAGCTGCACTCACTATTCTGCTGTTACATCGTATCTTATCCTCCAGTCAACTCCAGAGCTGCACTCACTATTCTGCTGTTACATCATGTCTTATCCTCCACTCACCTCCAGAGCTGCAGTCACTATTGTGATGTTACATCAGGTCTTATCCTCCAGTCACTTCCAGAGCTGCTGTCACTGTTCTGTTGTTACATCAGGTCTTATCCTCCGTTCACCTCCAGAGATGCACTCACTATTCTGCTGTTACATCTTGTCTTATCCTCCAGTCACCTCCAGAGCTGCAGTCACTATTCTGCTGCTACATCGTGTGTTATCCTCCAGTCACCTCAAGAGATGCAGTCACTATTCTGCTGTTACATCATGTCTTATCCTCCAGTCACCTCATGAGCTGCAGTCACTATTCTCCTGTTACATCGTGTCTTGTCCTCCAGTCACCTCCAGAGCTGCACTCACTATTATGCTGTTACTTCATGTCTTATCCTCCACTCATCTCCAGAGCTGCAGTCACTATTCTGCTGTTACATCATGTCCTATCCTCCAGTCACCTCCAGAGCTGAAGTCACTCTTCTGCTGTTACATCATGTCTTATCCTCCAATCACCTCCAGAGCTGCTGTCACTATTCTGTTGTTACATCATGTCCTATCCTCCAGTCACCTCCAGAGCTGAAGTCACTATTATGCTGTTACTTCATGTCTTATCCTCCATTCACCTCCAGAGCTGCAGTCACTGTTCTGCTGTAACATCATGTCTTATCCTCCAGCCACCTCCAGAGCTGCACTCACTATTCTGCTGTTACATCATGTCTTATCCTCCAGCCACCTCCAGAGCTGCACTCACTATTCTGCTGTTACATCGTGTCTTATCCTCCAGTCACCTCCAGAGCTGCAGTCACTAGTCTGCCGTTACATCGTGTCTTATCCTCCAGTCACCTCCAGAGCTGCAGTCACTATTCTGCTGTTACATCGTGTCTTATCCTCCAGCCACCTCCAGAGCTGCAGTCACTATTCTGCTGTTACATCAGGTCTTATCCTCCACTCACTTCCAGAGCTGCACTCACTATTCTGCTGTTACATCATGTCTTATCCTCCAGTCACCTCCAGAGCTGCTGTCACTATTCTGCTGTTACATCAGGTCTTATCCTCCATTCACTTCCAGAGATGCACTCACTCTTCTACTGTTACATCGTGTCTTATCCTCCAGTTACCTCCAGAGCTGAATTCACCATTCTGCTGTTACATCATGTCTTATCCTCCAGTCACCTACAGAGCTGCACTCACCATTCTGCTGTTAAATCATGTCTTATCTTCCAGTCACCTCCAGAGCTGCAGTCACTATTCCGCTGTTACATCAGGTCTTATCCTCCAGTCACCTCCAGAGCTGCAATCATTATTCTGCTGTTAGATCGTGTCTTATCCCCTTGTCACCTCCAGAGCTGCAATCATTATTCTGCTGTTACATCGTGTCTTATCCCCTTGTCACCTCCAGAGCTGCAATCACTATTCCACTGTTACATCATGTCTTATCCTCCAGTCACCTCCAGAGCTGCACTCACTATTCTGCTGTTACATCGTATCTAATCCTCCAGTCAACTCCAGAGCTGCACTCACTATTCTGCTTTTAAATCATGTCTTATCCTCCAGCCACCTCCAGAGCTGCACTCCCTATTCTGCTGTTACATCATGTCTTATCCTCCACTCACCTCCAGAGCTGCAGTCACTATTCTGATGTTACATTAGGTCTTATCCTCCAGTCACCTCCAGAGCTGCTGTCACTATTCTGTTGTTACATCAGGTCTTATCCTCCGTTCACCTCCAGAGATGCACTCACTATTCTGCTGTTACATCTTGTCTTATCCTCCAGTCACCTCCAGAGCTGCAGTCACTATTCTGCTGTTACATCATGTCTTATCCTCCAGTCACCTCATGAGCTGCACTCACTATTCTCCTGTTACATCGGGTCTTGTCCTCCAGTCACCTCCAGAGCTGCACTCACTATTATGCTGTTACTTCATGTCTTATCCTCCACTCATCTCCAGAGCTGCAGTCACTATTCTGCTGTTACATCATGTCCTATCCTCCAGCCACCTCCAGAGCTGCACTCACTATTCTGCTGTTACATCATGTCTTATCCTCCAGTCACCTCCAGAGCTGCACTCACTATTCTGCTGTTACATCATGTCTTATCCTCCAGTCACCTCCAGAGCTGCAGTCACTATTCTGCCGTTACATCGTGTCTTATCCTCCAGTCACCTCCAGAGCTGCAGTCACTATTCTGCTGTTACATCGTGTCTTATCCTCCAGCCACCTCCAGAGCTGCAGTCAATATTCCACTGTTACATCATGTCTTATCCTCCAGTCACCTCCAGAGCTGCACTCACTATTCTGCTGTTACATCGTATCTTGTCCTCCAGTCAACTCCAGAGCTGCACTCACTATTCTGCTTTTAAATCATGTCTTATCCTCCAGCCACCTCCAGAGCTGCACTCACTATTCTGCTGTTACATCATGTCTTATCCTCCACTCACCTCCAGAGCTGCAGTCACTATTCTGATGTTACATCAGGTCTTATCCTCCAGTCACCTCCAGAGCTGCTGTCACTATTCTGTTGTTACATCAGGTCTTATCCTCCGTTCACCTCCAGAGATGCACTCACTATTCTGCTGTTACATCTTGTCTTATCCTCCAGTCACCTCCAGAGCTGCAGTCACTATTCTGCTGCTACATCGTGTGTTATCCTCCAGTCACCTCAAGAGATGCAGTCACTATTCTGCTGTTACATCATGTCTTATCCTCCAGTCACCTCATGAGCTGCAGTCACTATTCTCCTGTTACATCGTGTCTTGTCCTCCAGTCACCTCCAGAGCTGCACTCACTATTATGCTGTTACTTCATGTCTTATCCTCCACTCATCTCCAGAGCTGCAGTCACTATTCTGCTGTTACATCATGTCCTATCCTCCAGTCAACTCCAGAGCTGAAGTCACTATTCTGCTGTTACATCATGTCTTATCCTCCAGTCACCTCCAGAGCTGCTGTCACTATTCTGTTGTTACATCATGTCTTATCCTCCAGTCACTTCCAGAGCTGCTGTCACTATTCTGTTGTTACATCATGTCTTATCCTCCAGTCACCTCCAGAGATGCAGTCACTATTCTGCTGTTACATGGTGTCTTATCCTCCAGTCACTTCCAGAGCTGCAGTCACTATTCTGCTGTTACATCGTGTCTTGTCCTCCAGTCACCTCCAGAGCTGCACTCACTAGTATGCTGCTACTTCATGTCTTATCCTCCAGTCACCTCAAGAGCTGCACTCACTTTTCTGCTGTTACATTGTGTCTTATCCTCCAGTCACCTCAAGAACTGCACTCACTATTCTGCTGTTACATCATGTCTTATCCTCCAGTCACCTCCAGAGCTGCACTGACTATTCTGCTGTTACATCGTGTCTTATGCTCCAGTCACCTCCAGAGCTGCACTCACTATTCTGCTGTTACATCGTGTCTTATACTCCAGTTACCTCCAGAGCTGCTGTCACTATTCTGCTGTTACATCATGTCTTATCCTCCAGTCACCTCCAGAGCTGCACTCACTATTCTGCTGTTACATCGTGTCTTATACTCCAGTTACCTCCAGAGCTGCTGTCACTATTCTGCTGTTACATCATGTCTTATCCTCCAGTCACCTCCAGAACTGCACTCACTATTCTGCTGTTACATCATGTCTTATCCTCCAGTCACCTCCAGAGCTGCAATCACTATTCTGCTGTTACATCATCTATTATCCTCCAGCCACCTCCAGAGCTACAGTCACTATTCTACTGTTACATCGTGTATTATCCTCCAGTTACCTCCAGAGCTGAATTCACCATTCTGCTGTTACATCATGTCTTATCTTCCTGTCACCTCCAGAGCTGCAGTCACTATTCTGCTGTTACATCAGGTCTTATCCTCCAGTCACCTCCAGAGCTGCAGTCACTATTCTGCTGTTACATCATCTATATTCCTCCAATCACCTCAAGAGCTGCACTCTCTATTCTGCTGTTACATCGTATCTTATCGTCCAGTCAACTCCAGAGCTGCACTCACTATTCTGCTGTTACTTCATGTCTTATCCTTCAGTCACCTCCAGAGCTGCAGTCACTGTTCTGCTGTAACATCATGTCTTATCCTCCAGCCACCTCCAGAGCTGCACTCACTATTCTGCTGTTACATCATGTCTTATCCTCCAGCCACCTCCAGAGCTGCACTCACTATTCTGCTGTTACATCGTGTCTTATCCTCCAGTCACCTCCAGAGCTGCAGTCACTAGTCTGCCGTTACATCGTGTCTTATCCTCCAGTCACCTCCAGAGCTGCAGTCACTATTCTGCTGTTACATCGTGTCTTATCCTCCAGCCACCTCCAGAGCTGCAGTCACTATTCTGCTGTTACATCAGGTCTTATCCTCCACTCACTTCCAGAGCTGCACTCACTATTCTGCTGTTACATCATGTCTTATCCTCCAGTCACCTCCAGAGCTGCTGTCACTATTCTGCTGTTACATCAGGTCTTATCCTCCATTCACTTCCAGAGATGCACTCACTCTTCTACTGTTACATCGTGTCTTATCCTCCAGTTACCTCCAGAGCTGAATTCACCATTCTGCTGTTACATCATGTCTTATCCTCCAGTCACCTACAGAGCTGCACTCACCATTCTGCTGTTAAATCATGTCTTATCTTCCAGTCACCTCCAGAGCTGCAGTCACTATTCTGCTGTTACATCAGGTCTTATCCTCCAGCCACCTCCAGAGCTGCAATCATTATTCTGCTGTTAGATCGTGTCTTATCCCCTTGTCACCTCCAGAGCTGCAATCATTATTCTGCTGTTACATCGTGTCTTATCCCCTTGTCACCTCCAGAGCTGCAATCACTATTCCACTGTTACATCATGTCTTATCCTCCAGTCACCTCCAGAGCTGCACTCACTATTCTGCTGTTACATCGTATCTTATCCTCCAGTCAACTCCAGAGCTGCACTCACTATTCTGCTTTTAAATCATGTCTTATCCTCCAGCCACCTCCAGAGCTGCACTCACTATTCTGCTGTTACATCATGTCTTATCCTCCACTCACCTCCAGAGCTGCAGTCACTATTCTGATGTTACATTAGGTCTTATCCTCCAGTCACCTCCAGAGCTGCTGTCACTATTCTGTTGTTACATCAGGTCTTATCCTCCGTTCACCTCCAGAGATGCACTCACTATTCTGCTGTTACATCTTGTCTTATCCTCCAGTCACCTCCAGAGCTGCAGTCACTATTCTGCTGTTACATCATGTCTTATCCTCCAGTCACCTCATGAGCTGCAGTCACTATTCTCCTGTTACATCGTGTCTTGTCCTCCAGTCACCTCCAGAGCTGCACTCACTATTATGCTGTTACTTCATGTCTTATCCTCCACTCATCTCCAGAGCTGCAGTCACTATTCTGCTGTTACATCATGTCCTATCCTCCAGTCACCTCCAGAGCTGCACTCACTATTCTGCTGTTACATCGTATCTTATCCTCCAGTCAACTCCAGAGCTGCACTCACTATTCTGCTGTTACATCATGTCTTATCCTCCACTCACCTCCAGAGCTGCAGTCACTATTGTGATGTTACATCAGGTCTTATCCTCCAGTCACTTCCAGAGCTGCTGTCACTGTTCTGTTGTTACATCAGGTCTTATCCTCCGTTCACCTCCAGAGATGCACTCACTATTCTGCTGTTACATCTTGTCTTATCCTCCAGTCACCTCCAGAGCTGCAGTCACTATTCTGCTGCTACATCGTGTGTTATCCTCCAGTCACCTCAAGAGATGCAGTCACTATTCTGCTGTTACATCATGTCTTATCCTCCAGTCACCTCATGAGCTGCAGTCACTATTCTCCTGTTACATCGTGTCTTGTCCTCCAGTCACCTCCAGAGCTGCACTCACTATTATGCTGTTACTTCATGTCTTATCCTCCACTCATCTCCAGAGCTGCAGTCACTATTCTGCTGTTACATCATGTCCTATCCTCCAGTCACCTCCAGAGCTGAAGTCACTCTTCTGCTGTTACATCATGTCTTATCCTCCAATCACCTCCAGAGCTGCTGTCACTATTCTGTTGTTACATCATGTCCTATCCTCCAGTCACCTCCAGAGCTGAAGTCACTATTATGCTGTTACTTCATGTCTTATCCTCCATTCACCTCCAGAGATGCAATCACTGTTCTGCTGTTACATGGTGTCTTATCCTCCAATCACCTCCAGAGCTGCAGTCACTATTCTGCTGTTACATCGTGTCTTGTCCTCCAGTCACCTCCAGAGCTGCACTCACTATTATGCTGTTACTTCATGTCTTATCCTCCAGTCACCTCAAGAGCTGCATTCACTTTTCTGCTGTTACATTGTGTCTTATCCTCCAGTCACCTCCAGAGCTGCACTCACTATTCTGCTGTTACCTCATGTTCTATCTACCAGTCACCTCCAGAGCTGCACTGACTATTCTGCTGTTACATCGTGTCTTATACTCCAGTTACCTCCAGAGCTGCTGTCACTATTCTGCTGTTACATCAGGTCTTATCCTCCAGTCACCTCCAGAGCTGCACTCACTATTCGGCTGTTACATCGTGTCTTATACTCCAGTTACCTCCAGAGCTGCTGTCACTATTCTGCTGTTACATCAGGTCTTATCCTCCAGTCACCTCCAGAGCTGCAATCATTAATCTGCTGTTACATTGTGTCTTATCCTCCTGTCACCTCCAGAGCTGCACTCACTATTCTGCTGTTTCATCGTGTCTTATCCTCCAGTCACCTCCAGAGCTGCTGTCACTATTCTGCCGTTACATCGTGTCTTATCCTCCAGTCACCTCCAGAGCTGCAGTCTTATCTACTGTTACATCCTGTCTTATACTCCATTCCCTCCAGAAATGCACTCCCTATTCTGCTGTTACATCGTGTCTTATCCTCCAGTCACCTCCAGAGCTGCTGTCACTATTCTGCCGTTACATCGTGTCTTATCCTCCAGTCACCTCCAGAGCTGCAGTCTTTTATCTACTGTTACATCCTGTCTTATCCTCCATTCACCTACAGAGATGCACTCACTATTCTGTTGTTACATCGCGTCTTATCCTCCAGTTGCCTCCAGAGCTGCAGTCACTATTCTGCTGTTACATCATGTCTTATCCTCCAGTCACCTCCAGAGCTGCACTCACTATTCTGCTGTTACATCATGTCCTATCTACCAGTTACCTCCATAGCTGCACTCACTATTCTGCTGTTACATCCAGGGCTGTGGAGTCGGAGTCGTGGAGTCAGAGTTAGTTTTGGTTGGAGTCGGAGTCGGTAGAAATGTACCGACTCCGACTCCAGCTTTAAAAAAATGTATTAATATTTCATAATTGAACTTTCATATGAATTTTATAAATGTTACTTAAATATATATGTTCTATCAAACTATGAACAACAGTGATAAGCAGTTCTGCTGGAGATAGAGACATTTCTTACTTCTTGTGTGTCACTGTTCTCCACTGCCCTTATCTAATCTTATACTTGGTTAACCTCATGCTGCCACAACCCCCCTACTTACAATGTATGAAACTGAAAGTGAAAATGTGTTGCAAATTCTTAGTAGTAAAGCTCCTCCTCTAGACTAGATGTTTACTAGGTGTGCGTCTTCCAAGCATCTCACAGCTGCTACTCAGAAGAGGAAGACTGTAAGAAGTATAATCCTTTCAACAAACTTTGCATCAGTTAACTGTGAGTACATGAGGAATAACAGTATTACTGACCACTATATCAGTTGTACGACCTGGCAATAATTTTGTACAATTGTTTTTAGGAAAAACAATTGTCATTTGGATTGTGAAACGCAGAATTAAAAACCTGAGAATGTCAAAGAAGTGTCACATTAAATCAGCTGTATTTGAACATTTCACCATCACTCAAGATAGAAAACATTATGTCTGTCAGTGTATGACAAATGATCCAGACGAAAACAAATGCTGTGAAGCCAAGATCAGTGCATATTCAGGCAAAGATTAAAATGCTCCTACCAGAGCTTCTAATCTAAAGAGACATTTACAGCGATTTCATCCAGAAGTACTGAAAGCAGTGGATGAGAGAGACTGCATCCAAACCAATGAACCAGTGCCCAGCTCTTCCAGCCAAACAAAGGAGCAGAGAACTTTGCAGCCATCATTTGCAAGATATTTTGTCAGTGACAAAGTTACTGTGACAATGACAGTAGATACATTTAAAAAACAGATCATAGAGCTTGTTGTAAAGGATAGTGTGCCTATTTCATTATTTTCACGACCAGCTTTTATGTGTCTGAATGGGGAAATGGCCCGCAAGCTTGGTGTTTCTCTGGAGAGAGAGAGTATTAGAAAATTAGTAATCGAAGAAGCTTTTAAACAAAAGGAAGAACTTAAAAAAACTCTCAAGGGACGCTTTCTGCTTCTTAAAATGGATGCCTGCACACGTCACAGAGTGAACTATTTTGCCATCAATGTCCGATTTGTTTGTGACAAAAATGAAATAGTTACCAAGACATTGGCAGTAAAAGACACCAAAGCGCATCACACCAGTGAGTTTCTCCAGGTCTTGGTGGAAAAGGTTCTGCAAGACTATGAACTTAAAAAAGAGCAAGTTCAATGCTTCAAATATGATAAGTACTATTAAGCTAATGAATGAGAGTAATGATGGTGACCAGCAGCTAGAAGAACATTCTGGGTCCACAGACACAGAAATGTTTGAAATAGAGGAACACCGTATTGTAACTGAGGAGCAAACTGAAGTTGCTTCAGATGAACAGCAACATGATAGTTTAGATGATCTTGTTGAAACTGTGACAATCCGTTCTTTCATTCATCACATGCGCTGTGTTGTGCGTACGCTACAGCTGGCTATAAGAGACAGTCTGCAAGAAGGACATGCTGCTGCACTGATTGGCAAGGGGAGAAAATTGGCTACTGTTGCCAGAACCCCTAAAGTTGACTCAATTTTGAAGAGACGTGCTGGAAAAGGGGCAATTATTGATCAAGCCACACGATGGGGCAGTACTTACTTAATGATTCAGCGCTTGGTTGAACTGAAAACCTTTCTTGTAGACATGGCTAACCCTCAACTGACGCTAAATGAAAGTCAGTGGAATCAGGTGAACTGAGCTGGAAAAATTGCTAGAGCACCCATTTAAAGTGACTAAAAAATGACAAGCAGAGGACTTAACTCCAGGTATTTTCTTAAAGGAGTGGAAGAACCTGATGTTTCGCCTGTCCCAAAGAGGAGGGTTAATTGCAAGTGGCATTGCTACATCAATGAAACGGAGAGAGGAGCTACTATTACAAAATACCATTCTTTTGGCAGCTGTTTATGTAGACCCAATGCATCGGATTCTTCTAGATGATCAACAGCTAACTAAAGGAAAAGAAGCTCTGTTTGAAATAGCAGTAAGGATGAAAGGGTTGCAGAACAGTCAGGAGGAACAAGAAGAGCTTGGTCGTCCTGCCACATCTTCACCCTCATCATCAACTGATGAAGAATTTAATTTCGAAAAATATTTGAATCACAAGGACCGTGCAAAGCGTTCCCGCATAGAAGAAGAGTCATCCCCATCAAAGAACACAGCCAGTGCATTTCAGCAGAATTTTTCATGTGCACTAAAAGAAATTGAGAAATTTGACCGTTCATCAAAAATAACAGTGAAACAAGCGATTCCTCTGTATCCTGACATTGTCAGAGATGTTGCCCGAGTGGTTACTGCTTTGCCACCAACCCAAGTTAGTGTAGAGAGGTTGTTCTCTGCTCTCAAAATAATTAGATCAGATTTGAGGGCATCCATGAAGGAGGATCTGACAGAGGCAATACTTTTTCTGAGGACAAATTTATAGATTTCTTCTTATTAACTGCATAGCAGTGTTTATTGCATATTTACTTACAAAAGTTTAGAAAAGTTTATAAAAGTTATTTGCTATATTCTAATTGTATTCTAATAAATATAGTTTTTGCTCTAAGTGGTCTGATTACTTATATGATGGTGAGAAACTGAATAAGCACGATGTTAATATTTTACAACAGTAAATTTATTGTTACGAATTGGCCATTTATGAAGGAGTCGGAGCCGGAGTAGGAGTCGGAACCTGATAAAATCCAGGAGTCGGAGTCGCAACTGTGGCTTACCGACTCCACAGCCCTGGTGAGCACGCAGCCTAACTCTTCAAAGGTGTTGTCCATGATTAGAAACTTGTGTTTTTTTGTCTAAAAACAGCACCACAACCTGTCTACAGGTTCTGTGTGGTATTGCAGCTCAGCTCCATTTATTTCAGTAGAGCTGAAGTCCAATGCCAGTCACAATCTATGGACAGATGTGATATTGCTTTTGAAAGAAAACAATAATGTTTTTCTAATCCTGTATGTGAAGATCTGAGGTTGTGGGTTGCAATAATCACCTAGACAAGTTAATGATGCAACAATAGTTTATCTCTTACATCCAAGGTTTTACTACAACTCTAGGTAAATGGCCAAAATACATTGCCCCCAGTGCACAAGATACCCTTCCTGGGGCGGTAGTTCAACTGCCTTTGTACCAGGCGATACTCACTGTTTCCCAACTTTTGGTTGGCTCACAGATTTCGTATCGCCAACCAGTATAGTTTGTATTCACATTCCTCGCTCCTCCAGACGACAAGATAAAACAATAGAGACACAGGTATCCAGTAGCAACAGTCCTTAAGAAAGTTCATCAAATCCAGACGACAGATTCCACAACTGTAGCATATTTATCCAGCCCAGTGATCAACCGATCTTCAAACTCCATAGGCCATTCATCCATGGGTCCAGGACCTCAGCCTAGATCCTTTCCCTTCAACGTCATTTCACCAACTTCCTAAACATGGGGCTTTTTTTCCTCCCTTCATGGGAGCATTTGAGGGTCATCAGAGAGGTTCACATACAGCTATTTGAATTGGTTTTAAAAATAATATTTTTCTTTCATATATTTTCACGTTTTGGGTGCAGTTTTTGTTTATGTCCTAGATCATATTTATGACTTTTTAGCATTGTATAAATAAAGGTTACATTTTATTATTAGATCCCTTTATGATTTCTGACTTTTTGAGACCTCTATATACATTTGACCAATAACCTGCAGATTAACTGCATATCTGCAGGTTAATAGCCTTTCTTTCACGTGACAGGTTCCCTTGTAGGGTTGTCGTATGAATGCAGTCCTTAATAAACCCAATCCTGTCTATGCTATATATACCCCTGTCCAGATCTATATTATAAAAGTATACAGTTGACATCTATCTGATGGATATATTTTTTTGCCAAACCTGTTTTCTAGTTGGCCCGTTATATTCATGCTGCAGCGTGGACTTACTTTACAGAGTGTTTTTATAGCAGCGTGCTTTAGTAGAGGCATTTCCATGGGGATTTTTCACTTGATGTGATATGCATGTAACATTTTACTGTATATGCTGTGCTGCCAATGTGGTTTTCTGTAAAAAGATGTAGTAAATTAATTATTAAAACACTGCGCTACGACAGCCATCAATTAGATCCCATAATGATACAATAACCAGTACAGTTCTATTATCCTCATGTAGCGCCGGCGTCCCTGCCCTCTGCTAGGCAGGGACGCTGTTCCCCTCACCTCTCTGCTCCGTGCCCGGCGTCCTCCTCCCGCTCTGCTGGCAGCGCGCGCTCCTTCCCGGCCACTGTGCTTAGGGCGCGCGCGCTCTCCCTCCCTCTTAAAGGGGCCGCGCGCGCCGTCCTAAGGAGTCCCCGGCCAATGGCCGGAGGACTTCACCATATATAAGGCACCTCCTCCAAAATGGAGGTGCCCGAGCAATGTTGTTGCACTGTTCACTACTCTGCTTCAGCCCTCAGGTCCCGTTGCCAGTTACCTGCCAGATTCCTGCCAGCTTGCTGTCTTATTCCTGCCTGATATTCTGCTACCTGCCTGCTAGCCTGTGGTCCGACGGTCTGCCTTGCAACTCCTGTCAGTCTGTCTAAGGACCAGCTTGCCCGCTCACCTGGGAGCGCACATCAACTACCTGCCTGCTTGCCTGAGGTCCGACGGTCTGCCTTCCAACTCTTGTCAGTCTGTCTATGGACCAGCTTGCCCGCTCACCTGGGAGCGCACATCTGCTACCTGCCTGCTAGCCTACCTGGAGGCTCCGCCGTCACGTGCTGTGACCACCCGCCTGTCCAGAGACTTCTGCCCGCTCACCTGGGAGCGCTCATCTGCCGCCTGTCTGTTGGTCTTCCTGGAGGCTCCGCCGTCACATGCTGTGACCACCCGTTTATCCAGAGACTCTCGCCTGCTCACCTGGGAGCTCACGTCTACCATCAGCCGCCACAGGTCGTACCAACCCTTTACCCAGAGACTGCCCCGGTCACTTGCCGTGACCATCTGCCCGTTCCCCCAGAGACTGCCCCGGTCACTTGCCGTGACCATCTGCCCGTTCATCCAGAGACTGCCCCGGTCACTTGCCGTGACCATCTGCCCGTTCATCCAGAGACTGCCCCGGTCACTTGCCGTGACCTCCTGCCCGTTCTTCTAGAGACTGTCCCGGTCACCTGCTGTGACTGCCTGCCTGGTCGCCACCCGCTCCCTTACAAGGACCGCCCCCTTGTATAGTAGCTCAGAGGTTCCGCCTCCCAGACCCGTTACAGTTTGCTCGGGCCATGGAACCCGGTGGCACCCAAGCTCCCTCGCTCTCGGACCTGTGTCATGAACTGTCCCGTCTGAGGTCCCAACAGGAGTCCATCCTGGGCCACCTGCGGAATGTCAATTCTCGCCTGGACACTCTGACTGCTCGGCCAGCAACCTCCGCCATTGCCATGACTCGCAATCCGGCAGCTCCGCTGCCCACTAATACCATGGTATCCTACCCCGGACCCCGGCTTTCTGCACCTCCTCGCTTCGGAGGCGACTCCGCCCAGGCTCGGGGCTTCATAAATCAGTGCACCCTGCACTTTGAACTCCTGTCCCACCAGTTTAACTCCGACCGGGCCAAAATTGCCTTCATCATGTCCCATCTCACCGGGGAGGCCCTGGCCTGGCTAAATCCTCTATGGGAGAGAGGAGACCCCCTGGTGTCTGACTTGCCTGCCTTTCTCACGGCTTTCCGGAAAGTCTTCGACGAACCCGGACGGAAGACCTCATCCGCATCATCACTGCTACGCCTCCGTCAGGGAAGTCTCACCGTGGGCTGGCCTGGGATAACGACGCTCTGGTATCCGTCTTCTGGGAGGGTCTGTCCGGCCGTATTAAAGATGAACTTGCCGGTCGGGACATTCCTACCACTCTCGATGACCTAATAACTCTTGCCACCCGGATTGACCTACGGTTCCAGGAGCGTGCCAAAGAGGTCACCCGTGAGAGGAGGTTTCCACGTCTAGCTCCTACTTTTCAGAAATCCGTCTCTCCCCAGGTACACTCTCCTGAGCCTATGCAGGTCGACCAGACCAAGATGGTCAAAACCCGTCAGGACTTACGCCGTGCCGAGGGGAGCTGCTTCTACTGTGGCAGTAAGGAGCACCGGATCCGTGCCTGCCCGGAGAGGTCGGGAAACGCCTGTGTCTAGGTTCGCTCAGAGAGGTCGACCTAGACAAGAATAAATCCTCTCCATCTCTGCTGCTGCCAGTCTCAATCGTCTGCGGGGAGAACCGTTATTTCGAACTAGCCCAACTTGACTCTGGAGCAGCCCGGAATCTTATTTCACAGTCCCTGGTAGAGAAATACCGCATCCCCACCAAACCTCTGGCTGTACCCTTGTCTGTTGCTGCCGTGGATGGGGGTCTCTTACCACGCCCCATCCAACTCATCACCGAATCCATTACTCTGCAGGTGGGAATGCTGCATTCTGAGAGTATCTCCTTTCATGTTCTGCCTGGACTCTCTCACGCCCTCTTGCTAGGTCTACCTTGGCTCCAGAGACATGCACCCGTGCTTGACTGGCAGACCGGAGAAGTCCTTCGCTGGGGACAGGACTGCCATAAGACCTGTCTGGTTCCCGTCCATCCCGTCCGTCCTTCTCCTACCCCAGCTAATCTACCTGGACTTCCGATTCCTTATTGGTCTTATGCTGATGTCTTTAATAAAAAGGAGGCAGAGACACTACCCCCTCATAGACCATACGACTGCCCTATCGACCTGTTACTCGGTACTACTCCTCCCCGTGGGCGTATTTATCCATTATCCGCTGCTGAGACCCGGTCGATGTCCGAATATATTGAGGAGAATCTGGCCAGGGGATTCATCCGGAAATCTACCTCCCCGGCGGGAGCAGGCTTCTTTTTCGTCAAAAAGAAGGACGGCTCTCTCCGTCCCTGTATAGACTATAGAGGCCTTAACCAGATCACGGTGAAGAATAAGCACCCCCTTCCGCTCATTCCGGAGTTATTTGATCGTCTGAGGGGGGCTAGAATCTTCACCAAACTGGACCTCCGAGGGGCGTACAACCTGGTTCGTATCCGTCAGGGGGATGAATGGAAGACGGCATTCAACACCCGGGACGGCCACTATGAATATCTGGTAATGCCCTTTGGTCTCTGTAACGCTCCTGCCGTCTTTCAAGAGTTGGTCAATGACATCTTCCGGGACCTTCTCTACTCCTGCGTAGTGGTGTACCTGGACGACATCTTGGTCTTCTCTCCGGATCTCCAGACTCACCGGAGGGACGTTCGTCAGGTCCTGCTCAGGCTCAGGCAGAATCACCTCTTCGCTAAATACGAGAAGTGCCTCTTTGAGCAGACCTCGCTTCCGTTTTTGGGCTACATTATTTCTCAGACCGGCCTACGAATGGATCCAGAGAAACTGTCTGCCATCGAGAAATGGCCTCGACCGGAGGGGTTGAAGGCCATTCAGCGGTTCCTGGGCTTCGCCAACTACTACCGCCTCTTCATACCGCACTTCTCTTCCCGGACTGCCCCAATTTCCGCGCTCACCCGTAAGGGTACTAATCCCAAAGAGTGGCCGCCCGAAGCAGAGGAGGCCTTTCTTTCCTTAAAACAGGCCTTCTCTTCCGCCCCGGTGCTGCATCGCCCGGACGGCAACAAGCAGTTCTTCCTGGAAGTTGACGCCTCCTCCTCTGGAGCCGGAGCGGTACTTACTCAAAAATCATCTTCCGGGAGGATGGTAACTTGCGGCTTCTTCTCTAAACTCTTCTCCTCCTCAGAGCGCAATTATTCCATAGGAGACCGAGAGTTATTGGCCATCAAACTGGCATTGGAGGAGTG
This sequence comes from Phyllobates terribilis, assembly GCF_046119375.1. Taxonomy (NCBI): domain Eukaryota; kingdom Metazoa; phylum Chordata; class Amphibia; order Anura; family Dendrobatidae; genus Phyllobates; species Phyllobates terribilis. The sequence continues at coordinate 563,968 of NW_027363335.1, forward strand.
GCGTTACCTGCTCGAGGGGGCTCTTCACCCGGTAATAATTTACACTGACCACAAGAACTTGGCTTACCTCCAGCATGCCCAGAGACTTAACCCGCGCCAAGCCCGGTGGTCCTTGTTTTTTGCTCGCTTTGATTTTGTTCTTCATTTTCGCCCGGCTGACAAAAACGTCAAGGCGGACGCCTTGTCTCGATCCTTTCTGGTGTCTGATCTCGAGGAAGATCCGAAACACATCATCGATCCCGCCAGAGTAATGCAGGTGGCTCCCGTGAGTCTAAATCGTCTCCCTCCCGGAAAGACGTTCGTATCCGTACCTGATCGGGAGAAGATCCTTCACTGGGGTCACTCGTCTAAACTGGCTGGCCACGCCGGTCAGAAAAAGACCCTCCAGCTTATTACCCGGCACTACTGGTGGCCTACCCTGCACAAGGACGTAATAGACTTTGTTTCTGCCTGTGTGTCCTGCGCCCGCAACAAGGTTCCGAGACATCTGCCAGCCGGTCGCCTCCTTCCGCTTTCTGTACCTGCTGCCCCCTGGCAGCATATAGCAATGGACTTTATAACTGACCTCCCAGTCTCTGCCGGTTGTACTGTCATTTGGGTGGTCGCTGACCGCTTCTCCAAGATGGCTCATTTCGTTCCCCTGCCAGGCCTCCCGTCTGCACCCGAGCTAGCTAAAGACTTTATTCGTCACATCTTTCATCTTCATGGCCTGCCCCTCCACATCGTGTCGGATCGTGGGGTACAGTTCACCTCACGCTTCTGGAGAGCCACTTGTAAACTGCTAGACGTCACCCTGGACTTCTCTTCCGCTTACCACCCACAGTCCAATGGTCAAGTGGAGCGGATCAATCAGAACCTGACCAGTTACCTCCGGCACTTCGTTAATGCCCATCATTCAGACTGGGTGGATCTCCTACCATGGGCCGAGTTCTCTTATAACAATCACGAGAGCGAATCCTCCTCCAAATCCCCGTTTTTTGTAGTCTTCGGTCAGCATCCTCGGATTCCTTTTCCTGTCTCCACCTCTGTGGACAACCCGGCTGCGGAATCTCTCGTTAGCAAATTTTCCTCCATTTGGGAGAGTACCCGATCCGCACTCCTTCAGTCGTCCGAACGGATGAAAAGACACGCTGACAAAAAACGCCTGGATCCTCCACAATTTCGTCCTGGAGATAAAGTCTGGCTCTCATCTAAATATGTCCGACTCAAGATACCTTCTTACAAGTTAGGGCCTCGGTTCATCGGTCCTCTGGAGGTCATCAGTCAGATCAACCCGGTGGCCTATAAATTGAAACTCCCGGCCAACTTACGGATCCCTAACTCCTTCCATGTATCTCTCCTCAAACCTGTGGTACTTAACTCTTTTTCCAAGTCTACAGGTACGCCTCCTGCTCCGGTTTCTGCTGAGGACGAGTTTGAGGTAGAGAACATTCTTGCCACCAAAAGGGTAAGAGGAAAGACCTTTTTTCTAGTAGATTGGAAGGGGTTTGGTCCTGAGGAGAGAACGTGGGAGCCCCGGGAGAACATCCATGCCCCGCTCATCCTTGCTAAATTTCTGTCTGGCCTAAAAAATGGGGGGCCTAAAGGGGGGGGTACTGTAGCGCCGGCGTCCCTGCCCTCTGCTAGGCAGGGACGCTGTTCCCCTCACCTCTCTGCTCCGTGCCCGGCGTCCTCCTCCCGCTCTGCTGGCAGCGCGCGCTCCTTCCCGGCCACTGTGCTTAGGGCGCGCGCACGTGCTCTCCCTCCCTCTTAAAGGGGCCGCGCGCGCCGTCCTAAGGAGTCCCCGGCCAATGGCCGGAGGACTTCACCATATATAAGGCACCTCCTCCAAAATGGAGGTGCCCGAGCAATGTTGTTGCACTGTTCACTACTCTGCTTCAGCCCTCAGGTCCCGTTGCCAGTTACCTGCCAGATTCCTGCCAGCTTGCTGTCTTATTCCTGCCTGATATTCTGCTACCTGCCTGCTAGCCTGTGGTCCGACGGTCTGCCTTGCAACTCCTGTCAGTCTGTCTAAGGACCAGCTTGCCCGCTCACCTGGGAGCGCACATCAACTACCTGCCTGCTTGCCTGAGGTCCGACGGTCTGCCTTCCAACTCTTGTCAGTCTGTCTATGGACCAGCTTGCCCGCTCACCTGGGAGCGCACATCTGCTACCTGCCTGCTAGCCTACCTGGAGGCTCCGCCGTCACGTGCTGTGACCACCCGCCTGTCCAGAGACTTCTGCCCGCTCACCTGGGAGCGCTCATCTGCCGCCTGTCTGTTGGTCTTCCTGGAGGCTCCGCCGTCACATGCTGTGACCACCCGTTTATCCAGAGACTCTCGCCTGCTCACCTGGGAGCTCACGTCTACCATCAGCCGCCACAGGTCGTACCAACCCTTTACCCAGAGACTGCCCCGGTCACTTGCCGTTACCATCTGCCCGTTCATCCAGAGACTGCCCCGGTCACTTGCCGTGACCATCTGCCCGTTCATCCAGAGACTGCCCCGGTCACTTGCCGTGACCATCTGCCCGTTCCCCCAGAGACTGCCCCGGTCACTTGCCGTGACCATCTGCCCGTTCATCCAGAGACTGCCCCGGTCACTTGCCGTGACCTCCTGCCCGTTCTTCTAGAGACTGTCCCGGTCACCTGCTGTGACTGCCTGCCTGGTCGCCACCCGCTCCCTTACAAGGACCGCCCCCTTGTATAGTAGCTCAGAGGTTCCGCCTCCCAGACCCGTTACACCTCATTAGACTGCGGTGTACACAGTTTATTGTATAGACCTTTGCTGCACAATGGGACAGTGTTCATTTATGTAAAATAATCCATAGATGTGGGACAGGTCCATAGGGATATGTACAAACACACTCCATATAAATGTGCACATATAAGCTAACACTGCCCCCTACAGCTTCAGTGGCTGATCTCAGGTGCCCACAGGGAATCAGTGCCCATGTATTGTTAGTAGACTTCCATTGTAGTCTTTATTAACACATCTACAACCCTTTGTATTATTCTGAACCTCCATAGAAGTGAATGGAGAAAGCCTATCATGCACAGCCACTTCTATGTTCATATTAACTAGAGATACAGCCTTATCTCGATAGCTGCGGGGGGCTACAGAGGTGGAGCCAACATCTATTAGCCATTTATGGCTTCTTTGGTGGATATATCTGAGAGGGAAATAACCCTTTAATTGGGTTATCCACTACTAGACACCAACTATTGATGGGCCAAGGGAGGTGAGAAAACTAAAAGAAATTGATATCTCCAGACCAGCGCTGCATACCCCACTGGTTACATGAGGTTAACAACCAGTGGGGGCAACGCATGAGTGTTGCAGCTTCTGATTGGTTGCAGCATTCATATTTCATCTAAGCCAGAAGAAGTAGTGCTCACATGACACCCCTGCCTGATGTTGATGTCAGAATATTAGCGGGATACACAACAATGAGTATAAGAGGGCACTGGTTTGGGAGGTGATTTGGGGATTTTTTTATATTTTCCCCTTCCTAGGTCCACAAATAAGACCCTACAAGTTCCAGGTAACATAGGTACACAGAACACCCTTTTTGGGCTGTGCATCTTCTCTATATACAGTGGGGAAAAAAGTAAACTGCTCAAAAAAATAAAGGGAGCACTTAAACAACAGAATATAACTCCAAGTACATCAAACTTCTGTGAAATCAAACTGTCCACTTAGGAAGCAACACTGATTGACAATCAATTTCACATGCTGTTGTGCAAATGGAATACACAATAGATGGAAATTATTGGCAATTATTAAGACACCCTCAATAAAGGAGTGGTTCTGCAGGTGGGGACCACAGATCACATCTCAGTACCAATGCTTTCTGGCTGATGTTTTGGTCACTTTTGAATGTTGGTTGTGCTTTCACACTCGTGGTAGCATGAGACGGACTCTACAACCCACAGAAGTTGCTCAGGTAGTGCAGCTCATCCAACATGGCACATCAATGCAAGCTGTGGCAAGAAGGTTTGCTGCATCTGTCAGCGTAGTGTCCAGAGGCTGGAGGCGCTGCCAGGAGACAGGCCAGTACACCAGGAGACGTGGAGGGGGCCGTAGGAGGGCAACAACCCAGCAGCAGGACCGCTACCTCCGCCTTTGTGCAAGGAGGAACAGGAGGAGCACTGCCAGAGTCCTTCAAAATGACCTCCAGCAGGCCACAAATGTGCATGTGTCTGCACCAACGGTTTGAAACAGACTCCATGAGGGTGGTATGAGGGCCTGACGTCCACAGATGGGGGTGGTGCTCACAGCCCAACACCGTGAAGGACACTTGGCATTTTCCACAGAACACCAGGATTGGCAAAGTCGCCACTGGCACCCTGTGCTCTTCATAGATGAAAGCAGGTTCACACTGAGCTCATGCGACAGACGAGACAGAGTCTGGAGACGCCGTGGAGAGCGCATAGTGGGTAAACAACCTTACGCGGTGAAATGAGCTGCATCTGGATCTCGTCCACCTAAAGGGACTGTCAGCACAGAATGACTGTTCAAACTAAGTCCCAACTCTCGGTGCTTCGGGGCCAATCATTTATATACACCTTCCCATCTGCTTGTTTTCCCTCTATCCACACCCTCCTCTTCTTTGATTGACAGCTCTGGCTTCATAGAACCAGAGAAGGAAGGAGACAGAGGTAAAACAAGCAGGTGGGAAGGTGTATATAAATGATTGGCCCACGCCGTGATCCATGGAGCGCTTGTACTTGGTTTCAACAGTCATTCTGTGCTGACAGTCCCTTTAAAATCAGTGTTTCCCAAACTCCAGTCCCCACGGCCCCCCACAGGTCATGTCTTCAGGATTTCTATAGTATTGCACAGGTGAGAGAATTCCTGATTCCTTGATGATACTTTCATCACATGTGTAATACTGAGGAAATCCTGAAAACCTGACCTGTTGGGGGGAAAACCTGACCTGTTGGGGGCCATGAGGACTGGAGTTTGGGAAACACTGCCTTAAATGGAGCGGTGCTGCAGTTTTATTATTCAGCGATTAGCAGGATCCCCCAACAATTTCTTAAGCAATGAGAAAATGCAGTCCCTAATGATGTCCTCTGACAATAAGCGGATCACGGACAGCAGATGCATTGGGTTCTGCATTTCTTGGAGAATGGGATGGGGCAGCTTCTGTCTTCTCAGTGATACAATCAGGAAGGAGATGCAGCGTGAGACAATCCCTGTCTAGATCTTTGATCTGATCATCAATACAGAGGGCTGATTGGGGAAGACAGAGGGAAAGGCTAATAAGATTATTAAAAAAAACTTAGTTTTTCAGCTGGTACTTCCTCTGGGGTCAGTATGCCAACCTCATTGACTTCATAGCACTTGCCAGAGTGGGCAGACACGATTTATTGCCTTTATACACGTCACCTCCACACAGGGCGATGCTGGCTACGACGCCTCTGTAGTGATCAAACGTTGAGTCAAACAGCAGGGCTTTAAGAGGGCTGCCCTTTTCAATCTTGGGACTAAAACACAAAAATAAGACATCCTGTTAAGGGGTATAAAGGTAAGTAAACCGCGTTCAGTCCGGGGTGATGAATTCCAAAAGACAAAGTTTATTCTGCCATCACATAACGTTTCTGTAACATACCTGGCGGCGTCCTTGCATGGTGGTCCATCTCCCACTGTGCAAGAGAGCGCACTTGATCTCCTGTCCAGAGTGTCTCTCTGGCTTCCCTCCATGCTGTCTGTTTGTGTCTGTCTCTGCTGCTTAAGGGCGGCGCCCGATCACTTCCTGCTTTTTGTACCTGCTGTGGGTCACACCCCTTGTGCGTCCTCAGCCTATTGCTGTCTGACACTTGGTATATAGCTCAGCAGCTCCCTTCTATCCCTGCCTGAGCATTGTGTCCTGTCAGTCGGCTTTTTGTCTCTGACATGCCAGGTCCTATCCTGTTTTCCTGCCTGTTTTCCAGTTCTGTGTCTGAACTGTGGTCTGTTCTTGTGAACACGCTTCTTGCCTGTTCTTTCGCCTTCTAGGGGCCGTATTCCTAGATCTGCCTGTCTGTACCTTGCGGTATCTGTTCCCGTCTGAACAGAGTCCTGTTTGTGTCTCTGCCTTGCGGTATCAGCTCCCGTGTCTGAACTGAGTCCTGTATGTCTCCTGCTTTTCGGTATTAGTTCCGTGTCTGAACTGAGTCCTTTCTGTGTTCTCTTGTCTGTCCTGTCTGAACTCGCTCCTAGCCTGTTCCTCCTGCCTTCTAGGGGCCGATTACCTAGACCCGCTCCTGTATCTTGTCTGTCCTGTCTGAACACGCTCCTTGCCTGTTCGTCCCGCCTCTCTGGGGGCAGTATTCCCAGACCTGCTCCTGTATCCCGCTGCAGTGTCGGTCTCCTCCGTACACTCAGTTCCAGTCTGAACTCTCTCCTATCCTTTACCTGTTTTGCCTCTATGTCCGTTCCCTTCCTTTTTCTGCAGAGTCTGAACTCGTACCTAACTCCTGCTTGTTGTCTCTGTACTCCCGTTTGTGAGTTTGTGGTCCACTCGCTACTTCACTGCAAGTACCCTGTGGGTGTCTGGCTCTGCCTTTCCCTTCCTGTCTGTTCCGTGTGAACAGAGCCCTGTCCTCCCTGCTCAGCCTTGTCTGCACTCTAGCCGTGCTTGCCTGTACCCCTTTGCCTGTATTGTTCCTGTGTCCCGGTGTGTACTGGGTCCTATCCCGCCTGTGTTGCTACCTGCTAGTGCCTTCCTGTCTGCACTCTAGCTGTGCTTGCCTTTACCCCCCTGCCTGCATACCCGCCTGCCTGCATATCAGTCGTGCCTGCCTATACCCACCAGTCTGTGTGCCAGCCTACCAGCCTGTTCCTGTATTCCCCTGTGTGGGTCAACAGCCGTGTCCGGGGTCTGTCCTGGAGTAGCACCTGGTCCCTCTGCTCGGTTCCTCCTTGGTGCACTGGCGTCGTATGCCGTCGTGCGACCCTGGTCGGATCGGGTGAATACTTAGTCACGCCCCTCCAGGCATTCACTCTCCGGCACGGTCCAGTGGAATCACTACCAATCACACGCACACGCCGCTTAGCCTGGGCGTGTGCATAACAGCATGCTCAGGCCATGGTTCCCGTTGAGCCCCACGGCCTTCGCCCTCTGAGAAGTTTTCCAGCGAATATATGCATTAAAATAAATAAATAAATTTTTTTCCCTTAGCTGAGTTCCAGGCGAATTACGCACCGTCCAGATGGATCTATCAGCTCTCGTTCCTGCGGATCCGCCACGTTACTATGGGGATCCAAGACAGTGTCGTGCATTTGTGGAGCAATGCATGCTACACTTTAAGGCCTACCCTCTTTATTTTCCTTCCGATTGGGCTAAAGTGGCCTTTATGATGTCTTACCTGGCGGGTGATGCCTTGGAATGGATCAACCCCCTATATGAAACACAGGATCCGATCCTCCGGGACCTAATGGCCTTCCTGGTGGCCTTTCTAATGGTCTTCGATGATCCTAACCCGGAGGCTCCTGCTGAAGCTTCACTTCCCAATATCCCGGAGCAGCCCCAATGGGTAATGTGTGTGGGTAGCGCAATAGTCCTCCAGCCCAATGAGACTACTGCCCACCCAGAATCCTCTCAGGGTGACTACGCTTTCCGTAATACTTCTCTCAACCTCAAGAGGCAGTCCAGACGTGCTAGACTTAGAGGCAAGCCGTCACGCCAGGGTCTGTCCTCCCTGAGACCTCCTGACCCCAACCTTGAAGTCCCTACTGAAGCTTCATCTCCCTGTATCCCGGAGAAACCCCAATGGGTAGTGTGCGTGGGTAGTGCACCAGTTCTCCTGCCCGAAGAGACTTCTGCCCATCCAGACTCCACACAGGAGAACTTCCTGCACCCGGCATCAGATGCTTCTCTCTCTTTAACCGGTGTGCATGTCCAAGGATGCTCCAAAGCTGTGGTTACCTCTGAGTCTGTGCACCTCTACTACCTGGCGGAGGATCCCCTGTTGCCTCCTGAATCCTCCGGGATACCACTCGATGACAAATGGAGAGAGACTTCTCTACACCCGGTACTCAATACTTTGTCCGCTTCGTCCTGTGAGCCTGACAATGGGTACCCCAAAGTGGTAGTTACCTCCGAGTCTCTACACCCCTCCGACCAGGCGGAGGATCTCCAGTTGTCTCCTGAACCCTTCGGGGTGCTACCTGGTAGCGAAAGGACAGAGACTCTCCTATACTCTGTACCTGATACCTCGCTCGCTTCGTCCAGTGAGTCCAACCTAGTGTACTCCGAAGCAGAGGTTACTCCTGAGTCTCTACACCCCTCCGACCAGGCGGAGGACCTCCAGTTGTGTTCAGAATCCTTCGGGGTGCCACCTGGTGGTGAATGGACAGAGACTTTCCTATACTCTGTACCTGATACCTCGCTCGCTTCGTCCAGTGAGTCCAACCTAGTGTACTCCGAAGCAGAGGTTACTCCTGAGTCTCTACACCCCTCCGACCAGGCGGAGGACCTCCAGTTGTGTTCAGAATCCTTCGGGGTGCCACCTGGTGGTGAATGGACAGAGACTTTCCTATATCCTGTACCTGATACCTCGCTCGCTTCGTCCAGTGAGTCCAACCTAGTGTACTCCGAAGCAGAGGTTACTCCCGAGTCTCTACACCCCTCCGACCAGGCGGAGGACCTCCAGTTGTGTTCAGAACCCTTCGGGGTGCCACCTGTTGGTGAATGGACAGAGACTTTCCTATACTCGGTACCCGATACCTCGCCTGCTTCCTCCAGTGAGTCCGACCTAGTGTACTCTGAAGCAGTTGTTTTCTCTGAGCCTCTGCACTCTTCTGACCCGGCGGAGGACCTCCAGTTGTTTCCTGAATCCTCCGGGGTACCACCAGATAACAAAGAGACAGTGACTTTTCCTCATTATGTACCTGATAACCCGTCTATTTTTTCCTGTGAGCTTGACAAGATGTACCTCGAAGCAGAGATTACCCTCAAGTCTCTGTCCCCCTCCAACCCAGTGAACGACTGGTCCTCGAATTCCCTGCGGAAGATTCTGGCAGGCCTGAAGAAGAGGGGGCGTAAGGGGGGAGGTACTGTAACATACCTGGCGGCATCCTTGCATGGTGGTCCATCTCCCACTGTGCAAGAGAGCGCACTTGATCTCCTGTCCAGAGTGTCTCTCTGGCTTCCCTCCATGCTGTCTGTTTGTGTCTGTCTCTGCTGCTTAAGGGCGGCGCCCGATCACTTCCTGCTTTTTGTACCTGCTGTGGGTCACACCCCTTGTGCGTCCTCAGCCTATTGCTGTCTGACACTTGGTATATAGCTCAGCAGCTCCCTTCTATCCCTGCCTGAGCATTGTGTCCTGTCAGTCGGCTTTTTGTCTCTGACATGCCAGGTCCTATCCTGTTTTCCTGCCTGTTTTCCAGTTCTGTGTCTGAACTGTGGTCTGTTCTTGTGAACACGCTTCTTGCCTGTTCTTTCGCCTTCTAGGGGCCGTATTCCTAGATCTGCCTGTCTGTACCTTGCGGTATCTGTTCCCGTCTGAACAGAGTCCTGTTTGTGTCTCTGCCTTGCGGTATCAGCTCCCGTGTCTGAACTGAGTCCTGTATGTCTCCTGCTTTTCGGTATTAGTTCCGTGTCTGAACTGAGTCCTTTCTGTGTTCTCTTGTCTGTCCTGTCTGAACTCGCTCCTAGCCTGTTCCTCCTGCCTTCTAGGGGCCGATTACCTAGACCCGCTCCTGTATCTTGTCTGTCCTGTCTGAACACGCTCCTTGCCTGTTCGTCCCGCCTCTCTGGGGGCAGTATTCCCAGACCTGCTCCTGTATCCCGCTGCAGTGTCGGTCTCCTCCGTACACTCAGTTCCAGTCTGAACTCTCTCCTATCCTTTACCTGTTTTGCCTCTATGTCCGTTCCCTTCCTTTTTCTGCAGAGTCTGAACTCGTACCTAACTCCTGCTTGTTGTCTCTGTACTCCCGTTTGTGAGTTTGTGGTCCACTCGCTACTTCACTGCAAGTACCCTGTGGGTGTCTGGCTCTGCCTTTCCCTTCCTGTCTGTTCCGTGTGAACAGAGCCCTGTCCTCCCTGCTCAGCCTTGTCTGCACTCTAGCCGTGCTTGCCTGTACCCCTTTGCCTGTATTGTTCCTGTGTCCCGGTGTGTACTGGGTCCTATCCCGCCTGTGTTCCTACCTGCTAGTGCCTTCCTGTCTGCACTCTAGCTGTGCTTGCCTTTACCCCCCTGCCTGCATACCCGCCTGCCTGCATATCAGTCGTGCCTGCCTATACCCACCAGTCTGTGTGCCAGCCTACCAGCCTGTTCCTGTATTCCCCTGTGTGGGTCAACAGCCGTGTCCGGGGTCTGTCCTGGAGTAGCACCTGGTCCCTCTGCTCGGTTCCTCCTTGGTGCACTGGCGTCGTATGCCGTCGTGCGACCCTGGTCGGATCGGGTGAATACTTAGTCACGCCCCTCCAGGCATTCACTCTCCGGCACGGTCCAGTGGAATCACTACCAATCACACGCACACGCCGCTTAGCCTGGGCGTGTGCATAACAGTTTCGACCTGTTATAGGTCTTTATCAAGTATATACAAAGACATACAGGGATACTGATCCCCCTGGTCAGTGGCCAGAACCCTGTAAATTCCCCTTAAATGGTCCAAAACTGAAACTGTGGGAACAATCGAATCCACTTAGGGTTCAGCAAACTTACAGTCAAGGGTTTGATAAAGTTATCTACACCCTTGTGTCTCCGGGAAGCATGGCGTACGTTCACGTGCTGAAAATGCCGACCAGTGCTGGAGTGAGCGGAGGTCCGCAGCTTGTGAAACTACAGATCCCAGCAGGCTGACGGTCTCTCATCAAGTTATGCTGGGAGTCGCAGTTTCACAAATAGTGCTAGAGGATCCATGTCAGAAATATGAGGCTGCCACTAGGGTTTCTCCCACAAATATGTAATCGGACGTGGAGCAGATCCGCACGTGGATGAGCCATATTCTCTATCTGTGAACATACTACTCTCCTTCACTCAGATTGTAAGTGGTTCTGCAGCGCATCTGTGCAGAGCAAGCTGTCAATCAAAATCCGGGCCAGGTTTACAGCCGTCACCTCCGATATAGTGAGCGGTGCTGTGATCCAAGACTGTAGCCGCTCTGTGCACAACGATGAGTGAAGGCCGGCGGCTGCAGGGAGGAAAGAAGTTAATTTTCTCCTGGTACCTGCATTATCAATAAGGCGGCCGGGCAACATTGTAACAATATTTATCTGCAGATTAACCCTATACCTGCAGGTACATAGCATTTTTCAAGGTGACAGGTTCCCTTTAATAAAGAGAAGATGGATAGAGCCGCATTAGTCCATACTCACAGTGGAAGCCTCCTGACAACTTCTTGAAGAACACTTTCCATATTTGTTCCAAGCTTTGCCGAGATCTAATAGAAATAAACAGAGAAATTAATTTCTTAATACAGTTTAGAACTCGGCTCCAATGAATCACAAGAAATGAAACCTGTTTGAAGCTGACAAGCAATCAAGCCCCTCCGTAAGCCACACAGAACATGGCTACTTATGTCATCTGCAGGTGATTAAAGGAACCTGTCATGTTGAAATGGTATAAGATCTGTAGGGGGATGTTGTAGAGCAGAGAAGTTGATCAGACTGATAGACATATCTGTGGGAAGAGAGTCAGTAAGACTTGCATTTTATGCAGAGAAAGTCCTGCCGTATGTACACTAGTCCAGTGGGCGGTCCTAAGTGATTGACAGTTCCCTGTATGACCATGCAGGCAAAGATAGCTGTCAATCACTAGCATGACCGCCCACTGGACTCATCTATACAAACAGCAGGATTCCACTGAATAAATTGATACAGGAAAAATATCTATCTTTGTACTGTGTTAGCCAGTAGATAGAAGAGTATTTAGATTTGAGAGTCCTCAGTGGTTGATACCTTTTAATGGCTAACGGAAAAGATGGTAACAAATTGCAAGCTTTCCAGACTACTCAGGTCTCAGGTCGGCCTGATGAAGAGGCCTGAGCAGTTTGGAAAGCTTGCAATTTGTTACCATCTTTTCAGTTAGCCATTAAAGGTATCAACCACTGAGGACTCTCAAATCTAATGAATGAATTACAATTTATACTGAATCTTCTCCCACAAACCTATATATCGTTCTGCTCAGTTTCTCATGGGTAAAACCTGTAAGTCTGAATGGGGCTGTAATGTTATTACAATCATGTTGTAATGGGGTTTGGGAGGTGGAACCTCTGAGCAACTATACAAGGGGGCGGTCCTTGTAAGGAAGTGGGTGGCTCCCAGGGAAGAAGGGCAGGTAGTCACAGCAAGTGACAGGGACAGTCTCTAGGTAGAAGGGCAGGTAGTCACGGCAAGTGACAGGGACAGTCTCTGGGTAGAAGGGCAGGTAGTCACGGCAAGTGACAGGGACAGTCTCTGGGTAGAAGGGCAGGTAGTCACGGCAAGTGACAGGGACAGTCTCTGGGTAGAAGGACAGCAGGCAGGTGGCTGGTGAGCGCTCCCAGGTGAGCAGGCGAGAGTCTCTGGACAGGCATGTGGTCACGGCAAGTGACGGCAGAGCCTCCAGGTAGACTAGCAGACAGGTAGCAGGTGGACGCTCCCAGTTGAGCGGGCAAGAGTTTCTGGACAGACAGGTGGTCACGGCAAGTGACGGCAGAGCCTCCAGGTAGACTAGCAGACAGGTAGCAGGTGGACGCTCCCAGTTGAGCGGGCAAGAGTCTCTGGACGGGCAGGTGGTCACGGCAAGTGACGGCAGAGCCTCCAGGTAGGCTAGCAGGCAGGTAGCAGGTGAGCGCTCCCAGGTGAGCGGGCAAGAGTCTCTGGACAGGCAGGTGGTCACGGCAAGTGACGGCAGAGCCTCCAGGTAGGCTAGCAGGCAGGTAGCAGGTGAGCGCTCCCAGGTGAGCGGGCAGGCTGGTCCATAGACAGACTGACAGGTGTCGGAAGGCAGACCGTCGGACCGCAGGCTTGCAAGCAGGTAAGCGGATATCAGGCAGGTATCAAGCAGGAATCTGGCAGGTAACAAGCAGGAATCTGGCAGGTGACTGGCAGGTAACAAGCAGGAATCTGGCAGGTGACTGGCAGGTAACTGGTAACGGGACCTGAGGGCTGAAGCAGAGTGAAGGCTTTGCAACAACATTGCTCGGGCACCTCCATTTTGGAGGAGGTGCCTTATATATGGTGAAGTCCTCCGGCCATTGGCCGGGGACTCCTTAGGACGGCGCGCGCGGTCCCTTTAAGAGAGGGGGAGCGCGCGCGCCCTAAGCACCGTGGCCGGGAAGCAGCGCGCGCTGCCAGCAGAGCGGGAGGAAGACACCGGGCACGGAGCGGAGAGGTGAGGGGAACAGCATCCCTGCCTAGCAGGAGGCAGGGACGCCGACGCTACAGTACCCCCCCCTTTAGGCCCCCCCTTTTTTAAGCCAGAGAGAAATTTATCAAGGATGAGAGGGGCATGGATGTTCTCCCGGGGCTCCCACGTTCTCTCCTCAGGACTAAACCCCTTCCAATCTACCAGAAAAAAGGTTTTTCCTCTTACCCATTTGGTGGCCAGAATGTTCTCTACCTCAAACTCGTTCTCAGCGGAAACCGGAGCAGGGGGCGTACCTGTAGACTTGGAAAAAGAGTTAAGTACCACGGGTTTGAGGAGAGATACATGGAAGGAGTTAGGGATCCGTAAGTTGGCCGGGAGTTTCAATTTATAGGCCACCGGATTGATTTGTTTGATAACTTCCAGTGGGCCGATGAACCGAGGCCCTAACTTGTAGGAGGGAATCTTGAGCCGGACATACTTGGACGAGAGCCAGACTTTATCTCCAGGACGGAATTGTGGAGGATCCAGTCGTTTTTTGTCAGCGTGTTTTTTCATCCGCTCGGACGACTGAAGGAGTGCGGATCGGGTACTCTCCCAAATGGAGGAGAATTTGCTAATGAGAGATTCCGCAGCCGGATTGTCCACCGAGGTGGAGACGGGAAATGGGATCCGAGGATGCTGACCGAAGACTACAAAAAGCGGGGATTTGGAGGAAGATTCGCTCTCGTGATTATTGTAAGAGAATTCAGCCCATGGTAGGAGATCCACCCAGTCCGAATGGTGGGCATTAACGAAGTGCCGGAGGTAACTGGTCAGGATCTGATTGATCCGCTCCACTTGCCCATTGGACTGTGGGTGGTAAGTTGAGAAGTCCAGGGTAACGTCAAGCAGCTTACATGTGGCTCTCCAGAAGCGTGAGGTGAACTGAACCCCACGATCTGACACGATGTGGAGGGGCAGGCCATGGAGACGGAAGATGTGGCGGATAAAGTCTTTAGCCAGTTCGGGTGCAGACGGGAGACCCGGCAGGGGAATGAAGTGCGCCATCTTGGAAAAGCGGTCAGCGACCACCCAAATGACCGTACAACCGGCAGAGACAGGGAGATCCGTTATAAAGGCCATAGCTATATGCTGCCACCAGGCAGCAGGTACTGGAAGAGGAAGGAGGCGACCGGCTGGCAGGTGTCTCGGAACTTTGTTGCGGGCGCAGGACACACAGGCTGAAACAAAGTCTATTACATCCTTGTGCAGGGTAGGCCACCAGTAATGCCGGGTAATAAGCTGGAGGGTCTTTTTCTGACCGGCGTGGCCAGCTAGCTTAGATGAGTGACCCCAGAGTAGGACCTTCTTCCGATCAGGTACTGTTACGAACGTCTTACCGGGACGGAGACGATTTAGATTCACGGGAGCCACCTGCATTACTCTGGCGGGATCAATGATGTGCTTCGGTTCCTCCTCTAGGTCAGACACCAGGAAGGATCGGGACAAGGCGTCAGCTTTGATGTTTTTGTCTGCCGGGCGAAAATGAAGAACGAAATCAAAGCAGGCAAAAAACAAGGACCACCGGGCTTAGCGCGGGTTAAGTCTCTGGGCACTCTGGAGGTAAGCCAAGTTCTTGTGGTCCGTGTAAATAATTAACGGGTGAAGAGCCCCCTCGAGCAGGTAACGCCACTCCTCCAGTGCCAGCTTAATGGCCAATAACTCTCGATCTCCTATAGAATAATTGCGCTCAGAAGAGGAGAAGAGTTTGGAGAAGAAGCCGCAAGTTACCATTCTTCCGGAAGGCGACTTTTGGGTAAGTACCGCTCCGGCTCCAGAGGAGGAGGCGTCAACTTCCAGGAAGAATTGTTTGTTGCCGTCCGGACGATGCAGCACCGGGGCGGAAGAGAAAGCCTGTTTTAAGGAAAGAAAGGCTTCCTCTGCTTCGGGCGGCCATTTTCTGTAATTAGTGCCCTTACTGGTGAGCGCAGAGATTGGGGCAGTCCGGGAAGAGAAGTGCGGTATGAAGAGGCGGTAGTAGTTGGCGAAACCCAGGAACCGCTGAATATCTTTCAACCCCTCTGGTCGGGGCTACTTCTGGATGGCAGACAGTTTCTCAGGATCCATTCGTAGGCCGGTCTGAGAGATTATGTAGCCCAGAAACGGAAGCGAGGTCTGCTCAAAGAGGCACTTCTCATATTTAGCGTAGAGGTGGTTCTGCCTGAGCCTGAGCAGAACCTGACGAACATCCCTCCGGTGTGTGGGGAGATCCAGAGAGAAGACCAAGATGTCGTCCAGGTACACCACTACGCAGGAGTAGAGAAGGTCCCGGAAGATGTCATTGACCAACTCTTGAAAGACGGCGGGAGCGTTACAGAGACCGAAGGGCATTACCAGGTATTCATAGTGGCCGTCCCGGGTGTTGAATGCCGTCTTCCATTCATCCCCCTGACGGATACAGACCAGGTTATACGCCCCACGGAGGTCCAGCTTGGTGAAGATTCTAGCCCCCCTCAGACGGTCAAATAATTCCGGAATGAGCGGAAGGGGGTATTTATTCTTCACCGTGATCTGGTTAAGGCCTCTATAGTCTATACAGGGACGGAGTGAGCCGTCCTTTTTGATGAAGAAGAAGCCTGCTCCCGCCGGGGAAGTAGATTTCCGGATGAATCCCCGGGCCAGATTCTCCTCAATATATTCTGACATGGATCGGGTCTCAGCAGCGGACAAAGGGTAAATGCGCCCACGGGGAGGAGTAGCGCCGGGCATCAGGTCGATTGGGCAGTCGTATGGTCTATGAGGGGGTAATGTCTCTGCCTCCTTTTTATTAAAGACGTCCGCATACGACCAATAAGGAGCCGGAAGACCAGGTAGATTGGCTGGAGTAGGAGAAGGACGGACAGGATGGACGGGAACTAAGCAAGTCTTATGGCAGTCCTGTCTCCAGCGAAGGACTTCTCCGGTCTGCCAATCAAGCACGGGTGCATGTCTCTGAAGCCAAGGTAGGCCTAATAAGAGGGCGTGAGAGAGTCCAGGCAGAACATGAAAGAAGATGCTCTCAGAGTGCAGCATTCCCACCTGCAGGGTTATGGATTCGGTGATGAGTTGGATGGGATGTGGTAAGAGGCCCCCATCCACGGCAGCGACAGATAAGGGTACAGCTAGAGGTTTGGTGGGAATGCGGTATTTCTCTACCAGAGACTGAGAAATGAGATTTCCGGCAGCTCCAGAGTCAAGTTGGGCTAGTTCAAAATAACGGTTCTCCCCGCAGATGATAGAGACCGACAGCAACAGAGATGGAGAGGATTTACTCTTGTCTAGGACGACCTCTCTGAGCGATCCTAGACACAGGCGTTTCCCGACCTCTCCGGGCAGGAACGGATCCGGTGCTCCTTACTGCCACAGTAGAAGCAGCTCCCCTCGGCTCGGCGTAACTCTTGACGGGTTTTGACCATCTTGGTCTGGTCGACCTGCATAGGCTCAGGTGAGTGCGCCTGGGTAGTAACGGGAGAAGTGACAGGTTTCTGGAAGGTAGGGGCTAGACGTGGAAACCTCCTCTCACGGGTGACCTCTTTGGCGCGCTCCTGGAACCGGATGTCAATCCGGGTGGCAAGTGTTATTAAGTCGTCGAGAGTGGTAGGAATGTCCCGACCGGCGAGTTCATCTTTAATACGGCCGGACAGACCCTCCCAAAAGACAGACACCAGGGCGTCGTTATCCCAGGCCAGCTCCGAAGCAAGGGTACGGAACCGTATGGCGTATTGGCCCACGGAGAGATTTCCTTGACGCAGGCGTAGCAGAGATGATGCGGATGAGGTCTTCCGTCCTGGTTCGTCGAAGACTTTCCGGAAGGCCGTGAGAAAGGCTGGCAGGTTGGACACCAGGGGGTCTCCTCTCTCCCATAGAGGATTTAGCCAAGCCAGTGCCTCTCCCGTGAGATGGGACATGATGAAGGCTACTCTGGCTCGGTCGCTGGAAAACTGGTGTGTCAACAGTTCGAAGTGCAGAGTGCACTGGTTAATGAAGCCCTGTGCCTGGCTGGGATCTCCGCCAAAACGAGGAGGGGCGGAGAGGCGGGGACCGGGAAGAGATGCCATGGTGTTGATGGGCTGCGGCGGTGCCGGGGTAGTAAGTGTGCGAGTGGAGACAGCTCCGGAAGAGGTAGTCAATGTGTCCAGGCGGGAGATAACACCACGCAGGTGACTCAGGATGGACTCCTGTTGGGACCTCTGATGGGAAAGTTCATGACATAGGTCCGAGAGCGAGGGAGCTTGGGTGCCACCGGGTTCCATGGCCCGAGCAAACTGTAACGGGTCTGGGAGGTGGAACCTCTGAGCAACTATACTATTACTATTCCTTGTAAGGAAGCGGGTGGCTCCCAGGGAAGACGGGCAGGTAGTCACAGCAAGTGACAGGGACAGTCTCTGGGTAGAAGGGCAGGTAGTCACGGCAAGTGACAGGGACAGTCTCTGGGTAGAAGGGCAGGTAGTCACGGCAAGTGACAGGGACAGTCTCTGGGTAGAAGGGCAGGTAGTCACGGCAAGTGACAGGGACAGTCTCTGGGTAGAAGGACAGCAGGCAGGTGGCTGGTGAGCGCTCCCAGGTGAGCAGGCGAGAGTCTCTGGACAGGCAGGTGGTCACGGCAAGTGACGGCAGAACCTCCAGGTAGACTAGCAGACAGGTAGCAGTTGGATGCTCCCAGGTGAGCGGGCAAGAGTCTCTGGACGGGCAGGTGGTCACGGCAAGTGACGGCAGAGCCTCCAGGTAGACTAGCAGACAGGTAGCAGGTGGACGCTCCCAGTTGAGCGGACAAGAGTCTCTGGACAGGCAGGTGGTCACGGCAAGTGACGGCAGAGCCTCCAGGTAGACTAGCAGACAGGTAGCAGGTGGACGCTCCCAGTTGAGCGGGCAAGAGTCTCTGGACCGGCAGGTGGTCACGGCAAGTGACGGCAGAGCCTCCAGGTAGGCTAGCAGGCAGGTAGCAGGTGAGCGCTCCCAAGTGAGCGGGCAAGAATCTCTGGACAGGCAGGTGGTCACGGCAAGTGACGGCAGAGCCTCCAGGTAGGCTAGCAGGCAGGTAGCAGGTGAGCGCTCCCAGGTGAGCGGGCAGGCTGGTCCATAGACAGACTGACAGGTGTCGGAAGGCAGACCGTCGGACCGCAGTCTTGCAAGCAGGTAAGCGGATATCAGGCAGGTATCAAGCAGGAATCTGGCAGGTGACTGGCAGGTAACAAGCAGGAATCTGGCAGGTGACTGGCAGGTAACAAGCAGGAATCTGGCAGGTGACTGGCAGGTAACTGGTAACGGGACCTGAGGGCTGAAGCAGAGTGAAGGCTTTGCAACAACATTGCTCGGGCACCTCTATTTTGGAGGAGGTACCTTATATATGGTGAAGTCCTCCGGCCATTGGCCGGGGACTCCTTAGGACGACGCACGCGGCCCCTCTAAGAGAGGGGGAGCGCGCCCGCGCGCGCCCTAAGCACCGTGGCCAGGAAGCAGCGCGCGCTGCCAGCAGAGCTGGAGGAAGACGCCGGAGCGGAGAGGTGAGGGGAACAGCGTCCCTGCCTAGCAGGAGGACTACACATGTAAACACATGTAAACGCAGATCACAAAATCTTTCAGATGATCTTTTTTTTTTAACACTCAAATCCCCTATGGATATTTATGTTTACTAAAGGATTCCTTACCCATTCTTCTGACAGCTCTTCTTTAGGTATGGACACATACCGGCATCCGGCATAAAAACATCTGGAGACTTTTCCTTTTTCTGTGATATTGGATAATCTTGTTCATTTCTAACGCTTTAAATCTTTCAAATTCTTTTCGAAAAATGTATCATAAAGCGACTTCCTCAGGTCAGTTTTGCTTGTGGTTGTGTTACCATTATTTGTGCCAAATGTATCAAAGAGTTGCACGATGTTTGATAAATGTTTATGTAGCACTTCCATCTTTATTTATTCATTTTACTCACTTATATAGCATCAACCTATTCCGATGCGCTTTACAGACATTATCATTGCTGTCCCCATTGGGGCTCACAATCTACATTCCCTATCAGTATGTCTTTGGAGTGTGGGAGGAAACCGACGCAAACATGGGGAGAACATACAAACTTCTTGCAGATGTTATCCTTGGTGGGATTTGAAACCAGGATCCCAGTGCTGCAAAGCACCAATGCTAACTACTGAGCCACCGTGTATCTTTATCCACCGAGCCACCGTGTATCTTTATCCACCGAGCCACCGTGTATCTTTATCCACCGAGCCACCGTGTATCTTTATCCACTGAGCCACCGTGTATCTTTATCCACTGAGTCACCGTGTATCTTTATCCACTGAGCCACCGTGTATCTTTATCCACTTTTAACGTCACCCGTCGTTCTTAGACCTGTGTAGCTTTCCAAGCCCAATTTCTAAAAGTTGCAAGAGTGCTGTAAAATAGGAAGCTGCACATTTTTGCTCAAAAATGATGCGTCACAAAATAGTTTCGTGTTTTTTTAACACCAAAAATTTTTTGTAAATTCCTCGCTACATTGCCCCTTTTCCAGCCAAATTTTGTAGAAAAAAAAAAAGAGACAAGGTACAGACAGCGAAGTTAAATTTGCCTACAGGAATGATTTTGATCTGGAGCGCATTGTACCCGGATACAGTCACTAGCGGGAATGTCAACCATCTTCTCAATTTGTTTCTCCACCCTCTCCGGATCTGCATTCTTCAAGTCTATCTAAAAGCAAAAGTATAAATACTAATTATTTATCAAAGCTGGACAAAATCTAGAAACCATATAATAAAACTGGCATAAAATATAGTGCTGAACAAGAGTTTAGGGAGAGATGTACAACTGGCACTGGCCTTTAGAAGGGATTGTGTAATCGCACAAAACTAGCAAAAATGTAAAGTGCCTGTAAAACAAGGAACGTGCAATTTACCTCTTAGTAAAAATCCTATTCTTTCTCAAGAACGGGAGGAATTTTAATTTCATAATTTTTTTTAATCAAATCATTTTTATTGAAAAACTCCAAATACAAATTTTCCATCTTTCAAATAACATACATGACATAGTAATTCCATAGTATAAAACATGAACAAAGTATCTGAACTTCAATTCCCTAACCCACCCTAAACCCAAATCCCAACACTCCAGAGAGAACCATTTTAGAGCAGTTCTAGAATAACGGACTACAGCATTCGTAGAAGGGGGAAGAAGATAAAAAAGTGACTAACAAAGGGATAGCAGCGTGTTAATTTTATCATTTACTGCTTGATGCCTGAGCCGGGAAGTGCACGCTTGAAAACTGTTGCAGGCTGCTGTAATCACAGGACACAAGCAAACAGCATGGCATTTCCTATCAGCAGGGAGGAAGTAAAGGGAACAGTAATGAAAGTCTCCTCCTACTCCGCTCCATAATGAAATGAACAGTGTGCATGCTACAAATGCGATGCATACAGCAAACAATTCATTTTCCATACACAGGTTTTGAGTTGACCACTGGATATACACATGTGTATAACTAATTACCAGAACTGGAAATCGAAAAAAAAGACGAGCAAGTTTGGGTGAATCCTGCCTTCATTACTGCACAGCCGCTCATAGAGGGATCGGTACTAGGAACAGCAGCAGTGCCGGCGATGTTCACAGATTTACCTGCTGCGGGACTGAAGGAGTCTGATAGTGCTCGGCTCTAAGCTTTTTACCTTGTTTACGACAGGAATAATTGAAAGCTGTGCTTCAAAGGCGAGGAAGAAGTTGGTCACCGTCTGCGCTTGAATACCCTTAAGAGGGGAAAAAATATATATATACATATATACAAATACTGAAACATCTAAATGCATTAGAACATCAAACCTGGTGAAGCGGTAAATGACTTGTCCTCCAGGGATACAGGCTACTGTCATTCAGTAATTATTTAATAGGAATTTTACATTTTATGTGATCACCACGCTAGAATGTAAATGATGAAAACACAACACAACTCCTCACCATATGAAGATATTTTGTGTTTTATAGAACAGCATTTCTGTGGAATAACACGACTGATTTACTGTGTATGCACCATAGCCTTCATTTGATGTCACTTACTGTCACCTGTCACCTTGCCCCAACTCTGCAATCCCCAATATCAGTCCATGACCTCAATGGGGTCACTATAAAATTCTAAAGAGGACTGGTCATGTCTCTATTAGAAAATAGACAAACTTAGGATAGAAACAATATGAGCATATACCCTGCTATAAGTAAGTAAAAAGCAATAGTGAATATATATAATATAGGGTACTTAGTAAACATGGTTTTTGATTTAAAAAAAGCCATCCCACCCGCACCAAGGTGTACCCAGTCAGTTATGTGAAATATATAATAAAATACACTTTAGTACAATATTAGTGTTTTGTCCCTTTAAATCTGCTGCTACTTCTGTCACCATGGTAACTGCATTCATGCTCAGCCAATAGGATTGCTCGGTTTGAATTTGGGAAAAAAAAAAAGTCCTATATCGTCAGTTTGTTCCTTCTCATCTGAGTGTGAAGACAGACACCTGCGATCAGCGAGAGATTATAGGTATAAGACGTGATATAATATAACGGACGGAGCCACATCCCATCACACGCACTCAGCGACCACAACTCACAGGAATCAGCACATTTACCAGACAATAAGTTATTATTCCCCAACACATGATACGCTGAGACACCAGTGGGGGGCGCCGCACTCGTTACATCTCCCATCTGGATGGATCCAGCGACGAGATCCTGATATTTCCCCCCAGCTCTGCTCCTCCATAGGGAATGGCCCAGATGCACGCAGAACGGACCGAAGTGTAATACTGCTAGAACTCTGCATGATATCACATCCTCCATATATACCACATAATAAAGGGGTGCTCCCACTGGGACAGGTCATCACCTATCCAGAGATCAGTGATAACTTGTTCCAACTAGACATCCCCTTTAATGGAAGAGATCACATCTCTAACAGTCAATACGCTATTCATTCCCAATCTTCCCTGGCCCCAGTAATGCCCCTGAGTATATCGCCAATATGAGCCAATCATCAAACCCTCTGCTGACTGTTCCTGATGTCTTATAGAGTTTGGAGACGTTTCTACAAGAGAAGATATCAGCGGACACCATGGGGGTGGAGTATTCTGCCAGCGATGGAGCAGGTAGTATCCACCAGTCTGTGATATCTGACCTTCCTCCATATTCTGCTCTTACATGCGTTTCTTCAGCTTTACCCCTTCCCGACATAACCAATTTATGTTTTTTTTCTGTTTTTTCCTCCGCTTTTTCCAAGGGCTATAACTTTTTGATATCTGTCCACATAGTGTGAGGTCTTGTTATTTTGTAGGATGAGCTGTCCTTATAAATGACACCATTCATTTACCACATAGTCCTAGAAAACGGGAAAAACATTTCAAGTGCAGTAAAAGTGCGAAAAAAAAAGCCTGACATTGTTTTTCTGGGAACGGTTTTAACGGCGCACATTGTGTGGTAAAAATGACCTGGTAATAGGATCCTACTCCTCAGTGTGATTACAGCAAGAACAAACTTCTCCAATAGTTTTGGCAAAAGAAAAAACTTTTTTTTGATGCTGTCACCATTTTTTCTGAGACCCGAAACATTTTCAGTTTTCGGGTTGATGGAGCTGTGTGGGGGCTTATTTTTTGAAGGGCAAGAGGACTTTATTGATAACATTTTGGGACACATATGTCATGGTCATCGCTTCTTACAGGATTTTCTGCAGTATTGAGGCGAACGAAAAAATGCAATTTTGTCTTTTTGAATTTTTTTCTGTGTTCACTGATCGGTTTTTTTTTATATTTTGATAGATTGTATTTCTCTGAAAGAGACCAAACCACAAAATGTGTATATTTTTATTATCTTTATTTTTAGTGGGAGGTGAGTTGAACGTGTGGGGTTTTAATAAATATATATATACTTTTTTTCACTGTATTTGTATACATCATCTGATTGCTTGTGCTATATACAGCGATACCACAGTAATGCTCCATATAGCAAAACCACGGTCTTCTTTACAGCCCAAATGAAGCTTTATGATGACAGACACGGAGGCTTCAGCAGACCCCCGGATGTCATAGCAGTCCATCGGCGCCCTATGATCGCGTCACAGGAGCGCCGGTGGGCGTATGGAACGACGCGTACCAATGCTGGCGCACTGTTAATGCTGCTGTTAGAGATTGACAGCAGCACTGAACAGGTTAACAGTGGTGGGCAGATCTTCGCTCCACTCGCAGCTGTTAGAGGCAGGTCCTGGTTGTTTGTCACAGCCATTATCTGCCATGTACGGGGCGAGCTGACCCTACTCCATACACCCGCTACTGACTTATACCATACATGTACGGCAGATGTTGGTAAGGAGTTAAAGCGGTTGTCCAGCTTTGGGGCCATTTTTTTTTACTTTAATGCAAGTATTTGGGGCTAAAATTGATTTCTGTAATTGAGTTTCATTAAAAATGTTGCCTTCTGTAGCATCTGTGCTGCACTGTCTATTGCTGGCTGCAAAATTAGCTAACTGAGAATCTATCAGTGAGCTCCTTAGTCTTAAGGGAGAGTTTGTAGATCTTTAATCTGTTTTTTTTTCCTGAGTGCCTATTAGCTGATCTATGCCCAAAGAAAACACAAAACTTGAATGTGCAGGGAAACAATAAGTCTGTAATAGCCGGTGAAAAACACTTAATGAAACCTAAATGTAAAAAATTACTTTTAGTAGTAAATACATGACATGAGAAAATATACACTGCTCAAAAAAATAAAGGGAGCACTTAAACAACAGAATATAACTCCAAGTAAATCAAACTGCTGTGAAATCAAACTGTCCACTTAGGAAGCAACACAGATTGACAATCAATTTCACATGCTGTTGTGCAAATGGAAGACAATAGAGGGAAATTATTGGCAATTATCAAGACACACTCAATAAAGGAGTGGTTCTGCAGGTGGAGACCACAGACCATATCTCAGTACCAATGCTTTCTGGCTGATGTTTTGGTCACTTTTGAATGTTGGTTGTGCTTTCACACTCGTGGTAGCATGAAACGGACTCTACAACCCACAGAAGTTGCTCAGGTAGTGCAGCTCATCCAGGATGGCACATCAATGCGAGCTGTGGCAAGAAGGTTTGCTGCGTCTGTCAGCGTAGTTCCAGAGGCTGGAGGCGCTACCAATAGACATGCCAGTACACCAGGAGACGTGGAGGAAGCCATAGGAGGGCAACAACCCAGCAGCAGGACCCCTACCTCCGCCTTTGTGCAAGGAGGAACAGGAGGAGCACTTCCAGAGCCATGCAAAATGACCTACAGCAGGCCACAAATGTGCATGTGTCTCCATAAACTGTTAGAAACCGACTCCATGAAAGTGGGATGAGGGCCAGACGTCCACAGATGGGGGTTGTGCCCAATGCCAGACCTCATGTGGCTGGAGAGTGTCAGCAGTTCCTGCAAGATGAAGGCATTGAAGCTATGGACTGGCCTGCCCGTTCCCCAGACCTGAATCCCATTGAGCACATCTGGGACATCATGTCTCACTCCATCCACCAACGTCACGTTGCACCACAGACTGTCCAGGAGTTGGTGGATGCTTTAGTCCAGGTCTGGGAGGAGATCCCACAGGAGACCATCCGCAACCTCATCAGAAGCATGTCCAGGCGTTGTAGGGAGGTTATACAGGCACGTGGAGGCCACACACAATACTGAGCCTCATTTTGACTTGTTTTAAGGACATTACATCAAAATTGGATCAGCCTGTAGTGTGTTTTTCCACTTTAATTTTGGGGGTGACTCCAAATCCAGGCCTCCATTGGTTAATACATTTGATTTCTATTGATGATTTTTGTGTGATTTTGTTGTCAGCACATTCAACTTTGTACAGAACAAAGTATTCAATGAGAATATTTCATTCATTCATATCTAGGATGTGTTATTTGAGTGTTCCCTTTATTTTTTTGAGCAGTGTGTATATATAATATAAACAATTACTGCAGCTTTAATGCTATTTATTACGTCTCAGGAGGAGGACGGAAGAGGAAGAGGACGGAAGAGGCGGAGGACGGAAGAGATGGAGGACGGAAGAGGCGGAGGATGGAAGAGGAGGAGGACAGAAGAGGAGGAGGACGGAAAAGGAGGAGGACGGAAGAGGAGGAGGATGGAAGAGAAGGAGGACGGAAGAGGCGGAGGATGGAAGAGGCGGAGGATGGAAGAGGCGGAGGACGGAAGAGGCGGAGGACGGAAGAGGGGGAGGACGGAAGAGGGGGAGGACGGAAGAGGCGGAGGACAGAAGAGAAGGAGGATGGAAGAGGAGGAGGACGTAAGAGGAAGAGGACGGAAGAGGAGGAGGACGGAAGAGGCGGAGGACAGAAAAGGCGGAGGACAGAAAAGGCGGAGGAAGGAAGAGGCGGAGGACGGAAGAGGCGGAGGACGGAAGAGGCGGAGGACAGAAGAGAAGGAGGATGGAAGAGAAGGAGGACGGAAGAGGAGGAGGATGGAAGAGGAGGAGGACGGAAGAGGAGGAGGACGTAAGAGGAAGAGGACGGAAGAGGAGGAGGATGGAAGAGGAGGAGGACAGAATAGGAGGAGGAGGACAGAACTGCACCTTAAGATCCCTAAGGGGAAAGGGATGGTAGTAATATAGTGGTAGTATATCCATATTAGTGTAATATGAGTAATAATACTAGTGATAATAGTAAGAAAGTAATAAAATAACAGTAGTAATAGTAGTAGGTAGAATAGCAGTGTGATCCAGGGTCCTAGGACTGATCGCCTTTTCTCGGGGTCAAGAAGGAATTTTTCCCCTGTGACACAAATTGGCTGAAGGTGTCCTGGGGTTTTTGCCTTCTTCTGGATCAACACTGTAGGTATAGGGCAGTATTAGTAGTGATAGGAAAGAAGAATAATACTGTAATAAGATAGCACAATGTAATAATAACCATATCAAATAGATTTATAAAAACAAATTAAAATAACTCCAGTAGTACAATAATTAGTGTAATATTATATAACTTCTAATAACATTATTAGGTTTGATCCAGGGTCCTAGGACTGATCGCCTTTTGCCGGGGTCAAGAAGGAATTTTTCCCCTGTGACACAAATTGGCTGAAGGTGTCCTGGGGTTTTTGCCTTCTTCTGGATCAACACTGTAGGTTTAGGGCAGTATTAGTAGTGAAAGGAAAGAAGAATAATACTGTAATAAGATAGCACAATATAATAATAACCATATCAAATAGATTTATAAAAACAAATTAAAATAACTCCAGTAGTACAATAATTAGTGTAATATTATATAACTTGTAATAACATTATTAGGTTTGATCCAGGGTCCTAGGACTGATCGCCTTTTGCCGGGGTCAAGAAGGAATTTTTCCCCTATGACACAAATTGGCTGAAGGTGTCCTGGGGTTTTTGCCTTCTTCTGGATCAACAGCTTTAGGCATAGGGATTTTAGTAATACCATTATTAGAATCACAAGATTAATAAAAAAAAAATAGAATTACATTTTTTTAATTAGTTTTATAACAGTTACAATTAATTGCATTAATGCAATAATAATAAATAGTAAAAATGGTGGTAATAATAATAATACAAAAAACTAGTCCCAGTTAGTAAGTTAGTGTAATGTTAGTGTAGGGACCCATCTGAAGAGGTCGCCTTGACGTTGGCAGATGGGCTCGCACAATTTGCTCAAAATGTGCGCTAAGAACCTCATATTTCTATGTACAGAAGATCTAGCAGTAATACCATTCAGGAGATAGATATCTGTGTACACACATTTTGTTATATACTTTTGTGCATGATCATGGTGCCAATGAGTTTCTATGGCAGCTGAGATCTAACAATGGACCCCATGACGGCCATCTTACTGCTCCTATTAGACCCCGGCTGAGGAAAGGTCTATGAGGACACCGGTCAGACTTATGTCGCCTGCTCTGCACATATTAGAAATACCTAGGGCTGATTAGTTTGCCATTTGTAAATCTGATCCAGCAGCGCTGGGCTACCACTGACGTGATCAGGGCTATTGATCTCCTAGATTGGGCAGAGGAGCTCAGTATTCAGCAGGAGCTGGCCGAGGAGAGCAGAGCAACTTGCATGGGGCTGCTGCACAAGAAGCAACTCACAAGGTGGAGATTTTCCCGGAGACGCTGTGCTTGGGCTGTGATCTGCTGTGCAGGCTGCATAGTAGATGCCTCGAAGGACCCTAACTTCACCCCTAACAGGCACAGCAGAGCTCGGACGGCTGCAAGTGAACGGAGAGCGGCTGATTAGTAACTGCTGCATCTCCTGCAGCTCAGATAAGAGCCGCACAGAGCGGGGGTTCAGTAATGATGAATATGGGAAGTGTCCGCCCCTCACATGCCCTATATGCGGCCTCCAGAGGTAAAGTCTCCCCTGTAACCAGCGCCTCCTCCCACCTTCTCTGCTGGCATGCTCCATTACTTAAAGGGGATGTCTGAAGAAAACAAGTTATCACTTATCCACAGGCTCGGTGATCACTTACTGATCGTGGGGTCTGACCGCTGCGAGCCATCGTCTGATCGGGAAGGAGTGGAAAGTCAGGGATCAACTGCAGCTCCATTCATTCTCTATGGGGCTCCGGAAAAGCCGAGCTCAGCGCTTGAATGCCACATAGGGAATGAATGGAGCGGATCCTGGAGTAATAACATGTCCTCCTCTCCTGAGCTTTCTGTCTGTGTAAGTGGCTCAGCCCTTGTCTCCCCTTCTGCTCCGGCTTCTGTGCTGGTCCTTGTGAGGAAGAGGAAACCCTCTGCCCTTCTGCTCCGGCTTCTGTGCTGGTCCCTGTGAGGAAGAGGAAACACTCTGCCCTTCTGCTCTCAGTCCTCTGCGACTTTTCACAATCGCTCAGTGCACCCATTATATGTAATAAGGATCATTCTTCATCCCTTGTCCAGCTTTCATCCCCCCCAGTCTGACCAGCGGACAAGATAATAAACATGTGAGTGGAAGGTTCACAATTATTAGATGTGTTGTGAATAGTCTCCACAGCATTATCCGGAGAAAACTGCAGGGTGACCGCTTGTGAAACCAGCACAAAATCCAGTGGACTGCGCTTCCCTGCCCCCCGCCGGTCTCTGTATCCTGGCATTCAGCTATTCCATTTGGTGCTTATTCTGGAAGGAAAACAAAAATGTGATGTTCTTACACAGACGCCTGAAGACGCAGCTTTTCATCATCCATGTTGGGCTGTTGTATGACGTGTGGATTACTCTGCTTGTTGGATTCTTGCATTACCACAAACACTGCCTTTATTTTGTGATTTCTGTGCCGCTTCCCACTTCTATTGGCAGTGTGATATATCAGCACGTGAGGGCTGCCACAATCATGTGTCAATAGGTTATTGCTGGAGGCCGTGATATAGAGACCATCCTGGACCAGGGAGGAGTTGGTACAGAAGCACCTAGAGAGGGGGGTATAGGGGCTTCATTTCAATTTTAAACTTAGCTGGATTGTGTTTAGCTACAAGAATGGAAAGTAAAATAATAAAATCTTTATTTTTTTTTTCTATTTGGCAAAATCGTCCATCAGAGGTTTGGCCACTACCGAAAAGTTTTTGATGAACTTACAGTAGTAGCTGGCGAAACCCAAAAAACTTTGTAACGCCTTTAAGTCTTGAATATAATACCAATCCAGTACCGTCCGGACTTTGGCCAGATCCATGCAAAAACGGTGAATGATAAGAACTAACCCTGAATGGAGAACATACATTTCTCTGGTTTGACAAATAATTTATTATCTTTGAGTATCTGTAAGACCTGCCTGACATGTACCTGATGTGACTGGAGGTAAATAAATTAATATGTAATCAAGATTGGTTTGTTGTGATCTACCTGCCAGATGACTAAAAATGTCACTAACAGTGTTGAAAGAAAGCGGGAGCATTAGTCAACCCAAATGCCATCACAAGCTTTTCATAGTGCCCCTCAGGAGTATTGAAGGCCATCTTCCACTCATCTCCTCAATGTGAATGAGATTATAAGCCCCCCTGAGGTCTAGTTTAATCAAATCGTAGGAGCCAAATTTTTTTCTAAAGAGGTCGGGGATGAGAGGGAGAGGATATGCATCCCAGACCGTGATCCGATTAAACTCGCGAAAATCAAGGCGGGGGCGCAACCCCCAGTCTTCTTTTTTGACAAATAAAAACCCCACCGCAACGGGAGATGAAGAACGTCTTATATGGCCCAATGGTAGACTGACTGACCATGCTGTTCTGAACTGCCACCCTAAGATGGCTTCCCATTATATACCTACTGTATAAGTGCTCCCTCTAACGGCTTCCTCCACCCACACCCACTACTGGTTCCCCCTACCTTTGGGTTCCCCCAACTCCAGCCAGGGACAGGGCTCAGCAGCTGCACTCTGCATGTTGGATGCAGGTGTTTTGGGGGGTTCCATGCAGCACTCCCATCTTACCTGAGTGAAGGGAGACACCACACCTCTGGGTCAGGTGCAGTACCGCTGTGTCGACTGAACACTCAGGGGCGCCACATTCCCCCCCCCGGTAAAACACAGCACGTCCGCGGGCTGGAACAGAGCAAAACCAGGCATAACTGACATGCAAAATTTTTAAGATGCATCCGCATATAAGACCATAAAACAACATTTCTTCCCTTTATGGGAGGCACATTTCTTTTAATGTTACTGGTTACATTATAAAACATCATAAGAGCATTGTCATATAGAACAATTTTCAAGACAGTTCCAGCACCAGGGTGCAACAGTAGCAGCATGAGGGACCCGTCCACAAACCCTCAACGTAGGCCCTGGGCATGGCATAGACGATCCAATCCTGGACCTCGTCTTCCGCCACGCCAAACGGGTTTTTGTTCTGAGGTATATTTGTAATTATAAAACCAATAGGATGCACTTTAAGAAGTGCTAAACTATGTACAATGTCAACGTCCGGCTTCTCACAGTCCTCAGCCTGTCAGTCTCTGTACCCTGACGGGTAACTGGGTAGCAAACATGAAGTCAACTGCACCCTTCCGGGCAACTTATGTACAGTCCAGTTAACTAAAACAGTTTAACAGTGGGGCCCCCTCCGGGGGAACCCCTGGTTTCTGCAGGCTGACCCAGCCTGGTCATCAGCCTCAGGCTGCAGGGGGACCAGGGATGGAGCAGCGCCAGCCGCATTTGGGAAAGGGACATCACTCCTACCTGCTCCCGCGACTGCGTCAGCTCGTCCTGACACCTCCCTGTTTTTACGCAGCTTCTCTCCACCTCCTCTCCTCTTTCGGGGGCGGTCCCATGGCACTTTGCTGTCGGTCACTCCCTGTGTCGGCCTCCCCGCTTTGACGGACAAATCTATGCGGACAGTCACTGTTTCAAGGGGCAGGGCCTGCTTTTGGCGCCATTCTGGGACTCGGCCCACGACGGGAGGTTCCATTCTGTTGTTCTTTAGCACGCACATAATGGTGCTCGTTCTTCTGGGGCGGGCGCCACATTCAAGGCAGAAAACACTTCTTTAGGCGCACATTACCCGCAGATGGCGGGCTGGTCACATATCCTGTTCGTGACGCCAAGTGGTGACTCGCTGCCCCCTGGGCCGCGGGGCACACGGCAGCCGGGCCTTATGGCTGCTTTGGGGAATATCACGGTGGCTGGCCCGGGGCGGTCAGCTCAAAAGGGATTATTTATAGGATTTGTCGTGAAGCCACCTGTGGTATCTGGTGAGGATCACCAGTGCTGCAACAGTCCTCTGAGGCAGATGTTAGGGCAGCTAGAGATGGAACGGCTCCCCACAGGTGGAGCGGGCCTCAGGGCAGTGTAAATTGATGGAGGGTGCGCTGGGCGTTATAGTGCAGGGAGGGAAATGGCACCAGTGAAGGAATAGACGGAGGCAACTCAGTGCAGTCGTCCAAGATTTTTATTCACAGTTCTTCAGGAAACACACAAGTGCACGTTACAGGTGAAGACCTCCCACGTTGCGCCGTGGTCACCCTGGCAGGGGTTCAATCCTTCCTCAGGAAGTTTAGGAATGCTTGGCAGAACCCCACTTTCTCGTGTTCCTACTTTGACCGTCTTCACACTAGGTCCTTCTCCCTGCTGCCCTGCGCTGCCCACTCTCAATCCCGCTCGGGTATGCTGAAGTCCTTCCTATACGTCGGATCCGGGACCAACCTCACCCCCTGGAGATTAGAATGCAGCAACCGATCCCTCTGTCTTCTGACAGATGCGGGGTGTACGGGTGCTGTCCTCCACGCGCCGTACCCCTGGGATCCCTTCTTAGAATGGAGTCTACTCCCTGCTCCCCTCCGGGGCCTCTATCCCGGGCCCTTCTTGTGGAGCAGAGCTCCTGCTGAGCCTCTGCTCCCAGACAGTCCTCACTGACCGTCTGTACTGTACTGACTGACCATTCTGTTCTGAACTGCCACCCTAAGATTGCTTCCCATTATATACCTACTGTGTGCTCCTTCTAACTGCTTCCTCCACCCACACCCACTACTGGTTCCCCCTACCTTTGGGTTTCCCCCACTCCAGCCAGGGACAGGGCTCAGCAGCTGCGCTCTGCATGTTGCCCTTCCAGCCGGTCTGAAGCAGTGTAATGTTGGATGCAGGTGTTTTGGGGGGTTCTCTGCAGCACTCCCATCTTACCTGAGTGAAGGGAGACACCACACCTCTGGGTGAGGTGCAATACCTCTGTGGCGACTGAACCCTCAGGGGCGCCACATGCCCACGATGCAGAAATGCTCCGGATTTTTCCTGAGTGTTTCTGCATCTCCCTGGCAGAAAAAACGCATGCAGATTTTACATGCGTTTTTCCTGCCAGGGACAAACGTAAGTGAAGCGTTTTTCACATGCATGTCCGCATGCGGGTTGTCAACTGCTTTCCAAGCGATTTTAGCATCACTTGGAAAGTGCTTGACAACTTGGTCACGCTATATAAATCCTTGCAACCAGCATGTATTTATATAGTGTGACCAAGTTAATAGTTGAAAAAAAGAATAAAAATGGTAAAAAAAGAAAAATAGAATTAGACTTACCGGTAATTCTGTTTCTAAGACCCTCCACGACAGCACACCTGGAGGTAGCCTCCCCATCCTAATTAGGGACAGGAAAACAAGATGTTAAATAGCCCCTCTCTGCTACAATCCCCAGTGTTTTCAAAGGACCACACAGTATGAATGCTCTAAATATTTATTAACACTAAGAATTTTTCCAATCAATAAAGAGATGGAGGGAACTACCCATGCTGTTGTGGAGGGTCTTAGAAACCGAATTACTGGTAAGTCTAATTCTATTTTCTCCAATCCCCTCCATGACAGCACAGCTGGAGTAATACCAAAGAATGAATTTTAGGGAGCGACAACAGCCTGAAGGACTTTCCTTCCAAATGCTAAGTCTCTATTAGATATTACATCTAGTCTATAATGCTTAGCAAAGGTATGGACAGACGACCATGTAGCTGCCCGGCAAATCTGCTCAATGGATGCACTAGCTTTTTCCGCCCAGGAGACCGACATAGCACTAGTAGAAAGAGCTTTCAAGGATTCCAGAGGAGGCAAATCTTGAACTATGTATGTTTCACAAATTGCTTTCTTAATCCAATTTGCTAGCGTATTTTTGCAATTTGCTTTCCTTTATTGGGGCCTCCATATTGGACAAATAGGTTCTGATCCTTCCTCCAGGTTTCAGTCTGCCTCAAATAGCGGATTATAGTCCTTCTTACATCCAACGCGTGGAATTCTTCTTCCTTGCTATTTGATGGATTTTGACAGAATGACGGAAGAATTATGGGCTGAGACATATGAAAATTAGACGACACTTTAGGTAGAAAAGAAGGATCCAACTGGAGGATGATCCTGTCCTCCAAAATACAACAATAAGTCTCTCTGATAGACAGGGCTTGGATTTCACTCACTCTTCTGGCTGTAGTCAGAGCTACAAGCAATGCCGCTTTCCAAGACAATTTGTCTATGTGTGCCTCGGCTATTGGCTCGAAAGGATGCATAGTTAGACCTCTAAGAACTACGTTGAGATCCCAAGGTGGAACTATTTTAGCTCTTGTTGGATTAATCCGAGAAGCAGCTATCATGAACCTCTTAATCCATCTGTTTTGGGCCAAATCAGCATCAAAATAGGAACATAAAGGCGAGACTTGGACCTTCAGCGTGCTTGGTCTTAATCCTTTAGACAGACCGTTCTGTAGGAAATCCAAGATTCTGGCCACGTCAGGCCGAAAGGGATCTAATGGACGAGGCTCATACCATAGCTTGAAAGCTTTCTAGATTTTTCCATAGATGGAATTTGTGACTGGTTTTCTGCTTTTCTGCAGTGTATGTGACTCGCCCCCAGGGGTGTCGCGGGGCACCCGGCAGCCGGGCCTAAGACTGCCTGCGGGGATTATCGCGGTGGCTGGCCCAGGGCGGTCAGTGCCAAAAGGAATTATTTGTAGGGAATTTGTTGTGACGCCACCTGTGGTGTCTGGTGAGGATCACCAGCACTGCAACAGTCCTCCGAGGCAGATGTCAGGACAGCTTGAGATGGAATGGCTCCCCACAGGTGCAGCAGGCCTCAGGGCAGTATAAATGATGCAGGTTGCGCTGAGCGTTGTGGTGCAGGGAAAGCGATGGCACAGCAGGAGTAACGGACAGAGACAGGGGATTTGCTTCATTACCTTTACTGGTACAGCTGTTAGGTACGGTCCAGGGTACTCCAGATGAAGGGCGCACTTTTGGACTTCTCCCCAGGGAGCGGGTATAGGGCCTCCTGATCCGTGTCTGTCCCTATGTATGCTCCTGGCCAGCCTGCAACTGGGCATAGCTTATGTGTCCTGCTTTTACTTCACCAGATGCTCAGAAACAGGACCTCTGGTTGGTAACCACTTTCCCTGGACGTCGGGGCCTTCGTGGTTCCTGATCCTGTGTGTGTCTAGCCTTCAGGTTTGCCAGGGACTTGTAGTCCTCCTGGGATTCCGGTTATCCCCACTGGGTGTAAAGGGTCCCTGTAGGTGCGGACCCGGTGTCCGGTAGATATAACGGGGTGAGCTTATTGTGCTCCTCTGCCCCCTTGGTTTCACTCCCCTTTTTCTCCTTGCCGTCGGCCAAACTCGGGGCCCGCACTACTAGGCAGCTGACGTGCTGCGTCTTCACCGCTATCTGAGCGTCGGCACGTTCTCAGGCTCTCTCTCTATCTGGGCTCCCTCTGCTGGTATGAGTTGGAAGGTAGAGGTGTTTGTATGTAGTGAGGGCCTCTTGTGGAGAAATCCATCCATGCACCCTTCTAGGTTCTGTGGCACCAATGCACAGCAGGGCGCCACATTTGGATCACCTGTACTGAGAAGCCTTTGGCTTTTCAGAGGGCGGTCTCAGAAGCCAAGCAGCTAGAGCCAAATTCTGAGGGGCCGGATGGAAAATCTGGCCCTAATGCAGCAGATCGTGGATTCGAGGAAGCATCAATGGATCATCCATTCTTAGACTGCTCAATGTTCCGAACCATGCTCTTTTTGGCCACATTGGAGCTATTAGGATAGTCTTGACCCCTTCCGACCTGATTTTTTGTAAAGTCCTTGGTATTAACAGAATCAGGGGAAAAGCATTAGCGAGCCCAACTTTCCAAGGGTGAGCGAATGCATCTATCCCTGTTGCTGAATCCTCGGGTTTTAAAGAGAAAAAGGCTCTTACTTTTGCGTTTTCCTGGTTCGCAAACAGGTCCACATCTGGGTATTCCCACTTTTGAACAATCATCTGAAATATCTTCGAGTTCATGCTCCACTCCCCTGGATGAATGTCTTTTCTGCTCAGAAGATCTGCATGATAGTTGTCGGAGCCCCTCAGATGCAGAGCCGATAAGGATAGTAGATTATGCTCCGCCCAGTGGAAGATCCTTTCGGAGATCATCTGTAACCTCCTGTTTCTTGTACTTTCCTGATGTCTCAAGTGGGCTACAGTTGTCATATTGTCCGAGTAGACTCTGACATGCGACCCCTGAAGCACAGTAGTGGCTGCCCATAGGGTTTCTTCCACCACTTTCATTTCTCTTAAGTTTGAGTACTGCTCTGCTATTTCTTGCGACCAGACCCCTTGGAAGGCCACGTGGGAGACTACTGCTCCCATCCCCTTTTGCTTGCGTCTGTTTTGACGGATAACAAGGGAAGTTGAATCCATGCTGAACTTTTCTCCAGATTTCCTGGACAGAGCCACCAATTTAAAGATGCTTTCACCTTCTCTGGCAGATGAATTCTGTTGGAGAGGGAACTTGGAGATCTGTCCCAACAGGAAAGGATGTAGTTTTGAAGGACCCTTGAATGCGCTTGAGCCCAAGGTACCGCCTGAATAGATGAGGTCATGGACCCGAGGACGGACATGGCGAATCTTAATGACACTCCGCTCTGGTTCTTTAGTGCATAAACTTTCGACCTCAACTGAATCTGCTTCTCTTTTGGCAGAAAAGAGGCTTGTTGCTGAGAATCCAGGAGAATTCCCAAGGAGGTCTTCATGGTGGAGGGAATCAGATCTGACTTTTGGTAGTTTATCAACCATCCCAAGGATTCCAGGATCTGGAGGGTCATCTGGAGGTCTCTTTCCAAACTTGAAACCGAGGGAACCATCACCAAAAAATTGTCTAAATATGGGACGATGCAGATATTCAGTTTCCTTAGATAAACCTACTACCTCTGCCATGATCTTTGTAAACAGGCGGGGTGCTGACGAAATGCCGAAGGGGAGTACATTGAATTGAAAATGAAGTACCTCTCGGTTCTGAGTTACAGCAAATCTGAGAAATTTTCTGTAATCCGGATGAATTGGCACGTGGTAGTAAGCCTCTGGCTGGTCTACTGTTGCCACGACAAATCCTTTTCCAATCAATAAGCTGCCATTGAGGAAGGAAGCTCGCAATTCTGCCTCCTACCTTCTTGGCGTCATTGTCTGTCCTGCCTAGAACCTTGAAAGATATTCCTACCTCTTCCCCCTTTTGTGTAACTCCAGCGACCAGTTTTACCCTTGCCTCTGTACTGAAATGCTTGCTGCTGTTGTTGTTGAGGGAGAAGAAATGGTCTCTTTCTGAAACTTTTTGGATTCTTTGGCTCTGGCAGAGACTTCTTCTTGTCGGATGCTTTCTCCAACAACTCGTCTAGGACCGCCCCAAACATATACTCTCCTTTAAATGGAATGGAACAAAGCTTAGATTGTGATGCGTTGTCCCCACTCCACATCTTGAACCACAAAGCTCTTCTCGTAGAATTTGATAATGCTGCCAATCTTGCCGCAATCTTGACCGACTCCGCCAAGGCATCCGCTAGGAATCCAGTGGCCTTCTGCAGAAAAGGAAGAGATGCTAGGAGGTCCTCTTGAGTGGTACCTTTCCAGAGATGTTCCTCTAGTTGTTGGAGCCAGAGGAACTTGGAACGAGCTACACAAGTTGAAGCGATATTAGTCTTCAGTGAAGCCGCCGATGTTTCCCATGCCTTCCTTAGAAGGCTTTCCATCTTCCTATCCATAGGATCTTTGAGCTGTGACGAGTCTTCAAAGGGAAGGGTTGTTTTCTTCGCAACCCTTGCCACCTGTACATCAACCTTCGGGACTTCCATCCATAGCTTAGCCGCCTTTTCATCTAGAGGGAATCTATCCTTCATTTCTCCTGCCATACTAAGCCTTTTCTCAGGTGACTCCCATTCATCCAAAATAAGACTCCAAATGTTGTCATGCACAGGGAACACTACCTTCTTCTTGGATTTCAGACCGCCAAACATTTCATCCTGAACTGTACTGGTTTCCTTCTCCTCTTCCACCTGCATCGTGTCTCTCACCTGCGACAACAATTCCTCCATATTCTCAGACGAAAAGTAATATTTCCCATCTTCCTCATGATCTTCACTTAGGACCCCTTCTTCCGGTTCCTCCATAGACCCTAATTCTGAATCAGAGGTCTCCCTAACCGTATATTTTCTCCTTTTGGGGGGAGATGGACCTTCAGCTCTGGCTTGTGAGAAGGAGGCTAGGGAAGATTGTATTTCCTGCCGAACCATTCCCCTGACTTCTTCCATAAGGGAAGGCTGTTCTTCCTTCACAATGTTGTCAGTGCATTTCCAGCAGAGGGGTTTCTTATGCCCTGAAGCTAGCTTTTTTATACAGATGGCACATTTGCGAACTGTAGTGCTTTCTCCCACTGTCGGTGCAGGATCCTTGTCTCCCTAAATTAAAAATAAAAAAAGGGGAGATTTAAAATATATTTAGGATCCTGCTCAAAAGAGAGTGGGGAATAACCTAGGACCTAGTACTTACTGGGGCCGGGTTAGCGCTGGGCTCTGCAGACGCAGGCTTTGGAACAGCACCCTCCATAGTAGCAGAATATTCTGTCCTACCTTAATGGAGTCTTCTTATCTGGGTCTTTTATAGGGGAGACCGAGATCCAGTGCCAAATTTTCACCTATCTAGTGAAGGATCCTCATTTTCAGGGCAAACCGCGGCTTCTCCTTTTGAATTTCCCGCCGCGGCCCCATGCGTTCCACGGTGGAACGCACCAGAAGTGACGTCCCGCTGGCCAAAAGCCTGACTTCCGGCACGCCGCCATGGAGGACAGAGGAGACTCCGGCCGGGGAGCAACAGGAGGCCCCCAGCCCCCAAAACCCTACTCGGCTTTACACGCAGGCGAGTGTGTGTGGGGGGGGTCCCGCTCTCAAGGAGACACGGGAGCTGCAAAGGAAGGAAGGTCGGAGGCGATCGCTCCCTGCAGCCCGGCAGGTAAATTTAATAGGGCCCTGCTTGCCGGCCGCAGGCACCCCAGGTAACCTCTTCATCCCATAGGGACAGGAAAACACTGGGGATTGTTGGGGGAAGGGGCTATTTAACCTCTTGTTTTCCTGTCCCTAATTAGGATGGGGATGCTACCTCCAGAAAATAACATTATACTTACCTTCTGATGGCCCCCGGTCTTTTCTCCACTGCGTCTGGTCTCTTGTATGGCTCGCGGTGGAGTGAAAGGATCTTCCATGACGTCATTTAGTCATTGGACAGGTCACGAGACTGCCGTGACCTGTTGAACATCCGCAACAAGACCACAGAGAAACAAATCAAGAAGAAACGTCACACTCACCGGAGTGTTGATCAGGTTCAGGAGATATTTCTTTCCCTCGTAAGTGTAAAACAGAGACGCAGTCAGGGCCTTCACCGTAATCCCGCGCTCCCTCTCCACCTGCAGCTTGTCCAGAACTTGCTTATTGGAGGAGGCTTTTGGAATACAACCTGAGGGAAGGAGCGAGACACCAGAATCCACACTGTTAGCTCGTAGTGGCAGTGTCTCCCTCCATACTTATCTGTCAATGGTAGCTTGTTTCTGTGTTTTATATATGTATTTTAGGTGTGTAAACCCTCTTCATGTGTACAGCAGCCTGGAATGAACGCTGCTTAAAAAATAAATAATAGAGTAAGGCCTCATTCAGACTTTCATCAGCTTTGTTTTGCATCCGAGAAGCTCTAAACTTTGATTTGGATCAAAATTCGACAGGTCAACGTGTTTCAGTGAAAAATACGCGGTCCGCAGAAATATGTGAACAGCCCTAGACTATAATAGATATGAGTTCTGTGAAAAACATGGATCGAGCTCGTACGAAATCCAACATTTCATTCTATAAATCTACATAAATTAAGTAACGTGCCAAATTGCTTTTTTTTTGGTTTATGTTTTGCGTGTACGGAGGGAAAGTTCCCAGTGCTAGTGTCTAGCTCACTGATTTTCCTTGCTTGGTGCCTGACGTCCCAAAAAACTGACAGTGAGCTATCAATCAAGATACAGAGGCTGGTGCTGGGCAGGGAAGCAACCTTGGAAGGCTGAGGCTTGGTTAGTGCTCCGTTACACCCAGAGCACTCAGAAATGCAGCAACAGATAAAAGATATAGAGGTGTCTATGGATTTAGCTTTCCAAATCCTGCATGGTCAT
The DNA here is from genome assembly GCF_046119375.1 of Phyllobates terribilis. Classification (NCBI taxonomy): domain Eukaryota; kingdom Metazoa; phylum Chordata; class Amphibia; order Anura; family Dendrobatidae; genus Phyllobates; species Phyllobates terribilis. Next base: position 603,115 of record NW_027363335.1, read on the forward strand.
GAATGGGAATTGGAGGGAGGGGTATATCTGATGGATTCCCTTAAATTGTTAATTGGCAATTGCAGTTCACATAGTTGCATATTACTTAATCATTAGAGCTACAAAAAATTGCACTTCAAGCACCAGTAAAACAGAGGCCAAAAAAGATTCCTTAGAGGCATCTGGTCACTATTAGTGATGATCGAGCGTGTTCTATCAACCCCTTCGGCAAGCACGCTCGGGTGCTCGCCGAGTATTTTGGCATGCTCGGCATTTCTTTTAAGGTCGCCGTGCCTGCAAGTGTCACGGCTGTTAGCGTGCTCGCTGAATGGGTTCATAGAACACGCTCGATCATCACTAGTCACTATACATTAGTATACAATAAAAAAACACATATCACATAGTGAATAACACAGACACTATTCAATACAGCAGGGTTGAGGTGTACTTTGTGGGACAAAATTACAGCATTTTTGAAAGACGCCATTCACTTTACTGTGCAACATATAGAAAAAAAAGGGCAATGAATTCCAAATAAAGTGAAATGGTGCAGAAGAAAACAAAAACATTTTACTGCTTTTAAAAAATTCTAAACTTTGCAAACAAATTGTTTGGCTTGTGTTCCAATTTTCTAAGACCGTTTTTAATACCATTTTGGGGTACAACTTTTTGATTGCTCCATCAAATGAATAGTCGTAATTTACTTACCGGTAACGGGATTTTTCAGAGACCATGACAGCACCACGAGAGAGGGGATCCGCCCACCAAGGAGAGGAAACATACAGGCTTAAAAGGGCGCCACCTCTCTCCCGCCTCAGTTTGGATTACAGAGCATTGAGAGGACTGCCAGGTTAATAAACACAGCAAACAATCACAAAATTGCCATACCAGACGAAACCTACTGAGTGTGAGATTATAATTAATAAAACGGGAGTGTTCCCACAAACGTGAAAGGAGGGAATATAAGGGTGCTGTCATGGTCTCCGAAAAATCCCATTACCGGTATGTAATTTAATATTTTATCGGTCGACCATGACAGCACCACGAGAGAATTACAGAGATGAAGTAATCTATTGAAGGACCACAGCCTGGAACACTCTTCTCCCAAAGGTGAGGTCAGCCGACACACCTATATCTAACCTATCGTGTCTATGGAATGTAGAGGGACAGGACCAGGTAGCAGCCTTAAATATGTCTTCTATCGAGACACCTGTCTTCTCAGCCCAGGAGGTCGCCACAGCCCGGGTGGAATGAGCCTTCAGCCCTTCTGGCCCTTCCTCGCCGCTAGATGTACAGACCAAAAGTTTGGACACACCTTCTCATTTAAAGATTTTTCTGTATTTTCATGACTATGAAAATTGTACATTCACACTGAAGGCATCAAAACTATGAATTAACACATGTGGAATTATATGCTTAACAAAAAAGTGTGAAACAGCTGAAAATATGTCTTATATTCTAGGTTCTTCAAAGTAGCCACCTTTTGCTTTGATGACTGCTTTGCACACTCTTGGCATTCTCTTGATGAGCTTCAAGAGATAGTCACTGGAAATGGTTTTCACTTCACAGGTATGTCTTGTCAGGTTTAATAAGTGGGATTTCTTGCCTTATAAATGGGGTTGGGACCATCAGTTGTGTTGTGCAGAAGTCTGGTGGATACACAGCTGATAGTCCTACTGAACAGACTGTTAGAATGTGTATTATGGCAAGAAAAAAGCAGCTAAGTAAAGAAAAACGAGTGTCCATCATTACTTTAAGAAATGAAGGTCAGTCAGTCCGAAAAATTGGGAAAACTTTGAAAGTGTCCCCAAGTGCAGTTGCAAAAACCATCAAGCGCTACAAAGAAACTGGCTCACATCAGGACCGCCCCAGGAAAGGAAGACCAAGAGTCACCTCTGCTTCTGAGGATAAGTTTATCCGCGTCACCAGCCTCAGAAATCGCAGTTTAACAGCAGCTCAGATTAGAGACCAGGTCAATGCCACACAGAGTTCTAGCAGCAGACACATCTCTTCAACAACTGTTAAGAGGAGACTTTGTGCAGCAGGCCTTCATGGTAAAATAGCTGCTAGGAAACCACTGCTAAGGACAGGCAACAAGCAGAAGAGACTTGTTTGGGGTAAAGAACACAAGGAATGGACATTAGACCAGTGGAAATCTGTGCTTTGGTCTGATGAGTCCAAATTTGAGATCTTTGGTTCCAACCACCGTGTCTTTGTGCGACGCAGAAAAGGTGAACGGATGGACTCTACATGCCTGGTTCCCACCGTGAAGCATGGAGGAGGAGGTGTGATGGTGTGGGTGTGCTTTGCTGGTGACACTGTTGGGGATTTATTCAAAATTGAAGGCATACTGAACCAGCATGGCTACCACAGCATCTTGCAGCAGCATGCTATTCCATCCGCTTTGCGTTTAGTTGGACCATCATTTATTTTTCAACAGGACAATGACCCCAAACACACCTCCAGGCTGTGTAAGGGCTATTTGACCAAGAAGGAGAGTGATGGGGGACTACGCCAGATAACCTGGCCTCCACAGTCACCAGACCTGAACCCAATCGAGATGGTTTGGGGTGAGCTGGACCGCAGAGTGAAGGCAAAAGGGCCAACAAGTGCTAAGCATCTCTGGGAACTCCTTCAAGATTGTTGGAAGACCATTTCCGGTGACTACCTCTTGAAGCTCATCAAGAGAATGCCAAGAGTGTGCAAAGCAATCATTAAAGCAAAAGGTGGCTACTTTGAAGAACCTAGAATATAAGACATATTTTCAGTTGTTTCACACTTTTTTGTTAAGTATATAATTCCACATATGTTAATTCATAGTTTTGATGCCTTCAGTGTGAATGTACAATTTCCATAGTCAAGAAAATACAGAAAAATCTTTAAATGCGAAGGTGTGTCCAAACTTTTGGTCTATACTGTATATGATAGAGAAATGGCCTCCCAATTCCATCTAGCTATGGTGGACTTCGTGACCTTAGACCGTTCCTAGTCCCTTGGTAGGATATAAACAACGAGTTATCTTTCCTAAAGCTTTTGGTAACTGAATGTTACCTAACCAGACATCTCCTCACTTCTAACGTATGTAACTCCACCTCTTTCTGGTTACTAGGATGTGGACAAAAGGAGGGTAGGAGGACTTCCTGAAGTCTGTTAAAACGAGTAGCTACCTTAGGGAGAGAGAGTGATTTTTAGACCAGATCCTGTCTATCATCCAGAATTTGAGTAAACGGCGAGGCCATAGACAGGGCCTGGATGTCACTAATGCTCCTGGCCGAGGTTAAAGATATTAAAGCGGTCTTAAGAGAGAGGGATTTAAGGGTTGCTGACTATTAGCTCAAACAGCGAGATAGTCAAGGCCTTTAGAACCAAATTTAAATACCAGGGAACCAAGCTGCTTTTAATAATGAGTCTAGATCTAAAAGCTGCCTTAATGAACCGAGAAACCCAGTAGTTACAAGCTACATCACAGCTATATAGGGCACCCAAGGCAGAAATCTGTACTTTAAGGGTGCTGGTGGATAACCCTAGTTCAAGACTTTTTTGTAAAAACTCCAAAGATTTGTCCTATTGGCACCCCCTCCCCATCAACCCCAGAACCAGAGAAAGACAAAAACTTTCTCCAACTTGTGGCATAAATCTGGGTTGTAACAGGTTTTCTCCTGTGCAGGATGGTTACTAGACCTTTGGAAAAACCTTTCTGATTTGGCAGTGTCCTTTCAAGTTCCACACCGTCAAGTGGAGGCCAGTTGCTTGAGGATGGAATATCGGACCCCGGAGAAGGAGATATGGAATCTCTGGAAGAACCCAAGGATCGTAGATGGACACCCTCCTGGGCCAAAAGGGTGCGATCAGCAGAACCCTGGCCTTGTCCTCCCTGATCTTTCTTATTACCATGAGAAGAACAGCCAACCAGGGGGGGAGGAGTCATACGCCAGGCTGAAATACCAACGAATCAGGAAAGCGTCCACAGCTAGGGGATTTAGGGAACACAAGATCTTTGTCTTCCGATTTAGTTTTGTGGCAATCGGATCTACCTGACCGGAGGCCCCCCCCCATCTTCGGCTATTTGGGTAAAAATTCCTTGATTTAGTTCCCATTCCCCTTGCATCAGAGGATAGCAGCTTGGGAAATCTGCTCTCATGTTTTCTTTTTCCCTTATATAGAGGGCCATCAGGGAAAGGAGGTGACTTTCTGTAATCTGGAAGAGATGATCTGTCACTCTCATCAGCGATCTTGACCATGTATCCCCCTGGTGGTTCACATATGCTACCGCAACTAGATTATCCAAGAGGATCTTTACATTCTGGCCCTGAAGGAAAGGTAAGAAATTATTCACCGCCTTGTCTACCGCCAGAAGTTCTTTTGCATTGGAGGAGAGACCCTTTTCGATATCTGACCAGTTCCCCTGGGCTACCATATCTCCCAGATGGGCTCCCCACCCTCTCGGACTCGCATCTGTGGTAATTGTTCTAGTGACCCTAAGTACCCAGGGAACCCCTCGAGATAGGTTAGGCTCATCCTGCCACCCCTATAAAGATTTTACTGACCGGGGTGATAAGGACATCTTCCCTTCCAAGTGCCCCTTAAGAGAAACTTCATTATGTAGCACATCCCACTGTAGAACTGTGGCGCCCCTGAAGATTCGACCCCCACAGGGATGCTGCACTTCTGTAATGGAGTGTAGTGTTCCTCCTCCGAGGTAAGAACAGCGTGATGGTCGGGACCCAACCTTTGCATCCAACACCACATTTCTCCACCAGAGGGGGCTAGTATGCACCAAGTGCTGCCCTCCTGGTTACAGGGAGACTGGGGAACCAAGAGTGAGGGGAACCAGTTAGTGGGTGAGGGTGGAGGACTTACAATTTAGTGACACTTTAAATTTCATATTTAATAAAAAGCCATCTTTGGTTTTGGTCTTTGTGCTGTTAATTACTGTGAGGTATTGTGATCTCCCACCCTGAACGTGGATCCTGTGTGAACCTACAGTGGATGGAGACACAGCCCTCATACCCCAGCCTTGGAACGAGGGGCAGGTTGCAGACGAGGAATGTCTCAACCCGGTCAAGGACCACGACCAAGAAGGCCCGGAGCTAAAGAGTGTAGCTCCACAGCAAATGGATCCCGGGGAGGATGCAGATGGAGCAGTGTACGCCACCTGTCCTCACCACCTGATATATTCAGAGGGAGTCCAGCTGCAAGAGGGGTACCGGCCCCCGACACCCGACCTTGCTACTCCATGTCCTGGTTGGTAAAGCCCGGTAGGCCCAGAGGATCCCATCGGGTATCGGAAGGAGCAGAGCTGCCACCCGTGCCCTTGATCTGAGAGGAGTTCAGAGGGAGATCCGGCCTATCTACACACACACAGACAGGAGAGGATACGGTCTGTAGTTCAGGAACACTCAGGTGCGGGGTCCCGATTGAATGCTGGACTTGCTCGGAGGTTGTCGGACCCCGGTCCCTGGTGACCGCAGGACTCCGTGGGGAGCAGGGAGTCGCCTTCCTTCTGCCATCTCTAATGTGAGTAAAGCCTTGGAAATTCATCCCTATGGCCTCCGGACTGTTCATTACGCGCCATTCCGTGCGACGCCGCGTCCCTACTGCCGCACTACTACCCCCCCTTTATCCTGCTTTACCGGCCCTGAGGCCGCGCTCCGCCTGTAGGGAGCGGCGAGAACTTTAGCCGCCATGACTCCAGGCCTCAGCGGACTGTAGTTGCGCTGGTGGCGCATCACCAGACACCACAGGTGGCGTAGTCGACAATTACCACTCAACCCGGAAAGCCCTAGCATTATTTTCAATGTGACGGTCCTGGGCAAGGAACGGGTCCAGGCCACGACTGCACCCCCGTTCTCAACATCTGACCCGACTCCGAGTACCCCCATCTTCCCAGGGCAGGGCTGAGAGCGTCACATCACCATGTGTAGGGGTGGATTCAGTGAGGAGAAGTGAGAGGAGCAGGGGCTCTGCAGGAGCTCTGCTCGGCAGGCAGGCTCGGCCTGTCATGCCCAAGAAGGAGAGAGGAGTGGGAGCTAGGGAGGAAGGCTCCAGTAACTTAAGGGATCCCAGGGGGTACGGTGAGTGCAGGACGGCACCCGTACGCCCGAATCTGCCAGGTGTCAGAGGGATCAGGCTGCAAGAAGGGAACCGGTCCCTGGACTAGCCGAGTTACTTCAGGTCTCGGCTGGAAAACTTTCATTGTGCAGTTGCCACAACCTCACCTAAGCCGCCGTGAAGGGCACCAAGCAAGGTCCAGGAACTTCAAGTTGCCCAGAGGGATCTCAAGGTAACAGATCGGCACTTTGTGTGGCGGGGCGCATGGCAGGAGGGAGAAGACCCACCGCGGGAAGTCAGCTAAGAAAGGAACATACAGAAAGGGGGTCCCGTTAAGTGCTCTTGAAGTACGTGGGAGAGTGCTGAGCCCCTGCCTGGTAAACGCAGCGCGACATGGGAGGCTGACACCTGTACAGTGCACCTGAGGAAGCTAAAGAACTGTGAGTAAACTCGGATGACTGCACCCCATTGTTTCTGTCAGTTATTTCTACAACGCTATCGCTCCTGCACTACAACGCCCAGCATCACCATCTGCATCTACACTGCCCTGGAGCTGTGCTCTGCCTGTGGAGAGCCATGCCAACCCAGCTACCCTAACATCTGCTTCAGAGGTCTGCAGCAGCGCCGGTACTCATTACCGGAAACCACAGGTGGCGTCACGAGACAAAACTGTTAACAAACCCTTTTTTTTTAAAGAGTGACCCCAGGGTACGGGCCCGTGACATCCGAAGAAGGTAAAGGCCCGGGTACCGAGTCACCCATATTCCCCCTGGGCGAGTCATACTACACCACACAGGAGAGCCGACAGATCCTCTATATACTACACCACACAGGAGAGCTGACAGATCCTCTATATACTACACAATACAGGAGAGCTGACAGATCCTCTATATACTACACCACACAGGACAGATCCTCTATATACTACACCACACAGGAGAGCCGACAGATCCTCTACATACTACACCACACAGGAGAGCTGACAGATCCTCTATATACTACACCACACAGGAGAGCTGACAGATCCTCTATATACTAAACCACACAGGAGAGCTGACAGATCCTCTATATACTACACCACACAGGAGAGCTGACAGATCCTCTATATACTACACCACACAGGAGAGCTGACAGATCCACTATATACTACACCACACAGGAGAGCTGACACATCCTCTATATACTACACCACACAGGAGAGCTGACAGATCCACTATATACTACACCACACAGGAGAGCTGACAGATCCTCTATATACTACACCACACAGGAGAGCCGACAGATCCTCTATATACTACACCACACAGGAGAGCCGACACATCCTCTATATACTACACCACACAGGAGAGCCGACAGATCCACTATATACTACACCACACAGGAGAGCTGACAGATCCTCTATATACTACACCACACAGGAGAGCTGACAGATCCTCTATATACTACACCACACAGGAGAGCTGACAGATCCACTATATACTACACCACACAGGAGAGCTGACAGATCCACTATATACTACACCACACAGGAGAGCTGACACATCCTCTATATACTACACCACACAGGAGAGCTGACACATCCTCTATATACTACACAATACAGGAGAGCTGACAGATCCTCTATATACTACACAATACAGGAGAGCCGACACATCCTCTATATACTACACCACACAGGAGAGCCGACAGATCCTCTATATACTACACCACACAGGAGAGCCGACAGATCCTCTATATACTACACCACACAGGAGAGCTGACAGATCCTCTATATACTACACAATACAGGAGAGCTGACAGATCCTCTATATACTACACCACACAGGACAGATCCTCTATATACTACACCACACAGGACAGATCCTCTATATACTACACCACACAGGAGAGCTGACACATCCTCTATATACTACACCACACAGGAGAGCTGACACATCCTCTATATACTACACCACACAGGAGAGCTGACAGATCCACTATACACTACACCACACAGGAGAGCTGACAGATCCTCTATATACTACACTACACAGGAGAGCTGACACATCCTCTATATACTACACCACACAGGAGAGCTGACAGATCCTCTATATACTACACCACACAGGACAGATCCTCTATATACTACACCATACAGGAGAGCTGACACATCCTCTATATACTACACAATACAGGAGAGCTGACAGATCCTCTATATACTACACCACACAGGACAGATCCTCTATATACTACACCATACAGGAGAGCTGACACATCCTCTATATACTACACCATACAGGAGAGCTGACACATCCTCTATATACTGCACCACACAGGAGAGCCGACAGATCCTCTATATACTACACCACACAGGAGAGCCGACAGATCCACTATATACTACACCACACAGGAGAGCTGACAGATCCTCTATATACTACACCACACAGGAGAGCTGACACATTCTCTATATACTACACCACACAGGAGAGCTGACAGATCCTCTATATACTACACCACACAGGAGAGCCGACAGATCCACTATATACTACACCACACAGGAGAGCTGACAGATCCTCTATATACTACACCACACAGGAGAGCTGACACATCCTCTATATACTACACCACACAGGAGAGCTGACACATCCTCTATATACTACACCACACAGGAGAGCTGACAGATCCTCTATATACTACACCACACAGGAGAGCTGACAGATCCTCTATATATTACACCACACAGGAGAGCCGACAGATCCACTATATACTACACCACACAGGAGAGCTGACAGATCCTCTATATACTACACCACACAGGAGAGCTGACAGATCCTCTATGTACTACACCACACAGGACAGCTGACAGATCCTCTATATACTACACCACACAGGAGAGCCGACAGATCCACTATATACTACACCACACAGGAGAGCTGACAGATCCTCTATATACTACACCACACAGGAGAGCTGACACATCCTCTATATACTACACCACACAGGAGAGCCGACAGATCCACTATATACTACACCACACAGGAGAGCTGACAGATCCTCTATATACTACACCACACAGGAGAGCTGACAGATCCTCTATATACTACACCACACAGGAGAGCCGACAGATCCACTATATACTACACCACACAGGAGAGCTGACAGATCCTCTATATACTACACCACACAGGAGAGCTGACACATCCTCTATATACTACACCACACAGGAGAGCTGACAGATCCTCTATATACTACACCACACAGGAGAGCTGACAGATCCTCTATATACTACACCACACAGGAGAGCTGACAGATCCTCTATATACTACACCACACAGGACAGCTGACAGATCCTCTATATACTACACCACACAGGAGAGCTGACAGATCCTCTACACACTACACCACATAGGAGAGCTGCCAGATCCTCTATATACTACACCACACAGGAGAGCTGACAGATCCTCTATATACTACACCACACAGGAGAGCTGACAGATCATCTGTATACTACACAATACAGGAGAGCTGACAGATCCTCTATATACTACACCACACAGGACAGATCCTCTATATACTACACCATACAGGAGAGCTGACACATCCTCTATATACTACACAATACAGGAGAGCTGACAGATCCTCTATATACTACACCACACAGGAGAGCTGACACATCCTCTATATACTACACCACACAGGAGAGCTGACAGATCCTCTATATACTACACCACACAGGAGAGCGGGCAGATCCACTATATACTACACCACACAGGAGAGCTGACAGATCCTCTATATACTACACCACACAGGAGAGCTGACACATCCTCTATATACTACACCACACAGGAGAGCTGACAGATCCTCTATATACTACACCACACAGGAGAGCTGACAGATCCACTATATACTACACCACACAGGAGAGCCGAGAGATCCTCTACATACTACACCATACAGGAGAGCTGACAGATCCTCTATATACTACACCACACAGGAGAGCTGACAGATCCTCTATATACTACACCACACAGGAGAGCCGACAGATCCTCTATATACTACACCACACAGGAGAGCCGACAGATCCTCTATATACTACACCACACAGGAGAGCTGACAGATCCTCTATATACTACACCACACAGGACAGCTGACAGATCCTCTATATACTACACCACACAGGAGAGCTGACAGATCCTCTACACACTACACCACATAGGAGAGCTGCCAGATCCTCTATATACTACACCACACAGGAGAGCTGACAGATCCTCTATATACTACACCACACAGGAGAGCTGACAGATCATCTGTATACTACACAATACAGGAGAGCTGACAGATCCTCTATATACTACACCACACAGGACAGATCCTCTATATACTACACCATACAGGAGAGCTGACACATCCTCTATATACTACACAATACAGGAGAGCTGACAGATCCTCTATATACTACACCACACAGGACAGCTGACACATCCTCTATATACTACACCACACAGGAGAGCTGACAGATCCTCTATATACTACATCACACAGGAGAGCTGACAGATCCTCTATATACTACACCACACAGGAGAGCGGGCAGATCCACTATATACTACACCACACAGGAGAGCTGACAGATCCTCTATATACTACACCACACAGGAGAGCTGACACATCCTCTATATACTACACCACACAGGAGAGCTGACAGATCCTCTATATACTACACCACACAGGAGAGCTGACAGATCCACTATATACTACACCACACAGGAGAGCCGAGAGATCCTCTACATACTACACCATACAGGAGAGCTGACAGATCCTCTATATACTACACCACACAGGAGAGCTGACAGATCCTCTATATACTACACCACACAGGAGAGCCGACAGATCCTCTATATACTACACCACACAGGAGAGCCGACAGATCCTCTATATACTACACCACACAGGAGAGCTGACAGATCCTCTATACACTACACCACACAGGAGAGCTGACAAATCCTCTATATACTACACCACACAGGAGAGCTGACAGATCCTCTATATACTACACCACACAGGAGAGCTGACACATCCTCTATATACTACACCACACAGGAGAGCCGACAGATCCTCTATATACTACACCACACAGGAGAGCCGACAGATCCTCTATATACTACACCACACAGGAGAGCTGACAGATCCTCTATATACTACACCACACAGGAGAGCCGACAGATCCTCTATATACTACACCACACAGGAGAGCTGACAGATCCTCTATACACTACACCACACAGGAGAGCCGACAGATCCTCTATATACTACACAATACAGGAGAGCTGACACATCCTCTATATACTACACAATACAGGAGAGCTGACACATCCTCTATATACTACACCACACAGGAGAGCTGACAGATCCTCTATATACTACACCACACAGGAGAGCTGACAGATCCTCTATATACTACACCACACAGGAGAGCTGACACATCCTCTATATACTACACCACACAGGAGAGCTGACAGATCCTCTATATACTACACCACACAGGAGAGCTGACAGATCCTCTATATACTACACCACACAGGAGAGCTGACAGATCTTCTATATACTACACCACACAGGAGAGCTGACACATCCTCTATATACTACACCACACAGGAGAGCTGACACATCCTCTATATACTACACCACACAGGAGAGCTAACAGATCCTCTATATACTACACCACACAGGAGAGCTGACAGATCCTCTATATACTACACCACACAGGAGAGCTAACAGATCCTCTATATACTACACCACACAGGAGAGCTGACAGATCCTCTATATACTACACCACACAGGAGAGCTGACAGATCCTCTATATACTACACCACCCAGGAGAGCTGACAGATCCTCTATATACTACACCACACAGGAGAGCTGACAGATCCTCTATATACTACACCACACAGGAGAGCTGACAGATCCTCTATATACTACACCACACAGGAGAGCTGACAGATCCTCTATATACTACACCACACAGGAGAGCTGACAGATCCTCTATATACTACACCACACAGGAGAGCTGACAGATCCTCTATATACTACACCACACAGGAGAGCTAACAGATCCTCTATATACTACACCACACAGGAGAGCTGACAGATCCTCTATATACTACACCACACAGGAGGGCTGACACATCCTCTATATACTACACAATACAGGAGAGCTGACAGATCCACTATATACTACACCACACAGGAGAGCCGACAGATCCTCTATATACTACACCACACAGGAGAGCCGACAGATCCTCTATATACTACACCACACAGGAGAGCCGACAAATCCTCTATATACTACATCACACAGGAGAGCTGACAGATCCTCTATATACTACACCACACAGGAGATCCGACAGATCCTCTATATACTACACCACACAGGAGAGCTGACAGATCCTCTATATACTACACCACACAGTAGAGCTGACATATCCTCTATATACTACACCACACAGGAGAGCTGACAGATCCTCTATATACTACACCACACAGGAGAGCTGACAGATCCTCTATATACTACACCACACAGGAGAGCTGACAGATCCTCTATATACTACATCACACAGGAGAACTGACACATCCTCTATATACTACACCACACAGGAGAGCTGACAGATCCTCTATATACTACACCACATAGGAGAACTGACAGATACTCTATATACTACACCACACAGGAGAACTGACAGATACTCTATATACTACACCACACAGGAGAGCTGACAGATCCTCTATATACTACACCACACAGGAGAGCCGACAGATCCACTATATACTACACCACACAGGAGAGCCGACAGATCCTCTATATACTACACCACACAGGACAGATCCTCTATATACTACACCACACAGGAGAGCTGACAGATCCTCTATATACTACACCACACAGGAGAGCTGACAGATCCTCTATATACTACACCATACAGGAGAGCTGACACATCCTCTATATACTACACCACACAGGAGAGCTGACACATCCTCTACATACTACACCATACAGGAGAGCTGACACATCCTCTATATACTACACCACACAGGAGAGCTGACAACTCTCTGGTATCTTCCAGTCACCTCCAGAGCTGCAGTCACTATTCTGCTGTTACATCGTGTCTTATCCTCCAGTCACCTCCAGAGCTGCAGTCACTATTCTGATGTTACATCGTGTCTTATCCTCCAGTCACCTACAGAGCTGCACTCACCATTCTGCTGTGATATTATGTCTTATCCTCCAGTCACCTCCAGAGCTGCAGTTACTATTCTGATGTTACATCAGCTCTTATCCTCCAGTCACCTCCAGAGCTGCACTCACCATTCTGCTGTTACATCGTGTCTTATCCTCCAGTCACCCACAGAGCTGTAGTTTCTATTCTGCTAATACATCAGGTCTTATCCTCCAGTCACCTCCAGAACTGCAGTCACTATTCTGCTGTTACATCATGTCTTATCCTCCAGTCATCTCCAGAGCTGCGATAACTATTCCGCTGTTATATCAGGTCTTATCCTCCAGTCACCTGCAGATCTGCACTCTCTATTCTGCTGCTACATCATGTCTTACCCTCCAGTCACCTCCAGAGCTGCAGTCTCTATTCTGCTGTTACATCATATCTTATCCTCCAGTCACCTCCAGAGCTGCAGTCACTATTCTGCTATTACATCGTGTCTTATCCTCCAGTCACCTCAAGAGCTGCAGTCAATATTCTGCTGTTACATCATGTCTTATCCTCCAGTCACCTCCAGAGCTGCACTCACTATTCTGCTGTTACATCGTGTCTTATCCTCCAGTCACCTCCAGAGCTGCAGTCACTATTCTGCTGTTACATCGTGTCTTCTCCTCCAGTCACCTCCAGAGCTGCAGTCACTATTCTGCTGTTAGTTCGTGTCTTATCCTCCAGTCACCTCAAGAGCTGTAGTCACTGTTCTGCTGTTACATAGTGTCTTAACCTCCAGACACCTCCAGAGCTGCACTCACTATTCTGCTGTTACATCGTGTCTTATCCTTCAGACACCTCCAGAGCTGCACTCACTATTCTGCTGTTACATCGTGTCTTATCCTTCAGACACCTCCAGAGCTGCAGTCACTATTCTGCTGTTACATCGTGTCTTATCCTCCAGTCACCTCCAGAGCTGCAGTCACTATTCTGCTGTTACATCATATCTTATCCTCCAGTCACCTCCGGAGCTGTAGTCTCTATTCTGCTGTTACATCAGGCCTTATCCTCCTGTCACCTCCAGAGCTGCAGTCACTATTCTGCTGTTACATCATGTCTTATCCTCCAGAGCTGCAGTCACTATTCTGCTGTTACATCGTGTCTTATCCGCCAGTCACCTCCAGAGCTGTAGTCACTATTCTGCTATTACATCGTGTCTTATCCTCCAGTCACCTCCAGAGCTGCAGTCTCTTTTCTGCTGTTACATCATGTCTTATCCTCCAGTCACCTCCAGAGCTGCAGTCTCTATTCTACTGTTACATCGTGTCTTATCCTCCAGTCACCTCCAGAGCTGCACTCACTATTCTGCTGTTACATCATGTCTTATCCTCCAGTCACCTCAAGGGCTGCACTCACTATTCTGCTGTTACATCGTGTCTTATCCTCCTGTCACTTCCAGAGCTGCACTCACTATTCTGCTGTTACATTATGTCTTATCCTCCTGTCACCTCCAGAGCTGCTGTTACACCATGTCTTATCCTCCATTCATCTCCAGAGCTGCAGTCACTATTCTGCTGTTACATCGTGTCTTATCCTCCAGCCACCTCCAAAGCTGCACTCAATTTTCTGCTGTTACATCGTGTCTTATCCTCCAGTCACATCCAGAGCTGCACTCACTATTCTGCTATTATTTCATGTTTTATCCTCCAGTTACCTCCAGAGCTGCACTCACTATTCTGCTGTTACATCGTGTCTTATCCTACAGACACCTCCAGAGCTGCAGTCACTATTCTGCTGTTACATTATGTATTATCATCCAGTCACCTCCAGAGCTGTAGTCACTATTCTGCTGTTACACCATGTCTTATGCTCCAGTCACCTCCACAGCTGCACTCACTATTCTGCTGTTACACCATGTATTATCCTCCAGTCACCTCCAGAGCTGCACTCACTATTCTGCTGTTACATCATATCTTATTCTCCAGTCACCTTCAGAGCTGCAGTCACTTTTCTGCTGTTACATCGTGTCTTATCCTCCAGTCACCTCCAGTGCTGCACTCACTATTCTGCTGTTACACTGTGTCTTATCCTCCAGTCACCTCCAGAGCTGCAGTCACTATTCTGCTGTTTCATGACATCTTATCCTCCAGTTACCTCCAGAGCTGCAGTCACTATTCTGCTGTTACATCAAGTCTTATCCTCCAGTCACCTCCAGAGCTGCACTCACTATTCTGCTGTAACATCGTGTCTTATCCTCCAGTCACCTCCAGCGCTGCAGTCACTACTCTGCTGTTATGTCATATCTTATCCTCCAGTCAACTCAATAGCTGCAGTCACTATTCTGCTGTTACATTATGTCTTATCCTCCAGTCACCTCCAGAGCTGCACTCACTATTCTGCTGTTACAATGTGTCTTATCCGCCAGCCACCTCCAGAGCCGCACTCCCTAATCTTCTGTTACATCGTGTCTTATCCGCCAGTCACCTCCAAAGCTGCAGTCACTATTCTGCTGTTACATCGTGTCTTATCCTCCAGTCACCTCCAGAGCTGCAGTCACTATTCTGATGTTACATCGTGTCTTATCCTCCAGTCACCTCCAGAGCTGCAGTCACTATTCTGCTGTTACATCATGTTTTATCCTCCAGTCACCTCCAGAGCTGCACTCACTATTCTGCTGTTACATCGTGTCTTATCCTCCAGTCACCTCCAGAGTTGCAGTCACTATTCTGCTGTTACATTGTGTCTTATCCTCCAGTCACCTCCAGAGCTGCAGTGACTATTCTGCTGTTAGTTCGTGTCTTATCCTCCAGTCACCTCAAGAGCTGCAGTCACTATTCTACTATTATTTCATGTCTTATCCTCCAGTTACCTCCAGAGCTGTAGTCACTATTCTACTGTTACATCGTATCTTATCCTCCAGTCACCTCCAGAGCTGCAGTCACTATTCTGTTGTTACAACACGTCTTATGCTCCAGTCACCTCCAGAGCTGCACTCACTATTCTGCTGTTACATCATATCTTATCCTCCAGTCACCTCCAGAGCTGTAGTCACTATTCTGCTGTTACACCATGTATTATCCTCCAGTCACCTCCACAGCTGCACTCACTATTCTGCTGTTATATCATGTTTTATCCGCCAGTCACCTCCAGAGCTGCACTCAATATTCTGCTGTTTCATCGTGTCTTATCCTCCTGTCACCTCCAGAGCTGCAATCACTATTCTGCTGTTTCATCAGGTCTTATCCTCCAGTCACCTCCAGAGCTGTAGTTTCTATTCTGCTATTACATCAAGTCTTATTCTCCAGTCACCTCCAGAGCTGCACTCATTGTTCTGCTGTTACATCATGTCTTATCCTCCAGTCACCTCCAGAGCTGCAGTCGCTTTTCAGCTGTTATATCGTGTCTTATCCTCCAGTCACCTCAAGAGCTGCAGTCACTTTTCAGCTGTTACATCGTGTCTTATCCTCCAGTTACCTCCAGAGCTGCAGTCACTATTCTGCTGTTACATCGTGTCTTATCCTCCAGTCACCTCCAGAGCTACACTCACTATTCTGCTGTTACATCATGTCTTATCCTCCAGTCACCTCAAGTGCTGCACTCACTATTCTGCTGTTACATCGTGTCTTATCCTCCTGTCACCTCCAGAGCTGCTGTTACACCATGTCTTATCCTC
Organism: Phyllobates terribilis; assembly: GCF_046119375.1. NCBI lineage: Eukaryota > Metazoa > Chordata > Amphibia > Anura > Dendrobatidae > Phyllobates > Phyllobates terribilis. The sequence continues at coordinate 619,996 of NW_027363335.1, forward strand.
CAGTCATCTCCAGAGCTGCAGTCACTATTCTGCTGTTACATCGTGTGTTATCCTCCAGTCACCTCCAAAGCTGCACTCAATATTCTTCTTTTACATCATGTCTTATCCTCCAGTCACCTCCAGAGCTGCAGTCACTCTTCTGCTGTTGCAACCTGTCTTATCCTCCAGCCACCTCCAGAGCTGCAGTCACTATTCTGCTGTTACATCAAGTCTTATCCTCCAGTCACCTCCAGAGCTGCAGTCACTATTCTGCTGTTACATCGTGTCTTATCCTCCAGTCACATCCAGAGCTGCACTCACTATTCTGCTATTATTTCATGTCTTATCCTCCAGTTGTTATGTTCTGCTACCAAAGCTAAGGAAAGAGAGGAGATCTGTCCCTACTATAAGACTCAGCTGAATCCCTACGATGTAACAGGGAACCTGATCCTGCGATCAGACCTGCTAAAGTCCTAATCTAGTCTGTACGGAGACCTATAGATTTGGGGAGGGAATCCCTACAAGTACTAAGGACTGGGAGGAATATGGGACACCTCCTAACAGAAATAGCAGCAGACAGACGAACAAACAAAATAGATAGAACCTAGAGGTCCGTAGACCAAGCAAACTAACAGAGTTAGATACAGAGCACAGGCTAGCTAGAAAGTAGATATACAATGAAGTCCAGCAAAGCCAGAAGGGCGGAGCAGGATTAAATAGGCCAACAAGGTCATGTGACCAGCAAAGGAAAAAAAACCTAACAGCAAGGTTCTAACAGTACCCCCCCTTCTAAGAGGATCCTCCGGATCCCCTAGGACCAGGCTTATCAGGAAATCTCCTGTGAAACGCTCTGATAAGTCTGGACGCGGAAACATCATCTGACCTCACCCAAGAGTTATCCTCGGGTCCGAAACCTTTCCAGGCCACAAGATACTGCAAACTACCTCTATACCGTCTAGAGTCAAGGATGCGAGAAATTTCATATTCCCCGTCCTCCACCACCGGAGGAACAGAGGCAGAGGCGTCACCATCCGACACAACAGCTTTTTTTAACAGAGAGACATGAAAGACCGGATTAATTCTCCAGGAGGTAGGAACCTCCAACCTAACAGCAGATTGGTTGACAACCTGAAGCACCTTAAAGGGCCCTACAAACTTGGGACCCAATTTCTTAGAAGGAATCCTCAACCGCAGATTCCTAGAGGACAACCAAACCATGTCACCAACAGCGAACAAAACCTCCTGTCGTTTCCTATCAAAGTAGTCTTTAGATTTTCTGTTGGCCTCCTGAAGATTACCACGCACATCCGTCCAAACTCTCTCCAAATCACCGGAAAAATTCTCCTCCTCAGGCACGGCAGATCCCAACTTGGAGAACGACCCAAACGACGGATGTCTCCCAGAACAACAAAAAAAAGGCGAACAACCAGCAGAAGAAGATGTATGATTGTTCAGAGCAAATTCGGCAAGTGGCAGAAACTCAGACCACCCCTCTTGATTGTCTGCCACAAAACAACGCAAGAACTGCTCAACATCCTGGTTTTTCCTTTCTGTCTGGCCATTAGATTCAGGATGATATCCGGACGAAAACGACAAATGAATTCCCAACCTGTCACAAAAGGCACGCCAAAAACGAGCCACGAACTGAGGACCCCTATCAGAAACAATGTCAGTAGGAACGCCATGAAGTCTGACAATTTCCTTGACAAAGGCCTTAGCGAGAGTTTTAGCGCAGGGCAGTTTGACGAAGGGAACCAAGTGACACATCTTGCTAAAACGGTCCACGACCACCCAGATGACAGTAAAACCCTCAGAGGGGGGAAGGTCAGTTATAAAGTCCATAGCCAAATGTGTCCAAGGAGCACTGGGGACCTCCAAAGGACAAAGCAACCCCGCAGCAGGAGTATGTGAGGACTTAGATCTAGCACATATAGTACATTGGCGCACCCACTTAATGACTTCCTTCTGCCATCCAGGCCACCAAAAACTGCGACCCACCAGTCTCTTGGTCTCAGAGATTCCGGGATGACCTGCCAACCGAGATTCGTGACACTCAACAAACAAATCTCTCCTAAAGGTCCCAGGCACAAACAACCTCCCATGAGGAGTGTTAGATGGGGCATTCTCCTGAGCTTTAAGAATCTCATCTTCCAAAACGGAGTCTAAAGCAGCTATCACAACACCTTCTTGTAAAATGTTTTCCTCTTTCTCAGCACCGACTATGGGAGAAAAACTGCGAGACAAGGCATCCGCCTTAACATTCTTAGTACCAGGGATGTAAGTAACGGAGAAATTAAACCGCGAGAAAAACAGTGCCCACCTAGCCTGACGGGCATTCAGGCGCTTGGCAGCGTCAAGATATATCAGATTTTTATGATCCGTAAGAACCTGAACGGGAAATTCCGCACCTTCCAAGAAGTGGCGCCAGTGTTCAAATGCGAGTTTAATAGCCAATAATTCCCGATTACCAATATCGTAATTCAATTCAGTCTCCGAAAATTTTTTTGAAAAAAATGCACAGGGATGTAATCCATCCCCGTTATCCTGAGACAATACTGCGCCAACCCCCACAGAGGAAGCATCAACCTCAACCAAAAACGGCCTAGTAACATCAGGCTGCATAAGGATGGGAGCAGAGGTGAACCTCTCCTTGAGATACACAAAAGCTTCAATGGCCTCAGAAGACCACTGAACCGCATCAGCACCTTTCCTGGTGAGATCAGTCAGAGGTTTGACAATACTAGAAAAATTTTTTATGAATTTTCTATAGTAATTGGCGAAACCCAAAAACCTCTGTATTGATTTCAAACCAATAGGCCTAGGCCATTCCTGCACAGCCTGAACCTTAACCGGATCCATCTCAAAACCTTTGCTGGAGATAATGTAGCCCAAAAAACTAATTCTCTGTACAGCGAACTCACATTTCTCCAGCTTAGCAAAAAGCGAATTGTCCATTAATAACTGTAATACCTCACGCACGCTCCGCCAATGAGACTCCAGATCTGGCGAATAAATCAAAATGTCATCCAAATACACAACCACATTTTTACCGATCAAAGGTCTAAGGATGTCATTAATCAGATTCTGAAAAAATGCAGGAGCATTAGTAAGACCAAAAGGCATAACCAGATTCTCAAAATGACCCACAGGAGTGTTAAAAGCAGTCTTCCATTCATCACCCTCCTTCATGCGCAACAGATTGTATGCCCCCTTAAGGTCAATTTTAGAGAACCACTTGGCCCCCAATAACTGGTTAAACAGATCAGGAATCAATGGCAGTGGGTAAGGATTGCGTACCGTAATTTTGTTAATCTCACGAAAATCCAGACAAGGACGTAAACCGCCGTCCTTTTTTTTTACAAAAAAAAATCCAACCGCCACAGGAGACTTAGAGGGCCTAATGTGACCGGCGGCCAAGCTTGTCTGTATGTATTCCTCCAAAGCCTTCCTCTCAGGAATAGTAAGGTTAAATAAACGACTTTTAGGAAGAGTCGCTCCAGGGACAAATTCAATAGAACAATCATAGTCTCTATGGGGAGGCAAAACCTGCGATTCTTTCTCAGAAAAAACTCTCCAAAAATCCTGAATAGGAACAGGCAATTCTCCCCTATCCAAAGCTGCAATACGCCCATTACAACACTTGTCATAACATTTATGGCTCCAGGATTTAATTTCACTGGTAGACCAATCCAGTACAGGATTGTGAAATTTTAACCAGGGCAAACCCAATATTACTGGAGAAGGCAAGTTATTCAACACTACCAAATCCAATTTCTCATGGTGAACACCATTAATAGTGAGAGGAAATTCACTGACCTTGAGAGTAATATTCTTCAAAGGGGAGCCATCCACAGAAACCACAGCAATGGGGGATGATAAAGGTTCAGGTTTTAAATTGAGTTTTTCCACGAATCCCCCATCAATAACATTCAGTGTAGACCCGCAATCAACAAACACCCGAAATTCCATTAATTTTTCCTGAGCAATCGTGGAAGCAGCTAAAAATATACCCTTGGAATTTAAACAGGCAATACGGGCATGACTGACCATTTTTTTTTCTTTCTTCATACGAAGCTCACAGCCTTTAATCAAATGACCAGATTTTCCACAATAGAAACACAAGCCTTCTGAAAAACGACGGTGTTTTTCTTGAGAGCGAGGTGCCACCGATCCAATCTCCATCGGTTCACCACTGTTAGTACACACATTATCATAACCAGAAACTGACATAGCAGAGGATTTGCTCTCATTAACCCTAGCACGCAGTCTTCTGTCCACCCGTATAGCTAATTGCATAGCCTGTTGCAAATCCTCAGGTGTAGGATAAGCAATTAGCAGGTCTTTAACCTTTTCACTGAGCCCAGCAAGAAATAGACTTTTCAGAGCAGAATCGTTCCACCCTGTTTGAGTGGACCAACGACGAAAATGTGTACAATATTTTTCCATATTACCTGATCCTTGTTTTAAACGTCTCAACTCAGTCTCAGCTGATGCCACACGGTCAGGATCATCATATAATAGTCCTAAAGCAGAAAAAAAACTATCCACTGATCTGAAGCATGTATCACTAGGTTGCAAAGAAAAGGCCCACTCCTGAGGCTCTTTGCGCAAAAGTGACATTATGAACCCTATGCGCTGGGATTCATCCCCAGAGGACTTGGGTCTCAAACGAAAATACAATAAGCAAGCATTTTTAAATGAAAAAAATTCTCGATGTTCACCAAAAAATAAATCCGGCAAACATACCTTAGGCTCCAAGAAATATGCTCCAGGACAGTTACTCACGTGCTGACGGAGCTCGGCCACTTCCAGAGAGAGTCCCTGCAGGTGTTTAGCCAAATCCTGAACCGACACCATGATGGAACAGAAAAATCTTTCCTTAGAGAATTTGCAGGCTGGACTTACTGTTATGTTCTGCTACCAAAGCTAAGGAAAGAGAGGAGATCTGTCCCTACTATAAGACTCAGCTGAATCCCTACGATGTAACAGGGAACCTGATCCTGCGATCAGACCTGCTAAAGTCCTAATCTAGTCTGTACGGAGACCTATAGATTTGGGGAGGGAATCCCTACAAGTACTAAGGACTGGGAGGAATATGGGACACCTCCTAACAGAAATAGTAGCAGACAGACGAACAAACAAAATAGATAGAACCTAGAGGTCCGTAGACCAAGCAAACTAACAGAGTTAGATACAGAGCACAGGCTAGCTAGAAAGTAGATATACAATGAAGTCCAGCAAAGCCAGAAGGGCGGAGCAGGATTAAATAGGCCAACAAGGTCATGTGACCAGCAAAGGAAAAAAAAACTAACAGCAAGGTTCTAACACCAGTCACCTCCAGAGCTGCAGTCACTATTCTGCTGTTACAACACGTCTTATCCTCCAGTTTCCTCCAGAGCTGCACTCACTATTCTGCTGTTACATCGTGTCTTATCCTCCAGTCACCTCCAGAGCTGCAGTCACTATTCTGCTGTTACATCGTGCCTTATCCTCCAGTCACCTCCAGAGCTGCAGTCACTATTCTGCTGTTGCATCATGTCTTATCCTCCAGTCACCTCCAGAGCTGTAGTCTCTATTCTGCTGTTACATCAGGTCTTATCTTCCAGAGCTGCAGTCTCTATTCTGCTCTTACATCGTGTATTATTCTCCAGTCACCTCCAGAGCTGCACTCACTTTTCTGCTGTTACATCGTGTCTTATCCTCCAGTCACCTCAAGGGCTGCACTCACTATTCTGCTGTTACATCGTGTCTTATCCTCCTGTCACCTCCAGAGCTGCTGTTACACCATGTCTTATCCTCCAGTCATCTCCAGAGCTGCAGTCACTATTCTGCTGTTAAATCGTGTCTTTTCCTCCAGCCACCTCCAAAGCTGCACTCAGTATTCTGCTGTTACATCATGTCTTATCCTCCAGCCACCTCCACAGCTGCAGTCACTATTCTGCTGTTACATCAAGTCTTATCCTGCAGTCACCTCCAGAGCTGCAGTCACTAATCTGCTGTTAGTTCGTGTCTTATCCTCCAGTCACCTCAAGAGCTGCAGTCCCTATTCTGCTGTTACATCGTGTCTTATCCTCTAGTCTCATCCAGAGCTGCACTCACTATTCTGCTATTATTTCATGTCTTATCCTCCAGTCACCTCAAGAGCTGCACTCACTATTCTGCTGTTACATCGTGTCTTATCCTCCAGTCACCTCCAGATCTGTAGTCACTGTTCTGCTGTTACATCTTATCTTTTCCTCCAGTCACGTCCAGAGCTGCACTCACTATTCTGCTGTTACATCATGTTTTATCCGCCTGTCTCCTCCAGAGCTGCACTCACTATTCTGCTGTTACATCCTGTCTTATCCTCCAGTCACCTCCAGAGCTGCAGTCACTATTCTGCTGTTACATCGTGTTTTATCCTCCAGCCACCTCCAGAGCTGCAGTCACTATTCTGCTGTTACATCAGGTCTTATCCTCCAGTCACCTCCAGAGCTGCAGTCACTATTCTGCTGTTACATCGTGTTTTATCCTCCAGCCACCTCCAGAGCTGCAGTCACTATTCTGCTGTTACATCAGGTCTTAACCTCCAGTCACCTCCGGAGCTTCAGTCACTATTCTGATGTTACATCAGCTGTTATCCTCCACTCACCTCCAGAGCTGCACTCACTATTCTGTTACATCGTGTGTTATCCTCCAGTCACCTCCAGAGCTGCACTCAACATTCTGCTGTTACAACGTGTCTTATCCTCCAGTCACCTACAGAGCTGCTCTCACCATTCTGCTGTGATATTATGTCTTATCATCCATTCACCTCCAGAGCTGCACTCACTATTCTGCTGTTACATCGTGTCTTATCCTCCTGTCACCTCCAGAGCTGCACTCACTATTCTGCTTTTACATCCTGTCTTATCCTCCTGTCACTTCCAGAGCTGCAGTCACTATTCTGCTGTTACATCCTGTCTTAACCTCCAGTCACCTCCAGAGCTGCACTTACCATAATGCTGTTACATCGTGTCTTATCCTCCAGTCACCTCCAGAGCTGTAGTCACTATTCTGCTGTGACATCATGTCTTAGCCTCTAGACACCTCCAGAGATGCAGTCACTATTCTGCTGTTACATCATGTCTTATCTTCCAGTCACCTCCAGAGGTTACAGTCACTATTCTGCTGTTTCATGACATCTTATCCTCCAGTTACCTCCAGAGCTGCAGTCACTATTCTGCTGTTACATCAAGTCTTATCCTCCAGTCACCTCCAGAGCTGCACTCACTATTCTGCTGTAACATCGTGTCTTATCCTCCAGTCACCTCCAGAGCTGCAGTCACTACTCTGCTGTTATGTCATATCTTATCCTCCAGTCAACTCAATAGCTGCTGTCACTATTCTGCTGTTACATTATGTCTTATCCTCCAGTCACCTCCAGAGCTGCACTCACTATTCTCCTGTTACAATGTGTCTTATCCGCCAGCCACCTCCAGAGCCGCACTCCCTAATCTTCTGTTACATCGTGTCTTATCCGCCAGTCACCTCCAAAGCTGCAGTCACTATTCTGCTGTTACATCGTGTCTTATCCTCCAGTCACCTCCAGAGCTGCAGTCACTATTCTGCTGTTTCATGACATCTTATCCTCCAGTCACCTCCAGACCTGAACGCACTATTCTGCTTTTACATCGTGTCTTATCCTCCAGTCACCTCCAGAGCTGCACTCACTATTCTGCTGTTACATCGTGTCTTATCCTCCAGTCACCTTCAGCGCTGCACTCACTATTCTGCTGTAACATCGTTTCTTATCGTCCAGTCACCTCCATTGCTGCAGTCACTATACTGCTGTTACATCGTGTCTTATCCTCCAGTCACCTCCCGAGCTGCAGTCACTATTCTGCTGTTACATCGTGTCTTATCTTCCAGTCACCTCCAGAGCTGCACTCACTATTCTGCTGTAACATCGTGTCTTAACCTCCAGTCACCTCCAGAGCTGCACTTACCATACTGCTGTTACATCGTGTCTTATCCTCCAGTCACCTCCAGAGTTGCAGTCACTACTCTGCTGGTACATCATGTCTTATCCCCCAGTCATCTCCAGAGCTGTAATCACTATTCTGCTGTTACGTCATGTCTTATCCTCCAGTCACCTCAATAGCTGCGGTCAATATTCTGCTGTTACATTATGTCTTATCTTCCAGTCACCTCCAGAGCTGCACTCACTATTCTGCTGTTACAATGTGTCTTATCCGCCAGCCACCTCCAGAGCTGCACTCCCTATTCTGCTGTTACAATGTGTCTTATCCGCCAGCCACCTCCAGAGCTGCACTCCCTATTCTTCTGTTACATCGTGTCTTATCCGCCAGCCACCTCTAGAGCTGCACTCAATATTCTGCTGTTACATCATGTCTTATCCTCCAGACAGCTCCAGAGCTGCACTCACTATTCTGCCGTTACATCGTGTCTTATCTTCCAGTCACCTCCAGAGCTGCAGTCACTATTTTGCTGTTACATCGTTTCTTCTCCTCCAACCACCTCCAGAGCTGCAGTCTCTACTCTGCAGTTACATCATGTCTTATCCTCCAGTCATCTCCAGAGCTGTAGTCACTATTCTGCTGTTACATCGTGTTTTATCCTCCAGTCACCTCCAGAGCTGCAGTCACTATTCTGATGTTACATCCTGTCTTATCCTCCAGTCACCTCCAGAGCTGCAGTCACTATTCTGATGCTACATCCTGTCTTATCCTCCAGTCACCTCCAGAGCTGCAGTCACTATTCTGCTGTTACATCATGTCTTATCCTCCAGACACCTACAGACCTGCGGTCACTATTCTGCTGTTACATCATGTCTTATCCTCCAGTCACCTCCAGAGCTGTAGTCACTATTCTGCTTCTACGTCATGTCTTATCCTTCAGTCACTATTCTGCTGTTACATCGTGTGTTATCCTCCAGTCACCTCCAGAGCTGCAGTCACTCTTCTGCTGTTACATCGTGTCTTATCCTCCAGTCACCTCCAGAGCTGCAGTCACTCTTCTGCTGTTACATCGTGTCTTATCCTCCAGTGACCTCCAGAGCTGCTGTCACTATTCTGCTGTTACATCGTGTCTTTTCCTCCAGCCACTTCCAGAGCTGCTATCAAAATTCTGCTGTTACATCATGTCTTATCCTCCAGTCACCTCCAGAGCTGCAGTCACTCTTCTGCTGTTACATCGTGTCTTATCCTCCAGTCACCTCCAGAGCTGCTGTCACTATTCTGCTGTTACATCGAGTCTTATCCTCCAGTCACCTCCAGAGCTGCAGTCACCATTCTGCTGTTACTTCCTGTCTTATCCTCCAGTCACCTCCAGAGCTGCAGTCACTATTCTGCTGTTACATCCTGTCTTATCCTCCAGTCATCTCCAGAGCTGTAGTCACTATTCTGCTGTTACGTCATGTCTTATCCTCCAGTCACCTCCAGAGCTGCACTCACTATTCTGCTGTTACATCGTGTCTTATCCTCCAGCCACCTCCGGAGCTGCACTCACTATTCTGCTCTTACATCATGTCTTATCCTCCAGTCACCTCAATAGCTGCGCTCACTATTCTGCTGTTACATTCTGTATTATCCGCCAGCCACCTCCAGAGCTGCACTCACTATTCTGCTGTTACATCTTGTCTTATCCGCCAGTCACCTCTAGAGCTGCACTCACTATTCTGCTGTTACATCATGTCTTATCTTCCAGTCACCTCCAGAGCTGCAGTCACTATTCTGCAGTTACATCGTGTCTTATTCTCCAGCCACCTCCAGAGCTGCAGTCACTATTCTGCTGTTACATCAGGTTTATCCTCCAGTCACCTCCAGAGCTGCAGTCACTATTATGCTATTACATCAGGTCTTATCCTCCAGTTACCTCCAGAGCTGCAGTCACTATTCTGCTGTTACATTCTGTATTATCCTCCAGTCACTTCCAGAGCTGCACTCACTATTCTGCTGTTACATTGTGTTTTATCCTCCAGTCACCTCCAGAGCTGTAATCACTATTCTGCTGTTACATCGTGTTTTATCCTCCAGTCACCTCCAGAGCTGCAGACACTATACTGCTGTTACATCGTGTCTTATCCTCCAGTCACCTTCAGAACTGCACTCACTATTCTGCTGTTACATCGTGTCTTAACCTCCAGTCACCTCCAGAGCTGCACTCACCATTCTGCTGTTACATTGTGTCTTATCCTCCAGTCACCTCCAGAGCTGCAGTCACTATTCTGGTGTAACATCATGTCTTATCCTCTAGTTACCTCCAGAGCTGCACTCACTATTCTGCTGTTACATCGTGTCTTATCCTCCAGTCACCTCCAGAGCTTCAGTCTCTATTCTGCTGTTACATCATGTCTTATCCTCCAGTCACCTCCAGAGCTGCAGTCACTTTTCTGCTGTTACATCGTATCTTATCCTCCAGTCACCTCCAGAGCTGCAGTTACTATTCTGCTGTTACATCATGTCTTATCCTCCAGTCACCTCCAGAGCTGCACTCACTATTCTGCTGCTACATCAGGTCTTATCCTCCAGTCACCTCCAGAGCTGCGGTCACTATTCTGCTGTTAAATCTTGTCTTATCCTCCAGTCACCTCCAGAGCTGCAATCACTATTCTGCTTTTACATCATGTCTAATCCTCCAGTCACCTCCAGAGCTGCATTCACTCTTCTGCTGTTACATCGTGTCTTATCCTCCAGTCACCTCCAGAGCTGCAGTCACTATTCTGCTGTTACATCGAGTCTTATCCTCCAGTCACCACAAGAGCTGCACTCACTATTCTGCTGTAACATCGTGTCTTAACCTCCAATCACCTCCAGATCTGCACTTACCATACTGCTGTTACCTTGTGTCTTATCCTCCAGAGCTGCACACACTATTCTGCTGTTACATCGTGTCTTATCCGCCAGCCACCTCTAGAGCTGCACTCACTATTCTGCTGTTACAAACGTGTCTTATCCTCCAGTCACCTCCAGAGCTGCAGTCACTATTCTGCTGTTACTTCATGTCTTATCCTCCAGTCACCTCCTGAGCTGCACCCACTATTCTGCTGTTACATCGTGTCTTATCCTCCAGTCACCTCCAGAGCTGCAGTCAGTACTCTGCTGTTACATCATGTCTTATCCTCCAGTCATCTCCAGAGCTGTAGTCACTATCCTGCTGTTACATCATATCTTATCCTCCAGTCACCTCCAGAGCTGCACTCACTATTCTGCTGTTAAAATGTGTCTTAAACGTCAGTCACCTCCAGAGCTGCACTCACTATTCTGCTGTTACATTGTGTCTTATCCTCTTGCCACCTCCGGAGCTGCAGTCACTATTCTGCTGTTACATCAGGCCTTATCCTCCAGTCACCTCCAGAGCTGCACTCACTATTCTGCTCTTACATCATGTCTTATCCTCCAGTTACCTCCAGAGCTGCAGTCACTATTCTGCTATTACATCAGGTCTTATCCTCCAGCCACCTCCAGAGCAGCACTCACTATTCTGCTCTTACATCATGTCTTATCCTCCAGTTAACTCCAGAGCTGCAGTCACTATTCTGCTGTTACGTCATGTCTTATCCTCCAGTCACCTCAATAGCTGCTCTCACTATTCTGCTGTTACATTATGTCTTATCCTCCAGTCACCTCCAGAGCTGCATTCACTATTCTGCTGTTACATCGTGTCTTATCCGCCAGTCACCTCCAGAGCTGCAGTCACTACTCTGCTGTTACATCATGTCTTATCCTCCAGTCATCTCCAGAGCTGTAGTCACTATTCTGCTGTTACGTCATGTCTTATCCTCCAGTCACCTCCAGAGCTACACTCACTATTCTGCTGTTAAAATGTGTCTTAATCGTCAGTCACCTCCAGAGCTGCACTCACTATTCTGCTGTTACATTGTGTCTTATCCTCTTGCCACCTCCGGAGCTGCAGTCACTATTCTGCTGTTACATCAGGCCTTATCCTCCAATCACCTCCAGAGCTGCAGTCACTATTCTGCTATTACATCAGGTCTTATCCTCCAGCCACCTCCAGAGCTGCACTCACTATTCTGCTCTTACATCATGTCTTATCCTCCAGTTACCTCCAGAGCTGCAGTCACTATTCTGCGATTACATCAGGTCTTATCCTCCAGCCACCTCCAGAGCTGCACTCACTATTCTGCTCTTACATCATGTCTTATCCTCCAGTTACCTCCAGAGCTGCAGTCACTATTCTGCTGTTACGTCATGTCTTATCCTCCAGTCACCTCAATAGCTGCTCTCACTATTCTGCTGTTACATTATGTCTTATCCTCCAGTCACCTCCAGAGCTGCATTCACTATTCTGCTGTTACATCGTGTCTTATCCGCCAGTCACCTCTAGAGCTGCACTCACTATTCTGCTGTTACATCATGTCTTATCTTCCAGTCACCTCCAGAGCTGCAGTCACTATTCTGCTGTTACATCAGGTCTTATCCTCCAGTCACCTCCAGAGCTGCAGTCACTAATATGCTATTACATCAGGTCTTATCCTCCAGCCACCTCCAGAGCTGCACTCAATATTCTGATCTTACATCATGTCTTATCCTCCAGTTACCTCCAGAGCTGCAGTCACTATTCTGATCTTACATCATGTCTTATCCTCAAGTTACCTCCAGAGCTGCAGTCACTATTCTGCTGTTACATTCTGTCTTATCCTCCAGTCACTTCCGGAGCTGCACTCACTATTCTGCTGTTACATTGTGTCTTATCCTCCAGTCACCTCCAGAGCTGTAATCACTATTCTGCTGTTACATCGTGTTTTATCCTCCAGTCACCTACAGAGCTGCGGTCACTATTCTGCTGTTACATCGTGTCTTATCCTCCAATTACCTCCAGAGCTGCAGTTACTATTCTGCTGTTACATCATTTCTTATACTCCAGTCACCTCCAGAGCTGCAGTCACTATTCTGCTGTTACATCGTGTCTTATCCTCCAGTCACCTCCAGAGCTGCATTCACTATTCTACTGTTACATGACATCTTATCCTCCAGTCACCTCCAGAGCTGCACTAAGTATTTTGCTGTTACTTCGTGTCTTATCCTCCTGTCACCTCCAGATCTGCACTCACTATTCTGCTGTTACACCTTGTACTATCCTCCAGTCACCTCCATAGCTGCACTCACTATTCTGCTGTTACATCGTGTCTTATCCTCCAGTCACCTCCAGAGCTGCAGTCTCTATTCTGCTTTTATATCATGTCTAATCCTCCAGTCACCTCCAGAGCTGCTTTCACTATTCTACTGTTACATGACACATTATCCTCCAGTCACCTCCAGAGCTGCATCACTGTTCTGCTGTTACATGACATCTTATCCTCCAGCCACCTCCAGAGCTGCAGTCACTGTTCTGCTGTTACATGACATCTTATCCTCCAGCCACCTCCAGAGCTGCTGTCACTATTCTGCTGTTACATTATGTCTTATCCTCCAATTACCTCCAGAGCTGCAGTTACTATTCTGCTGTTACATCATTTCTTATCCTCCAGTCACCTCCAGAGCTGCAGTCACTATTCTGCTGTTACATCGTGTCTTATCCTCCAGTCACCTCCAGAGCTGCAGTCACTATTCTGCTGTTACATCATTTCTTATCCTCCAGTCACCTACAGAGCTGCGGTCACTATTCTGCTGTTACATCGTGTCTTATCCTCCAGTCACCTCCAGAGCTGCAGTCTCTATTCTGCTTTTATATCATGTCTAATCCTCCAGTCACCTCCAGAGCTGCTTTCACTATTCTACTGTTACATGACACATTATCCTCCAGTCACCTCCAGAGCTGCATCACTGTTCTGCTGTTACATGACATCTTATCCTCCAGCCACCTCCAGAGCTGCAGTCACTGTTCTGCTGTTACATGACATCTTATCCTCCAGCCACCTCCAGAGCTGCTGTCACTATTCTGCTGTTACATTATGTCTTATCCTCCAATTACCTCCAGAGCTGCAGTTACTATTCTGCTGTTACATCATTTCTTATCCTCCAGTCACCTCCAGAGCTGCAGTCACTATTCTGCTGTTATATCGTGTCTTATCCTCCAGTCACCTCCAGAGCTGCATTCACTATTCTACTGTTACATGACATCTTATCCTCCAGTCACCTCCAGAGCTGCACTAAGTATTTTGCTGTTACTTCGTGTCTTATCCTCCTGTCACCTCCAGAGCTGCACTCACTATTCTGCTGTTACACCTTGTACTATCCTCCAGTCACCTCCATAGCTGCACTCACTATTCTGCTGTTACATCGTGTCTTATCCTCCAGTCACCTCCAGAGCTGCACTCACTGTTCTGCTGTTACATCGTGTCTTATCCTCCAGTCACCTGCAGAGCTGCAGTCACTATTCTGCTGTAACATCGTGTCATATCCTCCATTCACCTCCAGAGCTGCACTTACCATTCTGCTGTTATATTGTGTCTTATCCTCCAGTCACCTCCAGAGCAGTAGTCACTATTTTGCTGTTACATCATGTCTTATCCTCCAGACACCTCCAGAGCTGCAGTCACATTTCTGCTGTTACATCGTGTCTTATCCTCCAGTCACCTCCAGAGCTGCAGTCACTATTCTGCTGTTACATCATGTCTTATCCTCCAGTTACTTCCAGAGCTGCACTCGCTATTCTGCTGTTACATCGTGTCTTATCCTCCAGTCACCTCCAGAGCTGCAGTTACTATTCTGTTGTTAAATCATGTCTTATCCTCCAGTCAACTCCAGAGCTGTAGTCACTATTCTGCTGTTACATCGTGTCTTATCCTCCAGTCACCCCAAGAGCTGCACTCACTATTCTGCTGTTACATCTTGTCTTCTCCTCCAGTCACCTACAGAGCTGAAGTCTCTATTCTGCTGTTACATCATGTCTTATCCTGCAGTCACCTCCAGAGCTGTAGTCTCTATTCTGCTGTTACATCATGTTTTATCTGCCAGTCACCTCCAGAGCTGCACTCACTATTCTGCTGTTACATCGTGTCTCATCCTCCAGTCACCTCCAGAGCTGCACTCACCATTCTGCTGTTACATCGTGTCTTATCCTCCAGTCACCTCCAGAGGTGCAGTCACTATTCTGCTGTTACATCATGTCTTATCCTCCAGTCACCTCCAGAGCTGCACTCACTATTCTGTTGTTACATCATGTCTTATCCTCCTGTCACCTCCAGAGCTGCAGTCACTATTCTGCTGTTACTTCATGTCTTATCCTTCAGTCAACTCCAGAGCTGTAGTCTCTATTCTGCTGTTACATCAGGTCTTATCCTCCATTCACCTCCAGAGCTGCAGTCACTATTCTGCTGTAACATCACGCCTTATCTTCCAGTCACCTCCAGATCTGCACTCACTATTCTGCAGTTACATCGTGTCTTATCCTCCAGTCACCTCCAGATCTGCACTCACCATTCTGCTGTTACATTTTGTCTTATCCTCCAGTCACCTCCAGAGCTGCTCTCACTATTCTGCAGTAAAATCAGGTCTTTTCCTCCAGCCACCTCCAGAGCTGTTGTCACTATTCTGCTGTTACATTATCTCTTATCCTCCAGTTACCTCCTGAGCTTCAGTCACTATTCTGCTTTTACATCGTGTCTTATCCTCCATTTACCTCCAGAGCTGCCGTTACTATTCTGCTGTTACATCATGTCTTATCCTCCAGTCACCTCCAGAGCTGCACTTAATATTCTGCTGTTACATCATCTCTTATACTCCAGTCACCTCCAGAGCTGCATTCTCTATTCTGCTCTTACATCATGTCTTATCCTCCAGTCACCTCCAGAGCTGCAGTACCTATTCTGCTGTTACATCGTGTCTTATCCTCCTGTTACCTCCAGAGCTGCAGTCACTATTCTGCTGTTACATCATGGCTTATCCTCCACTCACCTCCAGAGCTGTGGTCACTATTCTGCTGTTACATCAGGTCTTATCCTCCAGTCACCTCCAGAGCTGTAGTCACTATTCTGCTGTTACATCAGGTCTTATCCTCCAGTCGCCTCTAGAGCTGCAGTCTCTATTCTGCTGTTACATCATGTCTTATCCTGTAGTCACCTCCAGAGCTGCAGTCACTTTTCTGCTGTTACATCGTGTCTTATCCTCCAGCCACCTCCAGAGCTGCACTCACTATTCTGCTGTTACATCGTGTCTCATCCTCCAGTCACCTCCAGAGCTGCAATAACTATTCTGTTGTTACATCATGTCTTATCCTCCAGTCACCTCCAGACGTGCAGTCACTATTCTGCTGTTACATCATGCCTTTTCCTCCAGCCACATCCAGAGCTGCACTCACTATTCTGTTGTTACTTCATGTCTTATCCTCCAGTCAACTCCAGACGTGCAGTCACTATTCTGCTGTAACATCACGCCTTATCCTCCAGTCACCTCCAGAGCTGCACTCACTATTCTGCTTTTACATTGTCTTATCCTCCAGTCACCTCCAGAGCTGCAGTTACTATTCTGCTGTTACATCGTGTCTTATCCTCCAGTCACCTCCAGAGCTGCATTCACTATTCTACTGTTACATGACATCTTATCCTCCAGTCACCTCCAGACCTGCACTCACTATTCTGCTGTTACATCGTGTCTTATCCTCCAGTCACCTCCAGAGCTGCACTCACTATTCTGCTGTTACATCGTGTCTTATACTCCAGTGCTGCAGTCACTGTTCTGCTGTTACATCGTGTCTTATCCTCCAGTCACCTCCAGAGCTGCACTCACTGTTCTGCTGTTACATGACATCTTATCCTCCAGCCACCTCCAGAGCTGCTGTCACTATTCTGCTGTTACATTATGTCTTATCCTCCAATTACCTCCAGAGCTGCAGTTACTATTCTGCTGTTACATCGTGTCTTATCCTCCAGTCACCTCCAGAGCTGCATTCACTATTCTACTGTTACATGACATCTTATCCTCCAGTCACCTACAGAGCTGCACTAAGTATTCTGCTGTTACTTCGTATCCTATCCTCCAGTCACCTCCAGAGCTGCAGTCACTTTTCTGCTGTTACATCGTGTCTTATACTCCAGCCTCCTACAGAGCTGCACTCACTATTCTGCTGTTACATCGTGTCTTATCCTCCAGTGCTGCAGTCACTGTTCTCCTGTTACATCGTGTCTTATCCTCCAGTCACCTCCAGAGCTGCACTCACTGTTCTGCTGTTACATCATGTCTTATCCTCCAGTCATCTGCAGAGCTGCAGTCACTATTCTGCTGTTACATTGTGTCTTATCCTCCAGTCACCTCCAGAGCTGTAGTCACTATTTTGCTGTTACATCGTGTCTTATCCTCCAGTCACCTCCAGAGCTGCAGTCACTTTTCTGCTGTTACATCGTGTCTTATCCTCCAGTCACCTCCAGAGCTGCAGTCACTATTCTGCTGTTACATCATGTCTTATCCTCCAGTTACTTCCAGAGCTGCACTTGCTATTCTGCTGTTATATCGTGTCTTATCCTCCAGTCACCTCCAGAGCTGCAGTTACTATTCTGCTGTAACATCATGTTTTATCTGCCAGTCACCTCCAGAGCTGCACTCACTATTCTGCTGTTACATCGTGTCTCATCCTCCAGTCACCTCCAGAGCTGCAATAACTATTCTGTTGTTACATCATGTCTTATCCTCCAGTCACCTCCAGAGGTGCACTCACTATTCTGTTGTTACATCATGTCTTATCCTCCTGTCACCTCCAGAGCTGCAGTCACTATTCTGCTGTTACTTCATGTCTTATCCTTCAGTCAACTCCAGAGCTGTAGTCTCTATTCTGCTGTTACATCAGGTCTTATACTCCAGTCACCTCCAGAGCTGCACTCACCATTCTGCTGTTACATTTTGTCTTATCCTCCAGTCACCTCCAGAGCTGCTCTCACTATTCTGCAGTAAAATCAGGTCTTACCCTCCAGCCACCTCCAGAACTGTTGTCACTATTCTGCTGTTACATTATGTCTTATCCTCCAGTTACCTCCTGAGCTTCAGTCACTATTCTGCTTTTACATCGTGTCTTATCCTCCAGTCACCTCCAGAGCTGCACTTAATATTCTGCTGTTACATCATCTCTTATCCTCCAGTCACCTCCAGAGCTGCATTCTCTATTCTGCTCTTACATCATGTCTTATCCTTCAGTCACCTCCAGAGCTGCACTAACTATTCTGCTGTTACAACGTGTCTTATCCTCCTGTTACCTCCAGAGCTGCAGTCACTATTCTGCTGTTACATCGTGTCTTATCCTCCACTCACCTCCAGAGCTGTGGTCACTATTCTGCTGTTACATCAGGTCTTATCCTCCAGTCACCTCCAGAGCTGTAGTCACTATTCTGCTGTTACATCAGGTCTTATCCTCCAGTCGCCTCCAGAGCTGCAGTCTCTATTCTGCTGTTACATCATGTCTTATCCTGTAGTCACCTCCAGAGCTGCAGTCACTTTTCTGCTGTTACATTGTGTCTTATCCTCCAGCCACCTCCAGAGCTGCACTCACTATTCTGCTGTTACATCGTGTCTCATCCTCCAGTCACCTCCAGAGCTGCACTCACTATTCTGCTTTTACATTGTCTTATCCTCCAGTCACCTCCAGAGCTGCAGTTACTATTCTGCTGTTACATCGTGTCTTATCCTCCAGTCACCTCCAGAGCTGCATTCACTATTCTACTGTTACATGACATCTTATCCTCCAGTCACCTCCAGATCTGCACTCACTATTCTGCTGTTACATCGTGTCTTATCCTCCAGTCACCTCCAGAGCTGCACTCACTATTCTGCTGTTACATCGTGTCTTATACTCCAGTGCTGCAGTCACTGTTCTGCTGTTACATCGTGTCTTATCCTCCAGTCACCTCCAGAGCTGCACTCACTGTTCTGCTGTTACATGACATCTTATCCTCCAGCCACCTCCAGAGCTGCTGTCAATATTCTACTGTTACATTATGTCTTATCCTCCAATTACCTCCAGAGCTGCAGTTACTATTCTGCTGTTACATCGTGTCTTATCCTCCAGTCACCTCCAGAGCTGCATTCACTATTCTACTGTTACATGACATCTTATCCTCCAGTAACCTCCAGAGCTGCACTAAGTATTCTGCTGTTACTTCGTATTCTTTCCTCCAGTCACCTCCAGAGCTGCAGTCACTTTTCTGCTGTTACATCGTGTCTTATCCTCCAGCCTCCTACAGAGCTGCACTCACTATTCTGCTGTTACATCGTGTCTTATCCTCCAGTGCTGCAGTCACTGTTCTCCTGTTACATCGTGTCTTATCCTCCAGTCACCTCCAGAGCTGCGCTCACTATTCTGCTGTTACATCATGTCTTATCCTCCAGTCATCTGCAGAGCTGCAATCACTATTCTGCTGTTACATTGTGTCTTATCCTCCAGTCACCTCCAGAGCTGCAGTCACTTTTCTGCTGTTACATCGTGTCTTATCCTCCAGTCACCTCCAGAGCTGCAGTCACTATTCTGCTGTTACATCATGTATTATCCTCCAGTTACCTCCAGAGCTGCACTTGCTATTCTGCTGTTATATCGTGTCTTATCCTCCAGTCACCTCCAGAGCTGCAATAACTATTCTGTTGTTACATCATGTCTTATCCTCCAGTCACCTCCAGAGCTGCACTCACTATTCTGCTGTTACATCATGTCTTATCCTCCAGTCACCTCCAGAGCTGCACTCACTATTCTGTTGTTACATTATGTCTTATCCTCCAGTCACCTCTAGAGCTGCTCTCACTATTCTGCAGTAAAATCAGGTCTTATCCTCCAGCCACCTCCAGAGCTGTTGTCACTATTCTGCTGTTACATTATGTCTTATCCTCCAGTTACCTCCTGAGCTTCAGTCACTATTCTGCTTTTACATCGTGTCTTATCCTCCAGTTACCTCCAGAGCTGCCGTTACTATTCTGCTGTTACATCATGTCTTATCCTCCAGTCACCTCCAGAGCTGCACTTAATATTCTGCTGTTACATCATCTCTTATCCTCCAGTCACCTCCCGAGCTGCATTCTCTATTCTGCTCTTACATCATGTCTTATCCTTCAGTCACCTCCAGAGCTGCAGTAACTATTCTGCTGTTACATCGTGTCTTATCCTCCTGTTACCTCCAGAGCTGCAGTCACTATTCTGCTGTTACATCATGGCTTATCCTCCACTCACCTCCAGAGCTGTGGTCACTATTCTGCTGTTACATCAGGTCTTATCCTCCACTCACCTCCAGAGCTGTGGTCACTATTCTGCTGTTACATCAGGTCTTATCCTCCAGTCGCCTCCAGAGCTGCAGTCTCTATTCTGCTGTTACATCATGTCTTATCCTGTAGTCACCTCCAGAGCTGCAGTCACTTTTCTGCTGTTACATCGTGTCTTATCCTCCAGCCACCTCCAGATCTGCACTCACTATTCTGCTGTTACATCGTGTCTCATCCTCCAGTCACCTCCAGAGCTGCAATAACTATTCTGTTGTTACATCATGTCTTATCCTCCAGTCACCTCCAGACGTGCAGTCACTATTCTGCTGTTACACCATGTCTTATCCTCCAGTCACCTCCAGACCTGCGGTCACTATTCTGCTGTTACATTATGTCTTATCCTCCAGTCACCTCCAGAGCTGTAGTCACTATTCTGCTGTTACATCATGTCTTATCCTCCAGTCAACTCCAGAGCTGTAGTCACTATTCTGCTGTTACATCAGGTCTTATCCTCCAGTCACCTCCAGAGCTGCAGTCTCTATTCTGCTGTTACATCAGGTCTTATCCTCCAGTCGCCTCCAGAGCTGCAGTCTCTATTCTGCTGTTACATCCTGTCTTATCCTCCATTCACCTCCAGAGATGCAATCACTGCTCTGCTATTACATCAGGTCTTATCCTCCAGTCACCTCCAGAGCTGCACTCAGTATCTGCTGTTACTTCGTGTCTTATCTTCCAGTCACCTCCAGATCTGCACTCACTATTCTGCTGTTACATCGTGTCTTATCCTCCAGTCTCCTCCAGAGCTGCAGTCGCTGTTCTGCTGTTACATCGTGTCTTATCCTCCAGTCACCTCCAGAGCTGCACTCATTGTTCTGCTGTTACATCGTGTCTTATCCTCCAGTCACCTCCAGAGCTGCAGTCACTATTCTGTTACATCAGGTCTTATCCTCCAGTCACCTCCAGAGCTGCACTCACTATTCTGCTGTAACATCGTGTCTTATCGTCCAGTCACCTCCAGATCTGCAATTACCATTCTGCTGTTACATTGTGTCTTATCCTCCAGTCACCTCCAGAGCTGTAGTCACTATTCTGATGTTACATCGTGTCTTATCCTCCAGTCACCCCAAGAGCTGCACTCACTATTCTGCTGTTACATCATGTCTTATCCTGCAGTCACCTCCAGAGCTGCAGTCTCTTATTCTCCTGTAACATCATGCCTTATCCTCCAGCCACCTCCAGAGCTGCAGTCAGTATTCTGCTTTTACATCGTGTCTTATCCTCGTCATCTAAAGGGCTGCACTCACTATTCTGCTGTTACATCGTGTCTTATCCTCCAGTCACCTTAAGAGCTGCACTCACTATTCTGCTGTTAAGTTACGTCCTATCCTCCATTCACCTCCAGAGCTGCAGTCACAATTCTGCTGTAACATCATGTTTTATCTGCCAGTCACCTCCAGAGCTGCACTCACTATTCTCCTGTTACATCGTGTCTCATCCTCCAGTCACCTCCAGAGCTGCAGTCACTATTCTGCTCTAACATCATGTGTTCTCCTCCAGTTACCTCCATAGCTGCAGTCACTATTCTGCTGTTGCATCCTGTCTTATCCTCCACTTACCTCCAGAGCTGTGGTCACTATTCTGCCATTACATCAGGTCTTATCATCCAGTCTTCTCCAGAGCTGTAGTCACTATTCTGCTGTTACGTCATGTCTTATTTTCCACTCACCTCCAGAGCTGCAGTCACTATTCTGCTGTTACAACGTGTCTTATCCTCCAGCCACCTTCAGAGCTGCAGTCACTATTCTGCTGTTACATCAGGTCTTATACTCCAATCACCTCCAGAGCTGCAGTCACTATTCTGCTGTTACATCCTGTCTTATCCTCCATTCACCTCCAGAGATGCAATCACTGTTCTGCTATTACATCAGGTCTTATCCTCCAGTCACCTCAAAAGCTGCAGTCACTATTCTGTTGTTACATCGTGTCTCATACTCCAGTCACCTACAGAGCTGCACTCACTATTCTGCTGTTAATTCATTTCTTATCCTCCAGTCACCTCCAGTGCTGCAGTCACTATTCTGCTGTTACATCGTGTCTTATCCTCCAGCCACCTCCAGAGCTCCACTCACTGTTCTGCTGTTACATCGAGTCTTATCCTCCAGTCACCTCCAGAGCTGCACTCACTATTCTGCTATTACATCTTGTCTTATCCTCCAGTCACCTTCAGAGCTGCTCTCACTATTCTGCTGTTACATAATGTCTTATCCTCCAGTTACCTCCAGAGCTGTAGTCACTATTCGGCTGTACATCATGTCATATCCTTTATTCCCCTCCAGAGCTGTAGTCTCTTTTCGGCTGTTACATCGTGTCTTATCCTCCAGTCACCTCCAGAGCTGCAGTCACTATTCCGCTGTTACATCGTGTCTTATCCTCCAGCTACCTCCAGAGCTGCAGTCACTATTCTGCTGTTACATCGTGTCTTATCCTCCAGCCACCTCCAGAGCTGCACTCACTATTCTGCTGTTACATCATGTCTTATCCTCCAGTCACCTCCAGAGCTGCACTCACTATTCTGCTGTTACATTATGTCTTATCCTCCAGTTACCTCCAGAGCTGCACTCACTGTTCTGCTGTTACATGACATCTTATCCTCCAATTACCTCCAGAGCTGCAGTTACTATTCTGCTGTTACATCGTGTCTTATCCTCCAGCCACCTCCAGAGCTGCACTCACTATTCTGCTGTTACATCATGTCTTATCCTCCAGTCACCTCCAGAGCTGCACTCACTATTCTGCTGTTACATTATGTCTTATCCTCCAGTCACCTCCAGAGCTGCACTCACTGTTCTGCTGTTACATGACATCTTATCCTCCAGCCACCTCCAGAGCTGCTGTCACTATTCTGCTGTTACATAATGTCTTATCCTCCAATTACCTCCAGAGCTGCAGTTACTATTCTGCTGTTACATCGTGTCTTATCCTCCAGTCACCTCCAGAGCTGCATTCACTATTCTACTGTTACATGACATCTTATCCTGCAGTCACCTCCAGAGCTGCACTAAGTATTCTGCTGTTACTTCGTATCCTATCCTCCAGTCACCTCCAGAGCTGCAGTCACTTTTCTGCTGTTACATCGTGTCTTATCCTCCAGCCTCCTACAGAGCTGCACTCACTATTCTGCTGTTACATCGTGTCTTATCCTCCAGTGCTGCAGTCACTGTTCTCCTGTTACATCGTGTCTTATCCTCCAGTCACCTCCAGAGCTGCACTCACTGTTCTGCTGTTACATCATGTCTTATCCTCCAGTCATCTGCAGAGCAGCAGTCACTATTCTGCTGTTACATTGTGTCTTATCCTCCAGTCACCTCCAGAGCTGTAGTCACTATTTTGCTGTTACATCGTGTCTTATCCTCCAGTCACCTCCAGAGCTGCAGTCACTTTTCTGCTGTTACATCGTGTCTTATCCTCCAGTCACCTCCAGAGCTGCAGTCACTATTCTGCTGTTACATCATGTCTTATCTTCCAGTTACTTCCAGAGCTGCACTTGCTATTCTGCTGTTATATCGTGTCTTATCCTCCAGTCACCTCCAGAGCTGCAGTTACTATTCTGCTGTAACATCATGTTTTATCTGCCAGTCACCTCCAGAGCTGTACTCACTATTCTGCTGTTACATCGTGTCTCATCCTCCAGTCACCTCCAGAGCTCCAATAACTATTCTGTTGTTACATCATGTCTTATCCTCCAGTCACCTCCAGAGGTGCAGTCACTATTCTGCTGTTACATCATGTCTTATCCTCCAGTCACCTCCAGAGCTGCACTCACTATTCTGTTGTTACATCATGTCTTATCCTCCAGTCACCTCCAGAGCTGCAGTCACTATTCTGCTGTTACTTCATGTCTTATCCTTCAGTCAACTCCAGAGCTGTAGTCTCTATTCTGCTGTTACATCAGGTCTTATACTCCAGTCACCCCCAGAGCTGCACTCACCATTCTGCTGTTACATTTTGTCTTATCCTCCAGTCACCTCCAGAGCTGCTCTCACTATTCTGCAGTAAAATCAGGTCTTATCCTCCAGCCACCTCCAGAGCTGTTGTCACTATTCTGCTGTTACATCGTGTCTTTTCCTCCAGTTACCTCCTGAGCTTCAGTCACTATTCTGCTTTTAC
The DNA here is from genome assembly GCF_046119375.1 of Phyllobates terribilis. NCBI lineage: Eukaryota > Metazoa > Chordata > Amphibia > Anura > Dendrobatidae > Phyllobates > Phyllobates terribilis. The sequence continues at coordinate 644,256 of NW_027363335.1, forward strand.
ATCGTGTCTTTTCCTCCAGTTACCTCCAGAGCTGCCGTTACTATTCTGCTGTTACACCATGTCTTATCCTCCAGTCACCTCCAGAGCTGCACTTAATATTCTGCTTTTACATCATCTCTTATCCTCCAGTCACCTCCAGAGCTGCATTCTCTATTCTGCTCTTACATCATGTCTTATCCTTCAGTCACCTCCAGAGCTGCACTAACTATTCTGCTGTTACATCGTGTCTTATCCTCCTGTTACCTCCAGAGCTGCCGTCACTATTCTGCTGTTACATCGTGTCTTATCCTCCACTCACCTCCAAAGCTGTGGTCACTATTCTGCTGTTACATCAGGTCTTATCCTCCAGTCACCTCCAGAGCTGTAGTCACTATTCTGCTGTTACATCAGGTCTTATCCTCCAGTCGCCTCCAGAGCTGCAGTCTCTATTCTGCTGTTACATCGTATCTTGTCCTCCAGTCACCTCCAGAGCTGCAGTCACTATTATACTGTTACTTCATGTCTTATCCTGTAGTCACCTCCAGAGCTGCAGTCACTTTTCTGCTGTTACATCGTGTCTTATCCTCCAGCCACCTCCAGAGCTGCACTCACTATTCTGCTGTTACATCGTGTCTCATCCTCCAGTCACCTCCAGAGCTGCAATAACTATTCTGTTGTTACATCATGTCTTATCCTCCAGTCACCTCCAGACGTGCAGTCACTATTCTGCTGTTACATCATGTCTTATCCTCCAGTCACCTCCAGAGCTGCACTCACTATTCTGTTGTTACTTCATCTCTTATCCTCCAGTCAACTCCAGACGTGCAGTCACTATTCTGCTGTAACATCACGCCTTATCCTCCAGTCACCTCCAGAGCTGCACTCACTATTCTGCTTTTACATTGTCTTATCCTCCAGTCACCTCCAGAGCTGCAGTTACTATTCTGCTGTTACATCGTGTCTTATCCTCCAGAGCTGCATTGACTATTCTACTGTTACATGACATCTTATCCTCCAGTCACCTCCAGACCTGCACTCACTATTCTGCTGTTACATCGTGTCTTATCCTCCAGTCACCTCCAGAGCTGCACTCACTATTCTGCTGTTACATCGTGTCTTATACTCCAGTGCTGCAGTCACTGTTCTGCTGTTACATCGTATCTTATCCTCCAGTCACCTCCAGAGCTGCACTCACTGTTCTGCTGTTACATGACATCTTATCCTCCAGCCACCTCCAGAGCTGCTGTCACTATTCTACTGTTACATTATGTCTTATCCTCCAATTACCTCCAGAGCTGCAGTTACTATTCTGCTGTTACATCGTTTCTTATCCTCCAGTCACCTCCAGAGCTGCATTCACTATTCTACTGTTACATGACATCTTATCCTCCAGTCACCTCCAGAGCTGCACTAAGTATTCTGCTGTTACTTCGTATCCTATCCTCCAGTCACCTCCAGAGCTGCAGTCACTTTTCTGCTGTTACATCGTGTCTTATCCTCCAGTCACCTCCAGAGCTACAGTCACTATTCTGCTGTTACATCGTGTCTTATCCTCCAGTGCTGCAGTCACAGTTCTCCTGTTACATCGTGTCTTATCCTCCAGTCACCTCCAGAGCTGCACTCACTGTTCTGCTGTTACATCATGTCTTATCCTCCAGTCATCTGCAGAGCTGCAATCACTATTCTGCTGTTACATTGTGTCTTATCCTCCAGTCACCTCCAGAGCTGCAGTCACTTTTCTGCTGTTACATCGTGTCTTATCCTCCAGTCACCTCCAGAGCTGCAGTCACTATTCTGCTGTTACATCATGTCTTATCCTCCAGTTACTTCCAGAGCTGCACTTGCTATTCTGCTGTTATATCGTGTCTTATCCTCCAGTCACCTCCAGAGCTGCAATAACTATTCTGTTGTTACATCATGTCTTATCCTCCAGTCACCTCCAGAGCTGCACTCACTATTCTGCTGTTACATCATGTCTTATCCTCCAGTCACCTCCAGAGCTGCAGTCACTATTCTGCTGTTACATCGTGTCTTATCCTCCAGCCACCTCCAGAGCTGCAGTCACTATTCTGCTTTTACATCATGTCTTATCCTCCAGCCACCTCCAGAGCTGCAGTCACTATTCTGTTGTTACATTATGTCTTATCCTCCAGTCACCTCTAGAGCTGCTCTCACTATTCTGCAGTAAAATCAGGTCTTATCCTCCAGCCACCTCCAGAGCTGTTGTCACTATTCTGCTGTTACATTATGCCTTATCCTCCAGTTACCTCCTGAGCTTCAGTCACTATTTTGCTTTTACATCGTGTCTTATCCTCCAGTTACCTCCAGAGCTGCCGTTACTATTCTGCTGTTACATCATGTCTTATCCTCCAGTCACCTCCAGAGCTGCACTTAATATTCTGCTGTTACATCATCTCTTATCCTCCAGTCACCTCCCGAGCTGCATTCTCTATTCTGCTCTTACATCATGTCTTATCCTTCAGTCACCTCCAGAGCTGCAGTAACTATTCTGCTGTTACATCGTGTCTTATCCTCCTGTTACCTCCAGAGCTGCAGTCACTATTCTGCTGTTACATCATGGCTTATCCTCCACTCACCTCCAGAGCTGTGGTCACTATTCTGCTGTTACATCAGGTCTTATCCTCCACTCACCTCCAGAGCTGTGGTCACTATTCTGCTGTTACATCAGGTCTTATCCTCCAGTCGCCTCCAGAGCTGCAGTCTCTATTCTGCTGTTACATCATGTCTTATCCTGTAGTCACCTCCAGAGCTGCAGTCACTTTTCTGCTGTTACATCGTGTCTTATCCTCCAGCCACCTCCAGATCTGCACTCACTATTCTGCTGTTACATCGTGTCTCATCCTCCAGTCACCTCCAGAGCTGCAATAACTATTCTGTTGTTACATCATGTCTTATCCTGCAGTCACCTCCAGACGTGCGGTCACTATTCTGCTGTTACATTATGTCTTATCCTCCAGTCACCTCCAGAGCTGTAGTCACTATTCTGCTGTTACATCATGTCTTATCCTCCAGTCAACTCCAGAGCTGTAGTCACTATTCTGCTGTTACATCAGGTCTTATCCTCCAGTCACCTCCAGAGCTGCAGTCTCTATTCTGCTGTTACATCAGGTCTTATCCTCCAGTCGCCTCCAGAGCTGCAGTCTCTATTCTGCTGTTACATCCTGTCTTATCCTCCATTCACCTCCAGAGATGCAATCACTGTTCTGCTATTACATCAGGTCTTATCCTCCAGTCACCTCCAGAGCTGCACTCAGTATCTGCTGTTACTTCGTGTCTTTTCTTCCAGTCACCTCCAGATCTGCACTCACTATTCTGCTGTTACATCGTGTCTTATCCTCCAGTCTCCTCCAGAGCTGCACTCATTGTTCTGCTGTTACATCGTGTCTTATCCTCCAGTCACCTCCAGAGCTGCAGTCACTATTCTGTTACATCAGGTCTTATCCTCCAGTCACCTCCAGAGCTGCACTCACTATTCTGCTGTTACATCGTGTCTTATCCTCCAGTCACCTCCAGATCTGCAATTACCATTCTGCTGTTACATTGTGTCTTATCCTGCAGTCACCTCCAGAGCTGCAGTCTCTTATTCTCCTGTAACATCATGCCTTATCCTCCAGCCACCTCCAGAGCTGCAGTCAGTATTCTGCTTTTACATCGTGTCTTATCCTCGTCATCTAAAGGGCTGCACTCACTATTCTGCTGTTACATCGTGTCTTATCCTCCAGTCACCTTAAGAGCTGCACTCACTATTCTGCTGTTACGTCACGTCCTATCCTCCATTCACCTCCAGAGCTGCAGTCACAATTCTGCTGTAAGATCATGTTTTATCTGCCAGTCACCTCCAGAGCTGCACTCACTATTCTGCTGTTACATCGTGTCTCATCCTCCAGTCACCTCCAGAGCTGCAGTCACTATTCTGCTCTAACATCATGTTTTCTCCTCCAGTTACCTCCATAGCTGCAGTCACTATTCTGCTGTTGCATCCTGTCTTATCCTCCACTTACCTCCAGAGCTGTGGTCGCTATTCTGCTGTTACATCAGGTCTTATCATCCAGTCTTCTCCAGAGCTGTAGTCACTATTCTGCTGTTACGTCATGTCTTATTTTCCACTCACCTCCAGAGCTGCAGTCACTATTCTGCTGTTACAACGTGTCTTATCCTCCAGCCACCTTCAGAGCTGCAGTCACTATTCTGCTGTTACATCAGGTCTTATACTCCAATCACCTCCAGAGCTGCAGTCACTATTCTGCTGTTACATCCTGTCTTATCCTCCATTCACCTCCAGAGATGCAATCACTGTTCTGCTATTACATCAGGTCTTATCCTCCAGTCACCTCAAAAGCTGCAGTCACTATTCTGTTGTTACATCGTGTCTCATCCTCCAGTCACCTCCAGAGCTGCACTCACTATTCTGCTGTTAATTCATTTCTTATCCTCCAGTCACCTCCAGTGCTGCAGTCACTGTTCTGCTGTTACATCGAGTCTTATCCTCCAGTCACCTTCAGAGCTGTCGTCACTATTCTGCTATTACATCTTGTCTTATCCTCCAGTCACCTTCAGAGCTGCTCTCACTATTCTGCTGTTACATACTGTCTTATCCTCCAGTTACCTCCAGAGCTGTAGTCACTATTCGGCTGTACATCATGTCATATCCTTTATTCCCCTCCAGAGCTGTAGTCTCTTTTCTGCTGTTACATCGTGTCTTATCCTCCAGTCACCTCCAGAGCTGCAGTCACAATTTCGCTGTTACATCGTGTCTTATCCTCCAGCTACCTCCAGAGCTGCAGTCACTATTCTGCTGTTACATCGTGTCTTATCCTCCAGCCACCTCCAGAGCTGCACTCACTATTCTGCTGTTACATCATGTCTTATCCTCCAGTCACCTCCAGAGCTGCACTCACTATTCTGCTGTTACATTATGTCTTATCCTCCAGCTACCTCCAGAGCTGCAGTCACTATTCTGATGTTACATCATGTCTTATCCTCCAGTTACCTCCAGAGCTGCAGTCACTATTCTGATGTTACATCATGTCTTATCCTCCAGTTACTTCCAGAGCTGCACTCACTATTCTGCTGTTACATCGTGTCTTATCCTCCAGTCACCTCCAGAGCTGCAGTCTCTATTCTGCTGTTACATCCTGTCTTATCCTCCATTCACCTCCAGAGATGCAATCACTGTTCTGCTGTTACATCAGGACTTATCCTCCAGTCACCTCCCGAGCTGCAGTCACTATTCTGCTGTTACATCGCGTCTTATTCTCCAGTCACCTCAAGAGCTGCGGTCACTATTCTGCTGTTACATCAAGTCTTATCGTCCAGTCACCTTCAGAGCTACACTCACTATTCTGCTGTTACATCAGGTCTTATCTTCCAGTCACCTCCAAAGCTGCAGTCACTCTTCTGCTGTTACATCGTGTCTTATCCTCCAGCCACCTCCAGATCTGCGCTCACTATTCTGCTGTTACATCAGGTCTTATCCTCCAGTCACCTCCAGAGCTGTAATCACTATTCTGCTGTTACATCAGGTCTTATCCTCCAGCCACCTCCAGATCTGCACTCACTATTCTGCTGTTACATCGTGTCTTATCCTCCAGTCACCTCCAGAGCTTCAGTCACTATTCTGCTGTTACATCGTGTCTTATCCTCCAGTCACCTCCAGAGCTGCTGTTACTATTCTGCTGTTACATCATGTCTTATCCTCCAGTCACCTCCAGAGCTGCACTCACTATTCTGCTGTTACATCATCTCTTATCCTCCAGTCACCTGCAGAGCTGCAGTCACTTTTCTGCTGTTACATCGTGTCTTATCCTCCAGTCACCTCCAGAGCTGCAGTCACTATTCTGCTGTTACATCGTGTCTTATCCTGCAGTCACCTCCAGAGCTGCAGTCTCTATTCTCCTGTAACATCATGTCTTATCCTCCAGTCACCTCCAGAGCTGCAGTCACTTTTCTGCTTTTACATCGTGTCTTATCCTCCAGCCACCTCCAGAGCTGCACTCACTATTCTGCTGTTACATCCTGTCTTATCCTCCAGTCACCTCCAGAGCTGCATTCACTATTCTGCTGTTACATGACATCTTATCCTCCAGTCACCTCCAGAGCTGCACTCAGTATTCTGCTGTTACTTCGTGTCTTATCCTCCAGTCACCTCCAGAGCTGCAGTCACTGTTCTGTTGTTACATCGTGTCTTATCCTCCAGTCACCTCCAGAGCTGCAGTCACTGTTCTGTTGTTCCATCGTGTTTTATCCTCCAGTCACCTACAGAGCTGCACTCACTGTTCTGCTGTTACATCGTGTCTTATCCTCCAGTCACCTCCAGAGCTGCAGTCACTATTCTGCTGTTATATCAGGTCTTATCCTCCAGTCACCTCCAGAGCTGAACTCACTATTCTGCTGTAACATCGTGTCTTATCCTCCAGTCACCTCCAGAGCTGCACTCACTATTCTGCTGTTACATCAGGTCTTATCCTCCAGTCACCTCAAGTGCTTCACTCACTATTCTGCTGTAACATCATGTCTTATCACCAGCCACCTCCAGAGCTGCACTCACTATTCTGCTGTTACATTATGTCTTATCCTCCAGTCAACTCCAGAGCTGTAGTCACTATTCTGCTATTACATCATGTTTTATCATGCAGTCACCTCCAGAGCTGCAGTCTCTATTCTCCTGTAACATCTTATCTTATCCTCCAGTCACCTCCAGAGCTTCACTCACTATTCTGCTGTTACATCCTGTCTTATCCTCCATTCAGCTCCAGAGATGCAATCACCGTTCTGCTGTTACATCGTGTCCTATCCTCCAGTCGCCTCCAGAGCTGTATTCACTATTCCGCTGTTACATCGTGTCTTATCCTCCAGTGCTGCAGTCACTGTTCTGCTGTTACATCGTGTCTTATCCTCCAGTCACCTCCAGAGCTGCACTCACTGTTCTGCTGTTACATCGTGTCTTATCCTCCAGTCACTTGCAGAGCTGCAGTCACTATTCTGCTGTAACATCGTGTCTTAACCTCCAGTCACCTCCAGAGCTGCACTTACCATTCTGCTGTTATATTGTGTCTTATCCTCCAGTCACCTTCAGAGCTGCAGTTACTATTCTGTTGTTACATCATGTCTTATCCTCCAGTCAACTCCAGAGCTGTAGTCACTATTTTGCTGCTACATCATGTCTTATCCTCCAGACACCTCCAGACCTGCGGTCACTATTCTGCTGTTACATTATGTCTTATCCTCCAGTCACCTCCAGAGCTGCAGTTGCTATTCTGTTGTTACATCATGTCTTATCCTCCAGTCAACTCCAGAGCTGTAGTCACTATTCTGCTGTTACATCGTGTCCTATCCTCCAGTCACCCCAAGAGCTGCACTCACTATTCTGCTGTTACATCATGTCTTCTCCAGTCACCTACAGAGCTGCAGTCTCTATTCTGCTGTTACATCATGTCTTATCCTGCAGTCACCTCGAGAGCTGCAGTCTCTATTCTCCTATAACATCATGTCCTATCCTCCAGTCACCTCCAGAGCTGCAGTCACTTTTCTGCTGTTACATCGTGTCTTATCCTCCAGCCACCTCCAGAGCTGCACTCACTATTCTGCTGTTAAATCGTGTCTTATCCTCCAGGCACCTCCAGAGCTGCACTCACTTTTCTGCTGTTACATCGTGTCTTATCCTCCAGTCACCTCAAGAGCTGCCCTCACTTTTCTGCTGTTACATCGTGTCTTATCCTCCAGGCACCTCCAGAGCTGCACTCACTTTTCTGCTGTTACATCGTGTCTTATCCTCCAGTCACCTCCAGAGCTGCACTCACTTTTCTGCTGTTACATCGTGTCTTATCCTCCAGTCACCTCAAGAGCTGCCCTCACTTTTCTGCTGTTACATCGTGTCTTATCCTCCAGTCACCTCAAGAGCTGCCCTCACTATTTTGCTGTTACATCATGTCTTATCCTCCAGACACCTCCAGACCTGCGGTCACTATTCTGCTGTTACATTATGTCTTATCCTCCAGTCACCTCCAGAGCTGCAGTTACTATTCTTTTGTTACATCATGTCTTATCCTCCAGTCAACTCCACAGCTGTAGTCACTATTCTGCTGTTACATCGTGTCTTATCCTCCAGTCACCCCAAGAGCTGCACTCACTATTCTGCTGTTACATCATGTCTTCTCCAGTCACCTACAGAGCTGCAGTCTCTATTCTGCTGTTACATCATGTCTTATCCTGCAGTCACCTCGAGAGCTGCAGTCTCTATTCTCCTATAACATCATGTCCTATCCTCCAGTCACCTCCAGAGCTGCAGTCACTTTTCTGCTGTTACATCGTGTCTTATCCTCCAGCCACCTCCAGAGCTGCACTCACTATTCTGCTGTTACATCGTGTCTTATCCTCCAGGCACCTCCAGAGCTGCACTCACTTTTCTGCTGTTACATCGTGTCTTATCCTCCAGTCACCTCAAGAGCTGCCCTCACTTTTCTGCTGTTACATCGTGTCTTATCCTCCAGTCACCTCAAGAGCTGCCCTCACTATTCTGCTGTTACATCGTGTCTTATCCTCCAGTCACCTCAAGAGCTGTAGTCTCTATTCTGCTGTTACATCATGTTTTATCTGCCAGTCACCTCCAGAGCTGCACTCACTATTCTGCTGTTACATCGTATCTCATCCTCCAGTCACCTCCAGAGCTGCAATAACTATTCTGTTGTTACATCATGTCTTATCTTCCAGTCACCTCCAGAGGTGCACTCACTATTCTATTGTTACATCATGTCTTATCCTCCTGTCACCTCCAGAGCTGCAGTCACTATTCTGCTGTTACTTCGTGTCTTATCCTCCAGTCAACTCCAGAGCTGTAGTCTCTATTCTGCAGTTACATCAGGTCTTATCCTCCATTCACCTCCAGAGCTGCAGTCACTATTCTGCTGTTACATCACGCCTTATCCTCCAGTCACCTCCAGAGCTGCACTCACTATTCTGCTGTTACATTATGTCTTATCCTCCAGTCACCTCCAGAGCTGAACTCACTATTCTGCAGTTACATTAGGTCTTATCCTCCAGTCACCTCCAGATCTGCACTTACTATTCTGCTGTTACATCGTGTCTTATCCTCCAGTCTCCTCCAGAGCTGCACTCACCATTCTGCTGTTTCACTGTGTCTTATTCTCCAGTCACCTCCAGAGCTGAACTCACTATTCTGCAGTTAAATCAGGTCTTATCCTCCAGCCACCTCCAGAGCTGCTGTCACTATTCTGCTGTTACATTATGTCTTATCCTCCAATTACCTCCAGAGCTGCAGTTACTATTCTGCTGTTACATCATGTCTTATCCTCCAGTTACCTCCAGAGCTGCACTCACTATTCTGCTGTTACATCGTGTCTTATCCTCCAATCACCTCCAGAGCTGTGGTCATTATTCTGCTGTTACATCAGGTCTTATCCTCCAGTCATCTCCAGAGCTGCAGTCACTATTCTGCTGTTACATCATGTCTTATCTTCCAGTCACCTCCAGAGCTGCAGTCACTATTCTGCTGTTACATCGTGTCTTATCCTCCAGCCACTTCCAGAGCTGCAGTCACTATTCTGCTGTTACATAGTGTCTTATCCTCCAGCCACCTCCAGAGCTGCAGTCACTATTCTGCTGTTACATCAGGTCTTATCCTCCAGTCACCTCCAGAGCTGCAGTCTCTATTCTGCTGTTACATCAGGTCTTATCCTCCAGTCGCCTCCAGAGATGCAATCACTGTTCTGCTATTACATCAGGTCTTATCCTCCAGTCACCTCAAAAGCTGCAGTCACTATTCTGCTGTTACATCATGTCTTATCTTTCAGTCACCTCCAGAGCTGCAGTCACTATTCTGCTGGTACATCATGTTTTATCCTCCAGTCACCTCCAGAGCTGCTGTCACTATTCTGCTGTTACATTATGTTTTATTCTCCAGTTACCTCCAGAGCTGCAGTCACTATTCTGATGTTACATCATGTCTTATCCTCCAGTTACTTCCACAGCTGCACTCACTATTCTGCTCTTACATCGTGTCTTATCCTCCAGTCACCTCCAGACCTGCAGTTACTATTCTGCTGTTACATCATGTCTTATCCTGCAGTCACCTCCAGAGCTGCACTCACTGTTCTGCTGTTACATCAGGTCTTATCCTCCAGCCACCTCCAGATCTGCACTCAGTATTCTGCTGTTACATGAGGTCTTATCCTCCAGTCACCTCCAGAGCTGTAATCACTATTCTGCTGTTACATCAGGTCTTATCCTCCAGCCACCTCCAGATCTGCACTCAGTATTCTGCTGTTACATCATGTCTTATCCTCCAGTCACCTCCAGAGCTGCCGTTACTATTCTGCTGTTACATCATGTCTTTTCCTCCAGTCACCTCCAGAGCTGCAGTCTCTATTCTGCTGTAACATCATGTCTTATCCTCAAGTCACCTCCAGAGCTGCAGTCACTATTCTGCTGTTACATCGTCTCTTATCCTCCAGCCACCTCCAGAACTGCACTCACTTTTCTGCTGTTACATAGTGTCTTATCCTCCAGTCACCTCCAGAGCTGCCTTCACTATTCTGCTGTTACATGACATCTTATCCTCCAGTCACCTCCAGAGCTGCACTCAGTATTCTGCTTTTACTTCGTGTCTTATCCTCCAGTCACCTCCAGAGCTGCACTCACTATTCTGCTGTTACATCGTGTCTTATCCTCCAGTCACCTCCAGAGCTGCAGTCACTATTCTGCTGTTACATCAGGTCTTATCCTCCAGTCATCTCCAGAGCTGCAGTCACTATTCTGCTGTTACATCAGGTCTTATCCTCCAGTCACCTCCAGAGCTGCAGTCACTATTCTGCTGTTACATCATGTCTTATCCTCCAGTCACCTCCAGAGCTGCAGTCACTATTCTGCTATTACATCATGTCTTATCCTCCAGTCACCTCCAGAGCTGCAGTCACTATTCTGCTGTTACATCGTGTCTTATCCTCCAGCAACCTCCAGAGCTGCGCTCACTGTTCTGCTATTACATCGTGTTTTATCCTCCAGTTACCTCCAGAGCTGTCGTCACTATTCTGCTGTTACATCATGTCTTATCCTCCAGTCACCTTCAGAACTGCACTCACTATTCTGCTGTTACATTATGTCTTATCCTCCAGTCACCTCCAGAGCTGCAGTCACTATTCCGCTGTTACATCGTGTCCTATCCTCCAGCCACCTCCTGAGCTGCAGTCACTATTCTGCTGTTACATCGTGTCTTATCCTCCAGCCACCTCCAGAACTGCACTCACTATTCTGCTGTTACATCATGTCTGATCCTCCAGTCACCTCCAGAGCTGCACTCACTAGTCTGTTACATTATGTCTTATCCTCCAGTCACCTCCAGAGCTGCAGTCACTATTCTGCTGTTACATCGTGTCTTATCCTCCAGTCACCTCCAGAGCTGCCGTTACTATTCTGCTGTTACATCATGTCTTTTCCTCCAGTCACCTCCAGAGCTGCACTCACTATTCTGCTGGTACATCATGTCTTATCCTGCAGTCACCTCCAGAGCTGCAGTCTCTATTCTGCTGTAACATCATGTCTTATCCTCAAGTCACCTCCAGAGCTGCAGTCACTTTTCTGCTGTTACATCGTGTCTTGTCCTCCAGTCACCTCCAGAGCTGCACTCAGTATTCTGCTGTTACATTGTGTCCTATCCTCCAGTCACCTCCAGAGCTGCACTCACTATTCTGCTGTTATAGTGTCTTATCCTCCAGTCACCTCCAGAGCTGCACTCACTATTCTGCTGTAACATCGTGTCTTATCCTCCAGTTACTTCCAGAGCTGCACTCGCTATTCTGCTGTTACATCGTGTCTTATCCTCCAGTCACCTCCAGAGCTGCAGTTACTATTCTGCTGTTACATCATGTCTTAACCTCCAGTTACTTCCAGAGCTGCACTCGCTATTCTGCTGTTACATCGTGTCTTATCCTCCAGTCACCTCCAGAGCTGCAGTTACTATTCTGCTGTTACATCATGTCTTATCCTCCAGTCAACTCCAGAGCTGTAGTCACTATTCTGCTGTTACATCGTGTCTTATCCTCCAGTCACCCCAAGAGCTGCACTCACTATTCTGCTGTTACATCATGTCTTATCCTCCAGTCACCTCCAGAGCTGCAGTCTCTATTCTGCTGTTACATCATGTCTTATCCTGCAGTCACCTCCAGAGCTACAGTCTCTATTCTCCTGTAACATCGTGTCTTATCCTCCAGTCACCTCCAGAGCTGCAGTCACTTTTCTGCTGTTACATTGTGTCTTATCCTCCAGCCACCTCCAGAGCTGCACTCACTAGTCTGCTGTTACATCGTGTCTTATCCTCCAGACATCTCCAGAGCTGCAGTCACTATTCTGCTGTTACATCGTGTGTTATCCTCCAGCCACCTCCAGAGCTGCACTCACTATTCTGCTGTTACATCGTGTCTTATCCTCCAGACACCTCCAGAGCTGCAGTCACTATTCTGCTGTTACATCGTGTCTTATCCTCCAGTAACCTCAAGAGCTGCACTCACTATTCTTCTGTTACATTACGTCTTATCCTCCAGTCACCTCCAGAGCTGTAGTCTCTATTCTGCTGTTACATCAGGTTTTATCCTCCATTCACCTCCAGAGCTACAGTCACTATTCTGCTGTAACATCATGTTTTATCTGCCAGTCACCTCCAGAGCTGCACTCACTATTCTGCTGTTACATCGTGTCTCATCCTCCAGTCACCTCCAGAGCTGCAATCTCTATTCTGTTGTTACATCATGTCTTATCCTCCAGTCACCTCCAGAGGTGCAGTCACTATTCTCCTGTTACTTCGTGTCTTATCCTCCAGTCACCTCCAGAGCTGTAGTCTTTATTTTGCGGTTACATCAGGTCTTATCCTCCATTCACCTCCAGAGCTGCAGTCACTATTCTTCTGTTACATCATGTCTTATCGTCCAGTCACCTCCAGAGCTGCACTCACTATTCTGCAGTTACATCAGGTCTTATCCTCCTGTCACCTCCAGATCTGCAGTCACTATTCTGCTGTTACATCGTGTCTTATCCTCCAGTAACCTCCAGAGCTGCACTCACCATTCTGCTGTTACATTGTGTCTTATCCTCCAGTCACCTCCAGAGCTGCACTCACTATTCTGCAGTTACTTCAGGTCTTATCCTCCAGCCACCTCCAGAGCTGCACTCACTATTCTGCTGTTACATTATGTCTTATCCTCCTGTCACCTCCATAGCTGCACTCACTATTCTGCTGTTACATCCAGGGCTGTGGAGTCGGAGTCGTGGAGTCAGAGTTAGTTTTGGTTGGAGTCGGAGTCGGTAGAAATGTACCGACTCCAGCTTTAAAAAAAATGTATTAATATTTCATAATTGAACTTTCATATGAATTTTATAAATGTTACTTAAATATATATGTTCTATCAAACTATGAACAACAGTGATAAGCAGTTCTGCTGGAGATAGAGACATTTCTTACTTCTTGTGTGTCACTGTTCTCCACTGCCCTTATCTAATCTTATACCTGGTTAACCTCATGCTGCCACAACCCCCCTACTTACAATGTATGAAACTGAAAGTGAAAATGTGTTGCAAATTCTTAGCAGTAAAGCTCCTCCTCTAGACTAGATGTTTACTAGGTGTGCGTCTTCCAAGCATCTCACAGCTGCTACTCAGAAGAGGAAGACTGTAAGAAGTATTATCCTTTCAACAAACTTTGCATCAGTTAACTGTGAGTACATGAGGAATAACAGTATTACTGACCACTATATCAGTTGTACGACCTGGCAATAATTTTGTACCATTGTTTTTAGGAAAAACAATTGTCATTTGGATTGTGAATGCAGAATTAAAAACCTGAGAATGTCAAAGAAGCGTCACATTAAATCAGCTGTATTTGAACATTTCACCATCACTCAAGATAGAAAACATTATGTCTGTCAGTGTATGACAAATGATCCAGACGAAAACAAAAGCTGTGAAGCCAAGATCAGTGCATATTTAGGCAAAGATTAAAATGCTCCTACCAGAGCTTCTAATCTAAAGAGACATTTACAGTGCTTTCATCCAGAAGTACTGAAAGCAGTGGATGAGAAAGACTGCATCCAAACCAATGAACCAGTGCCCAGCTCTTCCAGCCAAACAAAGGAGCAGAGAACTTTGCAGCCATCATTTGCAAGATATTTTGTCAGTGACAAAGTTACTGTGACAATGACAGTAGATACATTTAAAAAACAGATCATAGAGCTTGTTGTAAAGGATAGTGTGCCTATTTCATTATTTTCACGACCAGCTTTTATGTGTCTGAATGGGGAAATGGCCCGCAAGCTTGGTGTTTCTCTGAAGAGAGAGAGTATTAGAAAATTAGTAATCGAAGAAGCTTTTAAACAAAAGGAAGAACTTAAAAAAACTCTCAAGGGACGCTTTCTGCTTCTTAAAATGGATGCCTGCACACGTCACAGAGTAAACTATTTTGCCATCAATGTCCGATTTGTTTGTGACAAAAATGAAATAGTTACCAAGACATTGGCAGTAAAAGACACCAAAGCGCATCACACCAGTGAGTTTCTCCAGGTCTTGGTGGAAAAGGTTCTGCAAGACTATGAACTTAAAAAAGAGCAAGTTCAATGCTTCAAATATGATAAGTACTATTAAGCTAATGAATGAGAGTAATGATGGTGACCAGCAGCTAGAAGAACACTCTGGGTACACAGACACAGAAATGTTTGAAATAGAGGAACACCGTATTGTAACTGAGGAGCAAACTGAAGTTGCTTCAGATGAACAGCAACATGATAGTTTAGATGATCTTGTTGAAACTGTGACAATCCGTTCTTTCATTCATCACATGCGCTGTGTTGTGCATACGCTACAGCTGGCTATAAGAGACAGTCTGCAAGAAGGACATGCTGCTGCACTGATTGGCAAGGGGAGAAAATTGGCTACTGTTGCCAGAACCCCTAAAGTTGACTCAATTTTGAAGAGACGTGCTGGAAAAGGGGCAATTATTGATCAAGCCACACGATGGGGCAGTACTTACTTAATGATTCAGCGCTTGGTTGAACTGAAAACCTTTCTTGGAGACATGGCTAACCCTCAACTGACGCTAAATGAAAGTCAGTGGAATCAGGTGACTGAGTGTAACGGGTCTGGGAGGCGGAACCTCTGAGCTACTATACAAGGGGGCGGTCCTTGTAAGGGAGCGGGTGGCGACCAGGGAAGACGGGCAGGAAGTCACAGCAGGTGACCGGGACAGTCTCTGAGTGAACGGGCTGGAGGTCACGGCAAGAGACCGGGGCAGTCTCTGGATGAACGGGCAGATGGTCACGGCAAGTGACCGGGGCAGTCTCTGAATGAACGGGCAGATGGTCACGGCAAGTGACCGGGGCAGTCTCTGAATGAACGGGCAGATGGTCACGGCAAGTGACCGGGGCAGTCTCTGGATGAACGGGCAGATGGTCACGGCAAGTGACCGGGGCAGTCTCTGGTTAAAGGGTTGGTACGACCTGTGGCGGCTGATGATAGACGTGAGCTCCCAGGTGAGCAGGCGAGAGTCTCTGGATGAACGGGTGGTCACAGCATGTGACGGCGGAGCCTCCAGGAAGACCAACAGACAGGCGGCAGATGAGCGCTCCCAGGTGAGCGGGCAGAAGTCTCTGGACAGGCGGGTGGTCACAGCACGTGACGGCAGAGCCTCCAGGTAGGCTAGCAGACAGGCAGCAGATGAGCGCTCCCAGGTGAGCGGGCAGGAGTCACTGGACAGGCAGGTGGTCACAGCACGTGACGGCGGAGCCTCCAGGTAGGCTAGCAGGCAGGTAGCAGATGTGTGCTCCCAGGTGAGCGGGCAAGCTGGTCCATAGACAGACTGACAGGAGTTGGAAGGCAGACCGTCGGACCTCAGGCAAGCAGGCAGGTGGCTGAAGTGCGCTCCCAGGTGAGCGGACAGGCTGGTCCTTAGACAGACTGACAGGAGTTGGAAGGCAGACCGTCGGACCTCAGACTAGCAGGCAGGTAGCAGATAATCAGGCAGGAATAAGACAGCAAGCTGGCAGGTATCTGGCAACGGGACCTGAGGGCTGAAGCAGAGTAGTGAACAGTGCAACAACATTGCTCGGGCACCTCCATTTTGGAGGAGGTGCCTTATATATGGTGAAGTCCTCCGGCCATTGGCCGGGGACTCCTTAGGATGGCACGCGCGGCCCCTTTAAGAGGGAGGGAGAGCGCGCGCGCCCTAAGCACAGTGGCCGGGAAGGAGCGCGCGCTGCCAGCAGAGCGGGAGGAGGACGCCGTGCACGGAGCAGAGCGGTGAGGGGAACAGCGTCCCTGCCTAGCAGAGGGCAGGGACGCCGGCGCTACAGTACCCCCCCCCCTTTAGGCCCCCCCTTTTTTAGGCCAGACAGAAATTTAGCTAGGATAAGAGGGGCATGGATGTTCTCCCGGGGCTCCCACGTTCTCTCCTCAGGACCAAACCCCTTCCAATCTACTAGAAAAAAGGTCTTTCCTCTTACCCTTTTGGTGGCAAGAATGTTCTCTACCTCAAACTCGTCCTCAGCAGAAACCGGAGCAGGAGGCGTACCTGTAGACTTGGAAAAAGAGTTAAGTACCACAGGTTTGAGGAGAGATACATGGAAGGAGTTAGGGATCCGTAAGTTGGCTGGGAGTTTCAATTTATAGGCCACCGGGTTGATCTGACTGATGACCTCCAGAGGACCGATGAACCGAGGCCCTAACTTGTAAGAAGGTATCTTGAGTCGGACATATTTAGATGAGAGCCAGACTTTATCTCCAGGACGAAATTGTGGAGGATCCAGGCGTTTTTTGTCAGCGTGTCTTTTCATCCGTTCGGACGACTGAAGGAGTGCGGATCGGGTACTCTCCCAAATGGAGGAAAATTTGCTAACGAGAGATTCCGCAGCCGGGTTGTCCACAGAGGTGGAGACAGGAAAAGGAATCCGAGGATGCTGACCGAAGACTACAAAAAACGGGGATTTGGAGGAGGATTCGCTCTCGTGATTGTTATAAGAGAACTCGGCCCATGGTAGGAGATCCACCCAGTCTGAATGATGGGCATTAACAAAGTGCCGGAGGTAACTGGTCAGGTTCTGATTGATCCGCTCCACTTGACCATTGGACTGTGGGTGGTAAGCGGAAGAGAAGTCCAGGGTGACGTCTAGCAGTTTACAAGTGGCTCTCCAGAAGCGTGAGGTGAACTGTACCCCACGATCCGACACGATGTGGAGGGGCAGGCCATGAAGACGAAAGATGTGACGACTAAAGTCTTTAGCCAGCTCGGGTGCAGACGGGAGGGCTGGCAGGGGAATAAAGTGAGCCATCTTGGAAAAGCGATCAGCGACCACCCAAATGACCGTACAACCGGCGGAGACGGGGAGATCAGTTATGAAGTCCATAGCAATATGCTGCCAGGGGGCAGCAGGCACAGGAAGCGGAAGGAGGCGACCGGCTGGCAGGTGTCTCGGGACTTTGTTGCGGGCGCAGGACACACAGGCAGAAACAAAGTCTATTACGTCATTGTGCAGGGTAGGCCACCAGTAGTGCCGGGCAATAAGCTGGAGGGTCTTTTTCTGACCGGCGTGGCCAGCTAGTTTAGACGAATGGCCCCAGTGTAGGATCTTCTTCCGATCAGGTACTGAAACAAACGTCTTACCGGGAGGGAGACGATTTAGACTCACGGGAGCCACCTGCATTACTCTGGCGGGATCGATGATATGTTTAGGTTCTTCCTCGAGATCGGACACCAGAAAGGATCGGGACAAGGCGTCTGCTTTGACGTTTTTGTCAGCCGGGCGAAAATGAAGAACAAAATCAAAGCGAGCAAAAAACAAGGACCACCGGGCTTGGCGCGGGTTAAGTCTCTGGGCATGCTGGAGGTAAGCCAAGTTCTTGTGGTCAGTGTAAATTATTACCGGGTGAAGAGCCCCCTCGAGTAGGTAACGCCACTCCTCCAACGCCAGCTTGATGGCCAATAACTCTCGGTCTCCTATGGAATAGTTGCGCTCAGAAGAGGAGAAGAGTTTGGAGAAGAAGCCACAAGTTACCATTCTCCCGGAAGATGATTTTTGAGTAAGTACCGCTCCGGCTCCAGAGGAGGAGGCGTCAACTTCCAGGAAGAACTGCTTGTTGCCGTCCGGGCGATGCAGCACCGGGGCGGAAGAGAAGGCCTGTTTTAGGGAAAGAAAGGCCTCCTCAGCTTCGGGCGGCCACTCTTTGGGATTAGTACCCTTACGGGTGAGCGCGAAAATTGGGGCAGTCCGGGAAGAGAAGTGTGGTATGAAGAGGCGGTAGTAGTTAGCGAAGCCCAGGAATCGCTGAATGGCCTTCAACCCCTCCGGTCGAGGCCATTTCGCGATGGCAGACAGCTTCTCTGGATCCATTCGTAGGCCGGTCTGAGAAATAATGTAGCCCAAAAACGGAAGCGAGGTCTGCTCAAAGAGGCACTTCTCGTATTTAGCGAAGAGGTGATTCTGCCTGAGCCTGAGCAGGACCTGACGAACGTCCCTCCGGTGAGTCTGGAGATCCGGAGAGAAGACCAAGATGTCGTCCAGGTACACCACTACGCAGGAGTAGAGAAGGTCCCGGAAGATGTCATTGACCAACTCTTGAAAGACGGCAGGAGCGTTACAGAGACCAAAGGGCATTACCAGATATTCATAGTGGCCGTCCCGGGTGTTGAATGCCGTCTTCCATTCATCCCCCTGACGGATACGAACCAGGTTGTACGCCCCACGGAGGTCCAGTTTGGTGAAGATTCTAGCCCCCCTCAGACGATCAAATAACTCCGGAATGAGCGGAAGGGGGTACTTATTCTTCACCGTGATCTGGTTAAGGCCTCTATAGTCTATACAGGGACGGAGAGAGCCGTCCTTCTTTTTGACGAAAAAGAAGCCTGCTCCCGCCGGGGAGGTAGATTTCCGGATGAATCCCCTGGCCAGATTCTCCTCAATATATTCGGACATCGACCGGGTCTCAGCAGCGGATAATGGATAAATACGCCCACGGGGAGGACTAGTACCAGGTAACAGGTCGATAGGGCAGTCGTATGGTCTATGAGGGGGTAGTGTCTCTGCTTCCTTTTTATTAAAGACATCAGCATAAGACCAATAAGGAATCGGAAGTCCAGGTAGATTAGCTGGGGTAGGAGAAGGACGGACGGGATGGACGGGAACCAGACAGGTCTTATGGCAGTCCTGTCCCCAGCGAAGGACTTCTCCGGTCTGCCAGTCAAGCACGGGTGCATGTCTCTGGAGCCAAGGTAGGCCTAGCAAGAGGGCGTGGGAGAGTCCAGGCAGAACATGAAAGGAGATACTCTCAGAATGCAGCATTCCCACCTGCAGAGTAATGGATTCGGTGATGAGTTGGATGGGGCGTGGTAAGAGACCCCCATCCACGGCAGCAACAGACAAGGGTACAGCCAGAGGTTTGGTGGGGATGCGGTATTTCTCTACCAGGGACTGTGTAATAAGATTCCCGGCTGCTCCAGAGTCAAGTTGGGCTAGTTCGAAATAACGGTTCTCCCCGCAGACAATTGAGACTGACAACAGCAGAGATGCAGAGGATTTATTCTTGTCTAGGTCGACCTCTCTGAGCGAACCTAGACACAGGCGTTTCCCGACCTCTCCGGGCAGGTACGGATCCGGTGCTCCTTACTGCCACAGTAGAAGCAGCTCCCCTCGGCACGGCGTAAGTCCTGACGGGTTTTGACCATCTTGGTCTGGTCGACCTGCATAGGCTCAGGAGAGTGTACCTGGGTAGAGACGGAGGGAGTGACGGGTTTCTGAAAAGTAGGAGCTAGACGTGGTAACCTCCTCTCACGGGTGACCTCTTTGGCACGCTCCTGGAACCATAGGTCAATCCGGGTGGCAAGAGTTATTAGGTCATCGAGAGTGGTAGGGATGTCCCGACCGGCAAGTTCATCTTTAATACGGCCGGACAGACCCTCCCAGAAGACGGATACCAGAGCGTCGTTATCCCAGGCCAGCTCTGAGGCAAGGGTACGGAACCGTATGGCATATTGGCCCACGGTGAGACTTCCCTGACGGAGGCGTAGCAGTGATGATGCGGATGAGGTCTTCCGTCCGGGTTCGTCGAAGACTTTCCGGAAAGCCGTGAGAAAAGCAGGCAAGTTGGACACCAGGGGGTCTCCTCTCTCCCATAGAGGATTCAGCCAGGCCAGGGCCTCCCCGGTGAGATGGGACATGATGAATGCAATTTTGGCTCGGTTGGAGTTAAACTGGTGGGACAATAGTTCAAAGTGCAGGGTGCACTGATTTATGAAGCCCCGAGCCTGGGCGGAGTCGCCTCCGAAACGAGGAGGTGCAGAAAGCCGGGGTAGGATACCATGGTATTAGTGGGCAGCGGAGCTGCCGGATTGCGAGACATGGCACTGGCGGAGGTTGCTGGTGGAGCAGTCAGAGTGTCCAGGCGAGTATTGACATTCCGCAGGTGACCCAGGATGGGCTCCTGTTGGGACCTTTGACGGGACAGTTCATGACACAGGTCCGAGAGCGAGGGAGCTTGGGTGCCACCGGGTTCCATGGCCCGAGCAAACTGTAACGGGTCTGGGAGGCGGAACCTCTGAGCTACTATACAAGGGGGCAGTCCTTGTAAGGGAGCGGGTGGCGACCAGGGAAGACGGGCAGGAAGTCACAGCAGGTGACCGGGACAGTCTCTGAGTGAACGGGCTGGAGGTCACGGCAAGAGACCGGGGCAGTCTCTGGATGAACGGGCAGATGGTCACGGCAAGTGACCGGGGCAGTCTCTGAATGAACGGGCAGATGGTCACGGCAAGTGACCGGGGCAG
Organism: Phyllobates terribilis; assembly: GCF_046119375.1. NCBI lineage: Eukaryota > Metazoa > Chordata > Amphibia > Anura > Dendrobatidae > Phyllobates > Phyllobates terribilis. The sequence continues at coordinate 665,062 of NW_027363335.1, forward strand.
TCTCTGAATGAACGGGCAGATGGTCACGGCAAGTGACCGGGGCAGTCTCTGGATGAACGGGCAGATGGTCACGGCAAGTGACCGGGGCAGTCTCTGGGTAAAGGGTTGGTACGACCTGTGGCGGCTGATGATAGACGTGAGCTCCCAGGTGAGCAGGCGAGAGTCTCTGGATGAACGGGTGGTCACAGCATGTGACGGCGGAGCCTCCAGGAAGACCAACAGACAGGCGGCAGATGAGCGCTCCCAGGTGAGCGGGCAGAAGTCTCTGGACAGGCGGGTGGTCACAGCACGTGACGGCAGAGCCTCCAGGTAGGCTAGCAGACAGGCAGCAGATGAGCGCTCCCAGGTGAGCGGGCAGGAGTCACTGGACAGGCAGGTGGTCACAGCACGTGACGGCGGAGCCTCCAGGTAGGCTAGCAGGTAGGTAGCAGATGTGTGCTCCCAGGTGAGCAGGCAAGCTGGTCCGTAGACAGACTGACAGGAGTTGGAAGGCAGACCGTCGGACCTCAGGCAAGCAGGTAGGTGGCTGAAGTGCGCTCCCAGGTGAGCGGACAGGCTGGTCCTTAGACAGACTGACAGGAGTAGTAAGGCAGACCGTCGGACCTCAGACTAGCAGGCAGGTAGCAGATAATCAGGCAGGAATAAGACAGCAAGCTGGCAGGAATCTGGCAGGTAACTGGCAACGGGACCTGAGGGCTGAAGCAGAGTAGTGAACAGTGGAACAACATTGCTCGGGCACCTCCATTTTTTAGGAGGTGCCTTATATATGGTGAAGTCCTCCGGCCATTGGCCGGGGACTCCTTAGGACGGCGCGCGCGGCCCCTTTAAGAGGGAGGGAGAGCGTGCGCGCGCGCCCTAAGCACAGTGGCCGGGAAGGAGCGCGCGCTGCCAGCAGAGCGGGAGGAGGACGCCGGGCACGGAGCAGAGAGGTGAGGGGAACAGCGTCCCTGCCTAGCAGAGGGCAGGGACGCCGGCGCTACACTGAGCTGGAAAAATTGCTAGAGCACCCATTTACAGTGACTAAAAAATTACAAGCAGAGGACTTAACTCCAGGTATTTTCTTAAAAGAGTGGAAGAACCTGATGTTTCGCCTGTCCCAAAGAGGAGGGTTAATTGCAAGTGGCATTGCTACTAGTGTTGAGCGAGCACTAAAATGCTCGGGTGCTCGAAGCTCGGGCCGAGCTCACTGTGATACTCGGGTGCTCGACCCGAGCAACGAGCCCAATGTTAGTCTATGGGAGACCCGAACATTTTTGCGGCGGCTCCCCCGGCAGTCTGTAGAAAGCCTAAAAAGTGCCCAAAACGATAGTGACAGTGCTCAAATGACATGGGGACTGCATGGGGATCGCCCCTGGAAGCATTTCTGACCCCCAGGTCACTGCTGTCAACAACGTGGTCAGAGGTATTAAGCCACTTTTACAGGCTCACAATAAAACATACAAAAACGAAACTGAAAGTGCTTTCCTGTGAAATATGTTAACCCCTTAACGACCATGGGTCTTTCTGTTTTTGTGTTTTCCTTATTTGCTCCCCTTCTTCCCAGAGCCAGAACTTTTTTATTTTTCGGTCAATATGGCCATGTGAGGGCTTATTTTTTGCGGGACGAGTTATACTTTTAAACACCATCACTGGTTTTACCATATCGTGTGCTGGAAAATGGGAAAAAAAGTGCAGTGAAACTGCAAAAAAAATGCAATTCCACAGTTGTTTTTTGGGTCCTTTTTTTACCACGTTCACAGATTGCTAAAACTGACCTGCCATCATTATTTTCCAGGTCGTTACGAGTTCAAAGACACCAAACATGTATAGGTTCTTTTTTATTTAAGTGGTGAAAAAAAATCCAAAGCTTGCTAAAAAAAACAAAAAAAAAATGACACCATTTTCCGAGACCCTTAGCTTTTCCATTTTTCGGGATCTGGGGCTGGGTGAGGGCTTATTTTTTTGCGTGCCGAGCTGACGTTTTTATTGATACCATTTTGGGGTAGATCCGATGTTTTGATCGCCCGTTATTGCATTTTATTGCAAAGTTGTAGCGACCAAAAAAACTTAATTCTGGCGTTTAAAATTTTTTTCTCGTTACGCCGTTTACTGATTGTATTAATTCTTCTTTTATATTGATAGATCGGGCGATTCTGAACGCGGCGATACCAAATATGTCTATGTGTTTTTTTTTTATATATATATATATTTTATTTTGAATTGGGCGACAGGGGGGTGACTTAAAGTTTTATATATTTTTTATTTTTTTAAAAACTTTTTTTTAAAACTTTCTGCTTGCTTCTATAGTCTCCAGAGAAGACTAGAAGCAGCAGTTGTCTGATTGCTTCTACTGCATACAAGCGATGAGCAGATCGCTTGTATGCAGGAGAAATGCTCACTTGCTATGAGCGCTGACCACTAGGTGGCGCTCATAGCAATTGAGACATGACAACCACAGGCGTCTGCTGCAGACCCTGAGTTGTCATGCCCACCCATTGGTGACCCGCGATCACGTGACGGGGTCACTGATGGGCGGGGCTTAGGACTCCCGGAAGCGCGAGTTAAATGCCGCTGTCAGAGATTTAACATATTAACAGCCGCGGGTGGATTGCGATTCCAATAATCAGCTGACATGTGCTCGCTTCAGTGCGGGCTCACCGCCGGAGCCCCCGCTGAACCGGCCTTCCCGACCTGGTGCGTACTATTACTGACCAGGTCGGAAAGGGGTTAAGGAACATCCTTTCCAGGGTAAAGACTTGTGTATAAGGTAAAATAAATAACCAAAAACAAAAATACTCCTCCACACCTTGGGCTATGTTCACAAGTAGCATTTTTTATGCGTTTTTGCACTTTTGTATTGCTTTCAACCGTGACAAATGCATTCACCTTGAAATGTCATTTTAACATTTTACAACCTTATCTGGCCATGTGCTGTGTGACACATGCATACAGTGCTAAAAAGACATGGGAACACCATGGGGAAGACCCCTGGAAGCATCTCTGACACCCAGGTCACTGCCTAAAAGTGTGCCCATCAGAAGTGATCCTTGCCGCATCAGAAGATGCAGACTTGCAACTATCCCCGTGCAAGTCCTTGTCCCAGGGCAGTGTTCAATTGTACCTCCCCCATAACTTGCAATACAAGCGCAAGTATGCAGCCTGCCACCCACCCACCTCCAGGCTGCAATACCATACTGCTAGCTTGCTTGCACTTGAAATTGGGCCTTTTAGGCATGTGGAGGTGGAATCTGGCCACCACGTCATGGCTGCGTCGGTAGCCTGGTATCCATACTCAGCCGCCCGGCGGCCGGGTGTCCACGCTTGGTCCCCAGCCGCCAGGGGGTGGCCGGGTGTCCATACTCGGTCCCCAGTCGCCCCGCGGCCGGGTGCCCACACACAGTCCCCAGCCGCGTGGGGGTGGCCGGGTGTCCATAAACGGTCCCCAGCCGCCCCTATTTGTCCCGGAGCGCCTTATACACAAGCGCGCATGCCAAAACATTACCTGTGCCCTCCCCAGTGCATTTAGTGGGAAGGACAGCCTAACCACAAACACGTGGACAAGTGAATTTGGCCAGGAATGGTCCATCTCACTGACGCCTTCACACTGGGTTAATATTGTGGAAGCCGGGACACAGTTGGACACTGGGATGCAACACATCCTCCAGACATAGAGGATTGCGGGTCCTGGGTCAATCAGGCTTCAACACAAAGTTCAGAAGGTAGACAGCAGCAGTGGTCGGCCTCCTACACAACGAGTAAATTATTCATGATCATGAGGCCATCCACCTCCTTAGCTTTCTGTTCCTTGGAATGCAAGCGCATGTATGTAGTAGCAGCTAGGCCTGAGGTGGTCAGCGTTTTGGCGCTTATTCTACCTCCTTCGAGGATTGCTGAATGTTTTCCTGCTACTATCCCAGTTCTATGACTCCCGTTAAAACAAAGCTTCAGGTGATGAAAGATGGATGAGGTGGTGGAAAAAGAGAAAGAGCAGGAGGAACAGGGACCATTCACATCAATATCAGGCCAGCCAACCACACATGTCTTGTAGGATATGTTTCTGTACCAAAAGGAGCGGTTCAGCTACACAGTTATAAGGCATACAGTGAATGCAATGCCTACCAAAAATTTCGAGGCACTCCAATACCCCTTGGAAGTGACATGGAGGTCAGAGGGCCTTAACTAAACCGTTTTTTCCATTTATAGCAACTGGGTCTCCTGTACACTGTTGGCCTAAGCAGGGAATGGAAGGCTTTCCAAAAATTATTAGGCACTGCAATGCCCCTTGAAACAGACGTGGATTACAGCGTATTAAAAACCTTCTACCCATTATTGGGGAGTGGGTCTCCCTTAGTGTTCGCCTATGCATTGAAAAGCAAAAGCTGACAAAAATTAGGAGGAAATGCAATGCCCGTTGCAAGAGTCGTGGAGGTTAGAAGTAATTAAAAACAACATGTCAATGCCCCTTGGAAGAGCTGTGGAGTTCAGAGTGGTTAACAAGACGGTTTTAATGCCCCTTAGAAGAGACGTGGAGTTCAGAGTGGTTTAACAAGACAGTTTTAATGCCCCTTGGAAGAGATGTGGAGGTCACAGTAGCTTAACAAAATGGTTTTAATGCCCCTTGGAAGAGACGTGGAGTTCAGAGTGGTTTAACAAGACAGTTTTAATGCCCCTTGGAAGAGTGGTGGAGGTTACAGTGGAATAAAAAGACAATATCAATGCCCCGTGGAAGAGACGAGGTCACAGTAGCTTAACAAGATGGTTTTAATGCCCCTTGGAAGAGACGTGGAGTTCAGAGTGGTTTAACAAGACAGTTTTAATGCCCCTTGGAAGAGTGGTGGAGGTTACAGTGGAATAAAAAGACAATATCAATGCCCCGTGGAAGAGACGTGGAGGTCACAGTAGCTTAACAAGATGGTTTTAATGCCCCTTGGAAGAGTGGTGGAGGTCGCAGTGGAATAAAAAGACAATATCAATGCCCCTTGGAAGAGTGGTGGAAGTTACACTGGAATGAAAAGACAATATCAATGCCCTGTGGAAGAGACGTGGAGGTCACAGTAGCTTAACAAGATGCTTTTAATGCCCCTTGGAAGAGTGGTGGAGGTCTCAGTGGAATAAAAAGACAATATTAACGACCCTTGGAAGAGACGTGGAGGTCACAGTAGCTTAACAAGACGATTTTAATGCCCCTTACAAGAGCCATGCAGTACAGCATATTAAAAACATTATTCCCATTTTTGGGGAGTGGGTCTCCCATAGTCTTTGCCTATGCCTTCCAAGCAAAAGCTGCCAAAAATTAGGAAGGGGGAACTTGCAATGTCCCTTACAAGAGCAATGCAGTACAGCATATTAAAAACATTATTCCCATTATTGGGGAGTGGGTCTCCCATAGTCTTTGCCTATGCCTTCCAAGCAAAAGCTGCCAAAAATTAGGACAGAGGAACTTGCAATGCTGGCAACATGGACCACGGTCACCCTGGTGGTATAGTGGTCGTGGAGGCTGAGGATAAGGAGAAGAGCAAAAAACAGCCGAAATGAGGAAGCGTATACCCATGTGTGGGTGTGAAGCGATGCATGGGAATACACCTCCCGAAATAACACAGTGGATTTGACTTTATGTTACTCTGCTGTCATTTGGTGGTGATGAGAAGTCTGGCCCAATCCAGCCCTTGTTCATTTTGATGAGGGTCAGCTTGTCAGCATTGTCAGTTGACAGGCGAGTGCGCTTATCAGTTATAATTCCCCCAGCGGCACTAAAAACACGCTCCGATAACACGCTAGCGGCAGGCCAGGACCTCCAAGGCGTACAGAGTGAGTTCATTCCAAGTGTCCAGCTTGGATACCCAATAATTAAAAGGCACAGAGGAATCACGGAGGACGCTGGTACTCCCTCACCATCTTTTGAAACTTTCCACTCCTTGTGAGAGTACCCTGCGCCTCAGGGCCTGTAAGCTGGGCAGGTCTCAGAAAACTGTCCTAGAACATTGACAGTGTTCCCCTGCCTCTGCTGGATTGGAGTTGCGTCTCTCTCACCTGTATGCCTTAGTTGGGCAGCGAACTGTGACCTCTGCCGCTACCGTGTTCAGATGGGAATTTTTTTAATAGTTCTGCAGCAAGGGCCTTCTGGTGCTGCCCCATTTTTGTAGACCTCTCCAACTCAGGAATAAGAGAGTGAAAGTTCTCCTTGTAGAGGGGGTCTAAAAGTGTCATCAACCAGTAATGACTGTCACCCAACATTTTGACAATGCGAGGGTCACGGTTAAGGCAGCGTAACATAAAGTCAGCCATGGGTGCCAGACTGGTAACAGGCAAGACTTCCGTGTCCTCACCAAGATGACGACTGATAGTGTTGAGCGATCACTAAAATGCTCGGGTGCTCGAAGCTCGGGCCGAGCTTACCGTGATACTCGGGTGCTCGACCCGAGCAACGAGCCCAATGTTAGTCTATGAGAGACCCGAGCATTTTTGCGGCAGCACCCCCGGCAGTCTGTAGAAAGCCTAAAAAGTGCCCAAAACGATAGTGACAGTGCTCAAAAGACATGGGGGCAGCATGGGGATCGCCCCTGGAAGCATTTCTGACCCCCAGGTCACTGCTGTCAACAACGTGGTCAGAGGTATTAAGCCACTTTTGCGGGCTCACAATAAAACGTTCAAAAACTAAACTGAAACGGTTTTCCTGTGAAATATGTTAAGGAATTTCCTTTCCAGGGTAAAAACTTGTGTATAAGGTAAAATAAATAACCAAAAACAAAAATACTCCTCCACACCTTGGGCTATGTTCACAAGTAGCATTTTTCATGCGTTTTTGCACTTTTGTATTGCTTTCAACCGTGACAAATGCGTTCACCGGGAAATGTCATTTTAACATTTTACAACCTTATCTGGCCATGTGCTGTGTGACACATGCATACAGTGCTGAAAAGACAAAGGATCAGCATGGGGAAGACCCCTGGAAGCATCTCTGACCCCCAGGTCACTGTCTAAAAGTGTGCCCATCAGAAGTGATCCTTGCCGCATCAGAAGATGCAGACTTGCAGCTATCCCCATGCAAGTCCTTGTCCCAGGGCAGTGTTCAATTGTACCTCCCCCATTCCTTGCAATGCAAGCGAAAATATGCAGCCAACCACCCACCCACCCGCAGGCTGCAATACCATACTGCTAGCTTTCACTTGAAATGGGGCCTTTTAGTTTGGAGGAGGCCGAAGCTGGCCACTACCTCATGGCCGCTTCGGCAGCGAGGTATCCATACTCAGTCCCCAGCCGCCCGGCGGCCGGGTGTCCACGCTCAGTCCCCAGCCGCCCGGCGGCCGGGTGTCCACGCTCGGTCCCCAGCCGCCCTGCGGCCGGGTGTCCACACACGGTCGCCAGCCGCCTGGGGGCGGCCGGGTGTCCATAAACGGTCCCCAGCCGCCCTGATTTCTCCTGTCACCTTCCCCCACACTTTTCTTAGCCTGGCCTGCTTTAGGGCAGCATTGGACAAGCCCACCAGAGAACCAGACTCCTCCGGTGGGCCCTGGCTTCTCCATCAGGGAAGTTCAGAGTGCTAAGGTGAGGAGCATGATGATGATGATAGAAGTTAGCATCTGCTTTGTTTTCTTGGAATGCAAGCGCATGTATGTAGTAGCGGCTAGGCCTGAGGTGGTCCGCGTTTTGGCGCATATCCTACCTCCTCCGAGGATTGCTGGATGTTTTCCTGCTACTATCCCAGTTCTATGACTCCCGTTAAAACAAAGCTTCAGGTGATAAATGATGGATGAGGTGGTGGCAAAGGAGAAAGAGCAGGAGGAACAGGGACCATTCACATCAATATCAGGCCAGTCAACCAGATACAGTGCCTACAAGTAGTATTCAACCCCCTGCAGATTTAGCTGGTTTGATAAGATGCAAATAAGTTAGAGCCTTCAAACTGCAAACGAGAGTAGGATTTATGAACAGAAGCATAAATCTTATAAACCAAAAAGTTATGTTGCTCAGTTGAATTTTATTAAATTTTAAACATAAAAGTGTGGGTCAATTATTATACAACCCCTATGTTTAATATTTTGTGGAATAACCCTTGTTTGCAATTACAGCTAATAATCGTCTTTTATAAGACCTGATCAGGCCGGCACAGGTCTGTGGAGTTATCTTGGCCCACTCCTCCATGCAGATCTTCTCCAAGTTATCTAGGTTCTTTGGGTGTCTCATGTGGACTTTATTCTTGAGCTCCTTCCACAAGTTTTCAATTGGGTTAAGGTCAGGAGACTGACTAGGCCACTCCAACACCTTGACTTTTTCCCTCTTGAACCAGGCCTTGGTTTTCTTGGCTGTGTGTTTTGGGTCGTTGTCTTGTTGGAAGATGAAATTACGACCCATCTTAAGATCCTTGATGGAGGAGCGGAGGTTCTTGGCCAAAATCTCCAGGTAGGCCGTGCTATCCATCTTCCCATGGATGCGGACCAGATGGCCAGGCCCCTTGGCTGAGAAACAGCACCACAGCATGATGCTGCCACCACCATGCTTGACTGTAGGGATGGTATTCTTGGGGTCGTATGCAGTGCCATCCAGTCTCCAAACGTCACGTGTGTGGTTGGCACCAAAGATCTCGATCTTGGTCTCATCAGACCATAGAACCTTGAACCAGTCTGTCTCAGAGTCCTCCAAGTGATCATGAGCAAACTGTAGACAAGCCTTGACATGACGCTTTGAAAGTAAAGGTACCTTACGGGCTCGTCTGGAACGGAGACCATTGCGGTGGAGTACGTTACTTATGGTATTGACTGAAACAAATGTCCCCACTGCCATGAGATCTTCCCGGAGCTCCTTCCTTGTTGTCCTTGGGTTAGCCTTGACTCTTCGGACATGCCTGGCCTCGACACGGGAGGACACTTTCAAAGGCTGTCCAGGCCGTGGAAGGCTAACAGTAGTTCCATAAGCCTTCCACTTACGGATGATGCTCCCAACAGTGGAGACAGGTAGGCCCAACTCCTTGGAAAGGGTTTTGTACCCCTTGCCAGCCTTGTGACCCTCCACGATCTTGTCTCTGATGGCCTTGGAATGCTCCTTTGTCTTTCCCATGTTGACCATGTCTGAGTGCTGTTCACAAGTTTGGGGAGGGTCTTAAATAGTCAGAAAAGGCTGGCAAAAGAGATCTTTAATCCACACATGTGAAGCTCATTATTCTTGGTGCCTGAACTACTTCTTAATACTTTAGGGGGACCAAAAAGAATTCTTGTGGTTTGAGGGGTTGAATAATAAATGACACTCTGAATTAACTTTTAACGTTTTAAAAAAAACAAAAAAAAACAAACAAAAACAATATTTGCTGCAGTGCATTTCCCACTTCCAGGCTGATCTACAGTACAAATGTCACAATGCCAAGTTAATTCCGCATGTGTCAACCAGCTAAATCTGCAGGGGGTTGAATACTACTTGTAGGCACTGTATGTCTTGTAGGATATGTTTCTGTAACAAAAGGAGTGGTTCGGCTACACAGTTATAGGGCATACAGTGAGTGCAATGCCTACCAAAAATTTCGAGCCACTCCAATGCCCCTTGGAAATGACATGGAGGTCAGAGGGCGTTAACTAAACCTTTTTTTCCATTTATAGCAACTGGGTCTCCCGTGCACTGTTGGCCTAAGCAGTGAATGGAAGGCTTTCCAAAAATTATGAGGAACTGCAATGCCCCTTACAAGAGCCATGTGTGGCAACCCAGGGGTCTGGTCACCACAGTAATAGAGATATTACGTCGGAGAGCAAGTGGGAGGTTTCCTGGTCAGGATCCCTTAAACATGCAACATCCTCCTGCACCAGTCCTGGGAGGGGAGAATTCTGCCCTTATAAACTGGATCTGGGGTGGGGTTGAGTGAGTCAGAGAACAGTCAGAGTCAGAGTGAGAGCAAGGGAAAGTAACAGCAAGGAGCTCTGTAGGAGCTAAAGACCAGGGGCTGGAAGCTGAGCAGAGCTCGCCCTGGCAGAAGACAATAGGAACCGGAAACAGGAGTCCGAAGCTGTGAGGACTTATATATCCAGCAGCAGAAACCAGCCGGCAGGGGATTTCAGGTCCTCTGGCCATAGAAGCCCGGAGGCTCAGTCACAAGCAAGGGACCAGCACCGCCGTCGTGGAGCGGAGGCTAACAGAAGGCCCCAAGTCACCAGCCATACGGGTGAGCACTACACGGTACACTCAGGGACGTGGGCTACTTCTACCCGCTTACAGCAAGGTAGCCAGGAAGAGTGCAGACAGACGGGGAGGCCTACAACTCCACCTGGCCAGGGGAACTCCTGCTTGCTCACAGACTGACCAGGCCTCTTATGCTAGCCAGTACTCCTGGGAGGGTCTACCTTATAATCATCAGTAAAGACCCTGAACTGCACTGCAAAGACTCTGAGTCGTTCCTGCTGCGCTCGTGCACCATCACCCCCATCATCCACACTCACTGCCCTGAGGCTATACTCCTCCCGAGGGGAGTTATCCCATTCTATGCTGCGCACACAACACCAGCCTCAGCGGTCTGCCTCGCAGCGGTGGCACTCCCTGACCGCAATCCACGGGTGGCGCAGTCGGACAATTAACCTCAAAACCTAAGAAAGACTGCCACTGGTTTGACCAGCCTGAGCCACGGGACCGGGTCACCGCCACGGAGACTACAGACCCCAGAGACCCCGCACCGGGTATCCCACACACGTGTACACACGGCCCAGGGGGCGCGTCACATGCAGTACAGCATATTACAAACATAAGTCCCATTATTGGGGAGTGGGTGTCCCATGGTATTTGCTTATGCTTTCCAAGCAAAAGCTGCCAAAAATTAGGACGGAGCAACTTGCAATGCCCCTTACAAGAGCCATGCAGTACAGCATATTACAAACATAAGTCCCATTATTGGGGAGTGGGTGTCCCATGGTACTTGCTTATGCTTTCCAAGCAAAAGCTGCCAAAAATTAGGATGGAGCAATTTGCAATGCCCCTTACAAGAGCCATGCAGTACATCATATTACAAACATAAGTCCCATTATTGGGGAGTGGGTGTCTCATAGTATTTGCTTATGCCTTGCAAGCAAAAGCTGCCAAAAATAAGGACGGAGGAACTTGCAATGCTGGCACCCTGGTGGTATAGTGGTGGTGGAGGCTGAGGATAAGGAGAAGAGGATAAAACAGCCGAAACGAGGAAGCGTATACCCATGTGTGGGTGTGAAGCGGTGCATGTGAATACACCTCCCGAAATAACACAGTGGATTTGACTTTATGTTACTCTGCTGTCATTTGGTGGTGATGAAAAGTCTGGCCCAATCCAGCCCTTGTTCATTTTGATAAGGGTCAGCTTGTCAGCATTGTCAGTTGACAGGCGAGTGCGCTTATCAGTTATAATTCCCCCAGCGGCACTAAAAACACGCTCCGATAACACGCTAGCGGCAGGGCAGGCCAGGACCTCCAAGGCGTACAGAGCGAGTTCATTCCAAGTGTCCAGCTTGGATACCCAATAATTAAAAGGCACAGAGGAATCACGGAGGACGCTGGTACGATCGGCAAGGTACTCCCTCACCATCTTTTGAAACTTTCCACTCCTTGTGAGATTACCCCGCGCCTCAGGGCCTGTAAGCTCGGCGGGTGTCAGAAAACTGTCCCAGAACGTTGACAGTGTTCCCCTGCCTCTGCTGGATTGGAGTTGCATCTCTCTCGCCTGTATGCTTTGGTTGGGCAACGAACTGTGACTTCTGCCGCTAGCGTGTTCAGATGGGAATTTTTTTAAGAGTTCTGCAGCAAGGGCCTTCTGGTACTGCCCCATTTTTGTAGACCTCTCCACCCCAGGAATAAGAGAGTGAAAGTTCTCCTTGTAGCGGGGGTCTAAAAGTGTCACCAACCAGTAATGACTGTCACCCAACATTTTGACAACGCGAGGGTCACGGTTAAGGCAGCGTAACATAAAGTCAGCCATGCGTGCCAGACTGGTAACGGGCAAGATTTCCGTGTCCTCACCAAGATGACGACTGACCATGCTCTCCTCCTCCTCCTCTTCCTCCTCCCCCCCTGTCCTCAGGCCACCCACGCTGAACCGACGGTATGAAACTTGTACAGGTACTACCGTCTACAATGCCTGATAGCATCTCCTGTTCTTCCTCTTCCTCCTCTCCCTCATTGTCCCCCAATGCACGTTGGAATGAGATGAGGCTGGGCTGTGTGTAATCGCCCGCTACGGCTTCTTGATCCATCTCATCATACTCTGGCTGCAATGCCTCCTCTTTAATTCTCTGCAGAGAGCGTTGCAAAAGACAGACAAGTGGGATGCTGACATAATGATGGCGTCATCGCCACTCACCATCTTGGTGGCCTCCTCAAAGTTTGTCAGGATGGTACATATGTCAGACATCCAGGTCCACTCCTGAGGTCTTATGTGTGGAGTCTGACCTGAATATCGACAGCCTTGTTGCAGCTGGTACTCCACAACTGCTCTCTTCTGCTCACAAATCCTTTGCAACATGTGGAGGGTAGAGTTCCAACGTGTGGGGACATCACACACCAGTCGGTGTGCCGGAAGCTGCAAACGCTGCTGCAACACAGCAAGGGCGGCGGAAGCTGTAGCCGACTTGCAAAAATGAGATGACAGGTGGTGTACTTTCACGAGCAGATCTGGCAACTCGGGGTACGATTTAAGAAACCGCTGAACCACGAGGTTAAGCACATGAGCCAGGCATGGTACGTGTGTGATCTCACCTCGCCTCAGAGCCGCCACCAGGTTACGGCCATTGTCACACACGACCATGCCGGGATGTAGGTTCAGCGGTCTCAGCCACAGATCTGCCTGCTCTTTCACAGCTGTCCACAACTCACAAGCAGTGTGAGGTTTATCACCTAAGCTTATGAGTTTCAGCACAGCCTGTTGCCGCTTGGCGGAGGCAGTACTGCAATGCTTCCAGCTTGTAACTGATGTGGTGATATCTGAGATGGAGGCTGAACATGAGGAGGAGGATGCGCAGGAGCTGTACACTGTGGGGGCAACTCTGACTGACATAGGGCCCGCAATCCTCGGTGTGGGGAGGATGTGTTCCGTCCCAAGGTCCGACTGGGTCCCGGCTTCCACTATGTTTACCCAGTGTGCCGTCAGAGATGTACCGTCCCTGGCCACAAGCACTTGTCCACGTGTCCGTTGTCAGGTGGACTCTCCCAGTAACTGCGTTGTTGAGGGCACGGCAGATGCTTTGGGACACGTGCTTGTATAGTGCGGGGATGGCACACCGGGCAAAATAGTGTCGGCTGGGGACCGAGTACCGAGGGACGGCCACCGCCATAAGATTGCGGAAGGATTCCGTCTCCACCAGCCTAAAAGGCAGCATTTCCAATGCAAGCAGTTGTGAAATGTGCGAATTTAGGACTGTGGCCTGTGGGGCGTTAGCTGCGAATTTCCGCTTTCGTTCAAAGGTCTGGGATATGGACAATTGAACGCTGCGGTGGGACGTGGACGTTGATGCTGTTTCTTGAGAAACTGCCATAACAAGTGAAGACTGAGAGGAGGGGGCATCTTTACATGCAGTATGGACAGGGGATTGCCTTGCACACACAACAGGGGGTTTTATTGCACGCACAACAGTGGAAGAAGCAGTGGTGACACCCGCTGACACTGGTCGTGGACCCTGGGTTTCGCCCCACAAAGTCGGGTGCTTTGCTGCCATGTGCCTGATCATGCTGGTGGTGGTCAGGCTGGTAGTTTTGTCACCCCTGCTGATGCTGGCATGGCAGGTGGAACATATGGCCTTTTTGGGGTTATCAGCAGAGTCTTTAAAAAAATTCCAGACTCTGGAAGACCTACCGCTTGTACTGGCAACGTCCCTCGTGTTGGTGTTACGGGGAACGGTTGCCTGCCTTCTGTCTGCGGCCACCACACTGCTTCTTCCTGCCTGTTGGGGTACTCTGCCTCCCTCCCCCTGTGTGCTGCTGGCCTCACTCTGCATGTCCTCCTTCCACGTTGGGTCAGTTACTAGATCATCCACCACCTCCTCCTCTTCCACTTGCGCACCACAATCCTCCTCCTCACTTCCTGGCAATTGTGTCTCGTCATCGTCCACCTCTTGTGACAAATTGCCAACGTCGACTTCCTGTGGCCATGGCTGTTCAAATATTTGGGCATCGCAACATGGGATCTCCTCTTCCACCACTTCAAGCTTATCAGGCGAGGGGCCCAAATATGGAAATGGACCAGTGAACAGCTCTTCAGAGTGTCCAAGTGTGGGATCACTTGCTGTCTGACGACACTCGGCATGGTGGGAGGAAGGAGCATCAGGGTGAGGAGGAGTATGCGGTCGAGACTCACGGCTACTAAGAGTTGACCGTGTGGAAGACAGACCGGAGGTGGTGGTGCCCAGGTAACTGGAAGTATTATCTGCTATCCAATTAATAACCTGTTCACACTGATCAGTTCTCAATACTGGTTTTGTTCTGTGCTTCCCTAGTAATTCGGTCAAGAAGTGGGAGCGAGAAGATGTGGCTGTTGGTTGTGGCACATTTTCACCTTGGCCACGGCCCCGTCCTCTGCACGAACCATCACCAGAACGTCCACTTCCACGTCCCTTGCCATGCGCCTTGCCCATTGTAAATGAAGTAAAATAGCTTACACTTGCACTATCAATGGAAAAAGGGTAATAAAGAGTAGATTAGAACCGTGGAAGAGGAAAACCACAGTTATTGTTTACTGGGGTATACCACACTTTTTTAAATAGAGATATTTGCGGCTGAACAGTGAGCGACACACTCAAACTGCTTTTTTTTTAGATAGCAAAGGCCCAAAACTGGATAGTACAGCGATTTGACCTGTAGAACTGCGAAACCACACTGGGATGTCGGGCCTACACAAGACTATTTTCAACAGATATATTTTTGTGTCACAACAGTCAGGAGACACTACTGTTTTTCTTTACGGAAAAAACTACCAAAAGCTGAATAATAGAGATTTTTTACCGTGGGATGGCAAAACCACAGTTATTGTTTACTGGGGTATACCACACTTTTTTAAATAGAGATATTTGCGGTTGAACAGTGAGCGACACACTCAAACTGCTTTTTTTTTTAGATACCAAAGGCCCAAAACTGGATAGTACAGCGATTTGACCCGTGGAACTGCGAAACCACACTGGGATGTCGGGCCTACACAAGACTATTTTCAACAGATATATTTTTGTGTCACAACAGTCAGGAGACACTACTGTTTTTCTTTACAGAAAAAACTACCAAAAGCTGAATAATAGAGATTTTTTACCGTGGGATGGCAAAACCACAGTTATTGTTTATTGGGATATACCACACTTTTTTAAATAGAGATATTTGTGGCTGAACAGTGAGCGACACACTCAAACTGCTTTTTTTTTTAGATACCAAAGGCCCAAAACTGGATAGTACAGCGATTTGACCCGTGGAACTGCGAAACCACACTGGGATGTCGGGCCTACACAAGACTATTTTCAACAGATATATTTTTGTGTCACAACAGTCAGGAGACACTACTGTTTTTCTTTACGGAAAAAACTACCAAAAGCTGAATAATAGAGATTTTTTACCATGGGATGGCAAAACCACAGTTATTGTTTACTGGGGTATACCACACTTTTTTAAATAGCGATATTTGCGGCTGAACAGTGAGCGACACACTCAAACTGCTTTTTTTTTAGATAGCAAAGGCCCAAAACTGGATAGTACAGCGATTTGACCCGTGGAACTGCGAAACCACACTGGGATGTCGGGCCTACACAAGACTATTTTCAACAGATATATTTTTGTGTCACAACAGTCAGGAGACACTACTGTTTTTCTTTACGGAAAAAACAACACTTCTGTTTCTCTAGCCTACACCAGACTATTTTCAACAGTTATATTTGTGTCTGAAAAATCAGAGACACGCTTTTTTTTTGGGGGGGTGGGGGGGACACACCAAAAAGTTAATAAGACGGGTATTTGTACAGTGTGAAGGAGGAAAAAAAAAGGAGGATTTTTCCTGGCCCCCGACATCTGGTGCTAAGTCCAGCAATTTCACCAACAGGAGCACACAGGACTGTAATGCAGCGTTTGCTGGTATAACCACTGTGTCTCCTATACAGCCTGCCTGCCTGGTATCTGGGATGGATATTAGTCCTGAGAAGGACTGTTTGTTCTGGCAGCCTTTACAGACCCTACACTAACTATTTCGCAGTTTATATCTCTCCCTAAATCAGCAGCGCTGTCCTTACACTGTCTAATCCAGAGCGACTGTGTCCAAGATGGCGGCGCCCCGTTTTAAATACTCGAGGTGACGCTGTGCGGCCAGCCAATCACTGTAATGCCCACAACCAACATGGCTGCAGCATTACAGTGACTGGCTGGCAATCCCTGCATGTTCATTGGCTCTGAGAGCGCCAAACATGCAGGGCGGAGACCCGAGCTCCCGCCCAAGTAACCCGAAAATGCTCGGTGCTCGCCGAACATCCCGAGTAGCGTGATGCTCGGGCGAGTACTGAGCAGTGTCGAGCATGTTCGCTCAACACTAATTGCTACATCAATGAAACGGAGAGAGGAGCTACTATTACAAAATAACATTCTTTTGGCTGCTGTTTATGTAGACCCAATGCATCGGATTCTTCTAGATGATCAACAGCTAACTAAAGGAAAAGAAGCTCTGTTTGAAATAGCAGTAAGGATGAAAGGGTTGCAGAACAGTCAGGAGGAACAAGAAGAGCTTGGTCGTCCTGCCACATCTTCACCCTCATCATCAACTGATGAAGAATTTAATTTCGAAAAATATTTGGATCACAAGGACCGTGCAAAGCGTTCCCGCATAGAAGAAGAGTCATCCCCATCAAAGAACACAGCCAGTACATTTCAGCAGAATTTTTCATGTGCACTAAAAGAAATTGAGAAATTTGACCGTTCATCAAAAATAACAGTGCAACAAGCGATTCCTCTGTATCCTGACATTGTCAGAGATGTTGCCCGAGTGGTTACTGCTTTGCCACCAACCCAAGTTAGTGTAGAGAGGTTGTTCTCTGCTCTCAAAATAATTAGATCAGATTTGAGGGCATCCATGAAGGAGGATCTGACAGAGGCAATACTTTTTCTGAGGACAAATTTATAGATTTCTTCTTATTAACTGCATAACAGTGTTTATTGCATATTTACTTACTAGAGTTTAGAAAAGTTTATAAAAGTTATTTGCTATATTCTAATTGTATTCTAATAAATATAGTTTTTGCTCTAAGTGGTCTGATTACTTATATGATGGTGAGAAACTGAATAAGCACGATGTTAATATTTTACAACAGTAAATTTATTGTTACGAATTGGCCATTTATGAAGGAGCCGGAGCCGGAGTAGGAGTCGGAACCTGATAAAATCCAGGAGTCGGAGTCGCAACTGTGGCTTACCGACTCCACAGCCCTGGTGAGCACGCAGCCTAAGTCTTCAAAGGTGTTGTCCATGATTAGAAACTTGTGTTTTTTTGTCTAAAAACAGCACCACAACCTGTCTACAGGTTCTGTGTGGTATTGCAGCTCAGCTCCATTTATTTCAGTAGAGCTGAAGTCCAATGCCAGTCACAATCTATGGACAGATGTGATATTGCTTTTGAAAGAAAACAATAATGTTTTTCTAATCCTGTATGTGAAGATCTGAGGTTGTGGGTTGCAATAATCACCTAGACAAGTTAATGATGCAACAATAGTTTATCTCTTACATCCAAGGTTTTACTACAACTCTAGGTAAATGGCCAAAATACATTGCCCCCAGTGCACAAGATACCCTTCCTGGGGAGGTAGTTCAACTGCCTTTGTAGCAGGCGATACTCACTGTTTCCCAACTTTTGGTTGGCTCACAGATTTCGTATCGCCAACCAGTGTAGTTTGTATTCACATTCCTCGCTCCTCCAGACGACAAGATAAAACAATAGAGACACAGGTATCCAGTAGCAACAGTCCTTAAGAAAGTTCATCAAATCCAGACGACAGATTCCACAACTGTAGCACATTTATCCAGCCCAGTGATCAACCGATCTTCAAACTCCATAGGCCATTCACCCAGGGGTCCAGGACCTCAGCCTAGATCCTTTCCCTTCAACGTCATTTCACCAACTTCCTAAACATGGGGCTTTTTTTCCTCCCTTCATGGGAACATTTGAGGGTCATCAGCTGTGCTGCCAATGTGGTTTTCTGTAAAAAGATGTAGTAAATTAATTATTAACCCCTTAAGCCCCTGAGCATTTTCCGTTTTTGCATTTTCGTTTTTGCTCCCCTTGTTCCCAGAGCCATAGCGTTTTTATTTTTTGGTCAATATGGCCATGTGAGGGCTATTTTTTTGCGGGACGAGTTGTACTTTTCAACGCCATTACTAGTTTTACCATATCCTGTACGGGAAAACGGGAAAAAAATTCCAAGTGCGGTAAAATTGTAAAAAAAGTGCAATACCACAGTTGTTTTTTATTTATTTTTTTTACCACGTTCACTGAATGCTAAAACTGAACTGCCCTTCTTATTCTACAGGTCATTACGAGTTCATAGACACCAAACATGTATAGGTTCTTTTATATTTAAGTGGTGAAAAAAAATTCCAAAATTTGGTAAAAAAATAAATAAAAAAAGTGCCATTTTCTAAGACCCGTAGCGTCTCCATTTTTCGTGATCTGGGGCTGGTTGATGGCTTATTTTTTGCGCACCGGGCTGACGTTTTTATTGATAACATTTGTGGTAGATCCGATGTTTTGATCGCCCGTTATTGCATTTTATTGCAATTTTGCGGCGACCGATCGGATTAATTCTTTTTTTATATTGATAGATGGGCGATTCTGAATGCGGCGATACCAAATATGTGTATGTGTTTTTTTTTTATATATATTTTATTTTGAATGGGGCGAAAGGGGGGTGATTTAAACTTTTATATTTTTTTATTTTTTTTTTATATTTTTAAAAACTTTTTTTTTTTACTTTTTGCATGCTTCAATAGTCTCCATAGGAGACTAGAAGCAGCAACTATCCGATCGCCTCTGCTACATACAGGGGACGAGCAGGTCCCCTGCATGCAGCAGAAATGGTCCTGTGCTATGAGCGCCGATCACTAGGTGGCGCTCATAGCGACAAGATCATGACAACCACAGGCGTCTGCTGCAGACCCTGGGTTGTCATGCCCACCCATCGGCGACCCGCAATCACGTGACGGGGTCGCCGGTGGGCGGGGCTTATGACGCGCTACCCGGAAGCGCGCGTTAAATGCTGCTGTCGGAGATTGACAGCGGCATTTAACATGTTAACAGCCGCGGGTGGATCTCGATTCCACCCGCGGCTGTTGCGGGCACATGTCAGGTGTAAGAATCAGCTGACATGTGCTCCGTTCAGTGAGGGCTCAGCGCAGCAGCCCTCACTGAACGGGCAGTACGCAAATATGCGTACTAATACGTCCCCGGTATTTAAGGGGTTAAAACGCTGCGCTACGACAGCCATCAATTAGATCCCATAATGATACAATAACCAGTACAGTTCTATTATCCTCATTAGACTGCGGTGTACACAGTTTATTGTATAGACCTTTGCTGCACAATGGGACAGTGTTCATTTATGTAAAATAATCCATAGATGTGGGACAGGTCCATAGGGATATGTACAAACACCCTCCATATAAATGTGCATATATAAGCTAACACTGCCCCCTACAGCTTCAGTGGCTGATCTCAGGTGTCCACAGGGAATCAGTGCCCATGTATTGTTAGTAGACTTCCATTGTAGTCTTTATTAACACATCTACAACCCTTTGTATTATTCTGAACCTCCATAGAAGTGAATGGAGAAAGCCTATCATGCACAGCCACTTCTATGTTCATATTAACTAGAGATACAGCCTTATCTCGATAGCTGCGGGGGGCTACAGAGGTGGAGCCAACATCTATTAGCCATTTATGGCTTCTTTGGTGGATATATCTGAGAGGGAAATAACCCTTTAATTGGGTTATCCACTACTAGACACCAACTATTGATGGGCCAAGGGAGGTGAGAAAACTAAAAGAAATTGATATCTCCAGACCAGCGCTGCATACCCCACTGGTTACATGAGGTTAACAACCGGTGGGGGCAACGCATGAGTGTTGCAGCTTCTGATTGGTTGCAGCATTCATATTTCATCTAAGCCAGAAGAAGTAGTGCTCACATGACACCCCTGCCAGATGTTGATGTCAGAATAATGGCAGGATACACAACAATGAGTATAAGAGGGCACTGGTTTGGGAGTTGATTTGGGGATTTTTTAATATTTTCCCCTTCCTAGGTCCACAAATAAGACCCTACAAGTTCCAGGGAACATAGGTACACAGAACACCCTTTTCGGGCTGTGCATCTTCTCTATATATAGTGGGGAAAAAAAGTAAACTGCTCAAAAAAATAAAGGGAGCACTTAAACAACAGAATATAACTCCAAGTAAATCAAACTTCTGTGAAATCAAACTGTCCACTTAGGAAGCAACACTGATTGACAATCAATTTCACATGCTGTTGTGCAAATGGAATACACAATAGATGGAAATTATTGGCAATTATCAAGACACCCTCAATAAAGGAGTGGTTCTGCAGGTGGGGACCACAGATCACATCTCAGTACCAATGCTTTCTGGCTGATGTTTTGGTCACTTTTGAATGTTGGTTGTGCTTTCACACTCGTGGTAGCATGAGACGGACTCTACAACCCACAGAAGTTGCTCAGGTAGTGCAGCTCACCCAGCATGGCACATCAATGCAAGCTGTTGCAAGAAGGTTTGCTGCATCTATCAGCGTAGTGTCCAGAGGCTGGAGGCGCTGCCAGGAGACAGGCCAGTACACCAGGAGACGTGGAGAGGGCCGTAGGAGGGCAACAACCCAGCAGCAGGACCGCTACCTCCGCCTTTGTGCAAGGAGGAAAAGGAGGAGCGCTGCCAGAGCCCTGCAAAATGACCTCCAGCAGGCCACAAATGTGCATGTGTCTGCACAAACAGTTTGAAACAGACTCCATGAGGGTGGTATGAGGGCCTGACGTCCACAGATGGGGGTTGTGCTCACAGCCCAACACCGTGCAGGACACTTGGCATTTTCCACAGAAGACCAGGATTGGCAAAGTCGCCACTGGCGCCCTGTGCTCTTCATAGATGAAAGCAGGTTCACACTGAGCTCATGCGACAGACGTGACAGAGTCTGGAGACGCCGTGGAGAGCGCATAGTGGGCAAACAACCTTACGCGGTGAAATGAGCTGCATCTGGATCTCGTCCACCTAAAGGGACTGTCAGCACAGAATGACTGTTCAAACTAAGTCCCAACTCTCGGTGCTTCGGGGCCAATCATTTATATACACCTTCCCACCTGCTTGTTTTCCCTCTATCCACACCCTTCTCTTCTTTGATTGACAGCTCTGGCTTCATAGAACCAGAGAAGGAAGGAGACAGAGGTAAAACTAGCAGGTGGGAAGGTGTATAGAAATGATTGGCCCACGCCGTGATCCATGGAGCGCTTGTACTTGATTTCAACAGTCATTCTGTGCTGACAGTCCCTTTAAAATCAGTGTTTCCCAAACTCCAGTCCCCACGGCCCCCCACAGGTCATGTCTTTAGGATTTCTATAGTATTGCACAGGTGAGAGAATTCCTGATTCCTTGATGATACTTTCATCACATGTGTAATACTGAGGAAATCCTGAAAACATGACCTGTTGGGGGGAAAACCTGACCTGTTGGGGGCCATGAGGACTGGAGTTTGGGAAACACTGCCTTAAATGGAGCGTTGTTGCAGTTTTATTTTTCAGCGATTAGCAGGATCCCCCAACAATTTCTAAGCAATGAGAAAATGCAGTCCCTAATGATGTCCTCTGACAATAAGCGGATCACGGACAGCAGATGCATTGGGTTCTGCATTTCTTTGAGAATGGGATGGGGCAGCTTCTGTCTTCTCAGTGATACAATCAAGAAGGAGATGCAGCGTGAGACAATCCCTGTCTAGATCTTTGATCTGATCATCAATACAGAGGGCTGATTGGTGAAGACAGAGGGAAAGGCTAATAAGATTATTAAAAAAAACTTAGTTTTTCAGCTGGTACTTCCTCTGGGGTCAGTATGCCAACCTCATTGACTTCATAGCACTTGCCAGAGTGGGCAGACACGATTTATTGCCTTTACACACGTCACCTCCACACAGGGCGATGCTGGCTACCACGCCTCTGTAGTGATCAAACGTTGAGTCAAACAGCAGGGCTTTAAGAGGGCTGCCCTTTTCAATCTTGGGACTAAAACACAAAAATAAGACATCCTGTTAAGGGGTATAAAGGTAAGTAAACCGCGTTCAGTCCGGGGTGATGAATTCCAAAAGACAAAGTTTATTCTGCCATCACATAACGTTTCGACCTGTTATAGGTCTTTATCAAGTATATACAAAGACATACAGGGATACTGATCCCCCTGGTCAGTGGCCAGAACCCTGTAAATTCCCCTTAAATGGTCCCAAACTGAAACTGTGGGAACAATTGAATCCACTTAGGGTTCAGCAAACTTACAATCAAGGGTTTGATAAAGTTATCTACACCCTTGTGTCTCCGGAAAGCATGGCGTACGTTCACGTGCAGAAAATGCCGACCAGTGCTGGAGTGAGCGGAGGTCCGCAGCTTGTGAAACTACAGATCCCAGCAGGCTGACGGTCTCTCATCAAGTTATGCTGGGAGCCGCAGTTTCACAAATAGTGCTAGAGGATCCATGTCAGAAATATGAGGCTGCTACTAGGGTTTCTCCCACAAATATGTAATCGGACGTGGAGCAGATCCGCACGTGGATGAGCCATATTCTCTATCTGTGAACATACTACTCTCCTTCACTCAGATTCTAAGTGGTTCTGCAGCGCATCTGTGCAGAGCAAGCTGTCAATCAAAATCCGGGCCAGGTTTACAGCCGTCACCTCCGATATAGTGAGCGGTGCTGTGATCCAAGACTGTAGCCGCTCCGTGCACAACGATGAGTGAAGGCCGGCAGCTGCAGGGAGGAAAGAAGTTAATTTTCTCCCGGTACCTGCACTATCAATAAGGCGGCCGGGCAACATTGTAACAATATTTATCTGCAGATTAACCCTATACCTGCAGGGACATAGCATTTTTCAAGGTGACAGGTTCCCTTTAATAAAGAGAAGATGGATAGAGCCGCATTAGTCCATACTCACAGTGGAAGCCTCCTGACAACTTCTTGAAGAACACTTTCCACATTTGTTCCAAGCTTCGCCGAGATCTAATAGAAATAAATAGAGAAATTAATTTCTTAATACAGTTTAGACCTCGGCTCCAATGAATCACAAGAAATGAAACCTGTTTGAAGCTGACAAGCAATCAAGCCCCTCCGTAAGCCACACAGAACATGGCTACTTATGTCATCTGCAGGTGATTAAAGGAACCTGTCATGTTGAAATGGTATAAGATCTGTAGGGGGATGTTGTAGAGCAGAGAAGTTGATCAGACTGATAGACATATCTGTGGGAAGAGAGTCAGTAAGACTTGCATTTTATGCAGAGAAAGTCCTGCAGTATGTACACTAGTCCAGTGGGCGGTCCTAAGTGATTGACAGTTCCCTGTATGACCATGCAGGCAAAGATAGCTGTCAATCACTAGCATGACCGCCCACTGGACTCATCTATACAAACAGCAGGATTCCACTGAATAAATTGATAAAGGAAAAATATCTATCTTTGTACTGTGTTAGCCAGTAGATAGAAGAGTATTTAGATGTGAGAGTCCTCAGTGGTTGATACCTTTTAATGGCTAACGGAAAAGATGGTAACAAATTGCAAGCTTTCCAGACTACTCAGGTCTCAGGTCTGCCTGATGAAGAGGCCTGAGCAGTTTGGAAAGCTTGCAATTTGTTACCATCTTTTCAGTTAGCCATTAAAGGTATCAACCACTGAGGACTCTCAAATCTAATGAATGAATTACAATTTATACTGAATCTTCTCCCACAAACCTATATATCGTTCTGCTCAGTTTCTCATGGATAAAACCTGTAAGTCTGAATGGGGCTGTAATGTTATTACAATCATGTAAACGCAGATCACAAAATCTTTTAGATGATCTTTTTTTTTTTAACACTCAAAACCCCTATGGATATTTATGTTTACTAAAGGATTCCTTACCAATTCTTCTGACAGCTCTTCTTTAGGTATGGACGCATACCGGCATCCGGCATAAAAACATCTGGAGACTTTTCCTTTTTCTGTGATATTGGATAATCTTGTTCATTTCTAACGCTTTAAATCTTCCAAATTCTTTCCGAAAAATGTATCATAAAGCGACTTCCTCAGGTCAGTTTTGCTTGTGGTTGTGTTACCATTATTTGTGCCAAATGTATCAAAGAGCTGCATGATGTTTGATAAATGTTTATGCAGCACTTCCATCTTTATTTATTCATTTTACTCACTTATATAGCATCAACCTATTCCGATGCGCTTTACAGACATTATCATTGCTGTCCCCATTGGGGCTCACAATCTACATTCCCTATCAGTATGTCTTTGGAGTGTGGGAGGAAACCGACGAAAACATGGGGAGAACATACAAACTTCTTGCAGATGTCATCCTTGGTGGGATTTGAAACCAGGATCCCAGTGCTGCAAAGCACCAATGCTAACCACTGAGCCACCGTGTATCTTTATCCACTGAGCCACCGTGTATCTTTATCCACTTTTAACGTCACCCGTCGTTCTTAGACCTGTGTAGCTTTCCAAGCCCAATTTCTAAAAGTTGTAAGAGTGCTGTAAAATAGGAAGCTGCACATTTTTGCGCAAAAATGATGCGTCACAAAATAGTTTCGTGTTTTTTTAACACCAAAAATTGATGTGAATTCCTCGCTACATTGCCCCTTTTCCAGCCAAATTTTGTAGAAAAAAAAAAAAAAAGACAAGGTACAGACAGCGAAGTTAAATTTGCCTACAGGAATGATTTTGATCTGGAGCGCATTGTACCCGGATACAGTCACTAGCGGGAATGTCAACCATCTTCTCAATTTGTTTCTCCACCCTCTCCGGATCTGCATTCTTCAAGTCTATCTAAAAGCAAAAGTATAAATACTAATTATTTATCAAAGCTGGACAAAATCTAGAAACCATATAATAAAACTGGCATAAAATATAGTGCTGAACAAGAGTTTAGGGAGAGATGTACAACTGGCACTGGCCTTTAAAAGGGATTGTGTAATCGCACAAAACTGTAAAGTGCCTGTAAAACAAGGAACGTGCAATTTACCTCTTAGTAAAAATCCTATTCTTTCTCAAGAACGGGAGGAATTTTAATTTCATAATTTTTTTTAATCAAATTATTTTTATTGAAAAACTCCAAATACAAATTTTCCATCTTTCAAATAACATACATGACATAGTAATTCCATAGTATAAAACATGAACAAAGTATCTGAACTTCAATTCCCTAACCCACCCTAAACCCAAATCCCAACACTCCAGAGAGAACCATTTTCAGAGCAGTTCTAGAATAACGGACTACAGCATTCGTAGAAGGGGGAAGAAGATAAAAAAGTGACTAACAAAGGGAGAGCAGCGTTTTAATTTTATCATTTACTGCTTGATGCCTGAGCCGGGAAGTGCACGCTTGAAAACTGTTGCAGGCTGCTGTAATCACAGGACACAAGCAAACAGCATGGCATTTCCTATCAGCAGGGAGGAAGTAAAGGGAACAGTAATGAAAGTCTCCTCCTACTCCGTTCCATAATGAAATGAACAGTGTGCATGCTACAAATGCGATGCATACAGCAAACAATTCATTTTCCATACACAGGTTTTGAGTTGACCACTGGATATACACATGTGTATAACTAATTACCAGAACTGGAAATCGAAAAAAAAGACGAGCAAGTTTGGGGTGAATCCTGCCTTCATTACTGCACAGCCGCTCATAGAGGGATCGGTACTAGGAACAGCAGCAGTGCCGGCGATGTTCACAGATTTACCTGCTGCGGGACTGAAGGAGTCTGATAGTGTTCGGCTCTAAGCTTTTTACCTTGTTTACGACAGGAATAATTGAAAGCTGTGCTTCAAAGGCGAGGAAGAAGTTGGTCACCGTCTGCGCTTGAATAGCCTTAAGGGGGGAAAAAATATATATATACATATATACAAATACTGAAACATCTAAATGCATTAGAACATCAAACCTGGTGAAGCGGTAAATGACTTGTCCTCCAGGGATACAGGCTACTGTCATTCAGTAATTATTTCATAGGAATTTTACATTTTATGTGATCACCACGCTAGAATGTAAATGATGAAAACACAACACAACTCCTCACCATATGAAGATATTTTGTGTTTTATAGAACAGCATTTCTGTGGAATAACACGACTGATTTACTGTGTATGCACCATAGCCTTCATTTGATGTCACTTACTGTCACCTGTCACCTTGCCCCAACTCTGCAATCCCCAATATCAGTCCATGACCTCAATGGGGTCACTATAAAATTCTAAAGGGGACTGGTCATGTCTTTATTAGAAAATAGATAAACTTAGGTTAGAAACAATATTAGCATATACCCTGCTATAAGTAAGTAAAAAGCAATAGTGAATATATATAATATAGGGTACTTAGTAAACATGGTTTTTGATTTAAAAAAAGCCATCCCACCCGCACCAAGGTGTACCCAGTCAGTTATGTGAAATATATAATAAAATACACTTTAGTACAATATTAGTGTTTTGTCCCTTTAAATCTGCTGCTACTTCTGTCACCATGGTAACTGCATTCATGCTCAGCCAATAGGATTGCTCGGTTTGAATTTGGGAAAAAAAAAAAGTCCTATATCGTCAGTTTGTTCCTTCTCATCTGAGTGTGAAGACAGACACCTGCGATCAGCGAGAGATTATAGGTATAAGACGTGATATAATATAACGGACGGTGCCACATCCCATCACACGCACTCAGCGACCACAACTGACAGGAATCAGCACATTTACCAGACAATAAGTTATTATTCCCCAACACATAATACGCTGAGACACCAGTGGGGGGCGCCGCACTCGTTACATCTCCCATCTGGATGGATCCAGCGACGAGATCCTGATATTTCCCCCCAGCTCCGCTCCTCCATAGGGAATGGCCCAGATGCACGCAGAACGGACCGAAGTGTAATACTGCTAGAACTCTGCATGATATCACATCCTCCATATATACCACATAATAAAGGGGTGCTCCCACTGGGACAGGTCATCACCTATCCAGAGATCAGTGATAACTTGTTCCAACTAGACATCCCCTTTAATGGAAGAGATCACATCTCTAACAGTCAATACGCTATTCATTCCCAATCTTCCCTGGCCCCAGTAATGCCCCTGAGTATATCGCCAATATGAGCCAATCATCAAACCCTCTGCTGACTGTTCCCGATGTTTTATAGAGTTTGGAGACGTTGCTACAAGAGAAGATATCAGCGGACACCATGGGGGTGGAGTATTCTGCCAGCGATGGAGCAGGTAGTATCCACCAGTCTGTGATATCTGACCTTCCTCCATATTCTGCTCTTACATGCGTTTCTTCAGCTTTACCCCTTCCCGACATAACCAATTTATGTTTTTTTTCTGTTTTTTCCTCCGCTTTTTCCAAGGGCTATAACTTTTTGATATCTGTCCACATAGTGTGAGGTCTTGTTATTTTGTAGGATGAGCTGTCCTTATAAATGACACCATTCATTTACCACATAGTCCTAGAAAACGGGAAAAACATTTCAAGTGCAGTAAAAGTGCGAAAAAAAAAGCCTGACATTGTTTTTCTGGGAACGGTTTTAACGGCGCACATTGTGTGGTAAAAATGACCTGGTAATAGGATCCTACTCCTCAGTGTGATTACAGCAAGACCAAACTTCTCCAATAGTTTTGGCAAAAGAAAAAAACTTTTTTTTGATGCTGTCACCATTTTTTCTGAGACCCGAAACATTTTCAGTTTCCGGGTTGATGGAGCTGTGTGGGGGCTTATTTTTTGAAGGGCAAGAGGACTTTATTGATAACATTTTGGGGCACATATGTCATGGTCATCGCTTCTTACAGGATTTTCTGCAGTATTGAGGCGAACGAAAAAATGCAATTTTGTATTTTTGAATTTTTTTCTGTGTTCACTGATCGTTTTTTTTTTATATTTTGATAGATTGTATTTCTCTGAAAGAGACCATACCACAAAATGTGTATATTTTTATTATCTTTATTTTTAGTGGGAGGTGAGTTGAACGTGTGGGGTTTTAATAAATATATATATACTTTTTTTCACTGTATTTGTATACATCATCTGATTGCTTGTGCTATATACAGCGATACCACAGTAATGCTCCATATAGCAAAACCACGGTCTTCTTTACAGCCCAAATGAAGCGTTATGATGACAGGCACGGAGGCTTCAGCAGACCCCCGGATGTCATAGCAGTCCATCGGCGCCCTATGATCGCGTCACAGGAGCGCCGGTGGGCGTATGGAACGACGCGTCCCAATGCTGGCGCGCTGTTAATGCTGCTGTTAGAGATTGACAGCAGCACTGAACAGGTTAACAGTGGTGGGCAGATCTTCGCTCCACTCGCAGCTGTTAGAGGCAGGTCCTGGTTGTTTGTCACAGCCATTATCTGCCATGTACGGGGCGAGCTGACCCTGCTCCATACACCCGCTACTGACTTATACCATACATGTACGGCAGATGTTGGTAAGGAGTTAAAGCGGTTGTCCAGCTTTGGGGCCATTTTTTTTACTTTAATGCAAGTATTTGGGGCTAAAATCGATTTCTGTAATTGAGTTTCATTAAAAATGTTGCCTTCTGTAGCATCTGTGCTGCACTGTCTATTGCTGGCTGCAAAATTAGCTAACTGAGAATCTATCAGTGAGCTCCTTAGTCTTAAGGGAGAGTTTGTAGATCTTTAATCAGTTTTTTTTTCCTGAGTGCCTATTAGCTGATCTATGCCCAAAGAAAACACAAAACTTGAATGTGCAGGGAAACAATAAGTCTGTAATAGCCGGTGAAAAACACTTAATGAAACCTAAATGTAAAAAATTACTTTTAGTAGTAAATACATGACATGAGAAAATATACACTGCTCAAAAAAATAAAGGGAGCACTTAAACAACAGAATATAACTCCAAGTAAATCAAACTTCTGTGAAATCAAACTGTCCACTTAGGAAGCAACACAAATTGACAATCAATTTCACATGCTGTTGTGCAAATGGAAGACAATAGAGGGAAATTATTGGCAATTATCAAGACACACTCAATAAAGGAGTGGTTCTGCAGGTGGAGACCACAGACCATATCTCAGTACCAATGCTTTCTGGCTGATGTTTTGGTCACTTTTGAATGTTGGTTGTGCTTTCACACTCGTGGTAGCATGAAACGGACTCTACAACCCACAGAAGTTGCTCAGGTAGTGCAGCTCATCCAGGATGGCACATCAATGCGAGCTGTGGCAAGAAGGTTTGCTGCGTCTGTCAGCGTAGTTCCAGAGGCTGGAGGCGCTACCAGTAGACATGCCAGTACACCAGGAGACGTGGAGGGAGCCATAGGAGGGCAACAACCCAGCAGCAGGACCCCTACCTCCGCCTTTGTGCAAGGAGGAACAGGAGGAGCACTTCCAGAGCCATGCAAAATGACCTACAGCAGGCCACAAATGTGCATGTGTCTGCATAAACTGTTAGAAACCGACTCCATGAGAGTGGGATGAGGGCCAGACGTCCACAGATGGGGGTTGTGCCCAATGCCAGACCTCATGTGGCTGGAGAGTGTCAGCAGTTCCTGCAAGATGAAGGCATTGAAGCTATGGACTGGCCCGCCCGTTCCCCAGACCTGAATCCCATTGAGCACATCTGGGACATCATGTCTCACTCCATCCACCAATGTCACGTTGCACCACAGACTGTCCAGGAGTTGGTGGATGCTTTAGTCCAGGTCTGGGAGGAGATCCCACAGGAGACCATCCGCAACCTCATCAGAAGCATGTCCAGGCATTGTAGGGAGGTTATACAGGCACGTGGAGGCCACACACAATACTGAGCCTCATTTTGACTTGTTTTAAGGACATTACATCAAAATTGGATCAGCCTGTAGTGTGTTTTTCCACTTTAATTTTGGGGGTGACTCCAAATCCAGGCCTCCATTGGTTAATACATTTGATTTCTATTGATGATTTTTGTGTGATTTTGCTGTCAGCACATTCAACTTTGTACAGAACAAAGTATTCAATTGAGAATATTTCATACATTCAGATCTAGGATGTGTTATTTGAGTGTTCCCTTTATTTTTTTGAGCAGTGTGTATATATAATATAAACAATTACTGCAGCTTTAATGCTATTTATTACGTCTCAGGAGGAGGACGGAAGAGGAAGAGGACGGAAGAGGCGGAGGACGGAAGAGATGGAGGACGGAAGAGGCGGAGGATGGAAGAGGAGGAGGACAGAAGAGGAGGAGGACGGAAAAGGAGGAGGACGGAAGAGGAGGAGGATGGAAGAGAAGGAGGACGGAAGAGGCGGAGGATGGAAGAGGCAGAGGATGGAAGAGGCGGAGGAGAAAAGAGGCGGAGGACGGAAGAGGGGGAGGACGGAAGAGAAGGAGGACCGAAGAGGAGGAGGACGGAAGATGAGGAGGACGGAAGAGGAGGAGGACGTAAGAGGAAGAGGACGGAAGAGGAGGAGGACGGAAGAGGCGGAGGACAGAAAAGGCGGAGGAAGGAAGAGGCGGAGGACAGAAGAGGCGGAGGACGGAAGAGGCGGAGGACAGAAGAGGAGGAGGACGGAAGAGAAGGAGGACGGAAGAGGAGGAGGATGGAAGAGGAGGAGGACGTAAGAGGAAGAGGACGGAAGAGGAGGAGGACGGAAGTGGAGGAGGATGGAAGAGGAGGAGGACAGAATAGGAGGAGGAGGACAGAACTGCACCTTAAGATCCCTAGGGGGAAAGGGATGGTAGTAATATAGTGGTAGTATATCCATATTAGTGTAATATGAGTAATAATACTAGTGATAATAGTAAGAAAGTAATAAAATAACAGTAGTAATAGTAGTAGGTAGAATAGCAGTGTGATCCAGGGTCCTAGGACTGATCGCCTTTTCTCGGGGTCAAGAAGGAATTTTTCCCCTGTGACACAAATTGGCTGAAGGTGTCCTGGGGTTTTTGCCTTCTTCTGGATCAACACTGTAGGTATAGGGCAGTATTAGTAGTGATAGGAAAGAAGAATAATACTGTAATAAGATAGCACAATGTAATAATAACCATATCAAATAGATTTATAAAAACAAATTAAAATAACTCCAGTAGTACAATAATTAGTGTAATATTATATAACTTGTAATAACATTATTAGGTTTGATCCAGGGTCCTAGGACTGATCGCCTTTTGCCGGGGTCAAGAAGGAATTTTTCTCCTATGACACAAATTGGCTGAAGGTGTCCTGGGGTTTTTGCCTTCTTCTGGATCAACAGCTTTAGGCATAGGGATTTTAGTAATACCATTATTAGAATCACAAGATTAATAAAAAAAAAATTAGAATTACATTTTTTTAATTAGTTTTATAACAGTTACAATTAATTGCATTAATGCAATAATAATAAATAGTAAAAATGGTGGTAATAATAATAATACAAAAAACTAGTCCCAGTTAGTAAGTTAGTGTAATGTTAGTGTAGGGACCCATCTGAAGAGGTCGCCTTGACGTTGGCAGATGGGCTCGCACAATTTGCTCAAAATGTGCGCTAAGAACCTCATATTTCTATGTACAGGAGATCTAGCAGTAATACCATTCAGGAGATAGATATCTGTGTACACACATTTTGTTATATACTTTTGTGCAGCACACAGGGCAGGCATACAGGTACAGGGCAAGAGTGTTACAGTGATATTATAACTCGGCCTTAAGGATAAAATGCTGATAACTACAGATCCTGGAAACACATCTGAAACTAGACCTTGTAAGTAACTGGTTCCCAGCTAGTGGTAAATATGTACAGGGCAGTCCGGTACCAAGACCTGCTCTATAGGACACATTATCATCAGGCAGGTCCTTACAAGATCTGCGGCAGAAGTGTGGCTGTGTAACACAGTCCTGCTCCTGCCTCAGCTGCCCACAGTGGAGCCAACCTTGATCCTGGCAGCTTAATCCATTGTATGACACAGTAGGGGGCTTCCACAGCATTTAGGCACTTTAGACAGGAGAGGGAGGCATGATCATGGTGCCAATGAGTTTCTATGGCAGCTGAGATCTAACAATGGACCCCATGACGGCCATCTTACTGCTCCTATTAGACCCCGGCTGAGGAAAGGTCTATGAGGACACCGGTCAGACTTATGTCGCCTGCTCTGCACATATTAGAAATACCTAGGGCTGATTAGTTTGCCATTTGTAAATCTGATCCAGCAGCGCTGGGCTACCACTGACGTGATCAGGGCTATTGAGCTCCTAGATTGGGCAGAGGAGCTCAGTATTCAGCAGGAGCTGGCCGAGGAGAGCAGAGCAACTTGCATGGGGCTGCTGCACAAGAAGCAACTCACAAGGTGGAGATTTACCCGGAGACGCTGTGCTCGGGCTGTGATCTGCTGTGCAGGCTGCATAGTAGATGCCTCGAAGGACCCTAACTTCACCCCTAACAGGCACAGCAGAGCTCGGACGGCTGCAAGTGAACGGAGAGCGGCTGATTAGTAACTGCTGCATCTCCTGCAGCTCAGATAAGAGCCGCACAGAGCGGGGGTTCAGTAATGATGAATATGGGAAGTGTCCGCCCCTCACATGCCCTATATGCGGCCTCCAGAGGTAAAGTCTCCCCTGTAACCAGCGCCTCCTCCCACCTTCTTTGCTGGCATGCTCCATTACTTAAAGGGGATGTCTGAAGAAAACAAGTTATCACTTATCCACAGGCTCGGTGATCACTTACTGATCGTGGGGTCTGACCGCTGCGAGCCATCGTCTGATCGGGAAGGAGTGGAAAGTCAGGGATCAACTGCAGCTCCATTCATTCTCTATGGGGCTCCGGAAAAGCCGAGCTCAGCGCTTGAATGCCACATAGGGAATGAATGGAGCGGATCCTGGAGTAATAACATGTCCTCCTCTCCTCAGCTTTCTGTCTGTGTAAGTGGCTCAGCCCTTGTCTCCCCTTCTGCTCCGGCTTCTGTGCTGGTCCTTGTGAGGAAGAGGAAACCCTCTGCCCTTCTGCTCCGGCTTCTGTGCTGGTCCCTGTGAGGAAGAGGAAACCCTCTGCCCTTCTGCTCCGGCTTCTGTGCTGGTCCCTGTGAGGAAGAGGAAACCCTCTGCCCTTCTGCTCTCAGTCCTCTGCGACTTTTCACAATCGCTCAGTGCACCCATTATATGTAATAAGGATCATTCTTCATCCCTTGTCCAGCTTTCATCCCCCCCAGTCTGACCAGCGGACAAGATAATAAACATGTGAGTGGAAGGTTCACAATTATTAAATGTGTTGTGAAAAGTCTCCACAGCATTATCCGGAGAAAACTGCAGGGTGACCACTTGTGAAACCAGCACAAAATCCAGCGGACTGCGCTTCCCTGCCCCCCGCCGGTCTCTGTATCCTGGCATTCAGCTATTCCATTTGGTGCTTATTCTGGAAGGAAAACAAAAATGTGATGTTCTTACACAGACGCCTGAAGACGCAGCTTTTCATCATCCATGTTGGGCTGTTGTATGACGTGTGGATTACTCTGCTTGTTGGATTCTTGCATTACCACAAACACTGCCTTTATTTTGTGATTTCTGTGCCGCTTCCCACTTCTATTGGCAGTGTGATATATCAGCACGTGAGGGCTGCCACAATCATGTGTCAATAGGTTATTGCTGGAGGCCGTGATATAGAGACCATCCTGGACCAGGGAGGAGTTGGTACAGAAGCACCTAGAGAGGGGGGTACAGGGGCTTCATTTCAATTTTAAACTTAGCTGGATTGTGTTTAGCTACAAGAATGGAAAGTAAAATAATAAAATCTTTATTTTTTTTTTCTATTTGGCAAAATCGTTCATCAGAGGCTTGGCCACTACCGAAAAGTTTTTGATGAACTTACAGTAGTAGCTGGCGAAACCCAAAAAACTTTGTAACGCCTTTAAGTCTTGAATATAATACCAATCCAGTACCGTCCGGACTTTGGCCAGATCCATGCAAAAACGGTGAATGATAAGAACTAACCCTGAATGGAGAACATACATTTCTCTGGTTTGACAAATAATTTATTATCTTTGAGTATCTGTAAGACCTGCCTGACATGTACCTGATGTGACTGGAGGTAAATAAATTAATATGTAATCAAGATTGGTTTGTTGTGATCTACCTGCCAGATGACTAAAAATGTCACTAACAGTGTTGAAAGAAAGCGGGAGCATTAGTCAACCCAAATGTCATCACAAGCTTTTCATAGTGCCCCTCAGGAGTATTGAAGGCCATCTTCCACTCATCTCCTCAATGTGAATGAGATTATAAGCCCCCCTGAGGTCTAGTTTAATCAAATCGTAGGAGCCAATTTTTTTTCTAAAGAGGTCGGGGATGAGAGGGAGAGGATATGCATCCCAGACCGTGATCCGATTAAACTCGCGAAAATCAAGGCGGGGGCGCAACCCCCAGTCTTTTTTTTTGACAAATAAAAACCCCACTGCAACGGGAGATGAAGAACGTCTTATATGGCCCAATGGTAGACTGACTGACCATGCTGTTCTGAACTGCCACCCTAAGATGGCTTCCCATTATATACCTACTGTATAAGTGCTCCCTCTAACGGCTTCCTCCACCCACACCCACTACTGGTTCCCCCTACCTTTGGGTTCCCCCCACTCCAGCCAGGGACAGGGCTCAGCAGCTGCACTCTGCATGTTGGATGCAGGTGTTTTGGGGGGTTCCGTGCAGCACTCCCATCTTACCTGAGTGAAGGGAGACACCACACCTCTGGGAGAGGTGCAGTACCGCTGTGGCGACTGAACACTCAGGGGCGCCACATTCCCCCCCCCCCGGTAAAACACAGCACGTCCGCGGGCTGGAACAGAGCAAAACCAGGCATAACTGACATGCAAAATTTTTAAGATGCATCCGCATATAAGACCATAAAACAACATTTCTTCCCTTTATGGGAGGCACATTTCTTTTAATGTTACTGGTTACATTATAAAACATCATAAGAGCATTGTCATATAAAACAATTTTCAAGACAGTTCCAGCACCAGGGTGCAACAGTAGCAGCATGAGGGACCCGTCCACAAACCCTCAACGTAGGCCCTGGGCATGGCTGCAGGGCATAGACGATCCAATCCTGGACCTCGTCTTCCGCCACGCCAAACGGGTTTTTGTTCTGAGGTATATTTGTAATTATAAAACCAATAGGATGCACTTTAAGAAGTGCTAAACTATGTACAATGTCAACGTCCGGCTTCTCACAGTCCTCAGCCTGTCAGTCTCTGTACCCTGTACCCGGGTAACTGGGTAGCAAACATGAAGTCAACTGCACCCTTCCGGGCAACTTATGTACAGTCCAGTTAACTAAAACAGTTTAACAGTGGGGCCCCCTCCGGGGGAACCCCTGGTTTCTGCAGGCTGACCCAGCCTGGTCATCAGCCTCAGGCTGCAGGGGGACCAGGGATGAAGCAGCGCCAGCCGCATTTGGGAAAGGAACATCACTCCTACCTGCTCCCGCGACTGCGTCAGCTCGGCCTGACACCTCCCGGTCTTTACACAGCTTCTCTCCACCTCCTCTCCTCTTTCGGGGGCGGTCCCATGGCACTTTGCTGTCGGTCACTCCCTGTGTCGGCCTCCCCGCTTTGACGGACACATCTATGCGGACAGTCACTGTTGCAAGGGGCAGGGCCTGCTTTTGGCGCCATTCTGGGACTCGGCCCACGACGGGAGGTTCCATTCTGTTGTTCTTTAGCACGCACATAATGGTGCCCGTTCTTCTGGGGCGGGCGCCACATTCAAGGCAGAAAACACTTCTTTAGGCGCACATTACCCGCAGATGGCGGGCTGGTCACATATCCTGTTCGTGACGCCAAGTGGTGACTCGCTGCCCCCTGGGCCGCGGGGCACACGGCAGCCGGGCCTTATGGCTGCTTTGGGGAATATCACGGTGGCTGGCCCGGGGCGGTCAGTTCAAAAGGGATTATTTATAGGATTTGTCGTGAAACCACCTGTGGTGTCTGGTGAGGATCACCAGTGCTGCAACAGTCCTCTGAGGCAGATGTTAGGGCAGCTAGAGATGGAACGGCTCCCTACAGGTGGATCGGGCCTCAGGGCAGTGTAAATTGATGGAGGGTGCGCTGGGCGTTATAGTGCAGGGAGGGAAATGACACCAGTGAAGGAATAGACGGAGGCAACTCAGTGCAGTCGTCCAAGATTTTTATTCACAGTTCTTCAGGAAACACACAAGTGCACGTTACAGGTGAAGACCTCCCACGTTGCGCCGTGGTCACCCTGGCAGGGGTTCAATCCTTCCTCAGGAAGTTTAGGAATGCTTGGCAGAACCCCACTTTCTCGTGTTCCTACTTTGACCGTCTTCACACTAGGTCCTTCTCCCTGCTGCCCTGCGCTGCCCACTCTCAATCCCGCTCGGGTATGCTGAAGTCCTTCCTATACGTCGGATCCGGGACCAACCTCACCCCCTGGAGATTAGAATGCAGCAACCGATCCCTCTGTCTTCTGACAGATGCGGGGTGTACGGGTGCTGTCCTCCACGCGCCGTACCCCTGGGATCCCTTCTTAGAATGGAGTCTACTCCCTGCTCCCCTCCGGGGCCTCTATCCCGGGCCCTTCTTGTGGAGCAGAGCTCCTGCTGAGCCTCTGCTCCCAGACAGTCCTCACTGACCGTCTGTACTGTACTGACTGACCATTCTGTTCTGAACTGCCACCCTAAGATTGCTTCCCATTATATACCTACTGTGTGCTCCTTCTAACTGCTTCCTCCACCCACACCCACTACTGGTTCCTCCTACCTTTGGGTTTCCCCCACTCCAGCCAGGGACAGGGCTCAGCAGCTGCGCTCTGCATGTTGCCCTTCCAGCCGGTCTGAAGCAGTGTAATGTTGGATGCAGGTGTTTTGGGGGGTTCTCTGCAGCACTCCCATCTTACCTGAGTGAAGGGAGACACCACACCTCTGGGTGAGGTGCAATACCTCTGTGGCGACTGAACCCTCAGGGGCGCCACATGCCCACGATGCAGAAATGCTCCGGATTTTTCCTGAGTGTTTCTGCATCTCCCTGGTAAACGTAAGTGAAGCATTTTTCACATGCATGTCCGCATGCGGGTTGTCAACTGCTTTCCAAGCGATTTTAGCATCACTTGGAAAGTGCTTGACAACTTGGTCACGCTATATAAATCCTTGCAACCGGCATGTATTTATATAGTGTGACCAAGTTAATAGTTGAAAAAAAGAATAAAAATGGTAAAAAAAGAAAAATAGAATTAGACTTACCGGTAATTCTGTTTCTAAGACCCTCCACGACAGCACACCTGGAGGTAGCCTCCCCATCCTAATTAGGGACAGGAAAACAAGATGTTAAATAGCCCCTCTCTGCTACAATCCCCAGTGTTTTCAAAGGACCACACAGTATGAATGCTCTAAATATTTATTAACACTAAGGATTTTTCCAATCAATAAAGAGATGGAGGGAACTACCCATGCTGTTGTGGAGGGTCTTAGAAACCGAATTACTGGTAAGTCTAATTCTATTTTCTCCAATCCCCTCCATGACAGCACACCTGGAGTAATACCAAAGAATGAATTTTAGGGAGCGACAACAGCCTGAAGGACTTTCCTTCCAAATGCTAAGTCTCTATTAGATATTACATCTAGTCTATAATGCTTAGCAAAGGTATGGACAGACGACCATGTAGCTGCCCGGCAAATCTGCTCAATGGATGCACTAGCTTTTTCCGCCCAGGAGACCGACATAGCACTAGTAGAAAGAGCTTTCAAGGATTCCAGAGGAGGCAAATCTTGAACTATGTATGTTTCACAAATTGCTTTCTTAATCCAATTTGCTAGCGTATTTTTGCAATTTGCTTTCCTTTATTGGGGCCTCCATATTGGACAAATAGGTTCTGATCCTTCCTCCAGGTTTCAGTCTGCCTCAAATAGCGGATTATAGTCCTTCTTACATCCAACGCGTGGAATTCTTCTTCCTTGCTATTTGATGGATTTTGACAGAATGACGGAAGAATTATGGGCTGAGACATATGAAAATTAGACGACACTTTAGGTAGAAAAGAAGGATCCAACTGGAGGATGATCCTGTCCTCCAAAATACGACAATAAGTCTCTCTGATAGACAGGGCTTGGATTTCACTCACTCTTCTGGCTGTAGTCAGAGCTACAAGCAATGCCGCTTTCCAAGACAATTTGTCTATGTGTGCCTCGGCTATTGGCTCGAAAGGATGCATAGTTAGACCTCTAAGAACTACGTTGAGATCCCAAGGTGGAACTATTTTAGCTCTTGTTGGATTAATCCGAGAAGCAGCTATCATGAACCTCTTAATCCATCTGTTTTGGGCCAAATCAGCATCAAAATAGGAACATAAAGGCGAGACTTGGACCTTCAGCGTGCTTGGTCTTAATCCTTTAGACAGACCGTTCTGTAGGAAATCCAAGATTCTGGCCACGTCAGGCCGAAAGGGATCTAATGCTTGAAAGCTTTCTAGATTTTTCCATAGATGGAAATTGTGACTGGTTTTCTGCTTTTCTGCAGTGTATGTGACTCGCCCCCAGGGGTGTCGCGGGGCACCCGGCAGCCGGGCCTAAGACTGCCTGCGGGGATTATCGTGGTGGCTGGCCCAGGGCGGTCAGTGCCAAAAGGAATTATTTGTAGGGAATTTGTCGTGACGCCACCTGTGGTGTCTGGTGAGGATCACCAGCGCTGCAACAGTCCTCTGAGGCAGATGTCAGGACAGCTTGAGATGGAACGGCTCCCCACAGGTGCAGCAGGCCTCAGGGCAGTATAAATGATGCAGGTTGCGCTGAGCGTTGTGGTGCAGGGAAAGCGATGGCACAGCAGGAGTAACGGACAGAGACAGGGGATTTGCTTCATTACCTTTACTGGTACAGCTGTTAGGTACGGTCCAGGGTACTCCAGATGAAGGGCGCACTTTTGGACTTCTCCCCAGGGAGCGGGTATAGGGCCTCCTGATCCGTGTCTGTCCCTATGTATGCTCCTGGCCAGCCTGCAACTGGGCATAGCTTATGTGTCCTGCTTTTACTTCACCAGATGCTCAGAAACAGGACCTCTGGTTGGTAACCACTTTCCCTGGACGTCGGGGCCTTCGTGGTTCCTGATCCTGTGTGTGTCTAGCCTTCAGGTTTGCCAGGGACTTGTAGTCCTCCTGGGATTCCGGTTATCCCCACTGGGTGTAAAGGGTCCCTGTAGGTGCGGACCCGGTGTCCGGTAGATATAACGGGGTGAGCTTATTGTGCTCCTCTGCCCCCTTGGTTTCACTCCCCTTTTTCTCCTTGCCGTCGGCCACACTCGGGGCCCTCACTACTAGGCAGCTGACGTGCTGCGTCTTCACCGCTATCTGAGCGTCGGCACGTTCTCAGGCTCTCTCTCTATCTGGGCTCCCTCTGCTGGTATGAGTTGGAAGGTAGAGGTGTTTGTATGTAGTGAGGGCCTCTTGTGGAGAAATCCATCCATGCACCCTTCTGGGTTCTGTGGCACCAATGCACAGCAGGGCGCCACATTTG
This sequence comes from Phyllobates terribilis, assembly GCF_046119375.1. Classification (NCBI taxonomy): domain Eukaryota; kingdom Metazoa; phylum Chordata; class Amphibia; order Anura; family Dendrobatidae; genus Phyllobates; species Phyllobates terribilis. The sequence continues at coordinate 704,686 of NW_027363335.1, forward strand.
GATCACCTGTACTGAGAAGCCTCTGGCTTTTCAGAGGGCGGTCTCAGAAGCCAAGCAGCTAGAGCCAAATTCTGAGGGGCCGGATGGAAAATCTGGCCCTAATGCAGCAGATCGTGGATTCGAGGAAGCATCAATGGATCATCCATTCTTAGACTGCTCAATGTTCCGAACCATGCTCTTTTTGGCCACATTGGAGCTATTAGGATAGTCTTGACCCCTTCCGACCTGATTTTTTGTAAAGTCCTTGGTATTAACAGAATCAGGGGAAAAGCATTAGCGAGCCCAACTTTCCAAGGGTGAGCGAATGCATCTATCCCTGTTGCTGAATCCTCGGGTTTCAAAGAGAAAAAGGCTCTTACTTTTGCGTTTTCCTGGTTCGCAAACAGGTCCACATCTGGGTATTCCCAATTTTGAACAATCATCTGAAATATCTTCGAGTTCATGCTCCACTCCCCTGGATGAATGTCTTTTCTGCTCAGAAGATCTGCATGATAGTTGTCGGAGCCCCTCAGATGCAGAGCCGATAAGGATAGTAGATTATGCTCCGCCCAGTGGAAGATCCTTTCGGAGATCATCTGTAACCTCCTGTTTCTTGTACTTTCCTGATGTCTCAAGTGGGCTACAGTTGTCATATTGTCCGAGTAGACTCTGACATGCGACCCCTGAAGCACAGTAGTGGCTGCCCATAGGGTTTCTTCCACCACTTTCATTTCTCTTAAGTTTGAGTACTGCTCTGCTATTTCTTGCGACCAGACCCCTTGGAAGGCCACGTGGGAGACTACTGCTCCCATCCCCTTTTGCTTGCGTCTGTTTTGACGGATAACAAGGGAAGTTGAATCCATGCTGAACTTTTCTCCAGATTTCCTGGACAGAGCCACCAATTTAAAGATGCTTTCACCTTCTCTGGCAGATGAATTCTGTTGGAGAGGGAACTTGGAGATCTGTCCCAACAGGAAAGGATGTAGTTTTGAAGGACCCTTGAATGCGCTTGAGCCCAAGGTACCGCCTGAATAGATGAGGTCATGGACCCGAGGACGGACATGGCGAATCTTAATGACACTCCGCTCTGGTTCTTTAGTGCATAAACTTTCGACCTCAACTGAATCTGCTTCTCTTTTGGCAGAAAAGAGGCTTGTTGCTGAGAATCCAGGAGAATTCCCAAGGAGGTCTTCCTGGTGGAGGGAATCAGATCTGACTTTTGGTTGTTTATCAACCATCCCAAGGATTCCAGGATCTGGAGGGTCATCTGGAGGTCTCTTTCCAAACTTGAAACCGAGGGAACCATCACCAAAAAATTGTCTAAATATGGGACGATGCAGATATTCAGTTTCCTTAGATAAACCTACTACCTCTGCCATGATCTTTGTAAACAGGCGGGGTGCTGACGAAATGCCGAAGGGGAGTACATTGAATTGAAAATGAAGTACCTCTCGGTTCTGAGTTACAGCAAATCTGAGAAATTTTCTGTAATCCGGATGAATTGGCACGTGGTAGTAAGCCTCTGGCTGGTCTACTGTTGCCACGACAAATCCTTTTCCAATCAATAAGCTGCCATTGAGGAAGGAAGCTCGCAATTCTGCCTCCTACCTTCTTGGCGTCATTGTCTGTCCTGCCTAGAACCTTGAAAGATATTCCTACCTCTTCCCCCTTTTGTGTAACTCCAGCGACCAGTTTTACCCTTGCCTCTGTACTGAAATGCTTGCTGCTGTTGTTGTTGAGGGAGAAGAAATGGTCTCTTTCTGAAACTTTTTGGATTCTTTGGCTCTGGCAGAGACTTCTTCTTGTCGGATGCTTTCTCCAACAACTCGTCTAGGACCGCCCCAAACATATACTCTCCTTTAAATGGAATGGAACAAAGCTTAGATTGTGATGCGTTGTCCCCACTCCACATCTTGAACCACAAAGCTCTTCTCGTAGAATTTGATAATGCTGCCAATCTTGCCGCAATCTTGACCGACTCTGCCAAGGCATCCGTTAGGAATCCAGTGGCCTTCTGCAGAAAAGGAAGAGATGCTAGGAGGTCCTCTTGAGTGGTACCTTTCCAGAGATGTTCCTCTAGTTGTTGGAGCCAGAGGAACTTGGAACGAGCTACACAAGTTGAAGCGATAATAGTCTTCAGTGAAGCCGCCGATGTTTCCCATGCCTTCCTTAGAAGGCTTTCCATCTTCCTATCCATAGGATCTTTGAGCTGTGACGAGTCTTCAAAGGGAAGGGTTGTTTTCTTCGCAACCCTTGCCACCTGTACATCAACCTTCGGGACTTCCATCCATAGCTTAGCCGCCTTTTCATCTAGAGGGAATCTATCCTTCATTTCTCCTGCCATACTAAGCCTTTTCTCAGGTGACTCCCATTCATCCAAAATAAGACTCCAAATGTTGTCATGCACAGGGAACACTACCTTCTTCTTGGATTTCAGACCGCCAAACATTTCATCCTGAACTGTACTGGTTTCCTTCTCCTCTTCCACCTGCATCGTGTCTCTCACCTGCGACAACAATTCCTCCATATTCTCAGACGAAAAGTAATATTTCCTATCTTCCTCATGATCTTCACTTAGGACCCCTTCTTCCGGTTCCTCCATAGACCCTAATTCTGAATCAGAGGTCTCCCTAACCGTATATTTTCTCCTTTTGGGGGGAGATGGACCTTCAGCTCTGGCTTGTGAGAAGGAGGCTAGGGAAGATTGTATTTCCTGCCGAACCATTCCCCTGACTTCTTCCATAAGGGAAGGCTGTTCTTCCTTCACAATGTTGTCAGTGCATTTCCAGCAGAGGGGTTTCTTATGCCCTGAAGCTAGCTTTTTTATACAGATGGC